>NC_143584.1:97163739-97839230 GCF_048544385.1 Mastigoproctus giganteus | reverse complement strand
AGTCCATGGGGGTCATCACTCAACATTAAAAATTTATTGGATTTTTTCATTTAGTGTCCCAGTAAGTGTTGCAACATAGTGTATTTTCCTTATATATTTTCCTTTTATAGTTATACAGAAGATGGACCAAAGAATTGAAATTTAATATGATCAGAATTGTATTTGAATACGGGTTTCTTAAATAGCTAGTAAGGTAAAATAAATATTTTTTAAATCAAAGGTAATTTATGAAATATCTCACTTTATTTGCTTTATTTTTCATTTTATAAACGTTTTACTTTAGGGTTCAATCTTTAAATACAGTATATGAAAAGCCATTCCTATTATTTTAATCACCATTTATCAATGTCGTATTGTTGGGTTGTAAAAAGTACATTAGTCTGTTGAAATAATAGTTTTATTTTATGTCAATATTTCCATGGGTCTGTTTCCAAAATATTTTATAATCAGAAAGACAAAGGGGGGTGGGGAGAAGCAACCAGCTTGATATGTAAGCAGAGTTTACATTCTTTAATTTTACTCTGACTTCTGGACATTTTCATCGCCATCCAGCGTGTACAAAATATTTTAATTTTTGTCCTTTTTGAGGCTTTTTGCATACATGCTTCTGGAATCAGTTGGGAAAACCTGAGATCTAAATAATGGTAATGAAAGTATTACCTCCTGTATTTGATGATCCGAAAACCGAGGATTTAAATACTTCTCTGTTGAAGAAACCGTATGCTTTTCAAGACTGTCAGCATTTCTTGTCTTTCTAAGATTTTTCTCTTTTACCTTACCGATTTCTGATTTTGCGGAACCAATGTGGTCAATGTTTTGATGATTTTCTTCTGAATTTGAGCCATTTGGAGTCTTATAAGCGGCATTATTTGCCCGCTTTCGTCTACCAAAATGCAGGAATGAAGGATTTTCGTCTTTTATAAATGAAGATTTTTTTTGGGTTTTCATTCTTTCGTCAAGATTTCGGTTTTCACTGTTCAGTACCTGAGAAAACGGTCGCGATCCAATTGGGGCTGTATCCATTGTGAATCGATTCTGCAAAGTGGGACGTTTCCCGGAGTCGACAATTGAATGGTAAAGTTCAATTTCGTGTTTATTGGGCCAAAATTCTGATGTTATATAATCTCGTTTTCGATTCAAAATATAAAAATAATTACCACGACTAGTATATAGATTGTATTCATTATCTTGATCATACGCTTTATCTGAATTTACGCCAAGTTTGGTATATGAACTGCCAAATGGATCACTCTTTGGGTTGCAATGCCGAAACACAACAGTAGCATCTGGAACATTTCGTTTAATTTGATTTCTTGCTTTCTCCGTGTTTGTATCTTGGAATGAAGGCTTCAGAAAGGATATCATGGAATTGCTGCTGTCACTTTTATCTTCTAGGCATCTCAGCATTTCTCTTGGTACGTTTGTGTCAGGTCGCATGATATTAATCTTCTTTGGCTTCATAGGAAATATGTTTAATTCATTATTAAAATGGCGGCCATTTTGATTTTGAAGGATTCGCTTTCCAAAATGCATAAGGGAATGATCACTCCAACTTTCCTCCTCCCTTTTCTTGAAAGAAAGCGGATTTCTTTTGTCGTCTGTTTGGAAGCCAAGTAGCTTTCGTTTATTATATTGCGCTGATGGATTATTCATGTGTACCGTTTCTTCCTCCTCCTCGTCATCATCATCATCATCATCTCTTCCGCTAAAAGACTGTGAAGTACCAATTTTGTTTTGTGGGTTAATTTCCATTCGTTTACCGAAGTGCATAAGGGAATGATCAAATGGCAATGCATTGCCACTTTTCTTATTGAATGAGAACTTGGGAGATTCATATTTCGAGAAAACCTGTTTTCTCTTTCCAAAGTGCATTAAAAAGTGATCATCCCAACCTCCATCATCGCCTCTTCTACCAATACTGTGGTCATCCTTGAACTGTGCACCAGGTGGCTGCCGTTTTCCAAAATGAAGCAAGGAGTGGTCCATCCATCCTCTGTCGTCATCTCTTCTATTAACGAAAACCTCTGGCATCTGGTTATTAAATGGATGTCTTTTTCCAAAGTGCATTAGAGAGTGGTCCATCCATTTTTCTTGACCATTTCTTTTATCAAATGATGGGAAAATTAATTTCCGTGATTTTAAATAATCAGAGAATCGCGGATTGTTAAACTGCATAAGAAATTGGAGGTCATATCCGTTTCCATTGTTTTTTTCTTTGAAAGATGGAAAAGTGATTTGTGTTTTTGGCTTAGTGTCCAATGGTTGTCGTTTTCCAAAATGCATAAGTGAATGATCTGCCCACATTTGACGATCATTTCGTCTACCAAAGGTACGAAGATCAGTCGGTCCTATAAACTCCCTTCCTGTGTGAATCTTTTTCCTGTCACTTTTCAGAGCGTTGGTATACACGTTCCTTAATAATCTATAGAAGAGGTTGCCATCTGGAGATACAAGCATTTTGTTTTCAGAACTGAATGTCCTCCTAAGATTGGCTCTTTTGCCGAAGTGCATTATTCTGTGTCCGCGTTTCCAAGGGTCATCGTCGAGCAACTCAGGTAAAACCCAACGACGCGATCTTTCTGATCTTCCATTTACTGAGTTTTGATCTAAGCTGACATCTGGAGTTGCAGCAGCGCTGAATGTATCTGTAAGAACAATAAAATAAAATCAATAAGCGAAATAAAAACGTTATTCACATAATTTGATTTTATGGATAAAATTTAGACTGCGGTGTATTGAAATATAGGATAATTTACCGACAGTAATAATTCGAGTTTTTTTTTTTTTTGGTTCAATTTATAAACATTACCCTTATTAATAACAAGCAGACAAATAGCCCTATTTACCACACATACACACGATCACGAACACACGCACGCGTGAACGATATAATTATAGTTCAAGAAATGTAACAGTTAAATAATAACTTAACTAAATTATAACTTAACTTAACTTAACTAAAATAATAACTTAACTTAACTTATCTTACAGTTGTTGAGAAGGGCAGGCGAAAGCGATTATTTCGATGAGAGAGCAATTCGTTTTTTTCCTGTAAAACCTTTTGTAAAAAAGGTCAAGCTGAAAAATCTTTTTTATATTTTTGCTGATATATATACTGTATAAATCAGAAAATCGGATTACGGTGCTTATTTGTGGCTTTCGTCGTCGTAGGCAGGGTGAAATGGCTGGTGGGTTACGCCGTACGAGAAATAGATGTATGAGAGAGCATCAATGACAAAGTAGTAGAGGACTTCGTCCGTGCGTCAGCGCATACGATGTCTGTAGTAGGTAAAAAAAAAAAAATAAATAATAAAAAAATAACAATCTGGGTGGGAAGAAAAGTTTCACTACGACCGGCAGATGTGGGAAACCACCGGTGGCGCCTGACCCTTATTACTATGCCACTACGACCGGTACCACAGATGTCTGGTTCGAAATATGAGCAAAAATTGGAAGGCAGTTTCCAAACCTTCAGTACCGGACGATAAGAATCCTTTTTCACCACCACATCACTCAGGATAATGGGTCTCCCAGATGTATGGCAATCCACAAGCTTCTCGTACGTGAGTGAGAAAAGCAGACGAATTCTTCCTTATTGGTGCTAGTAGCCACGGACACTGAAAACATCTAATATGGCCAGGAGAAGAATCGCAGTCACATTGCTTAGAACTGATGTTAGTGCTAAACAATGCCACGAAACAATACCTCGTCGTCTTCCTCATGCCTTCATAGTACGTGTATACTATCGTTGTCCTGAAGAGTGTATCTGAACATTCTTTAAGACTAGGCTCATCTTATAATACTCACGTTGTATTGAATTATTCCAAGACGACAATATCACAGCCAACAAGATACGATTATGCAGTAATGATGTGCAGCGTCTGTCATAGCTCGCAGTCACGGAACATGAATCCTAACGAGAATCTGTGAAATCATGTGAAACGAGGAATCCGAGATGGGGGTCTAAAGGATCCCAATGCTATTCTCGAACAGAAATGGAAGAGCATCACCTGGGACACTAGAGTCCGCGTTGAGTCCAGGACACATGGGATCGTCCCTGCTATCGCCATTTTATCTGCTTTTTTTTAATACGGTGAATAAATACTCCAAGCATAACATTAAGCAGGTAATGCATAAGTATTATGCTCTTCTTAAGCTTTCTTAAGTTAAATTTTATTAAATTCACTTAAGTTAAACATTTCTTTAAGGATCTTAATTTATTCGAACTGCATCTTATTATATTACTAACTTGTAGTCTAAAAGATCCATCTGACGTAACAGAGATCCACATTCTGTGTTCAGATGAATAAACAAAAAAAAAAAAAAAAAAAAATCCAAAGATCTTTTATTCATTGATTCTGTTTATAGGTTTTTATTTATTTTATTTATTTATTCATTCAGATGATTGCAAGTTACAATCGCCCCTTGTACGGCGTTCAAGCCAGAGGGGTATATTTATAATGCAAAGAATAAATTTACAAAAATATTTACAGTTTAGAAATAAAGGAAATATATATATATTAATACAAAAAATTGTTCTTTATTTCTGGGTGTATTCACAGAGGAGCATTCGCAGCACTAAAACATTATTAACTTTGGACTCGAACGCCTTGATGAGAGCATAACTCAGTAACTAGAAGGCGATGGGTTCCAGCTAGTAGTGTTGTGACTCTGTTTTGTTGGTAGGTAGTCTTCCTGTAGGCTTTATTGGAGCACAGTTTTTCACAGTTAACCTGAAAATGGTTCAGAGTTCCTATGGTATTTAGTGGAAATATCCTGTTTAAACTTTTCAAGGAGATTAGATTGGAGCGAAGTGACCTAATTTGCAGACTGTGTGATTGTCTCTGACTTCGTGGGTGCGAGATGATGCCTGTTAGTACTGGCGCACCATATCTACCTGTCAATAGCTTGAGCAGGATATGAATATTTGTCCAAGTGACAATAAACATTCAAGGTGTCCACTCCATATTTGCATACAAAATGACCCTGGATACATTGATATTGATTTGATATTTATTACTTAAAGCGGTCCCAGCCAACCAATGACAACCCCGCTGTCGGTTACACATAATTTAGCAGTACTCTTATATACTCCCTCTCCTGTTTGCCCAAGTACAGGGAGGGAAAAAACCTGCCATGACCAAAAAGATTGATATGACAAATTGAAAATAATCAAATTACATAAAAAATGAAATATACATAAAATTAAATTTCAGACAAAGTCCAAACTTCATTGGAAAGATCTGCATCTGTTCACAGTCTGCTGGAAAGCCAGCAGCGCTAGGAGCTGCCGAGAAGAGAAATACCAGCGCCAGGAGCTGCCGAGAGCAGAAATTCCAGCACAAGGAGCTGCCGAGAACAGAAATGCTAGCACAAGGAGCTGGAGCTGCAGTGGATATAGCAGACTCAAGCCTCCACGATTTCACAGAACTTTACGTAATTGAGCACAAGGAGCTGGAGTTGCAGTGGATATAGTAGACTCACGCCTCCACGATTTCACAGAATTCTAGGTAATTCGGCATACACCATACCGCATTACAAATCCAAGGCTCCCAGATGCAGAAGAGTCTTCCGCCTAAGAAATATTGCAGTTGCAAAGGCTTGGAAAGCCAAGAAGTTCTCCTGTTTATCAACTAGAATTGTCTCGCAGCCTTCTGCCATAAGATTGAGATTACTAACCCGAGATACCAATTCAATTCGTATATCGCAGTACTCCTCACAGTTGTACATAATATGTTCCCATGATTCTCTTTCACCACAATGGCAACTAGATCTTTCATTAATTCCTAAATCATGCTACTTTGCATTAATCGAACCATGACCAGTTAATAAGAATATAGTTTGTAAGTTTGGGGCAAACCATTTGAATTTTATCGAGGCTGCATTTCTTAAATCTGGGAAATATTTTTGTGTAATCTGTCCTTTATCACAAACACTCCAACGCTCTTGCCAGACTTTTACCAAAGCATCCCAGATTCTTGTCCTTTCCTTCTTGGGATCTGCCAAAATGTCCACCTGTATATTCAGAAAAGAACAGGGAATGCCACGGCGGATGAAGTAAGCCAATGCACAATACAATAAATGCAGATCAATAGGCAATTTTACAGTCACAATCTGCAAAGCTGGGGTCGACACAGTTCTGCATGTCATGCACATCCCAAGGAGCATTACCCTTTGAATGGAACTGAGCTTTCTAGTAAATATTTTTCCACTTACACGTTCAAACCAAATTGGTGCACTATACGTTACCATGGGGATAAATACACATTCATATAGAAAGTTCAGCGCCTTACCTTTTATTCCCCAGCCAACTCTAGTGATTCGAGTAATCATCCCAATAAATTTCCTCACATTTTCTGATAGATAAGTAACATGTGAGTTGAAAGTCAAAGATCCGTCAAACATAATGCCTAGATATTTTAATTGCCTTGCTCGACCCATTCATTCTAACAACCGGGGGTCTTCTACTCGAAAATTTATCCTTAAAGACCATTGTCCTTGTTTTGGTTCCTGATACAGTCCGTTTATGTAACCTACACCAGTTATTAAGTTCAAACGAAACCTGCTGTGACCTGGTTTCTAGTTGCATCCGTGTATTTCCTTTAATAAGCAACACTAGATCATCGGCATATGCCACCATCTCTGTATGCTCGAAGTCCCTACGCAACGAGTCCTCCAAAACTAGGTTACACATTAGTGGTCCAAAAACCGATCCTTGTGGGCATCCCCTGGTCAGCTCTCGTACAATAGAATCAACCGACGACTTAACAATCACTGTACGGTTCGTGAAGTAGTCTTTTACCACCCTAAAGATCTTAGTTGAACAGCCTACAAGTCTCAAAATCATAAGAACGCTGCTCCATAGAATGGAGTCAAAAGCTCTCTCAAAGTCAATAAAGATTCTAAGGAGATACTTACTGTTCGAGCCTAATATATAGTTTCGCAATGCCCGAAGCGCATCTTCTGTTCCATGACCTGGAGTAAAACCATATTGTCTGCCAGACCAGCCTAAGTTTTTTTCAGTATAGTCAGTAATCCGTCTCGCCAGCATCCTTTCAAACACCTTTCCTAATCCAGGGAGGAGGGCAATAAGTCGATAAGATCGTGGCCTAGATGGTCCCTTCAGTATCAGCTTTAATAGGGCATCCTTCCATGGTGATGGAAAGGCTCCGTCACGCAGGCAGCTATTAAAAGCTTCAAGAAGGATCCCTGGTATCAGTCGATGAGCCCGTTTAATGACCTCTCCTTCTATGAGATCCATTTCTGGGCATTCGTTGTTCCTTATGCGTTGTACTGCATCACAGAGTTCAATCAGGCTAAAGGGATCCTCGTCATGTACCCCAGAGTAAGCATAATTAAGCCTTTTCATCAACATCTGTTCCTCATCGTCTTGCTCAGAAATAGTATCTCCAATCAGATGATCCAAAATCGCAGACATACTTTCTCTCCAACTCGTACTTTCCTGGTCAACACCTTCAATAGAGTATGCTGTAATTCCATTATATATATTTTAGTCTTGCCAGTACATAGCTTATATAAAATTCCACATGGGTTCTCATTGCCCACTGTTCTAACCAACGTTCTCCAGGCAGTTAATTTTGATTTAAATATCATACGCACGTATGCACTCCGTTTCCTCTGATACTCTACTTTAAGTACATTAACTTCCTCCTCCCCATTGTTACGCTTACTTCTTTGTTACCTTTTCCACGTTTTATGAACCTGCTTCCGAAGTTGTCTTAACTCACCAGACCATCATTTAACTGGAATCCTATTACAGTTCTTTTGCTTCAATGATGTGATGGAAGCCTCAAAGAGAGAGCGCTGAAGTAACTCCACTGCATTCTCTCCAGACATCTGATTGAATGCCCAAATACCCAGATTCCCAAGTCGGACATGAATATATTCGTCAAGCCTATTCCACTTTGCATTTTCGATAGCAAATCGTTGTAACTGTTCCTGAGACGGAGCTAGTTTTTTTATGTCCCTGACAGAAAATACAATGGCCCGATGATCAGAGCAGACCCAGTCTGCTCTTAATAGCCAATCGTCCACGATACCAGCTGCCCTTACGTTACAGATTGTCAAGTCAATATTTGATTCTCCATTAACAGTGAAGAAAGTACTAAGTACTATCTAAACTTGGTAGATTTTGTCTAAACAATCCACAACAAGCCAAGAATTCATCTAGTTGACGACCACGATCATTTGTAATTCTATCAAACCACGATGCTGATCTTGCGTTAGAATCCGTCGCAAATATTACTGAATTACTACCCAAGCGATTGTGAACCAGTTCCATGTACCTGATGTAGAAATTAATGTCTGTTGAATGATGACAATACATATAACATAGATAGAATGATGCAAGATCTGACTCTACCCCTATGCACACCATCTGTGAAGATCAAAACGAATTTATAACAGTAATAACTATGTCCTTATTAAACATTACAATTGCAGCTCTTAAGTCTAGTTCATTTGCACAGAGTACACGTGCTGAAAGTAGATATCCTGTAGGCCGACCTTTCACTATGGTTCCTGTATGCAGGCTATATCAATATTCTCTCTGCTGCACACTAGTCTAACTTCATCAGCCACCGATTTTGATCTCTAAGCATTAATCTGTAGTATACGTAGGTTACCATTCGATTTTGCATTGAACTGATTAAGAATTAAGTGGTTATCAATATTTCCCATTAACGTTATCAAATTTCCGTGCTCTTTCTTTGACCAACTTAAGTACATTCAAGTATTCTGGACACTGTTTACTCCTTACAGAATGATTTGCAGCTCGATTTTTTGCCTTACAATTGAAACAGATCGGTTGTTCTCGCTGATGAGTACAGAATGTGTAGGAGTGTCCTATACCTGCACAGTGACTGCAGACAGGGTCTGTGCGATAAACTGTTCTGGCTGTATGACCAAATGCCTGACAATTGTAGCACAAAGTAACTAAATGAAAGTCATTGAACTTATACGACATGAAGCCAATGAAAATCCTACCAGTAAAAAATGACTTCTAATACGCCTTGACACCTGGAGGACTCAATTATTTCCTGCTTTTGCTTTATTAATACTACAAAAACGGAAAATATCTCCATCTTCACTTCCTCTCTAGAGATGTTCATATTTAGTAAATTTTTGTTGTATAAGTCTTCTAATAGGTTTTCCTTGTTGATCGTTTTTTCCACATCATACAATATTATTTTTCACCCTGGCTCTTTTGGAGTCGAGAGAATCACGCCCAATCGTTTAATGCTCTCGCATTCCTTTACCTTTTATAGCTCCTTTCCTATTTGCATCTCCAATACCACACCATTATCCCTAACCTTCCGAAGCCTCCTTATCCTAATTTTCTTTAAGCTGCTTTTAAGCTCTTTAGTTACTACTAAACGCACCTCATCATCATTTTTCAATCTTGATCCCTCAGCTGCTTTCACTATCAGAACATGTCCTCCTGTCCCATCCAATGACGAGGAAGACAAGCACACCTGACTTTCCTTTCTGCCCTTAGTTTGCCCTCGTCCCTCGATGTTCACCTGATTGTGAGGTGTTCTATGCTGTATTACCTTACTATATAGTTCTCTTACCATATTATTATCTTTATTTTTCATTCCTTCAATTTTTTGTTTGTATTCCTCCAATTTCACCTCTAAGGATGTAATGTTATCCTTTAAGCATTTATTTTCTGCTCCCAACAAGGAAGCATTAAACAGTTCCTTAGTAAGCCGGTCTTCCTCTCAGTTGTTTTTCATTCACATCTAGTACCCTCTCTAAGCCAGTGACCTTCTCCTTTAGACGTTCATTTTCAATTCCAACATCATGTAGAGCACTTTCAAGTGTGCGCCATCTTGAAAGTACCCCATTTACAATCCTCATACCAACACTTTTTTTCTCCTGAAAAAGAAGTTCCTCCTGACCTTTGCGCAGGCAGAGAGAAAGCTTACTAAATGTTTTAAAAGATATTTTCTCAGCTAAATCTACAGGTTCCCTCACACGATCCAGGTAAAAATCCTCTTGATCTAGCATACTCTGTGTTTCATCGCATGGAGACAAACCAAGGGAAACAGTTGGTGTGCATTTCATCAACTTCTCCAAATTCCTATTGCCTTGGCTAAGTCAAGATCCTTCTGAACATTGTGCAGAGTATTTTTCAAGCTGTTACTTACTTTGGAACGTTGCACACGTTTACCTTTGGCACTTTTCCTAGGTTGAGGGGGATCTACTACATGACGACGTAGTCGTGCTCCGCGAGGTGGGGATGCCCTTTGAACTGTCATCCATTCTATTAGATATATTTCGAAGCCTAACTGCTCTAAAAAAACCGGGAGACCGACTTCTGGAAGATAATGGAGTAACCATCCCCAAGTCATCAGTTATCTGCAAACCTTCACTTCTGCTTTCCTCTTCAATATCTAGTTTAGTTAATGTTCCATCGGTTTTATTCTTAACGTTCTTTGGGCTACCCTTTCCAGAACTTCTTTGCATTGTTCCAGCGGATATTGCATCTGTTATTTTCTCATGACTCGCCACAGACATGTAGATTTCACTATATTCATCCTCTCCATTATCAACTTCCTCATCCCCAAATCCAGTCATATCTCTTTCGCTATTTATAACTCCACTAATTTCACCAAGATTATTCAATTTGCCTGAACAGATTGCATCTAGAACAACCTTGTCATTTGAAGATCCTAAGCAATCGTTACTTCCCTTCACTATGTCTTGATTATTCCCTGCTGTGAGAGAGAAAAACTCATTCACCAATGTCCTATTGACATCAAAATCTCACTCTTTTCCACCCAACAATATTTTATTGTCCTTTGTTTCCATAACTACTGTATTTTCCCGTGTTTCCATATCTTCAACTAAACCCATACATCTGTCCCCTAACTTATCATCCAAATGTCTTTCTCAAATCTTACTTTTGTCCTTTGTGCCTTCTAAACAATTAGCCATTATCTTTGGTGAGAATCCTCAAATGTAAACTTTGAGCAAAGTAAACGGTAGTACAGCTTATGCTACCTAAAGCTTATTGAATCCTCCTTTACAGTTTACATTTATGACTAATTTAAGAGATGGCGCAACAGTTCTTCTTTCACGACCCTGGACAGTGAAGGGGAACTGGGAGATCTTGTTAAGCCTCCTAAGTATCCAATATTCTATGTTTAGGAAAGTTTTAACGTACGTTTCAGGAGCTGACGATCAGATGGCCGAAGCGTATAGGGCAACCGGAACAACACACCTAACAATGTATTCCTTCACCAGTTGAACATTATGAATCCCAGCCAAAATCTTGTCTTGAGAGCCAGATGGTGGCTAGTGTTTTCTTCCTTGTGGTAGTGAAATGATGAGTGAAGGATAACTTGTTGTCCCAGGTAATTCCCAGGTCCTTGCAGTGATCGACTTTTTGGATGGGTTGGCCATTTAAGAGAATGGTGATGTTATGTATTTTATGCTTTCTAGAGAAGGACATTTGAGCAGATTTAAGAGGGTTAATTTTGAGTCCAATCGAGGCGAGGAAGTTGGCCAGGTTAGTTAACTGCTGTGTGGCTTGATGAGCAACGTCATTCTCGCTATTATTATTGCTGGATGGGAAGACCATTTACAGGTTGTCCGCATAGGCTAGGATGTTATTGCAGATCGAGAGAAGAAAGGATCGAAGGCTGTTGCGAATAGTGTAGCAGAGAGCACCCCTCTCTGCGAGACTCATTGGGGTATTCCTCTATTTAGTGTGTAATTGACGCTAAAATATTCATGTTTTACTATTATGAGCCTCTCTGTAAGTAATTCTCGCAGTAGTGTGAGAAAGTTTCCTGTAATGCAACAGTGAGATTTCAGGAAGTGGAGGAGGAGTTGAATTGCTATCCTTTCATAAGCGGCTTTGATGTCCAGGAATAGGATATCCATTTAGCTTTTACTCTTCAGGGCGGTTTGGATTCTGTAACTTGTCTCTAAGAGGTTATTTGGCCTGTTTTAGATGATTGAGCAAAGATAGGATGGACGATGGCCAAAACACTGATTATTTATTTGTTTGAGTATGGATTTCTCAGAAATTTTTAAACGTTTGCATCCTATGGAAATAGGTCTGTAGTCTTTCCAGGTTTTAGGCTATGGGTTTTAGGTATTGGTTTTGTGCGGTATGTTTTCCAGACTTTAGGGAGAGTGGCTGTTTCAATAATTCTGTTGAAAGTATGCGATAGGAAGTCCACCAATAAAGGCTACATATCTTAATAACGAAAAGAGGAAATTTGTCAGGGCCTGTGGTGCAGTTGTTTGGTAGGCCCCTGATAACCGCTGCTATTTATCTGCTAGAGATGGATAGCTTCTCCAGGGAAGTCCGATTGGTCATTGGGTTAAGAGATTGGCTTGAGCAAGGTGGTATATTACTCTCTAAAGATGTGATCTGCCCATTCTTTGAAAGCCTCCCAAGTCACGTGGAAGCGTTTTTTCAAGTTGTTAGGGATTCTCTTTGTTTTTGCAAATTTCTCGTAGTTTCCCCATTAATCCCATTAATCAACTTTCCATTAATCTCATATTTAAAATTCAAGCTAGGTAATATATGCATTGCTTTACATTTCAGGCGCGTTCAATTTTCAAATAACGTACCTCAAATATTAAAAACTTCTATACCGTGTTCAAGAAGTGCATAGCAAAATTTTACAATGCATTATTTACGTCAAAATGACGATGACGTGGGATTTGGTCAGTGGTACTTTTTAATGGGGAACTTGAACATGCGGATTTTCATGAAATTAATATTTGGTTCTTTTAGAAAGATTTGTCGAGCCTTCTAAAATCTCATTAAAATCGGACCAATAAAAATTCGATTTCTTTTTTTCCCATGGGGAAATCTGTGCGCGGACATCATCAATAGACGACAAAATAAAGAAACCTCAGAAAAAGTAAGTCATTTATGTAATTGTTTTCAATTAGTAATGTGTAATCCCTCTTTTAGCGGCAATCACTTCGTGTACTGTTGTTTTTGATTCGACTAGACCCCTTAAACAGTTCATATCAATATTGGGCAATTCTGAAAAAACTGAATCAGTAATTTATTCAGGTATTTTGGATGCTGATCGTATTTTAACTTCCTTTCAAGATAGTAACGATATTTTCATGCTAATGTGGAAGTTATAATTTTTTAACCATCAGTATTTCATTTTTACTTGTATTTTGGAGCGTGAGGTGCCTACCTACATCCGGAAAGTGCGCTGCTGATTTACATAAATTGTGCATTTTTTTTTTTTTTTTTTACGATTACCAGCGGCACGTACGCATGCGTGTAACTGATAACGCTTATGCAATAAACCTTCCACATTCTGTAATTTTTCAGTGATTTTGTCACTGATAAAAGCAGAAATGCAACCAGAAATTCATATTGGAGCGCAAAGTTTTTGTTCTGTTAATGAATAAATCAACGTGCATATCTGTTATATTTATTGATTGATTGCACAAAAGAATCAACTGCTCGTTAAACTTATGGAACTAAATTGCTTCCTTTTGTTTTTTTAATAGTATCTTAAGGTGGAATGTAATAAAAATAATAATAGGACATTTTTAATAATTTGAAATGATAATTACTGTACAAAATGATAACAAATGCACCCTCATATCTCCCGTTTCACTACTGCGAAAAAGTAACTGTTACTTTTAAGGAGCAGTCACAGAAAAGCAGCAATTAGCACTAAGTCAACTGTTGGCTCTTGTAGTTGGTCCGAGAAGAGCCAGCGGTTTTACTTGTTTCGGCTTCAAGAGTTAACTGTTCGCTATTCATTCCTGTTGACAGTTGTTTTTCTTGCGTGCAATTTGGGATGTATTCGTGAAGTAGTTAACCTAGTTATTGAAAACTTCCCTGTTGTTCTTATAGCTTGAACAATAAAATTCATTCGTGAGCAAGTAATTATAAATGCACAGTTTACGCCCCTCCCCCACTTTACTGCGCGTCATTTAATCGAGATCAGTGATTCACAAACGACAAGTGTTTTTTTTTTTAACTCCAAGTGTCACTTCAGTTACAAAATTTTCAGAACCATTGCTTTGGATAGGGCTCTCAAAGCGGTGTTTAGAAAGGACCCATCCAGACGCCAGCTGCGAGAACGGCAAATTATTATCGTCGAAACATTTACAGGTAGGAGGGAGGCTGCATTTTCTTGTTTGCATTCAGGGACTTGAAACGCCGCTGTGGTTGTGGATTTTTACAAATACGTATTTCAGTCAGAAGCTTGCCGCGTTTTATTCAAGTTTGAAGTTGACGAAGTTGTTAGGTATGTGTTTTCTGCATTACTCTAAATTTCAATCGTTCAAAAATGTGTTGGTAGTTGTTGTCTAATTATGGCTTCATAAGTTATAGTGTATTATCGCCCATTGAAGAAACGCTTTAATGTGCTCTAAAAATAAACTTTCCCTTTGACCACGTTACCTTATGTCATATGGCTAGATCCCAATGTTTCAATGGTGAAAACTTTAATATTGGTAGTATTTATATTTGATTTCGTTGAATTATATTTGAATATATGTCGCTTATGGATCTTAGCAAGTTGTTCATTTATAATGAATATTTGAATTTTCTTTGAATTTTCAATGCTTTGTCGATTCTCGATGTGGATTCTACATTTTAAATGTTATGTAGTCTGCTTCAGCGTTAAGACTATTACTATTAGCATATTACTAGCCCAGTCTTGTGATTATCTATTTCTGAACGTATTATCCTGGTTAAACTTCAGAATATCGGGCGCGATCCCACGGATCTTTGCAATTACGAAATATGGGCGAGTGTAGCTCATGGATCTTTGCGACTACTAATTATGGACAAGTTAGCCTTTCACTCATTCACAAATGCTTAAAAGGCTGTGTACTGAAGGTTACAGAACAGTAATTTTTTTAGTAGATTCCATTTTCGTTTAGTCAAAAAGGATTAAGTTAGATTACACCACTAATTCGGGAAGGATTCAAGCTAAAAACGGTGACTGTAGACAATACCGTACACCAGTGTTTCTCAAAGGGTGTGCCGCGTAACATTAGTGTGCCGCAAAATTTTTCTAGTGTGCCGCGAAATCTTAAAAAAAAAACTAGCGTCGTTTTTATTTTAACATCATTGTCCGAATATTTTATTTTGGTTGTAAGAATTGTTTGCATAACACAAATATAAGTATAAATAAAAAAATTGTTAATATTATTTTTCGTTCTATTTATTTAATTTAGAAATTTCTTCTTCTATGACTACGTAGGTGTGCCGCGAAATTTTTCTTCTTTGGAAAATGTGCCACGAGAGTAAAAAGATTGAGAAACACTGCCGTACACTAAAGATTAGATACCGTTCTTCTCTTGAATCTGTCCCGAATTGGTGGCGTAAAGTAATCTAACCATTTTTGACGAACCGAATGTGAAAGCCGTAAGGGAGGGAGAAGTATCGCAAATTTTAGTGTACGATAAACATAAGGTCAGCTTTGCGAGCCTGTACATGATACTCCTGCCGGCTTTAGTAGTTTGAGAAATTACGTTCTTTTAACGCAAAATCGCGATGAATATCAATCTACGTAGGCAACCGGTGGGCAGAGCTAGACCTGCCTATCACTAGTTGCAAAGATTTATGGGATTGCGCTTCATAGTTTAAAGTTTAACCATTATCCTTAAGTCAATGTATCAAATATAATATGCAACATAGGATTTCCTCTTGTGGATAAAGTAGAATCTAGGTAATTATCTGGAAGATTGGGACAGAGTGTTTTGGGTGGTCGATTCAAACTGCTTTACATATAAAACATTTGTATATGAAAAGGAAGCAGGAAAAATTACTATGAGAAATTTAAATAATTTATATACCGCACGCGCTTATACAATTGAAAAATAATTGTCAATGTTCCGCTGCTTGAAAGCGCAGGATTTTGTGCAGACGGTAAATTGCCCTCATTCTGTTTTTCTTGCGATTCGACCTATTTAGTAGAAACCTGAAGTTCATTAAACGCTTCACCGGCTGTTGATTTCTGTGGTGGTGTATTCATCACCCTGCTCCTCTCCGCCCTTTATTTCAATTGCTGTCTGATTCGGGTTAATATTTAATGGGGAATCTGTTTTGTCATCTGTCAAAGAGCGATAACGTGGATCGAAAACAACAACTAAATCTAACGCGCAGTTCATATTTTGTTTCTAGTTTTGTGTATTGAGGTTAAAAAGAATTTATTACAGATTTCGTGGAAGTGTATATAGATAAAATTGCTGTTTACAGAAACTTAAACGTAGGGACACCATACAAATAAAAATTTAAAGATCAAGGCATATCGTAAAAACTAATAAATTTGTATTTCTGAAAAAATCGTAGGTACATATCCATATCGCTTATGCATAACCACACGAAAAAAAAAAAATAATAAGTAAATTAAATAAATAAAATAAAATGCCTACGAAACTGACTGTTACATAAATTCTTATTTTCATTAATTCGTGTAATGGTGAATTTGAGGTTAGGGTTTTTTTTTTTTTTTTTTTTTTCAATGAAGTTTTTAATACATCATAATCAGTGCGGTTGTTATTATTATTCATGACCATCCCAACTCTTGCTGTTTCATGAAAATATTAGCAGGGACGTTAGTAAAAATTTGATTGGCCGGCAGACAAAGAAATGCATATGTTAGGAGAGACATCCCTGCAAGTAGATTTGGCTGTATTCAACCGTATAAGTTGGTTGTTGCGAAGAAAGAAGAATGTGAAACGCATATTTCAAAGCTGACCGAAATTTTCCATGAATTTCGTAATGAAGAAATTGTATTAGAAATTGGCAGACTAAGACGTCACTTACAAGCTGCAAAAATAACTGTCGAGGAAGCACAGGGCCGGCCACAAGCATTCAACCGATTCTGTCGAGCAGGGCCCCGCGCTTAGATGGTCTAAGTAATAATATCAGCCGCGTCTTTTCCGCATTTCTATCAACGAGCCTACCGCTATCTTAATGTCTAGTTACCCACATTGTGGTCACTCCAAGAGCGCTTGCGCGAGTCGACTTGAAAATTGAAGAAATAGATCGTATTCTTCTTTCTTAATGTGTATGTTTTGTTTGATATCGAACATAGGACGTTATTTAAAAATGTAACTTTTATATTATACTCACTTTCAGTAATATCTGTATTGTTTTTAACCTTTGGAGGTAAAGAAATAACAAATAGGGCTCACAACAGGGTTTAACAAATTTTGGAGCCGACCCTGAGGAAGAAAAACAGTGGCCAGCTTTGCAGTTTGTAGAGTTTATTATAAAGTGGAATTTTTCGGAATCTATGCCAAATTTATTATTATGTTTAAGGTTCTTTTTAACAGTATGTGTAGCTATAGTTTCTTGTGAAAGCCTTTCCGAATTAAGATTAATCAGAAAATGCCAGTTATCTTGATGAGATTTATATCGATGAGGTTATCGATATATTTGCCGAAATAAGGATACGAAAATGGAAACTATAAATCTCTTCTGTTATTGATTTTCACATTTTGTATCTCTTTTTGTTGTTATATCAAACACTATGTACAGTAACTACATTATACTTTGTACTTTATTCACTGAATTTTTAACGTTCCTTGCAAAATGTTCCTTAGTTTTCTGTGATTTAAGATCAATTAAGTTAGTTTTTAGAATTTTTTTTTTTTAAGTTGATAACTTTATTTAGGGGGTGACACCAGAAGGATCCGCCCCGGGTGCCAAAGACCGTATCTACGCCGCTGTTTTTACCTGATTGTTCAATTCGCGCCTTGTACAAGTTTGTGGATGCCTTTGTTAACAGGTCTGACAGGTTATTCAGATCATCCTCTCAGTTTACAAATGACGATTATAAATAACGAATACAGTATTTTTTATTTGCATTTAAAATGTACTCATGATGCTCGTGTTTGTCCGCTAGACTCCTTTAGTACCAGTGCATACGATAAATATACAGTTATTGCTATTTTTTTTGTGTTGCCAACAACGTTATGAAGGTTCTCCTATTAAAATCCCTCGATAGACTTGGATCCTGTGAGGATATTTTGGATTCTGGGAGATAAGTTTCGAATCAGCAACTCTCCCAACCCTTCCTGAAACATTTGGGTTCATTACCTCGAAGAACGAGCACCACTGAGTGTTACAGGGGCATTTATCCCTTAATATAGATCTACAATCTCTTTTGCTGGATACTCATTTTCCAAGTACGCAATGAGCTAACATTATTATTTTGAAAACTGTTGACTTCTGTAAATTCTACGTTAACTATTGTACATTAATGCATTATTGAGACGCTCAAAATATTCGCATACCTATATTAGTGTTTTTCAACCTTCTGAAATCTGTGGGCCACCTCAGAAATCCTTACAGGCTCTGGGAACCGCATTTACTTCTACTACTTACTTGCACGATTAACAAAGGTAGTTATATCTGATATTGGCCATTTTCAAATAAGAAATAAAATAAATGTTCTGTTTGTACTCTAGAACACTCGCACAGGGTCAGAGGAGTTCACAAGACAGACATAATACGGTGATAAACTCAAACGCGTGTACTGCTGTACCTTCCTACTTGGTCACGCGGCTACAGGGTATGATAAACTTCATGTTTTTGAACGCGCAAAGACCACAGGCAAAGAAACGCTTCAGTATATTAGATTATAACTTAGTAGGATTTATCAAAACTTAGCTCTTTAAGGTAATTGAATTGTAATCTTGTAGTAGGATTTTTGGTGGCTTCCTAACTGATTTTTATTTTCAGATGCTCAAAAAGTGACTACCGTATTAGAGATAGAGGCGCCGCAGCGGTTCTGAGTTATTCTTTTAAATGAGGGTTTGTTATATCGAGGGTTTGTTCTTTTATATTCTTTTATTTAAAGAATTGAAAAAATTCTTTAAAAATTCCAGAAAGGTCATACTTAACTCCTCTTTCTTTTCTTATGACTACAATCGCTATGTCTAAACGTTCCTTTGATACATTATGGGTGATTTCACCCAAAACGCAGTCCTTCGTGACAGTATAGTCGGTTTCCACTTTCAGTAATTTGAAGAGTTCTGGATTCAAATTCCGTCAGTGACTGAAGGAATTCTTCAAATGGAGCTCAGTTACCCAATTCAAGCTGACGGAATTATTCCTGATCTAGGTGTGTTTTGTTTGTTGTTACTCCCAGTTCCCTTTCTTCTTCTTCTACTGTTTGTAATTCAAATGCACCAAGTGTATAATTTATTTTGGGGTTGCTCTTCCCCAAATGTAAGACCTTGCATTTTGCTCCATTAAACTTATCTGCCACTATTCTTGACCATTCCTGAAGCCTGTTCATGTCAATGATGTCATCCTGAAGGAGTGCTGCTTGGCGCTGATTATTAACGACTCTACCAATCTTTAAATCGTTTGCAGATTTTGATAACATGACTTCAATCTCTTCGTCCATCTCATTTATGAAAATGAGAAATAACAGTGGTCCAAGAACCGATCCTTGACGCACCTCACTCCTGACGTAACACCAATCTGAAGAATATCCGTTAATTATAACCTTTTGCCCTGCAGCCACCCAGTAATCCATCTTAGAATCTTACCAGTAATCTCAACCTGTTCAAGGTTACACAGTAAACTATAATGAGAGTCCGAGTCAATGCTTTACTAAAATCCAAATAGACTGTCGAAATTTATCCCTACATCCAGATCATGAATTCGTCATGATCAAATAGCCTACTAAGTTAGTTAAACATGATTTTTCCTTAACAAAACTAAGTCGTGTGTCCTACGGAATGCCATATGTATAGTCTGGATTCAAATTCGATCAGTGACTGAAGGAATTCTTCAAATGGAGCTCAGTTAGCCATTTCAATGGCTAACTGAGCAAAGCTCTCTCTGTGAATTATTCCTAATCTATGCGTGTTTTGTTTGTTGTTTCTAAATGTTTCTGGATTTCATTCTTAATCATCGCCTCTAAGATTTTTTCTACTACTGAAGTCAGACTAACCGGTCTACAGTTGCTAACTTCACTCTTAGAACTGCCTTTATGTATTGACGACAAGTTGGCACTTCTCCAGTCCAAAGGAATCTCCCCGAGTACAGAGATGTCCTCATATAATTATGAGGACATCTCTGGACTCGGGGAAGTTCCTTTGGATTATAATTATAATCGAAATTATAATTATCCAAGAATTTTGCACACCCAGTGCATAAGGGTCCGACCTGATTAACTTTCTTCTTCGTTGTATTCACATACATGAAATTCCTTAGCCCCATTCTTTGCTGTCTTAGCCAATGCTTTCTCATACGCAGCCTTGGCCTTCCTGACATTATTTGCGGTACTGTTACAGATCAACATGTACCTGTTGTAGGATTCAGTGCTTTTCATTGCTCTGTAACTGTCCCACGCTTTCTCTTTCTGCTCTATTTGACCAGCCAGCTCCGCAGTCATCCATTTCGGCATCCACTTCCTCCTGCACTATTTTCTTAATGGTATGTATGTGTTCGTGGCTTGTTTTATTTTTGCTTTAAAAGAATTCCGTAATTCAAATGTATTCCCTCCCTCGGCAATCCGATTCATAGATTTCGTATAGCTCCTTAAAGTGTCAAAATTCCCTCTTTTGAAGTTAAAACTCGTGCCTTTAACTACTGCAACGTCTTTCTTTATCTTCCAGCTGACGATTGCATGATCACTTTCCGACAATGGTTCCTGTGATGGTTCCTTTGATCTCTGTGATGTCATATGATTCGTCAGTAATGATTAGGTCAAAAATATTCTTACTGCTTGTACTTTCTTTAACATGCTGGTACAAATAATAATCTAGTTTATTTAAAAAAATTTCCACATGATAAGTTTCCCTCCCACTTATTCCAATCAATCTGGAGTAGATTAGAGTCACCCATAATAAGACATTCACGTTTGCTTGCCCATTCGATCTGCATGTAGACTCATACTCTTCAACCTTCCGGTCTGAAGATTACTCTAATTTTCATTCTACCTTTGCTTCCAACTAACTCGCACCACACAGATTCTAACTTCAGACTCAGAAAATGTTCTTATCCCGCTCAGGCTGCTTTTGACAAGAAGTATAACTCCTGCACCCCTTCTCTCTTTCCTATCTTTCATAAATATATTATACATACTGTAGCCGAACTCATCATCACCAATTTCCGGGTGATACCACGTTTCTGTTACCCCTATTATGTCAGCATTAGTTGTCCTAACCAGGATTTCAAATTCAGCCATTGTATTGCCAACATTCATGACATTACTGCAGATACAGTTAAGACTAAGTAATCTTCTATAGTTTACTTACCCTGGCACGTCTCTAAGTTATTTTGGTTTGTATCTCGAGCTTTATCCTGCCCTCATTTGAAACTCTGCTACCCTCACAACATATTATCAATATTGGCTGTTATTATTATTATTAAAATCCAGTTTATTTCCCCAAGAAACCTTGGGTCACCCCGGGACGGCACTGTGCTAGAAGGGTGTGAATATTTACAGACTAAAGTGCGAGGAACGCATGTACAATATACAAGAGTACACACGTGCTCGGCCCGAGAAATTTACAAGATTAAATATAAAATTGCATGGAGACAAAAACAAAGTGTCTGTCATATATAAATAGGCAAGGGAAAAAAAAGCAGTCAGTAATGTCCAAGAGTATGTGAACATCATAGATTCATTATCTGGTAGCAGTTCTTCAGGCAGGGTGTATCCCAAATTTATTGAAAATCCGAAAACAATTGGCTAGAAACGTCCCTCAGGGAATGAATGTTTGACAGCATAAGACGCAGATGGAGACAGGAGTCGGGGTGGCCCCCCTCTTGTCTTCTTCGGGCCAGAAATTAATGTGGATACCGATGAAGCATCAATTCGCCCCGTTATAAGCCGTGCAAACTTGAGGACATTTTTTGTCATGATGATATGTCTCCAGGAAGTGGTGCCCAGATTTTCTTGTAGGATCGATCTGGAGATAGAGGGTGGCCTACCACCCTGTTCATCCATCTAAGCAACCAGTACTCTAAACTGAGATACTTGTTAAGGTATGAGGCAGGGGCAGATGATTTCTGATGCATAGAATTGTGGCAACAAACAAGAATTCTTGAGGTGAGCGAAAGCATTACTGACTCATATCGTCAGATAAATTATCTCTCTCTCGCCCCCCCTACCTAACCAGAAGTTTCCCCTGAACCCATAAGGTATCCTCAATGATACTGGCAAAAATCCCTGCACCACCTTTGTTCAAATGAATATCATCTCTACAAAATAGATTCATTCTATCTACAAATAAGAGTCTTGCAGATTCCCTCGTGTTGAATTAATCCACAAGGCTTTCAGCATATAATATCTTCTATCGTGTCTGTGCGGAACTGCAGACACAATGCACATTAACTTAACTCGCGGAATTTTTTCAGCATATTCCTATATTCATCCAATAGATTGTCAGATCGTGTACGTTTAATATCGTTAATCCTAACCATCAATAATAATGCTCTCTTTATCCTCCTTAGAGTCTGACAATCTGTTGGTGACATCATCAATTGTTGCTCCTGGCAAACACTCTGGTTCTGGACCACCTATCTTTGTTACAAAAAAAGTTATCCGTTTCCGTGACAATAGTCTTCCAATAAAACCTTCAACCAGAGCAGTTTTTTTTTTTTTTTTTGGCTATTCTTTTCTGGGACCGGAGTCTGGTGTATCACTAGGCATGTCACGAGATACTAGAGTCTCTGATGAGCTCCCAGTTACATTTGTTTCTACGGGAAGCACTCGTTTCTTCAGTGACTTAAATTCTTCTCGCAACACACCAAATTGTAATTCGAAAAGCTAAACAAAGATAATCTTCTCATCAAAATATATTAAAATTCACGTCATTCTGAAACACCTTATGGCATACAATTGGGAAAACCTATACCTGTTGGGCACTGATGAATCCTTATTAGCGCTCTCACAATCACTCATGCATATGGCTCAAGAAGGAGCATCTAAGGAAATAAAAGTATCAGACAGGGCAAATCCCTGGTTCAACCCACAGTGAAAGTAATCTTCAAAAATAAACAATTGTTCAGGAAATGGAAAAAGAACTGGGCATCCAGAGGACCACACCCGGTACAAACATGAAAGAGCACGTTTCATGAAGGGGAAGAAACGGGCACACATAGATATGGCTAAAGCAAAACTAAAAAAAGGCAAAAGAATTGTCAGCAAAATAACCCTCGTGCATAAAATGAAGGAGACATCCTTTAAGGAATGGACTGAAGCCACTTTCGGAACACCTCTCAAGGAAAATCAAATTGACAGCGAAGCAAACAGTAACAGGATACAAGATGTAATCAAGAAGTTTAAGGAATGTTTCAATAGTAATGAACATCTAAAGGAAATCAATATTAGCAGAGACAACTTAAAAAGTGCCATCAACAGCCTCCCAAATAAAGCAACAATTGGGTCAGATAATTTCTCACTATTTATGATCAAAATCTGTAGCTGTTACATCATCGATATGCTACTACACATATTCCAGAGAATATTGATGGAGGAGAACTTTCCGAAGCTGTGGAAAAGCTATTTTGTAAAACCTATCCCCAAAATAAAAAACCCAAAATCTATAAAAGACTTCAGACCAATTGCTGTCGGATGCTCTTTGCAAAAAATCTTTGAAAAAACAATCCTGCACACCATTATCGAGCATTGCTTTAAGCACAGGCCAGAATACCTGCACTCAGTACTTCCACAGAGATCGACCATCACCACCTTCATGGGGACACTGCTAAGGATCCAGCAAGCACTAAACAGCAAGCGGCAATTGGATAGTCTTTTTAGATGTGGCAGCCGCATATGATAATTTATCCATCCCAGCTCTCATAGTCATTCTGCCGGACTACTTTCTCATTACGGGAAATGCCCTCCATTTATTAAAGAGCACTCTTCGACGCAGACAAATTACGGTGACAAACGAAAACATGTGCGCAACGTATGAGGTTGATAAAGGTGTCCCGCAAAGCGGAGCCTTGTCTGCCACAATTTTTGCCATAGCCCTTGAACCCTTCTTAGCCCAGAACAAAGAACACTTCATCACATACGCGGATGACATAATTTTTTATTGCCTCAGAAGATCAGAAATCAGCTGACTACCACAACCAAGTGGCTATTACTAAAATAAAAGAACTTCAAGAGTATCTAGATTGTATCGGACTGCATTTGAATGAAAAAAGACGGCACAAATGACTTTCACAAATAAAATAAAGCCAAACAAAATAGAAATATATGTGAACGGCATCCTCGTCCAAAAGGCGCAGTCACACGTTGATCATAGACTCAAGTGAGACGAAGGCCTGACCTTCTGCCCGCACTTCGCATACATCCGTAACAAAACATACGCGACGCTCTGGGTAACCAAGCAGGAGCTCACCGGTATTAGAGACCCCGGTCTGATGAAACAATACATCAACAGATGTGTTACTCCTATTCCCCTATATGCGGCACAAATCTGGTCTTCAGCTCCCGAAAGCAGTATCAAAGCCTTTCTAGGACTCAAATACTGGCTCTTGAGATGGCTAAACAGAATTTCAGCTAATCCTTTACTATCTCAAGAGCTATACTATACTCCAATTTAGAGGTCACACTCTGGAGACAAGTATCACGTGAAGAAATATAATGACGCTCGCACAGCTTTTAACGGGACGGCTAGATGCACCGAAAACCCGAGGGTGGATAATAATACCCGGCGAAAAAACAAGACGAGTTGCAGATAAGGAACCGCAACTCAAAGCGGCAGTTGGATAGCCTCGGAAGATTCTTTCCAGCAAACACCATCCAGCTATTCAGCAACCTGAATATCAACCCTGAAAAGCTCTGCACTGGCAAATCCTACAGAAAGGAAGTTCTCGGAAACTCCTACTTGCAAATACAGATGTAAGGGTACAGTTTCAGCACCTTGTTCGACCAGGCACGAGCCACTGGGCTTTAGGAAGCCCGACCTCATCAAGAAATAGATGTCATGATTGTCCTACCCACCCCACTCTAATCCCCACAGAAGAACACGACTGCTGGAAACAGTAAATTGGACTTTCAAATTTTTATTTTGCATTGCATTGCATTATATTATATTGTATCTCGGTCATACCTGTTGTCACGTTGTTTCATATGCTGTACGCTGTTCGGCTGTAAATATTTGTGTTTATGTAAATATGGGGAAACTCCCACTTCTGTGTGTTTAAGCAGAAGGTACGCTTCAATTGTCACGGTATTAAGTTCTTACCAGTTTGTACTAGTTAAGTAGCAAACGCCTGTAATTAATAACTGAAGTATTTTATATTCCAGATACGATGTACTTATAAATCAGATAACATGTATTTTATAATTGTATTACATTTTGTAACATAGTTGTATATGTATCATCACCCCCTGGACAGTGGCTGTAGCCGGGTGTTCTCCTAAGAGAAATAAACTGATGATAATAAAAAGATCTGTACCCCTTTACATCGGTTGCAAAGAAAATAATAGTCAGTTGAGCTAGGTCTTTTGTACTAGACCAGCCACAAGCTATACAAACGACAAAGTTGCGACTCACACCGGCAATGCATACCAGTGGCGGATTTCCGCACAGGGGCAGGAGGCGCGCGCCTGGGGCCTCTTAAATAGAGGGGGCCTCAAATCTCGGGTCTCAAAAAAAAATAAAATTGTTTCATCTTTAATTTTTACACTCATCATTATTACCGTTACTGAATAAAACTATAATTTAATATGAGAAGTTAGTAAACTCTTATGCGAATATCCCTACATATTATATGAAATATCTATGCGAACTAAGTGAATTTGAAGTAGATATGTATCATCATTAATGCTTAGTTGTGCCATTTTTTTAATTTAAACATTAGTTAAAATATGTATGAAAGAATTACGCAACCAAGATGATTAAAACCGCAACACCAAATCTGGAGCGCGTGCTATAGTAAAAACGGGCGCGTAGAATGCACACTGTAGTGGTACCGAAAATATTTAGGGGGAGGGGGGGCTCAAAATTTAATTGCGCCTGGGGCCTCTCAAGTGCTAAATCCTCCACTGATGCATACCGTCATTTCCTGATGTCCTTGGACTTTGTATTGTAAGTGAATCTTGTAGCAACCATTATTTAAGTAAAATTTGAACTTTACAAAACTTACGGTATTTAAATTTGCAATATATTGCAGAATTTATATTAACCAAATATTACAGGAATTAAAATGTTGACAAAAGCTTAACTGAATAAGTTAAATTTAAGTTACTGAACGAAAGTTATGAAGTTCCCTCCAAAATGTCGATAATAAACGATTCTCTCAAGGTTAATGTTGTGGCCAGGGAAGAGGGTGGAAATTCGTGTCATGTTCTCCGAACTATTCGTGTACGATGTGCTGTTGCGCTGTCATCCATAAAGTGGCCATCTCCTTCGGGATAAAAGTGTAAAATGCAGGGTGCAGCAGATCTGACATAAAATTCAGGTACTACCTGGATGACATCCGACCTTCCAGTGGTATCGATATCAACGGATCCAGTGGTTGCCAACAAAACATTCCCCAAACCATGATACCACCTCCAGATGCTTGGATTGTCTTAACAAGGCAAATAGGGAACATCGCTTTGTGAAGTTCCAGCGCCACTCTACCTATCGTCAGTGCAAAATAAAGTGTATCGTGACTCATCTGACAGCATGACTTTCTTCCATTGTTCCACTGTGTTGAATCCAGATGTTATTTGCTGCACGTAGGATATCCTATTTTCCCGTATAGTCCTTAGAGTACGACGGCTTCGTTCTTTAAATATTTTTTTGAGATGTGGAAGAACAGTTTGCTTTCCAGTCATTTAAAACCTTTTGAGAAACTAGTTATGTCTTTCGTGTTTTGAATCGTGGCTCCTGCACGATAAGACCATTTTCAAAGTCTGATAGATCATGCCTTTTCCCTAATCTGGCTTCAGATTATTGCATTCGAACAGCTTGTTCGAATGCAATAATCTGAAGTACTCGAATTTTTTTGAGTACTTCAGTCTTTGTACTCAACGAGACAACAAGTCATCACCCCACATCAGTTTTCTTTGCATTTATTCTCTCTGTGACTGACTTAATACACAGGTTCGTTTCTTTTTTTTCTCTTTTTTTGGCCAGTATGTGTGTATAAGCGACAAGCTCTTGTTCCGTTAAAATAATGTGATTTTTTTAAAAAAATATTGGACACGTTTTTTGTACAACATAAAAATATTTTATGCTTTATATTTTGTTAAATGTAAAGCATTGCGTACTTTACATTGAGAGTTCGGTTGGGTTGTTTACAGTTTTCTCTCAGCCATGAGGCGTCAATATATCGTGTGTGTAAACTGCATGCACGTAACTGGTTTTACAGCATGAGAAACCCAAGTTTCTTGCAGAGAACGAGGTACGCAATGGGCAGTTCTGGGCTTTTTGCTACTTATATAAAACGCTGTTATAAAATATCGTTGTAACAAAGGGACATAAATAAAATTTGAACATTTCATATGAGGATTTCTTGTATACAGTTTCTGGAATATCCTAATAATAAGTCTTAACGAGGCACAAGTACAGTAATATTAAAACTATTATAAATAAATATACAGCCAAGCTGTTCTACTTACCATCACTATAGCTTTGTAGTGTTACAGCAATGAGGTTTAAAAAGTAACACAACAGCATGGACCAAGTCACAACGGGCGAGGTCATCTTCAGCAGTCACCTACGGTAGTAATAAATATAGAAACACACAGAAAAGGAAACGATCATAATTTTTACATAAGAATATTTATTTATTATTAATTTTCAGTTGTGGTTGGAATTACCTCTAATGACTATGGAAATCTGGTAATCTTGACGCAATGGGTAAATAGTATAATTTTAACAATCAAGTCGTATTTTAACTAATATTTATAATTTGGTAAATCTGTATTGGGTTAAATGAAACTTAATTCATTGTTATTGAAGTAGAACGAGTTATTCAAAAAGTAGTGGCGACATGACTGTTACAGAAAAGTGAGCTTTGTTTACAATTAGTATATTTCATAGTTACATTCCCTCAAAGTAACCTCCAGCCTCTTGTAAAACTCCATCCCACACATGCGGGAGGTGTCCAATACCATCAGCAGCCCGGGTTGTTGCACAATGGCGAAGGATTTATTTTACTTCTTGCTCTACGGCTTGTGCCTGCCCAAAAGCGTTAACTCCCGAATGTCTCCTTCAACTGGTGAAACAAAGCAGTCAAAAGGACTCATGTCCGGAGAATGGGAGGGAAGGAGGGATGATGCTCGAGGGTATCCCAATTGCCGCCGCTGCAGTGATTTCTCCATTAGGCTTCTCATACGATACTTGCATTTCCTAGGAAGCAACGTTGCTTCCTAGGAAATGGAACCAAAATAGTTGTATTGCTGGCTCAAATTTTATCGTCTTGGTTTCTGGAATATCAAAATGCCAAATGATAGTATTACTCAATAATCAACATCGCTTTTACATTTCTGGTTCTTGCTTCGTTATGTATACCGCGGAAATATCTCTTTGCGGAAATATTCGTAAACATAGCGGAGATCACCTACTTGTACTTCTTCGCCCATCGAATCAAATTTCCCATTCACATACACTTGACAATTTGGTGCTGTACCGTCCACTTTTATACAGTAAAAAAAAGGAGACAGTACGTAGTCTGTGCTATGTGATTCCAGCGCAGGAGAAGTCATCATGTATAGGGATACGTAACATATACCAGGTAGTATTTCTATTACCCTCGTGTTGTGGCAACACTGGTAACTTTCCTCTTCGAGGATTGTTCAAAAACCATCGCATGAAGAAAGTTATCAAACGTATTCATTGACAAAAGTTAGTCCAGCATACACACACTTATCCTTGTGCCAAAACTGGAATTATTATATATACGGATCAAGTAATCATTGCGAATGCGCAAATGAGGATATGTGGACGACCTTCGACATGCAAATGTGGATGGTATAATTAAACCGTCTGGTCGTTCCTCACGTCGATTGTGGACAAATACCAAATATGTCTGTGGTCTCAGAGCATGGGCACCGTATGAATAAATGAATCCTTGTAGTGGAGAGCTAGATGGAAACTGGCTAATTAGAGACGGAGTTATCAAGTGTCCTGGATGTCTACCCACATGCGATATTTCCATTATAGAAACAGAAGTATTTCTGGCTCCATAATAGGAATATAGAGTACCACCATAATGGGGATCTCATGAACCAAGAGACAGAAGTATTCTTGTTTCTTGGTTCATGATTTTTGTTCCTCTCGCTCTCCCATTGCATAGAAGTATCTGTGTCGACTGGTTTCGTGAACTGCACCCGAGACTCGTTACATTTCATTACATCACTGGTGTAATGCAATGTAATATTCAAACATATATTAGACTGCTGTCTAATATACAGATAATTTAGATAACAGTAATATACTTATTCCCCCCCTGTTTTTTTTTTCAATTTCAGGTAGGAAACTCTATGAGAAACGACAAATTAAAGTAACACCAAAATAGACGCATAGAAAACAGAGACACACAGTTCAAAGCCCACGTTAGTGTCCCGTAAATAACTGACTGCCCATTTCAAAACCCAGAGTCATTAATTAAAATGGCTATGGTAAACCATAGCCATGTTAATACCAAACCACAAATCAAATAATTGTGAATAAGGAAATCTTATTATTCTTTATTGGACAATCTACATCCCAGAGTCAATAGAAACCAGGTACTCTGCTGAGAAAAGCCTGCACCAGTAGCTGCCCAGGACAGAATTACCAACAAAAGGAGCTGGAGCTCTGTTTTATCAGGAACCAGAACAAGGAGGGCTGCTCATAACAATCAAAGTATGTCAAGAGGAAACTGAAGACGTCGATTATGCGGAAGTGGAAGGTTCGATTGGCGCAAAGTTGCATGGGAACATTATGTACACCTGTGAAGAATATAACGATCCAAGGGTTGAAATGTGAGCTCAGTGTTATGATAGAAGGCTGTAAAACAATTCTAGTGGAAACGCAAGATAACTCCTCGGAGTCATGAGTTCATATAGTGGAGTGACATTCAAATCCTTCTCTTCTGCTGGCGCACTATGGCCATAGATGCCGATGCGCCTAATAAATCCCAAAACAAGCAATTCTCTTCTGCAGAGTAGATCTACAGGAGAACTGCAAAAGGTTTCCTGGCTGTCAGGAATAATCACGAAGACCTTAACAGGTCTATACTCCGTAGAATAGCTATTTTCAGTTACGCTGGCAGAAGAGACAGACATTCTCAGCTGTCTCTCTTTTGCTACCTTAAAGGTTATTATAAACTACAATGTTGAATTTAGAAAGAAATAAAACAAATCCCTCTAACTGCAACTGTAGAAGAGAACTAAAAGAGATTCCACCACCAATCCCATATGAGAAACAAAGCAACAGCGGATGAAGAAGAACTGTTTCGACAACCGCCTTCCGCAACCCAACAACCATGTCACGTTGGGCTACACTAGCTCTCCGCCTTACGGCAACCAGCGAACAGTATCTGCCAAAGTAAGACTTCTATAGTCATGAAAATGAGGGGATCACAACAAAAAATACCCATTAATAACGATCTCCAGCAGAACAAAAAAGAAAAATAACGTAGAACCATTTGACCTTTGTGGCATTTTAAAAGTCTGTTGGTAATTTTCATAAAATTTTAAATTACTGATTGAATTTTTAGATGGAATGCAAACATCGATCTACAAATACACACCCAGTGATAACTGAATTATGACCACTTACCTAATACCGCGATGGGCCATCTTTTGTACGGATAATAACTGCTATTCGTCTAGGCATTTACCCCACTAGATGTCTGTAGGGCTCTGCAGCCATGCTGCCTGCAAGGCTTTCCAGTGTCGGAATAGATGACGGTTGCGTGTCCATGCGTCTCATTTCCCGTGACAAAACATAGCACAGGTATTCGATTCGACAGAAACGGGATTCATTGTGTTCCTCGAACCAGTCGTGTGCAGTGCGTGCCCGATGACACAACGCATTATCGTCTTGGAAGATCCCGTTTCTGTCCGTGAAAGAAATGCAACATCATGGTTTCCTAAGAACTGCCAGTATAGGTATGTTGAAGGTCTGACGGCTCCGGGGATTTCTCCCATCTCTGCGTATGTTCTAGGTATCGAGTGACAGTACCCTGTCTATGCTAGAGGTTTAAAAATAATGTATGGGTCATGTGGTATGTAGTTTGTTGTGCCCATTGTTCATCCGGCCTGTTGGCCGCCGGGCCCCCAGTGGGACCCGGCGTTACCATACCTAGCGACGGGGACGCCGGCCGGATGTATCAAGAAACTAATTATACTCTGGCAGGTCCTGCCACTTATTTTCCTGGGATTTCGGTGACTAGAACCTAAAATAAAGGTTGGAGCTATCGCTGTTCATTTAAGTAAAATTGCATTTAGAAAGCGCTGCGTGGGGTTTTACGCTGAAAGAACTATTTCCAGAGAGCCTAAAAGGTCGGGCAAATTTTGATGTGATTTAAATTTGGACATGTGGGGCAGTCGCTGTACAAGAAAAAGTGATGGGAGGAAGGGTGAAGACGGGGGGAAATGAAATAGGAAGAAGAGGGGGTCGGATAGGAAGGTGGTCCCCCATTTTCAGTGGGGCATGCCCATGCCCCACGACAGTGAAAATATGGGGAGGAGAGGAAAAGAGCAAATACCCCCTCCCCGAGGGAAAAAAAAAAAAAAAAAAACAGCCCAAGGGAGTGCAGTTTTGGGTCGACAGTAGGCCATCCAAATCATCCTAAAGTCTTATCTTTCTATGGTATACTGAGTTTTTTTTTTTACTTTTTTTATTTACTTGTTTGACCTCCTGCATTCTTTCTAGTCGGGTTGCCTTTGGTATATTTTTATCATTGTTTTCCTTCTAGAAAATAGATCCTGGGCATATTGACTGAGTGCCTTGTAGTCCTCTTGAGTGTCTAACAGTCTGGGTTCTTGGTTGTCTAGGATATATTGGATTGCCGTCATTAGGCGTAGTCGTAGGTCATCATACGAATCGCACTCAAACATTGTCTCCAGGACTCCGGGTTGCCACAGGGACAGTCCACGTTATTTATGATGCCAAGTTGAAGTTTAGCTTTAAACGGGCCGTGTCCTGTAAGGAGGAAGGTTGTATTTCGACCAGGGTGAAATAACACTGGCCCTTAGGGTACAGCTTGGTGACAGTGGGGAGGAATCTTCTGGTCACTGCACCTTTTTCTGTGTTGCTCCATCTCCTCTGCCAAATCTGGACGAGGTGGTCGGTGATTCTTCTCTTCTCATAGTTGCGGTCATTAGTGATGTCAGTGGTGAGGTCATACATTGTAGCCGATATATGTTTCTGGCAAGATGGTAGAGCAGACCACAGCGGATAGCTTCGAGATCCAGGGGCAGAACTCCTACCAGGACTTGGAGGGCAGCCGTCTAGTCGTTCTAGTTGCTCTCGATATAGTAAGGAGGATGGTCCTCTGAATGGTTTCGAGGATCCGTTTATTCACTTCTAGTGCCGCCCTCGCGTACCAGACAGGGGAGCCATATGTGATGGCAGGGATGAAGAGAGCTTTGTAGTACAGAGACAGGGTAGTACGTCTGAGTCCCCAGTCCCTGCGAGTGACTCTAGCGACGAGGGCCGCTTATCTTTTTATCTTTTGTTTAATATATTTTAGGTGTGGCTTGAAATTTAATTTTCTGTCCAGGATTATTCCTAGATATTTAATCTGTTCGCACAGCTTAACTGTTTTGTTCTCAATCTTAATTTGTAGTGGTCTCCTTAAGTCTAGCGTACCTTTTTAACAGCACCGATTTTGTCTTGTCGGGTGCTAGTTTGAGCAAGTGTAGCTTCGTCCAATCTTGCAGCTTTTGCAGGTCATCATTTGCTTGCATTTCTAAGGAGGATCTGCTGTCAGCCTCGATGGTCAAGACCAAGTCATCTGCATAGGCCTGGGCCTCCACACCACCCAAATCCATGGCGAGGAATTCGTCTAAGACAAAGTTCCACAGGAGCCGCCCCAGGACAGAACCCTGGGGGCAGCCCCTGCGGACTGGGCGACTGAGGCATTTATATGACGTCGATGGTTCGACTGTTGATGATCCTGCTCAGATAGCAAACAAACTGAATGAGTATTTTGCATCTACATTCACACATGAGGAATTATTAAGGTTTGAAAATGGCAGAAGGTTATCAAATTATAGCAAGATACTTAATTATTTTGTAATAACCGAGAAAAAAAGTGGAAGAGAAATTGTTGAAGTTAAACGTAAGAAAAGCACCTGGGGTGGATGGGATCTAACCAGTTATATTAAAGGAGACGGCAAAGCAACTAACCAAACCCTTAGCCATAATTATGAGAGCATCCTTGGACTCAGGGGAGGTTCCCACGAACTGGAGATGTGCAAATGTATTCCCCAATTCACAAAGGGGGATCGAAGGGTGACACGAGTAATTACAGACCAGTTAGTTTAACATCTGTTCCGGGTAAAATAATGGAGTCGCTGGTTAAAGATGCATTGCAGGATCATCTAGACAAGACTGCAGCAATAATTCAGACACAGCATGGGTTTGTTAAGGGAAAGTCTTGTCTGACAAATTTGATAGGATATTATGATGTGGTTACAAAGGAACTGGATGCGAAAAATAATTTTGATATCATATACTTGGATTTCAGGAAAGCTTTTGACACTGTTGCGCATGGAAGACTATTGTACAAATTGGAGCAGAATGGTATTAAGGGTAAGTTGCTACAATGAATAAAAGGATGGTTAAGTGCTAGAAGACAGAGGGTGGTAATCAATGGGTGCTGCTCTTCTTGGACTAATGTTATTAGTGGAGTCCCACAGGGTTCGGTGTTAGGTCCACTGTTGTTTTGTATATTTAATCAATGATATTGATTAAGGTATATCAGGCTTAATGTCGAAGTTTGCAGATGATACAAAGGTTGGCAGGGTTGTTAATGACAGTAATGGCAGTGTGCTACTGCAACAGGATCTAGATAATTTGGGCAGATGGGCTAAGAAGTGGCAACTGAAGTTTAACCTTGACAAATGCAAAGTACTACATATGGGTAGAAGTAACCCCAGAGAAACGTACCAACTGTGTGGTACTACACTTAAGGTGGTAGAAAATGAAAAAGACCTGGGAGTAATTGTGCAGGCAGATATGAAGTTTTCTGAGCAATGCAGCAGGCTGCCAGGGCAGGTCATGGGGTTTTGTCAATGATATATAGGAATTTTGCTAGCAGGGAAAAGGAGGTGATTATCCCTCTATATAAGGCAATGGTCAGGCCACGCCTTGAGTACTGCGTACAGGTCTGGAGGCCTCATTTTAGGAAGGATGTAGATTTACTTGAGCGTGTACAGAGAAGGGCAACAAGATTGGTGAGGGGAATGAAGATATCCTCTTACCAAGAGAGGCTTAAGTTCTGCAAATTGCAGTGGCTGGAGACTAGGCACCTGCGGGGTGATCTGATTGAGGTATATAAGGCCTTGAATGGGTTGAGCACGCTGAATTCTGATGGGATCCTTCCACTTGTTCAGATTACGAATCTAAGGGGGCATAAATTCAAATTAAGAAAAGACAGATGTAGAATAGATGTTCGGAAATTTTCCTTTAGCCAGCGGGTGGTTAATTGCTGGAACAAACTTCCATCTGTCGTTGTGGAAGTTGATAGGTTGAATAAATTTAAGGAGGAACTGGACAGGCATTTGGAAGGAATGGTGTGATTTTTTTTTTTTTTTTTCTTTTGGCTGATGCTGCATAAGCTCATACATTTGCTTTCTTGCATCACATGCCACTACTACTACTACTATGGTGTTGTAACTTGCACTGCTCTATCAGCCAGGTAACCTTCATGCAATAATAAAGATTCAATGGAAGGTTGGCAGCTCTGAGTCTCGCCAAGATGCTCGGCCACCAGAGGGTGTCGAACGCCCCAGCAAAATCCACTGCGATGACGAGGAAGTATTTCCTTTGACAATGGGTGGCTCTAGAGAGGAGGTTCTGTATTGCTTCGATGGTGGATTTGCCAGGAGTAAATCCGTATTGCTTTGTTATGTTAGGATTTACTTCATTATAATACCTTGTGATTCTGGTATGTAGCAGTCTTTCGAATATTTTACTAGGTGTCTCTGGTGGCTTTGTTTGGTTTTTTGTCGTAGCAGAGCAGTTTTGTCGACAGAAAAAAAACAAAAATAACAATGTTCTCGAAAAAGTTGTTGACACGTTTTCCAAGCTCTCGTCATCTCAGGATCTTGACCCACTTACAGGGAGTTGTATTCCGAAGCCAGTTGCGACTTCGTCCCTCTCATATACGGGAGTAGTCAAATCCAAGCAGCGGGTGCCCACGGAGGATGGTGGGTTGAAGGCATCATTGCCCCTCGCATCTGATAAGAGGTCGCAGCACGTCCTTCTACTCCGGGCCAGCGAAAATTCGGAACTCAAGACTAGCGGCGAGGTGAAGGATCTGGTTGCCAGCACACTCAAGACGGATTTCAGGAGCATCAAAATAAAATCTCTCAGACTCATCAGAAACCGGGGTGTTGTTCTAGAGACCTCCACAATGGAGAACCTTAATCACATCTCCTCCAGCGGTTCTCTTTATACTGCCGGTGTTCTGGCTGTCCCACGTAAGAAGTCGAATCCGTCAATACTGATATATGATACCCCGCTTGACTGTACCAATAATGAGATTCTTGAGGTCCTCTTCTATATGAACCTGGCTGACTTTAGATACACCATGGAGGAAGTCAAGAGCGAGATCACCTTCAGATTTCAAACCAAAACTAAAACCATCTCTACAACACACAGTTTTCAGCCTCTCCCCTCGTCTATACAAGAGCCTCCTTTCCTCTGATAGGATCTTTTTGGGTTGCGGGGCACATAGATTCCGTTCCTTCACAGTGGTTACAAAATGCTTTTTGTGCCTCTGATATAGGCATACATCTCAACACTGCTCCCATAGCTCTCCCACCTGCAGCCATTGTGCTCGTAGTGGACACGTCCATGCAGAATTCCCCCCACCGTGACGAACAGCCCAGCTGCATCAACTGTAAGAGAAGGAACCGGGTCTACTCCCACTCAGTTCGTAATGTATCCTGCCCAGAGTATCAACAAGCACATGAACTGGTACGGCTAATGACTGCTGATGAATAATCCAAATACAGTTACGGATTGACGTCTTCCCAGTCGCAACACTGCAGTAGTCAATCCCAATCTTAATCACAACTCTATCAATCTAATCACTCCTGAAGCAAAACTTCGCATAATGCAAATTAATGGACAAAGGTCATGAGCTGTTTCTGATGAGATCCTTCTTTCAGCAGAAGAACACTCCATTGATATTGTTGCCATCCAGGAGCCCTATTTTGCAAAGGTGCAAGTTGGTTTTTCAATTAAAATAATGGGGTATGCTCTTACTGCTAGGGTAATACAACCAGTCCCCGAAGATCCCAAATCCTGCATTGTTGTACTTAATCGGAGACTTGGTATACTGGTAGTAGACTGGCTCTGCAACAAGTTTGCAACTTGCACCCAAGTCATAGTCTCTACATTATCACTTTATTTGATTTCACTCTATTTCCCACCCTCAGCCAATTTCAATGATTCACTGAACTATCTGGAGTTTGCTCTCAACTTTCTGAACAGGAAATCTATTCTCACTGGCTCCGATGTAAATGCCAAGTCATCATTCTGGCACAGCCCCATCTCTGATGCTCGAGGCCACTTGTCTCCCACAACCTTATAATTCATAATCTATCACAGCAGTATTTCACATATAGTAGTTCTATAGGAGAGTCCAACATCGATATCACAGTAACGACCGATGACCTCAGTACCCGGATCTCTGACTGGAAGACAATCCCAGACTGGACGCTCAGTGATCATAGAGTGATTACCTTCTACATGGCAACACACTCAGCCGTCCCCCCCCCCCAGGGCTCTAGACAGCTCGCACTTGTGAGGTTCTCAATCAAGGATGTCGACTGGCAGACGTTTGATGACTCGATTACCAGGGATTTTCCCTCACGCAGTCCTAACCACCTTAACTCATCTGCTGCTAATGAATTGGTCGACTTGCTTAAGCAAGCACTATTGAAGGCCTCGTATAAGTCGGCAAGGAAAAAGTCCATCCGTCCCACTGTTTGCTCATGGTGGTGTAATGAGCTAGCAACGATGCGTAAGGAAGCTCACAGAGCGCGACGGTTTTATCAGCGCCATCGCAAGTGGTCCCCCTCTGAAGTGGCAAGGTTACACAGTAGCTAAATTGCCAAAAAGAATGAATACACAAAAGCCATTGCCGCCAAGAAGAGAGAAACCTGGACTACATTTGTTAATGACTCGGGGAGTTCTAATCCATGGGGCCTTCATTATAAGATAGCGAGGGAGAAAACATACATGCCTGGTATCTTTGGCACAGTTACAACCGAAACATCAGAGACCACGAACTGGACTAACACAATTAATCAAATACTAGACAAATTGTTTCTGGAGGATGATTCCGCAGGTGTTCTACCAGAGCATTCAACTATACGAATGGCCAACAAAACCTATGACAATAAGGCAACTACCAACCCCTTTACCATTGATGAACTGTCGGCAGTGATTAATAGGATCAATCCCAAAAAATGCCCTGGGATGGATCTAGTAGAATATGTTTTTATTCTGCGCATCTTTAAGCTTAGACCGCTACACCTACAATTACTGTATAATAAATGCCTGCAAGACGGAGTATTCCCCAAAATTTGGAAAGTAGCTCTCCTTCAGCTCATCAGGAAACCTGGTAAAGCTCCTGACAACCCCCGCTCCCTCAGACCTATTGCCCTCCTTGGGAAATCTCGGGAAAATACTGGAAAGACTCGTGGAACTAAGAATCATGCAGTTACTCTGTGAACAAAACCTCTTCTCACCAGCACAGTATGGCTTTATGCCAGGGCGCTCTTCTGAGGAGGCTCTGTTTGATCTGGTCCTCCACATAGAAAATTCTACATCCAAATATGAACTGGCTATCTTTGTTGATTTCGAGGGCGCCTTTGACACTGTCTGGTGGAACAGTGCATTGGTCCGCCTCCGCCAGGCTCAGTGCTCCCTCCAGCTATATCAGCTCTTTCGAAATTATTTCACAGAGTGCGAAATAGTAGTCAAATCCAAATACCTGCAGGTAACCAGACCGATCTCTCGATGGTGCCCACAAGGTTTGTTCTAGGGCCCCTTGTCTGTAATGGTCCTCCACAGCTGGCTCACAAAACCCTTGGATGAATGTAAAGTAGTGGCTTTCGTAGATCTCACTATCGTTGTTCCTGGAAAATCCCGCTTTGACCTAGTGTAAAGCAAATCGTATCCTGTCCAATCTCAACTCCTGGACGGTGCTCAACAAACTACGAATCAATCCCGATAAAACAAATGACGCTTTTCAAATCCAAGCTAGATCTCAGACGCACACCACAAATTAAGATCTCTGGAAAGCAACTCCTGATCGTAACACAGACGAAAGTCCTGGGGTGATTATTGATCACAAGCTGAGCTTCTACCAACATCTTATGCAGTTAGGGACCAAGGCTAAAAGGTTTTCAGTGGCTATCATTAGATTTTCCAGATGTGACTGGGGACTCTCAAATAAAACTCTGTCCTTATACTATAGAGCGGTCTTTTTGCCTATTGTGACATATGCGGCTGGAGCATTGTTTCATGAAGTGAAGCTAGTCAAAATGAGAGACAAACTTAACTCCATCCAGCGAAGCATGCTTTTGTCTACCCATAGAATTTGCCAAACAGTGTCCACAGCTGCCATTCAAGTGATCGCCGGAACATTACCACTGGATTTGTACGTCATCTATCGAGGTCTAAACTTCAGGATCAAGAAGAAAATTCCAACTAAAATCCTTGAAATTGAACTTCCTTCCAGAGGTCTCATTTACTGCAACGAAAACTGTTAAGTCTTGGCTGTCGCTAACTTTGGAATCCTTCTTGGTCACTGGACATGGCTCCCTCAACGAGAAGCTTTTTCAGCTAGGACTGTCTACAACAGATGGCTGTTTCTGTGGAGAAAAGGAGAACTGGAAGCATCTCCTACTTGAATGTCCGCTGTATGAAGACATCAGAAGTCTTACACAGGCAGTACCAAATATCACTGAGCATCAACCGGATCTCCTACTCTGAACACAAGAAAACCTCTCAGCGCTGCAGAAGACTTCAAGCGTAGAAGCGAAACCCATGCTGAAGCAAGACTCATTAGAAATACTCGTGCAACGAACTGAAAGTCCACAGAGGAAAACTTTTTTTTTTTTATTATTTATCTATTTATTTATTATAATTATTATTTTTTTTTCTCGTCGCGTTCTGCCTGGAGTTAGTTAATCCGGTGCAGCTGTTTTTTTTATTTATTATTTATTTTTTTTATTTCATTTTATTTTTTCCCTCAAACGCACCAATTTTTTTTTCTTTTAATATTTTCTTTTCTTTTTTTTCTTTTATAAATAAATAAAATTATTTTATTTATTTTTTTTTTTTTTCATAACCTGCACCACGGGTGACTTTTTCCTTTTTTTTTTTTTTCACTCTTCCCCCCCCCCCTCTGGAATGGGCCCCCAGAGGATCCTAGCCCTTCTGGCAACACTAGGTGGATCAGCGTCTCTTTTGAGACAATACGTGTTTTACTGGGACTGGCACACCTTCCCGTGGTGTGGACGAGTACCCAGAATCATCTGTCCAGGTGACTGATGCTTCTGAGTAGCCAAGTGGCCAGACACAACAACAGAACACACACACAAAATACAAACAAACCTACGTCACACGCATATCTGGCCCATGTGTAGTGATAATGTTCTTCACAGAGATACGAGGCGGAGTTGAACAAACGTTCTAGGTGCTGCCCATTACATGTCCATGTCCGATTTAAAAAAGGAACTCTCAGAATTCTATATTACGCGGTTTAAAATCCATTCGTCACATATGCAGCCAGCATACGGTTTCACAGTACCAAACGTTTATTGCAGTTCCATCAAAACCAGACAGTGTCCGACAGACCTTTTTCCTAGTTCTGAGAAATTGTAGAACAGTTTCAACTGCATCTTTACAAGCTATTACAGGCTTATTACCTCTGCATACGTCTCACGTACAAAGGTTTTTCTTACTATATTCGTAAAAGATATCCTGTACCTTTTTCTGGTTTGACCTATGATCCAATTGACGATTCAAAGAATGAAAAAGCAGAAGGTTGGATAAAAGATGAAAAAAGATGGCAAATGAGATGAAATTCCTCGCCCAAAGAAGCAGTGACCAAATGTTTTAAACCTGATATTAAATTCACTATCTCAAAAGTAACCAGTTTTGGTTCTGCTCAAACCTTCTCACGTCACAAATTTTATCCATGGTTCTTTGAAGGCTCGTCTTCTTAAATTCAATTTTGCTACGTCAGATACCTATTTCTGCGGCGCCTGTGAAGAACTGGCTCATTCTTTTGCCCATTTTACCACGATTTAAGATAAATATTAAGTAGTAGAGCCCGTAATTTTTCTCCTGAAATTGAAGGATATCTTATTGCAAATCAAAATGTCTTCCCAGCTCTACAGGAATACGCTACACACGTTTTTAATTTTAGTACGCGTATAGTTGTGGTCCGCCTCCTCGTGGCGTGGACGGGTACTGGGAAGCAGCTTTCCTGGTAGCAAAGTGGCCAGTAACAACTAAACACAACAACGCACACACATTGTGCACAAACATAGCACTACACTGGTTTGTGGCCATTATACACAGTTTTGTATGTCATCACAGAGAACCATGGCGGAGTTGAACTAACGTTTAGGCGCCGCCTTACACAAGTCACATGTCTGATATGGAAGCATCCGTCGTATTAGCTCCCACAGTCATGCCCTTTTGAAACCCCATGCTGTCTTTACTGCATTTCATAACTGATAATTTATCACTTTGACTTGCACGACCAGGTGAAAATTACCACTGCTCTAACGAAACGAAACTGTTCTGGTTTTTATACTGCGAGCTACGCGGCATTGATGCGGTGCTCATAATTCAGTGATCACTGAGTGTATAATGTAACGTAAAAAAAAAAAGAAAATGCGCCAGACAGCAGAGACCGTTTTGAGTTGGGCAAATATACTACTGCAAACCCAAAACTGAAAAACTAGGCGGTTTTTCACTTTGTGTTTACATTGTTCAGTGCGATCAAGTGCTGACATCAGATTATCGAAACATTACGTTCTCCTTTCGTTCGCTGTTGCCTTTATAGCTTTCCCCGAAGAGGTGAGACGTCATTGTTGTTCTCCTTGTGTCTACTCAGGTATGCCCGGTTTTATCTTTATATTGCAATATCAACATTTCTACCAGGCAGAATTTGATTTACTTTTCTCGAAATTCATCTGTGTAGTATGCGTTAAACTCCAATGTGACGAAAGAGATGGTCACAGCAGGCATTGCGGAGTTCTTTTACTCTAGCCACTGCTTTCAGTCAAGCTTTATTGAATTACTGCATTAGTGTATTCCTTAGCGATCTTAATCTTATTCTTTTTATCTTTTCAAAATCTTGACATCACTCTTCGTGATGGACTCTGAGCGGACAGAGGAAAAACACCATCACATCGTCTTATACTAGTCTTACAATTGACCTTTTTTTTCCCCCCGATTTCTTAACTTTTGTCCACAAGTGGACAAAAGTTAAGAAATCGGGGGAAAAAAAAAAAAAACGTAGTGATGCTCGGTCAAATATGATCAATCATGATTTGTCCTCACTATAGTTTTTAACTAAGGTAGAAAATGAAACTATAGTAACTTTGTCGAATTCCACTTTATATTTTTTCTTTTATTTTATTCCTTTGTATTCTTATCATCATCATCAGCCATTTTCAATCCACTGCAGGATGAAGGCCTCTCCAGCAACTTTCCAGTTCCTTCTGTTTTGTGCAATGGACATCCATTTAATACCCACGAACTCATGAATTTCATCTGTCCATCTCCCCCGTTGTCTTGCAGGTTTTCTTCTAGCTCCTCTTGGGTACCATTCTGTTATTTTCTTAGTCCATCTGTCATCATGTCTTCGAGCTATGTGTCCTGCCCAAGACCATTTTAGTTCTTTACTTTTGATAAGAATGTCCTGTACTTGAGTTTGCTGCCTAATCCATGTGTTTCTCTTCTTATCTAACAGTCTGATTCCCAATATAATTTGTTCCATTCTTCGCTGTGTCGTTCTCAGCTTCTCTTCCATTCTTTTGGTGAGTGCCCAAGTTTCACTTCCATAAGTCATGGTGGGGAGTATACATTGGTTCATTATTTTACGTTTCAGACAAACTGGGATATTGCTCTTCAGTATGTGACTATATTTCCTGAATGCTATTCATTCAAAATTTATTCTTCTCTTGACTTCCAGCCATTTATCATTATTATAGCTAATGACTTGTCCCAGATAAGTATATGAATTCACCTTTTCAATTACTTCTCCTTCAATGATTATATTCCTTTCTGTGGCATACTTGTTCATCATTACTTTTGTTTTAGCCATATTCATCTTTAGTCCAAAATCCTTACTAACTGTGCATAACTGATTAAGATTTTCCTCTAATTCTTTGGGATCGTGGCTTATGACCACAATGTCATCTGCAAATCGTAAATGGTTTAGGTACTCTCCGTTCACATTGACTCCTTTCTGCGACCAGTCTAATCTTCTGAAAGCTTCCTCAAGGGTAGCAGTAAACAACGTCGGAGATATTGTCTCCTTGTCGAACTCCTTTCTCAATTTTAAATTTTCTACTGTCTTTGTCTAGTCTAGTGTAATAAAGGAGGTAGCATTCTCATATATTTTATTCAAAATCTTAATATATGGGGTATCTATGCCTTGTCTTTCCAGTGCCCGAAACATTGCCTTATGCTGTATGGAGTCAAATGCCTTTTCATAATCCACAAATGCCAGGCATAATGGTGTTTTATATTCATTTACTTTCTCCATTAGCTGTGATATTACGTGAAGGTGATCCATAGTTGAGAATCCTGTCCTAAAGCCAGCTTACTCTTTCGGTTGATTCTCAACAAGTATTCTTTCTAATCTGTTAGTAATGACCTTTGTGAACAACTTGTAGACGTGGGACAACAAGCTAATTGGTCTATAATTTCCAATTTCTGATTTATCTCCTTTCTTATGCAGCAAAACTACGATTGCATTATTCCACTCCTTAGGTGTCACGCCTTTTATAATGCACTTTGTGTAGAGTCTTGCCAGTTTCTGTGTCATGTCTCTTCCTCCCAGTTTTAACAACTCTAAAGTAACTTCTTCCTCTGGGGCTTTCGGATTCTTCATTTTTTTTTCAACGCATGTTCTACCAGGAAGGATATCGGGTATGTCATATATGATACTAATTTGCGATCCACCTTCTCCACTGCTGGCATCATTCCCTCGCTCCTTGTATAATTCTCTATAGTAGTCTTCTGCTATATGAATTATGCCTCTGCTATTTATAAGTACACCGTCGCTATTCTTCAGTTTCAGTATCATTTGTCTTTCTGTATTACTGCTCATGGCTGCTGATTTAAGTCCTTTGTTTTCCCGTAATGCTTGTTCTACTTTTCTTGTGTTAAATCTTCTTATGTCCTCTCTGAGTCTCTTTCTAATGGCTTTGCATAACTCAGCATACTCAATTTTATCCTTGTCAGTGTTTATCTTGCCCTTCATTTGTCGTCTTCTGTTCATCATGACAAGTGTTTCTTGACTAATTTTTTCTTATTTGGATTTCTTTTTTACCGATAGGTTTCTTGGACTTTATCACTTTCAGAAGGTTGTAGTATTCCTCGTCGATATCTTGGTCCTGAACAGTCTGCAGAAACCCAAACTTGTTTTTAAGTCTCAGTACATTCTGCTTTTTCTCCTCTTCTGTTATCTCAAAGACCTTCGTATTATTTACTCGAGTCAGTTTTTTCCTTTCCTTTCCTACAACTATATCAAGTGTGCATCTTACCATTCTGTGATCACTTCCAACATTTACCTTATTCAGGACGGTAATATTTTGTTCACGATATATCTTCTGTTAGTGAGGATGAAGTCGATTTCATTAGTTGTTAATCCATTTGGTTTCTTCCATGTCCACTTTCTCTTCACCCTTTTCTTGAAAAAAGTGTTCATTACTGACATTCCTCGAGATTCTGCAAATTCCACAGGTCTTTCATTTCTTTTAGCAATTCCAAAATTTCCTAGTTTCCCTTTCTGTGCTGTTTTGTCTCTTTTCAACTTGAGCATTGAAGTCGCTCATAATGATAGTGTAGTGGGTTTTCTGCTCATCTAGAAGACTCAATTTAGATGTACATTTCTTCAACCTCTTCATCATCATCATGGCTCAATGTTGATGCATAAACCATTATAACCTTTAGCTTGTACCTCTTAGAAATCTTGAATATTAGTCTTGACACCCTTGATGATGTACTTTTGAATTCCAAAATGTTTTTTATATCTTTATGGACCAGAAAGCCAACTCCGCCTTCGCTCCTTTCACTGTTTCCATTGGTGTACAGCAGATTTCTGCTTGATAAAATTATAAGTGATTAATTTCTTCTTGTTTTAGCCAAACCGATGATGTTCCAATTCACATTTTTTAATTCCTTTTCCAGCTCTAATATCCTGTCTTCACCGATGAGCGACTTTACATTGTAACAGGCCAAGTTCAGTTTCTGTGACATGGCAGCCTGGTCGTACCCAAAGATTCTTAGCACCCTCTGCTTCCACTTTGATCCTCTCGCTACCGTAAGAGGGGGAGTGAAAGTCGCTGGGGACTGAGGGCCATTGTTTCGTCGTGCTGTCATGTGCTGGAGGGTTTGATCTTTTCCTCTTCACGCTGACCAGGCGTTTGAAGAGAACCACTCTGCCACATAAGTAACGTAACAGGTCTTACCATCGAGGTGTGCATGAGTGGATTTTAGGGAGGCAGGCCAATCGGACTTCTAAATCTTCTGAAGTAGAAAGATATTGGATCTATCAATGTTTTAGACTGAGTGTCTGATGACACACACAATGCCTGTTCCCATCTAAGCCCCTATATTTTTATATACTTCCTTTATATTTTTTATATAGAAATCATTTTTTATTTCATAGAAATCTTCGTATTCAGTACAACCTTATTAAAAACAAATCATGATTGAAAGGCTTTTAAGTGCTCTGCCTGTGATCTTCCATCTTATGATTTCTCGGATGTGGATGAAACAGAGAACGGAGGCAGAGATTTAGAAGTGTTGATTGCGCAGATCACATCAAAATCACAGCTGTATAACAACTTATTACACTCCAGTCCACGCATAGCATATGTGCAGAAACTCACAATGGGACTGAAATCTTCCCTCCCCCGTTCTCTGTTTCATCGACATCCGAGAAACTATGAGATGGAGGATCACAGGCAGAGCACTTAGAAGGCTTTCAGTGCTCTTCCGAAACCTGAAGGAGATCTTGACCTTCAAGAGACATTTCATTTAATATCATAATCCCAGAATTTCTCCCGTATTGACTTTGATCTACAGTTCAAGGGCTCGGCCTAGTGAGATGACCAGAGTAAATCCGTTTTCAGTTATCTGCAACATACAACATGCCTACACAAGTAAGATAATTGTCTAGGGGCCGTAACTTAGCAGGGCCGCGATAATTTCCGAACCCAAGTTGGGTTACATTAATTACATTATCTTCTAAAATTAGTCGCGTGTAAGTGGCTGCTTTTAGCACAGAGTACACGTTACAGCCATTATAAATGGTGAAGGCCCAAATATTGTCCCTGTTCCTAATACCGTCTCCCGAGGTTTCTCAAATGCAATGTAGCACACTCTTGCGGAGAGTGATCAATTTGTACGGCAGGTTCATGTTGGTCATCCAAGAGAGTTTGATATGTGCTTGTCAAAGATTTTGTTCGACAGTAAAAGTCGAGTTATTTTTGGAAACGAGACTTTCCGTATGTACTAACTTTGCTGTTATACGTCTTTAATAAAGTGCATATTTCTGAATAAAGACTATAGCCTTAACTTTAGACAATAGAAAACCACTTGATATTCGAAATAAAGTTCGAAATCCACACGAGATTTTTAGACGACTACTGACTGAAAGACAAATCCTTCTGATGCATGAAAGGAATAGCTTCAGGTACACCATAAACAGAGGCGTCCCAAGGGGACGTTCTGTTCGCATCCTTTTTTTGCGGCAGATCTTTACCCCTTCATGTCGCTCCACAAGAACTTTATTTCGTGTGCAGACGACCTCAAGATGTTCGTCTCCTCAAAAGCGTGCCAAGACCGTACAAATTTTGCAGGCTGCAACACGCAAGATTTCGGACTTTGTAGCCTACCTCAAAGCAAATTGGCTTAGAATTAAATCCCAGCAAGTCCGTCAAATCACTTTTTTTCAAACAAAAAGAATAAAAATAGCATTGGTCCTTCTATATGGCCTTCCTGTCAACAGAATCACGCAGATTTAAGAGTCACCTGGGAAGACCAACTCGCTTTCTCGCGGAACTTTGCAAATACCGAGAAAAAGATATCTGAACAGCAAAGCGTAACTCGCCGGCATTTGTCCTAGCCTCATAACTCAATATGTCCTGAAATGTGTCTCCCTGGTTGCACTCTACGCATCTGTGTTTTTTTTTTTTTTTTTTTTTTTTTGGTCCTCTGCATCGTCTCTTCGACTCAGGATCTTCCTTAGTATAGAATACTGGATTCTAAGGTGGCTAAATAGGATACTCGGAAAATATTTCACGATCTCAAGAACATCGTCTATACCAACTTTAACTGGAACCCCTGGGAATTAATTAAAATCAGGACCAACATAATCGCTCTAGAAAAACTGCTTACATCTCAGAATAGACGCATCAAACCTTTCGTAAATTATTTCCTTTCCTCGTAACCAACAGTTAGCGCACGGAACAGAGGCGATGCCGCTGCGCTCCAACTATGACCAGCTCAGAAGCCTACAATGGACGTTCCCTTCCAATAGGTAAATCTAGTGAGCCGGCTGGACATAGATATTGAGCAACTGTGTGCCAATAAGACCTACAGGAGCGCCATTTTTCAGCAAACTTACCAGCTGATGGAGAACCTCTTAACGACTCCTTGTGCCACAGTTCCAGCAGTCGTCATTTTTATATTTATTGTATACGTTGTACTATATTTTACTTAATTGTATATATTGTACTGTACTTAGTCTTGGCTGTCCAGGGGTATGTGGGCTGAATATTTGCCTTTGTCTTCTCTTGCATGCATGCCCTTGTCGACATCGACCAATTATGTGACATATACAAGATGATTCACTACCAGTGCGACAAACTTGCAGGAGGTGTAGGGGACACAAAGACGAATCGGAATCACATTGCATTACAGGGTCCGAAATGCCTTCGTCATGCGGTAGAGGACGTTGAACGGGAGGTCGCGTGAACAGCGATCCCGCTGAAAGTCAGCATTTGCGAACCGTTTCTGTTGAAGAAACCAAGTAGCAAAAGTCCTCCGGAGTGGATAATCCGCAGGCTCCAATGATTGGACGTGTTGAAGATGATATGAACTCATTTGGTTTGTTGACAGTATCCTCCATACAGTGGATTGGGAAATATCCTATCGTTGGCCTATCGCTCGAGTACTCGTACTCGGATTGCCTTCTGCAAGACGTAGGACATTCTCCTCATTGTCTGGCGCCCTCGTCGTTCGCTCTCGATTCATGGTACCTCTCGTGAAACAACCAGTCTCACGTAACCTTCTGTGCACACGTGCGAAAATCGTATGATGAGGAGCACGCCTGTGCGGGAAACGTTCCTGATACAAGCGCAGAGCGGCGCGCCCGTTACAGTCCGCAGCTCCATACGCGAGGTGCATGTCTGCCAGTTCAACGTTTGAATACTCGTCCATCCTACTGCCTCGGGAACCGGTTCGCAAATGCTGACTTCCAGCGGGATCGCTGTTCACGCGACCTCCCGTTGAACGTCCTCTACCGCATGACGAAGGCATTTCTGACCCTGTAATGCTATGTGATTCCGATTTGTCTTTGTGTCCCCCCCCCCTACACCTCCTGCAAGTTTGTCGCACTGGTAGTGAATCACCCTGTATAGGAGCTCGCTGCCTGACTGACGTAAGTTAAATCTACTGAAATACGAGAATGGCCATAATAGCTATGAACTCCTAGTGGTGCATTTGACATGAATTTCCCTACATGATTCATAATCGCTGCCGCTGCGTCTCCTTGTGGCGCAATGGGATGCATACCCTACTGGTGCATTACTTCCGTACTACTCAGTGGTCATCCTTGTGTTGTGTTGTGTGATCACTTACTCCTGTGTCTCCTTGTAGTGCAGTGGACTTTTATCTTCTCAATCCTATTGTGACCACATCTGTCTTCTCTCATGATTGGAATGCTCTAAGGGATGAATTACGGCTATTTTGGTGTGCCTCGTTGCATCTCTTTGTGGTGCATTGGACTGTAGATATTTGAATTAATCTGAACAGAAGCTGGGTGGACAGGTTCTGTGAGTAATCTATGATTCAGAATTGATTTCCATGGCTATGTGAGTGTAGAGTGCAACGTGTCCATGGGTACGCACATATCTCTGAAAACTGTACATTATTTTTAATAAGTGGTGGGGATGCCTCAAACTCATCTTGAAGAACCCAGACAAACCACCTGAAGAGCCAAAATCTTAGACCAATTTCTCTCTTACTAGTCCTCGGAAAACTTCTGGAAAGGCTTCTATTCAAAAGGTTGCCAAAATGCTACTCTAAAGAAAACCTTGTTTCTTTACTTCAGTATGGTTTCAAAGCTGATTGCAGCACTGAAGATGCTCTTCATAAAATAATATCTACTGCTTCAAGCAATCAAGCCAAGTATGCGCTAGCCATCACCAATCTAATAGTTGAATGGCCTGCCTCGTACCCTCACATGCCTCACTGTACGCACAACTCTGTGTCCGTTAAAATATTTTTATCTCTAAAGTTTCCATTCTGTTAAAATTTGTTGACAAAGAGGCACCTTCTGTCTTGAAAGCTCCAAACTATATAATTAAAGTTATATTTTACTGGATATATATGTTATTATTATTTCTCTCATAGTTTACTTTGCTGGGGTATTTGATCGGCTGTGGGAGCCAAGAATTCTCAAACGATTCCGTCAAGCCAAAGCACAACTCAACCTTTATAGCTGTGTCAAGGAGTACCTGAGACACCGCACCGTCCATTTTAGTACCAGGTACAAATCTGTCACTAGCCAGGTCTCCCCAGGGCTCGGTCCTGGGACCTTTCTTTTGGACCATCATCCTGGACGAGTTCCTTGGGATGAACTTGGAGCTAACTCAGCCCCTTGCGTTTGCTGACGATTTCGTTTTGGTGGTGCATGGTGATTTAAGAGCTGATCTAGAAGAGCGTGCAAATTGCGCACTAACTAAACTCCAGGATTGGGTGGCCATTCACCGACTAAAGATCTCAGGAGAGAAAACATAATCTATATTTCTCAAGGAACACTTCAACTACGAAAACCACCGGTTATCAAAATTGACACCACCTCCATAAGATTATACCCAGAAATCAAGTATTTAGGGATCGTCTTAGATATGAAGCCTAATTTCCATCCTTACTTGAAATATATGTCAGAGAAAATAAAAAATATATATATATATTCGGTCATGATCATCCGTATAAGCCATGCAGACTGGGGCCTTAAGCGCCGGGCTCTGGCCCTCATTTATAATGCCAAATTTGTCCCAACAGTTTACTGTGGAGCCTTAGTATGGTGTACTAGGGCCCCCCTCGACTGAAATTGCCGTAAACTGGACTCCATACAGTTAGCATCCCAGCTCTACAGGTACTAACTGGAGGTACACCCCTACACCTAGAGGTAGTAAGAAGTGGATTGTATCAACGGTTGAAGAAGAGTATTCCTACCGAAACAGCAGGCGTCACTCTTAACCTTGATAACAACCCCAAACAGGAAAGGAAGAGAATCTCTGAAATTATGTACAGGACCTGACAAGAGACATGGGACACCGCCAATAAAGGATTAATAACCAAAAAGTTCATTCCCTCTGTGCACGGCCCCGGGTGCCAAGCGATTGTGACTGAGCGATTTATCTGTACTTCCAGTGCGATTTCTAGAAAGCGATTTACAGTTATTTTTTGTCCTTATCGTTAAAAAATCCATTTATTTTATAAAAGCTCTCGTAACAAAAGTTCCTGTACAGAGCAAGGAAGGAAAGCCACCTTTCTTTATTTTCTCATAGTATATTACTAACCCCTACTACCCTTCGCTTGGTCACACCAGGCACTGCTCCTGCCTCCCCGTGGCGGGGCCGGAAATCTTGGCAGAAAAGTCCCTCTGCCAAGGGCTAAAAGGAGCAAAGATGGACCATACCAATACTGACTCTTGTGGGATCAATGCCCCATCACATTCTAGAGAGCAGGAAGATTACAACCCTTCCTTTGCTAAGAGACAAAAGAAGGATACAGACCAGAATATCTGGCCTCATTTCCTCATAATACATTCTTTGACTGACCAGCCAGTCAGCAAGCTTTCTCCTTTTCTGATTCAGAAAAGTTTAGAGAACATCGCTGGCTCACCAAAAATGGTTCGCAGACTAAAATCAGGTGACCTGCTTGTTGAAACAACTCAATCCAAGCATTCTGACAAGCTACTTAAATTGAAAACACTTGGAGGAACTCCCATAGAAGTATCACCTCATGCCACCTTAAACTACTCAAAAGGAGTTATAACAGAATGGGATCTTTTATATGTATCCGAGGAAGAAATCAAACAAGAGCTTTCAGAACAAAATGTTATTCAGGTAAAAAGAATACTAATTAAAAAGGATGGTTCACTACTTCCAACCAGAAACAATATACTAACTTTCAACTTGCCAGATCCACCAACATCTGTAAAAGCCGGATACTTGAACTGTCATGTCCGACCATATATACCGAACCCAATCAGATGTTATAAATGTCAAAAATTTGGGCATTCACAGACAGTATGTCGAGGGATTGCTGTATGTGCTTCATGTGGATCTAAAGACCATACCCATACCGAATGTTCTGCACAAATCCTACAGTGTCCAAACTGTAGAGGCAACCATTCCGCTTACTCCAAAGACTGTGAAACATGGAAAAAAGAAAAAATGATTCAGAAGTATAAAACCGAGCACAAAGTTTCCTACCCTGAGGCAAAGAAACAAATATCACCAATTACAATAACACGCTCATATGCAGCAACTGTCCAACAGCATAAACAAATAACTGCTGTCACCACCACTACCACTTCAGTTCAAACCAACGTTACAATTCCCCCAAACATCTCTATTTCTGATTGGGCTCGCTCAATCCTAGCTTCATCAGCAAAATCATCTTCAATCTCAACTTCTAATCAAGCCATAAATACACCTGTTACAATTCCTCCAACAATGCCTTCGACGTCACGGCCAACTATAAATACTAAAAACATAGATATAGATGACAAACTCCCTGTCCATGATCATATGGATACATGTGAAAAAGAAGTCCCAGAAGAACCAATCTTAGAGATACATGCTGAGGAAGAGATGGAAGTTCGCCCAATCTTTCCCAGAAAAGAGAAAAAGCCTGAGCGATCCAAGCAAACCCCTACTCGTAAAAAGTCAGAAACAAATACAACTACAAAGCCAATATAATGCGCACAATAATACAGTGGAATTGTCGAGGTTTCCGCAGCAACATTGATGACATTCGCAACCTAATCGATAAATATCACCCTGTAGGTATATGTCTTCAAGAAACTAACCTAACTCCACAAGTAAACACAGCAGTGAACCGTTACGGTACCTATAGACAAGACCGATGCCTTTCCTGTGGAGCTCATGGTGGAGTGGCAATTCTAATTGACTCCAAAATTCCATGTAAACGCCTCCAACTACAAACATCTTTGGAAGCAGTTGCAGTACGAGTCTCAATCCAGTTTACTTTCTCACTGGTCTCACTCTACCTCCCCCCAAATCAAGAGTATGCATATTCAGACCTAGAAGCATTAGTAACCCAGCTACCACCCCCGGTCTGTATCATGGGAGATTTAAATAGTCACCATCCCATGTGGGGATCCTGTCATCAAGACAAACGTCGTAAATTGATTGAGAAATTACTGGAAGAGCAAAATCTCTCTCTCCTTAATACTGGTACTGAGACATACATCCATTTGCCCACTGGAACAGCCTCCGCAATTGACGTATCCATATGTTCACCTGTCCTATACCCATTGATTGAATGGTCAATATTGAAGAATCCACTGAATAGCGACCATTTTCCTGTGGTCTGCAAAATACTAACAAATGATGTTGCACATCACGATGGCCAAAAAAGATGGAGATTCCATAAAGCTAACTGGACTAAATATAAAACAATTGCAGCAATAGATGAACAAATAATCACCACTCAGCCCATAGACAATGCTACAGCTCATGTCACAAACCAAATTTTAATAGCAGCTGAAGCTACAGTTCCTCGGTCATCTGGAAAACATCATAAACATGACACAGCATGGTGGAATGAAGAATGCAGGATAGCCAAAAGAGAGAAGAATAAGGCTTGGAATCTCTTCCGAAAGTATCCCATTTCCATCAACCTCATAAACTTTAAAAAAGCTAGAGCCAGAGCAAGATATATCCAGCGTAAAAGTAGAAAGGATTCATGGATACGATTCGCCTCCACAATTAATAAAAATACAGATACCCGTGTCATATGGAACAAAATCAGAAGACTTAATGGGAAATTTCTTTCAGTTCCAACTCCACTAATAATCTGGAATGGACAGGAAATAACTAACTCCAAGGAAATCGCAAACTTACTTGCAACTACTTTTGCAAATATATCAGCAGTATCGGCATATACCCCATCCTTTCAGAAAACGAAAACTGTAGCTGAAAAATACAGACTAAACTTTAATACCAGCCAACAACTACCATATAACCAACCTTTCAACATAGAAGAATTGCAAAAAGCTCTGGCTAAGTCTAGGAAGAGTGCAGCAGGTCCTGATGGAGTTCACTATGAAATGATCCAACAACTTAATCAAAAATCTCTAAAGGCTTTGCTTATTCTATACAACAGAATTTACATGGAAAACTACTATCCAAATTCCTGGCTTCACTCCCTTGTAATTGCCTTTCCTAAACCTGGCAAAGATCATACGATTCCCACAAGTTATCGTCCAATAGCACTAACAAGTTGCCTTGGGAAAATCCTCGAGAAAATGGTGAACAACAGATTAACCTGGTTTTTAGAAACATATAATGTACTTAACATAAATCAATACGGATTTCGTAAAAATAGATCATCTCTAGATCCCATGATAAAAGCAGAAGCAAATATCCGAAATGCTTTTCTAAGGAATGAGCATCTAATAATGATCAGTCTCGACATAGAAAAGGCCTTTGATACTACCTGGCGATACGGCATTCTTAAAGATCTCCACAGCATTGGTTTGCGAGGCAACTTACCACTCTTAGTAAAAAATTTCCTGAAAGTCAGAACCTTCCAAGTAAAATATCAAAACAATCTGTCACAAATATATACTCAGGAAGAAGGAGTTCCTCAGGGCTCAGTACTGAGTGCAACCTTGTTTTCAATCAAAATAAATTCTATTACAAAAGACTTGCCAAAAACAGTGGAAACATTCCTATATGCAGATGATATTACTATTTCGTGCCATTCACAAAACATGAACATGATTGAAAGGCAGTTACAAAGCGCAGTGAAAAAAATAGAATTATGGACTAAAAACAATGGCTATAGAATATCACAACAAAAAACAGTGGCCATACATTTCTGTAGAAAGCGAAAAATGCACCCAGATCCAGAAATAAGACTAGAAAACCAGCTGATACCTCTAGCAAATAGTATACGTTTCCTTGGCCTCATTCTAGATAAAAAACTTAACTTTTTGGATCACATCAAATGCCTCCGAACAACCTGTCAAAAAAAACTAAATATTCTCAAAGTTCTTTCTGCAATGAAGTGGGGAGCTGATCGGTTCACACTACTTCACCTATACCATGCTATAATCAGATCAAGACTAGACTATGGAGCCCCTGTGTATAGTTCGTGTAGACCAAGTGTCATCAAATGGCTCGATACCATACATCATAGTGCCTTACGAATCTCCTTAGGAGCATACAGAACTTCACCAGTCCAAAGTTTATATGCAGAGACCCACGAGCCCTCACTATATCTCCGGAGGCAAATGCTGCTATTAAACTATGCAATTAAAATCCGAAGTCTTCCTCATCATCCTACTTGGCAGTATCTTTTTAACCCACAGTGGGAAATTCTCTACAACAATAAACCTACAGTAAATAAACCAGCTGGAATACGACTAAAAGAAATAGTTTCAAAATGGGGCCTAAGCTTTGACAACATACATGAGGATAACAGCATAAGTATTCCACCATGGTACACTTACACGCCTAACTGTGACACTTATTTTCAACAATGGGGAAAAAGCACTCTGGCAAATGTCAACATAAAACAGATGCATGCAGCCCACTCATCACAGTTCTCTGAATACCTTCATATATATACAGATGGCTCTAAAACAGACACCAAAGTTGGTGCTGCAGTGGTATTTCCACACACTGTTATCTCACAGCAACTCCCAAACCAATGCAGCAGCTATTCTGCCGAGCTATTCGCCATACAAATGGCCTTAAAATACATAGCATCTTCCCCGCATCTGAAACATCTCATATACACAGATTCATTGAGTGCAATACACGCTCTGCAACAAAGGCAGACTCCATCGCATCCCATTCTTCATCAGATACAAATTCATCTTGTGAAACTCAAAAGTAAAATGAGGCAAGTAAAATTCTGTTGGATACCAGGACATACAGGCATTGAAGGTAATGAAAGAGCCGATAGAGCAGCAAAGAATCCTACAAACACAAACCTAAGGCTTTACAAAGTTCCACATTTCGATTACAGGCCTATTATAAAACAAATTCTCCATACACAGTGGTCACAAATGTGGCAAAATGAATCAAACAATAAACTGTTTCAAATAAAACATGAACTTCAGCCATGGAAATCGAGTCTTCGTAAAAATCGGCACGAAGAAGTCATTTTAACCAGACTGCGCATTGGACATACTCATCTCACGCACTTTCACTTACTCACCAAAGCAAACCCCCCAGAATGTTTTCACTGTTCTTGTCAACTCACTGTAAAACATTTCCTTATAGAATGTCCACAATACCACATGGCGCGACAGTCAGCCTTCCATCTCCCTATAAATTTCCAAGATTCTCTGACCTTATCACAAATCCTAGGCGATAACTCTAACATTGAAAATATATTCACTTATTTAAAATTAATAGGATATTTTGACCAGATATAAATCACATTTAAGAAATATAAACTTCCTTGTCACATAAACATTAATAGATAGGCGCAATATGGCCAAAGTTGCTTTTGCGCCAAAAAAACCCAACAACAACCAACCAACCTCTGTGCACTTCATCAGTCCAAAGCCTCCTTCCTGGTACTCACCAGGCCTCCATACTACATTTCTATTGACAGGCCACGGGCCCTTTAAAGGGAAGCTGACATTCCTAGGCATGGAAGATGATCCACTGTGTCACTGCAGGGCTGAACAAACGTGGGGTCACGTAAAGTACGACTGCCATGAATATGACTCCTTCCGGTTAAGGTTTGCCACTAAAGTCCAAGATAATCCCCGGCATTGTGAGCACCTGATTATAATGGACGAGCAGCGCTACGCCGCCTTTACTGAGTTTGCGCAGTCTTTACTGCTAGACGGGTTAGGCACTCAAACGCCACCCATTTAAGATCAAAATAAGAAACTTCCTGGATATGACACACTTCTCAGGAAAAAAAAAAAAAAAAAAAAAAAAACCTTCTTCCTTGGTTCGTCCCAGGAGTGACAACCACCAGCACAGCTCAGTTGCTGCCATTAGGCTTCCTAGCCTTGCTCCCTTGCGTGGTCCTTTGCCTCCACTCCCCTGGCGGAAGGGGGAGGTGATCCCTGGTCTCCTCCTTCCCTCGCCGTCCCTCTTTTCCCTCTGGTGGGGCATGAGCCTGCTCCACTGACTTGGGGGTAATCTTCTCTATGGACCCCGTAGCTCTGTCTTTCTACCCAGCCTTTAGTCTCCCCCTCTCTCTCCAACTTACAACTACTCGCATCCGAATCATCTCAAAATTGTCTGAGCCCTACTCCCAAAAACTTAACATCAAATCGTATAACTAGTACTCCTTTTGGCTGACCCCTATCTATAGCTTTTTTTTTTTTTTAGGTATCAGGAAATTAGGTGGTAGGACCTGCCAGAGTAAATAACTGTAATACTGGTGTACCTGGTCTGCCTCCACGGGGCGGACTGGGCCAACGTTGGGTCCCAGCGGCTAAATGGCCAGAGGAACAACGGTAGACAACACTACACATGCAAAATCCATTCACCTTTAAACCTCTGGCATTGACAGTGTTGTTTCACACCCACAATGTATACTACTCGGAGATGGAGGAAATCCCTAGTGCCGTTTGATACTAAACACACTCCACCCGTTTCAATAAAGGATGCGTTAGTTAATGTACGCCAGGGGTCTGCAACCTTTTTTGAGTGAAGAGCCATTTTTACTCTAATTAAAAAAGAAAAGAATGCGAAGAGCCGCACCTCAGCTAAAGCTAGGGGGGGGGGAAGTTTTTTAAGAAATGGAATAGAGTGGGAAGGGGTTTTGTTAAAAATATATATTTTGAAATATTATTTATCAATACTGAAAAAACGTAACAAACTTCCAATTAGGTACGAATTAATGACTTTTACTGCTGAACTTCTTGAGAGTCTCTCAACATTTGGCGAGTATGCTGTAATTTTCATCTTTAAACATGCTGAGAGACTCGCGTTGTTCAGACGGTTTCTTGATTTATTTTTAATATAGTTCATGTTCGAAAATATTTTCCCGCAGAAATACTTCGAACCAAATACTGAGAGAAATCCAAAAGCAAATATTTTCAAATTTATATACGCTTTTTAAACTCATCCATTTTGCCTCTCCAAATCCTCAATTTCAGTTTTAAAGCATTTTAGTCTTGCACTCCACGTGTCCTTGATTTTTAAGTCCTCTAACCCTAAATATTATGCCACTATATGGCTTGCTGATGTGATATGTACGGAAAAAAGTAAAAAAAAAAAATAATAAAACTGCAACCGTATTAATTTTATTCTGAAATGTTGTAACAGGATCTTTGCATATATTTTTAAGTTGCTGCACATTCTATCTGGATTATATACTACATTCCCTTCCTGCTTAGTGTTTTTAATGGAAGTCATGGCCCACGAAATTAGATTTAAAGCATTTTATTATCATTAACTTCTGCGTGAGTTACACGAACTCAAATTACACGGAAACCTGCTCAAAAATGCTTTTTGAGCAGGTTTCCGTGTAATTTGAGTATTGCAACAAGGGGCAAAAATATTATCTTCAACAAAGGTCTTAGACTTTTTCTTTTAACACTTTCTTGAAGTTCCGTGAATTTCTTTAAAGAGCTAACAGTTTTAATGTTTCACGATATACTATTATTATTATTATAAGCCTGAAGCGTATACTGCACCAGCAAAAAAAATTTCCGAGTTTCCCAGAGAGAGAGAGTGAGAGAGATAAGTAGAAGGGAATCACCAAGAAGAGAAGAATGATGATATCCGTCTCAGGACCCTGGGTGTGCCAAACCCATACTCAACAGATGTGAGCCCCTGGGATAATCGATATATCATGAAAAATTAAAATCAGAAGGGAAAATATTTCCGAAATATTTGAGTAAATTGAGCAGGAAGTTCCAAATCGACAGTATAAGTAAGTGCTAAGACACGCAAAATACTCTATAGACAAATTAAAAGGGACCGTAGAGAACGTGTAAAATGCCCCAACTGGGAAAGTGTTCCACATAAATATATGTGGCGCCTCCGTAGCCAGGTGGGAAGGAGCAGCAGTGCGTACCACACGCTTCTTGATTAGACCGGGGTTCGAGCCCGTCGCCACCAAATACGGAGGATGCGGAAAGGTCAGGGAATGACCACTGCATATCCCGGAGCAATATGGCCTTAGTTGCTAATGCTCCTAAAAACCAACAACAACATAAATATATGTAATAAGAAATATAAGGGAGAAATGGAATGTTGATATAAGTCTAAAAATAAAATATCGAACAGTAGGGATATACATATATATACAGGGCTTTCTTTGTGACGGTACACAACGGTAAAAAAGGGGTACCTGTTTCTGAATCTCGACCAAAACTTTATTATGAAATTCTTTTTACTTATTTTTTTAATTGGTTCTTACCGTATTTTTATATTTTACTTATTATTTATTAAATAAGACTCACCTTTGACTTATTTTTTATATACTTGTATAATAAATTTATGCTCAATAAACTGGGTTAATAAAATTAATGGTCGAGATTCATTATCGGATTCAGCGTTCCGACTGCTAGCCATAGGGCCGTGATTGACGGGTGCTGACTCCGCCCAGTGTCACGTGATCTCCTTAAAAGACGGAAGCAGCTGACATGGCTGACACCTACTGCGTGCCAGACGTGTATAATATCCTTATATATATTTAGATATATATATATATAAGGATATAATATATGAGATATTTGAGGATTAAATAAACAGGACAGGGTTTGGTTAGTTTGCAGCTATCGGTCTGACCTCATGTAATTTCTCGCTGCCATTTTCAGGTACAATTGTTTTATCTGACAGCTTTTAATTTCACTTCACTAAATTTTACTTGAATCTTCTCTTTAAAAAACTGCGTAGGGACTACTTTGTCCGTACTATATAAGAGTTATCTTTCCGTTTAATTTAACTTTTTAAAAAAATTTTTCTCTTGCATTGCTATTGACTAGTATGGAAACGCAGTTCTTTGATGCATGGTTAGGTGTAGTCCCCTGATGGAATAATTGTTGACGTATCAATTTTCATTTTGCCGTCATCAGACCTTAATTTAATTGCATATTTGCTTTTCTTCCCCTTTCTTGAAGTTTTCTGCAAACTTTTTTCCTGCCTTTATCAAATGTAGGCTGCCACTAATTTTTTAAGGTTATTATATTTCTACATTTTCGGCTATCTTCCTTCTGGCTTTCCGGACGTTACTTTCTACCATTATTTGTATTTATTTTTTGTTGTCGTATTTCTTATAAAATCCTTATATACATATATTGTGTTTTTTATTAATTCTTATATGATTATTACTTCTTTATCACTTGCTACGTTAATGCATTTGTCCTGTGGAAATTTGACATTATACGTGCTTGAAATATTACTGATTTTTTTTTTTTTTTTTTTTTTGATTTGGTAGTTGTTGGCGCATTGGCTTCTATGGCCATATTGCACCTCCCAAAGTTTTTGCAGTACTTTGATCCAAGCCCGAGGCGGGAATCGAACCCGCGACCTTGGGTTGCCTGGCAGGTACTTTACCCACTCGGCTAGCCCGGTTGGCGATATATTACTGGTTAATTGAATAAATTGCTTCGATTTAGTAGATTCAATCTATTTTCTGTTATTTATTTAGGTATTTAAGTGTATATGGAACAGGTAAAATGGTTAGGATGTGTAGGCCAACTTCTTCCTGGGGGGTCTGTACATGCAATGGTAATAATACATTAAGATAATATTATATATATTTGTAAACAAACATCAAATCAAAATCAATTAACATTCTTTTACCTGGTCAACTATCCGCTACTTCATCGGGGGCTTTGAGCGGCTCGATAGCCAGACTAAAGGAAAGTTCATACCGACCCGTTTCTGTTATCCCTTTATCAGTTTTGCCTTTATAGTGATATTTTTGTACTTAATTCTTTAATTAATTTTAGATTATCATTAAAAAAAAAAAATCTAATTCTAGGGGTATATATGTGTGTGCGTCTGTGTACAAGATAGATTTATATGGTGTGTTTAGTTCAGAAGTTGCTAATTAACTATGTTTTGGAAAGGGGTTAATAACTGAAAAGTTATTAAGAGGAACTCTCTTAAACTTAATCATAAAGATATATATATATCTATATACATTATGCACTATGTTACTAGATTGTGAGAAATGAACGGCTTGGATACTGATTGGTGGCAAGTGAGGCTAAACCCTGGACCTCATGATCTGTACCAATCTAAGAGACTTAAGAGAAAACGTGAACTCCATATAAATGTTTGCGTGTTCTAAGAGGTATAGGAGAGAAATAGAACGTTCGTCTTAAGTCGAAAAAAAAAAAAAACTCTCATTTAAAACATTGATATTTTATTCAAATTCAATAGTGTTGAAACATTATGTAGCGACGAAAATATTTTGTATAATATATATTTTCTTAATTTAAATTGTTTTTATTTTTTTTTGACCGCGAAGGGATCGTTTTCATTGAACGGGGCCCTGGGCTGCAGCCCATAAAGACCATGCCTAAATCCGCCCCTGCTTGAACTTTGTATTAACGAATTCGACTGTGTAATGTAAATGGATTATATACAACTGTCGTGCTAAGAAACGCATCAGTCCTTCATTTAGGAATCGCGATGGTTGCTGGCAAACATGCACTACACGCGTGATTTCGAAGAAACGCTTATTGGCAAGTACACACCCAAATACATCTTCACCCTACACAAATATCCTGCAGATAAAAGACAAAGAAAGAGTTGTGAAATTCAAAATGTACAATAACAGCCCACCCACCCTCGCCACTAATTGCCACATGCAGAAAAACCCCGCCACGCCACCCTTCTCCGAATTCCGCAGAACTCAGTTGTCGTTTGTAGGCGAGCATAGCAAATGAGGCCATATTATTCCGGGGGTATGCGGTGTTCATTCTCTGACCTCTCCGTTGGTGGTCACGGGCTCGAACCCCGGTGTAATCAAGAAGCGTGTGCTACGCACTGCCGCTCCTGCCCAACTGGATACAAAGCGCCGTCCCGAATTCCTCACCTCACTTCCACCTCGGTACCATACTAGACTTAAGTGCTGTGACTCCCGTACAATGATCTGCTCCACCCGCCCCACATGATATTGCTATGACAAATCATCTGAAACGTTCTAAGATTAGAAGGTTATACCACTCATTAAACTTATAATTTTGAATGTAGGCTTACAAATACAGTGATGTGCAAATCTTAAGGACCCATGGATTACCGTGGCACCCCGGAACAGAGGCACGTGGGGAAGGCTTACCTCAGTACAGTAGCGTGCATCGGTTAGAGTACCGCATTCCAGTATCTGGAGTTTTGTACGTCCATCCAAGTTAACGCCTCCCCAGACGAGAACCGCCATATCGACCCCTTTCAGTGATGTTTTCGGGGTGATACCGTGTGCCAACCTCTCTCCAGATTAGCTGACGTCCACAATCGCTGCTGAGACTGGATATACCCTCATCAGTAACGAGTACCTTAAGTAAAGATTTTGTGGTTGTAACCTTTAGAAATAGTGTCGGTCCTTAAGTTTTGTACATCAGTGTAGTATGAAAAACTAGCAGATTTACATTATTCAACCAAATTTCATCACCTGTTTAACTCCAAAAAAAAACAAAAAAACTATTACTTTTAGGCCAACCGAAATAATTAAATTCATCTGCCGCGCTGTGTGTCTTATGTCTGTGAATTGAGTGTGTTCTTTGGTCGATTTGTCTCTCTTGCTAGATGAAAACCCCCAGTTTCTGGGGAAAAAGAACTTATTATCTACGCCTCAGACCCAGCCACGGAGTGAAAAAAAGCCCATTTTAAAGTTCCTCGCTTCACCTCTTTCACTCCGCTGGATACCGTTCGCTACAAGGTACTAATCGAGTAGCAAGGCAAGGATACGCCCGACACCCACTGTATATATACCTTAGAGCAGTGACGTACGTATTATGCCAGATATGCATTCCATTGTTAACTGAATAATTCAACCAAATCCCTTATTATTGTTCAAAGGCAACAGATTCTCATTGTAAGTCACTTCTATTGTTTACTTTACTCCAAAATTTGAGCATAGGTTAAAATATTGAGCCTATCGGAACATGAACAACCCTTGGCACTCACCACAACATATCCGTTGACATAAAACATCGGATCCTTAATAGATTGAACAGCGTTGCACAAAGGTCTTTCCCCATGTGAAGTGTCACACATTGTGAGCCAATATAATCTTTCCCTCTGGAACAGCGAATATTAAGAAACTTTCAGATTCTCGCTCAGATCATTAGTAGAAATTTCATGTAAAAATGCCCCCTCCAAACCAGAAAATGGCGTCACCTCGCACATACGTGGAGATAATGAAAGCGCACAATTACCTTTGCAGTTTCGATGAGGGATATTACTTTCCTACATTAGTCCTTATCGTACGAAAATCATGGGACTTTGGGAAAATTGTCTCAAGGTTATCCTTCTAGAAATTAGATGGGTTCTGCCCTTTCTGCTCCAACTCTATTTTGTCCATCGCAGTTTCCACGAAGTAAGTCTTGACTACCAGTTACAACCAATTTATGAAGAGGGTTTTTATCCCTTTTAAAGCTTTGCAGTACCTCCTCTTACACACACACCCTATCTGATGGAAATTTAGCAGTGACACATTTCCTGATGTAAATTAATTGAATTTATAAATAAATGATCTGATACGAGATGATGAAATTTGCTTGTCAACTTACGACTTTTGTAGATTTACATTATTCAACCAAATTTCATCACCTGTTTAAGCCATGTTTAGGAGAGAATACTTCGACTGAGGAAAGGTCCCCACAGTCCAAGTTTTTTTTTTTTTTTTTCCCACGGACTGGAGATGTGCAAATGTATCCTCAATTCGTGACACAAGTAATTACAGACCTGTTAGTTTAATTTCTGTTCCGGGTAAAATAATGTGTCAGACTAATTTGATTTGGATACTGTCGTGGTTAAAAAGGAACTGGATGCAAAAAATAATTCTGATATCATATATTTGGATTTCAGGAAAGGCTACTCTACAAATTGGAGCAGTATGGCATTGATGGCAAGTTGCTACAAGGGAGGTAATCAGTGAACGCTTCTCTTCGTGGACTAATTTTGTTAGTAGTATCTCTCAGTGTTCGGCCCACTGTTGTTTTACATATTTATCAATGATATTGATGAAGGTACATCAGGTTTAATATCCAAGTTTGCAGATGATACTAAGGTTGTTAATGATAGTGTGCTACTGCAACAGGATCTAGAAAAGTTGGGCAGATGGGCTGAGAAGTGGCAACTGAAGTTTAATATTGACAAATGCAAAGTACTGCATATGGGTAGAAGTAACCTGAGAGGAACGTACCAACTGCGTGGTAGAAAATGAAAGACCTGGGAGTAATTGTGCAGTCAGATATGAAGTTTTCTGAGCAATGCATACAGGCTGCCAGAGCAGGTCACGGGGTATTGTTAATGATATACAGAAATTTTGCTAGCAGAGAAAAGGAGGTGATTATCCCTTTGTATAAGGTAATGGTCAGGCACGCCGTGAGTACTGCGTTCAGGTCTGGAGGCCTCGTTTTTGGAAGGATGTAGATTTGCTTGAGCGATTACAAACAAGGGCTACAAGCTTAATGAGGAGAACGAAGGGTTCTTTTACCAAGAAAGGCTTAAGTTATGCAAATTTCAGCGTCAGGAGGCTAGGCACCTGCGAGATGATCTGATTCAAGCGGAACAATCTCATCAGAATTGAGCTGGCTGGGATTTAAGTCTTGCTCAGATTACGGACCTGAGGGGGCATAAATTAATTCCAACTGAGGAAAGACTGTTGTAGAATAGATGTGCCGAAATTTGCGTTTGGAATTAGTATTGGCCGCACGGTGCAAGAAAGCCTATGGCTTATGCTGCACCAGCCAAAAAAAAAAAAAAAAAAAATCCGAACAAAACAATGATAAAACCAAAAAAAAAAAAAAAATAATAATAATAATAATAATTAATAAAAAATGGAAATTAAACCTATCACCCTATACGCTTCCCTGACCCCAAGGTACTATCCAGATGACCTTTGAATTTCCCCAAAATGTCAGCCTCCACCACTCATGTAGGCAACTTATTCCAGTAATTTATAACTCGCTGGCTAAAATAAAACTTCCTGCAGTCCAATCTAAACATTACCCCCCGTAACTTGAAATTATGTCCCCTAGTTCTAGCATCATTTATAATCTTGAAAAGTTCGTCCTCATTCATTTTACTGATTCCTCTCAGAGCCTTAAACACCTTAATCAAAACTCCTCTAAGGTGTCTAGTTTTCAAACTCTGCAACCCACATATTCGAAGTCTTTCTTCATAAGGACGCGCTTTTGTCGATTTCACCAGGCGAGTCACCCATCTTTGCACCTTTTCAAGAAGTTCCAAGTTTAGCCAGCGGACAGTTGATTGCTGGAACAAACTTTCATCTGTCGTTGTGGAAGCTGATAGGTAAATTAACTTCAAGTAGTAAGTGTACAAACTTTTAGGGGGAATTGATGTGTGAAAAGTTTTTTTTTATTTAGCTAATGTACATAAGCTTGCTTTCTTGCCTCACATGCCTCTACTTACATGGCATCGTAGTACATGTACATGGTGCAGCTGCATAAATTATTATTATTTTTTTTTTTTAGAATAATAATCAGATGGGATGAGAAGTCAGGTACTATAGCCTATATTCTATTAGAATTTTCGTTTGAAGAGAGAAATTGGTTGAGATATAATTTGGAATATTGCCAGCGGAAAAACTTCCAGAGTTTTTAAGACTGCATTGTGGAGATTTCCTTGGTGTATAGCAAAAAGTTAAATTCAATGGTTGATTTGGGTTTAAAACAAATAAGACTATGGGACATCTTAAATTGCGACCATTCCATGGCTGGTTTGCTGGACAAAAAGCTTGAGTTTCCTACGAGTGAGAGAGTCGTGAAACCCTCGCCCGAAACCGATTACTTCAGCCACAATGGGAAGAAAGGCCATAAAAATTCAATTGTGTCTTGACGGATTCGAACCGAAGCCTTTTCCGCACGGTGTGGAAAAGGATTCGAACCGAAGCCTTTTCCACACGGTGTGGAAAGGCAGCAATAGTCAACGCAGTGCTACACGTGATGTTAAATCCAAGGGTAAGACGAACAAATGGAAATGGATTTTCCGCAGACAATTGGGTCTCAAATATATTAACACAGTACATCATGAAGACATATCAAATAGCAACAAATTAAAAATCAGAACTCAAAACGGGATGAAAAACCCAGGAGTTTTTTGACTGTGAAGCTGGAGAAATATGACAGGTAGGGTACTTGAGATGAATTGAAGGAGACACCAATAAAAACTAAAAACAGATTTAGAAATCAAGCTTTCCATGTGATTATCATTTTCAGTTTTATATGAAAACGATGTTTGTAAAGTGATAAAGATTCTCTGTGTGTATGTATTCTCAGGTTTAAAAGGATAAAAGTTCAGGACAGAACTTTAATCTGTCCCTCATTATGCAAGTTATATAAATATAATGAGGATATATTTCTGCTCAATTACATAATAATACAAGTATATTTATTTATTTATTTATTTTTTTTTTACCAATTGAGGTTGGCTATCTTCATGCCAGTATAAAATATTTAATAAACTAAGTTATCATCAAACGCCATTAGATAATTCGAAATAAATTCCTCTTCATTCTTATTATTTTTACCTGTCTTGTTTTTTTTTTTTTTTTTTTTTTTTTGTGTGTGTGTGTGCGCGCGCGCTCTAGCATGCCGATTCAGGAGTTTGCTGATTCCCACTTCCTCCTTGCTAAGTGGCCAGTTGACAACGCATTACCACGACTGGTTTTAAGGTTTCTGTTTCAGCACCGGTGGAGATGAACTCCTGTTCAGATGCAGCCCTAAATTAGACGAACTTTCAACTGAATGTATGTAATTAATATAACTTTGTAAAGAAATATTATCGACTTATCTAACATCTAGCTGTTGTTTGTTCGTTAATTGGTTTTTAGGAGCATTAGCAACTAAGGCCATATTACTCCGGGATATGCGGTGGTCATTCCCTGACCTTTCGACATCTTCCGTATTTGGTGGTCTAATCAAGAAGCGTGTGCTACGGACTGCTGCTCAATTCTTCCTGGCTACGAAGGCGCCCTTACATCTAGTGGTAATCATATTGGATTAAATATCATTTTTCTGTTGTTTAATGTGTAATGCACCTTTTTGATTATCTCTATTATTTTTGTGTTAAGATTATTTAAACTTTTTACTCATCGAGACTTTAAAGCTAATAATATGTTCCTAATGCATCAATTTCCAAAACAAAAAAAAAAAAAAGGAAAAAAAAAAAAACTTCGTGTGTACCTTGTACGCGCGAAAGATGTTTTATTTTATCTGAAAACATCTTGGCTTGGAAGAGATTAGCGAAATCCATGCTAATTGCCTAATTACCCATTTGGATTTCTTTTATGAAAACCAATAGTACTCAGAACCGTGCATGCGTTGAAGGAGGTGGCAGGTATGGGATACCGGAAACTTTGCTCTGGTAAATAAACATAGGTTTCACCATTTCAAGTCTCCAATAAGCAAAGTGGTAGTATTGCACCGGTTCATGAGAGTCATCTACTACCTTGTGTTAGTATTTTATTATTAGTAGTAACGTGCATGGATTGAAGGAGGATGCCGGAAACTTTGCTCTAGATAGTAAAACATGGGTTTCACCATTTCAAGCCTCCAATAAGCAAAGTGGTGGTATTGCACCGATCGATGAGAGTCATCTGCCAGCTAGTATTATATTGTATTGTATTATTAGTGTTATTTTATATTAGTAATAGTCACTACATATATAGGCGCTTCTGTAGCCAGGTGGGCAGGAGCTGCAGAGAGTAGCACACGCTTCTTGATTAGACCGGGGTTCGAGCCCATCACCACCCAATACGGAGGAGGATGCGGAAAGGTTAGGGAATGACCACCGCATATCCCCGGAGCAATATGGCCTTAGTTGCTAATGCTCCTAAAAACCAAATAAAAACAAACAAAACTACATATATATAAAATTTTCTAAACATGTAGTTCTCGGAGTTGATGATAAAGCATAAACCGTTCCTTGCAGCAAAACTTACTGAACTTTTACTCTTGGAATAATATATATTTCATTTAATATTATTATATCTTTCACGGCTCTTCTGAAATGTAGCTTTCTTTAATAATAATAATTAAATATCATCCAGCTGTGCAACCAGACTGCACTGTTGGCTGGCTTGGAGAATGTTTTCATGGACATCACAGGACCCCTCATTGTTTCGGACCAAGTTTCGGACCAATACTGGTGACGGTATATCGTGATAGCATTGGATGCTTTAAATAAGACAACTTATCACAAGGACCACATTTTTTGTACTCCCTTGGCCACCAAATTCTACCGACAACAACCCCATCGAACGTTTGTGGGATGCCGTAGGACGCATCATTAGTCAGTGCCCTGCTCCATTGCTGAACTTCGAGACGTCCGGCTAGCCCAGGATAGATGAGAACACCGGGTGCAAGCGGTTATCACGACGAAAGGTGGCGTAACACTTTTAGGCAGGTCGTCATTATATTTTGGCTCATGATTTAATCTTGCTTCCCTGCATCATTTGCCACTACTAATCCATCCTGCCATCAGAAGCAAGTTGACACTCTTGGGAATTACCAACAATCCACTGTGCGCCTATGCTGCTCAAGAATCCTAGGAGCACTTGATGCACAACTGCCCTCCCTATGACGACATCAGAGGTATCATGAACACCCTGCTCCATTTCGTGAGCATACATTTTCCAAGAATGCTCAGGGCCTGTGCTCCTGACGCAAGATCCTTCTGTCACCACCGGACCCAACTTAGGATTGTCCTAAGAGCTATCTCTATCGAAATTACTCTATGAACACTAGAGATGGGACAACTATCGCATGAGTGACCGGACTGTAACCACTATCATATGAGACCTGACCGGATCAATGTCCACGTGAGACTAAAGGGACCTGACACTAGCAGAATCATGTCATCTCCTGGACGGACCTTGTGCCACCTCCATAGGAATACACCACGATGAATCGTAGCACAGTTTTGCTGTCGGCCATTTTGGCTCTCAAAACCAGTCTCTTGCGTGTCCTATTTTCCCTTGGCGGGGAAGACGCCAAGGGAAAATAGGACACGCAAGAGACTGGGCCTCCTCCTCGCCACCCTTTCTTTTCAACTGGTGAGGCAAGGGCCTGCCTCGCTGACCTTCTGAGGTTGTCTTCACTATCGTCCCCATACTTCTATCTTTCGCTCGTTTACGCCCCCACAGAAGTAAAAAAAAAAAAAAAAAAACGTCCAAATTAAATGCGCTCACACAAACTCTTTCGGCCTTTCCATTCTTAGCGATCACCCTACCGCCGAGAGTATTTTTTTTTTTTTAGGTCCTAGCCACTGAAATCTCAGGAACCTAGGTGGCAGGGCCTGCCAGAGTAAATATAAACTACTTGGTACCAGGTCTGCCTACTCGGGGAAAAGTATGGAAACGGCGGGTCCCAATGGCTAAATGGGCAGAAGAACAACGGTACACGACACTACACACCACAATATCCATACACTTTTAAACCTCTGGCCTTGACAGCGTACTGTCTCTCACCTACAATGAAAGCAATGCGGAGATGGGGAAACCCCGGGTGCCGTTAGACACCAAATCCACCCGAACGGGCAAGTAATAACAGAAATATTTTTGTATTTCAGAAAGTGTTTCGCATTAATGATTCATCCACTTATCCGATTTTTAAACGAGGACATATTGGGACTACCCCACCCACAAAAGGGGTGATGATATTTTTTTCAGCATACTTTTTCCAAGAATGCTCAGGGCCTGTTCTATTTTATTTTTAGTCTGGGGTCCCCCCCCCCCCCCCCAGTTTCTTATCATAATCAGTTTTAGGATTATTATCTCTCCCGAAATATGAAAGAAAATATTTCAGCTGAGCCTGTATACGGTATTTGAAGTCCGGCGTGCAACGGTTTTCTGTAATATAAAAGTACTGTACTAAGGACATTCATCAACAATGTTTGTCTCATTTTGGATAATCACACGCGATTCGTACAAAACCACATCTTTGGCAACCCTGTCTATCTGCGCATGCAGAGCAGTGGTTGTAAGGGTACACACTTACACCAGTTCAAACTCATCTTACACAAACTCATCCAAAATAGCATAAATAGAAACGCGAATGTCAAAGCGGAATTTCGAGCAAATATCAAGATTCACTGGACCCAAACAAATGAACAATTTTATGATTATTAATCCGTTTTCGTGAAATAGATTTGAGTTCTTGACGCACACAAAAGCTGTCATCGAATATGATGAACAGATAGCGTGCATGTATTCAAGATGTTTGACATTCAGTATTTATTATAAATTTTTGTAATTACATAATCTAGTAGGTAAAAAAATTCACACATTTTAATTAATGATATTTGAGTTTCGCAATTTTAAATTGCTTGTGGCATGAATGATTCGCTTACTTAAAACGATCCCACCATTGCGGGAAACTAAATAAAACTTGACTCGCGCTCGCTGTTCGTGCGGTGCACGGTGGCACAGCTGTAGCGTGCTTGTTCGCCGAATGGAAGGGCCTGGGTTCGAATCCAGCAGAAGGTATTTAGGAAGTTTTCTAGCCTTCTTCCACTCGGTGCCGAGTTGTCGATCTCGGGCCGTGGAGTGAGGTTTTCTCCGGGTACTCTGGTTTCCCCTCACAGACCTAAAATCGACAGCCGGTCACACACCACCACACTTCGCGTTTCTTGAAATTTCAATGCCCCGTTTTGGGGTGTTGAACTTTGAAGGTTCTCCTAAGGGAGCTACCCCCGCCGGGGGAGAGGGTAGTTCCTTGCTCCCCCATAAAATGTTTATTCTTGATTCAAACATTTGTTGAATAGTATGATTGCAGCAATATAAGTATTTGTGAACAATTTCCCGCATTTTCGTGACTATTCCAAAGGCTCTTAATTCAATACAAAAACAGGAGGTACCGCCAAAGATCGTTTCACATCAAAAACTGCCATAATCTCTTTTCTCTCAGTATTAATATTATCCCGATTTAGAGTAATTACTAAAGACTGTGCAGAGACAACTTTCCTGGGACTTCATCAATTATGTATAACCTCTAATATTTTTTTTACAAGCGTAAACAAAACTGTTTATTGCTTTTCTTATGTTTCGATGTGATGCAGAATTTAAATTTCTTTTGTATTTACCACTTTCCATTCATTACCCTACTCCCAGAAGCCGATGTGTCGAAACCAGTTAAGGTGAACTTTTTGAATCAAGATTTACAAAGTAGGTGGCAAAATTTAGCTCTGTTTAAGGTGTCATTTCTTCCGTTTCAAAGCAATTGTCTTACAGCGTGCTGGCCAATCACATTACTTGACAGACATCCAAATTCCCAATATTCGATTACTGGCCAGTTCATGACGTCAGTTTTCACACAGAGAAGACCGGCAATAAACCTATCTGTTTCGTACTTCGGGTTTTAAGGGCCGCCATGTAGCACATAATGCCCGTGTGTTCAGATCCCACACACAAGTTAAATATGTGATCGTGCCGTTTCGCCCGCTTTTAATGCCTTGGCAGAGATTTAAGTTTACAGCGAAGATCTTAAATAAAAGAAAGCCTTTTGATTTTATTCTTCTCTTCCTACTTTTTCTGGTATACTGATGATAACGCGGTCTTCAATTTAGAAAACTAAACCAAATTTCGGCGCATCAGCATCTTCCCTAACACGTTCTGAGACTCCAAATTGCGGGAATTTATTTTATTATAGCTTTGCGTTAGAATTTGTTTTTATGCCATTCTCACTAATCCAATTCAGCAGAACATAAGGTATCATTCCTTAAAACGAATAAGTAATCATTTTTTTTTTCAACCGAATAATGCATTTAGGTTTCTTCTCATATATATGATTTTTTTTAAATTTAGTTTTTGGTGAGAGTCAGCACTTTCAATAAACGCGCGGTTTCATGCCTTTAGCCATCAGTAGCATCACGAAACTGAAAGGTAAATCCCTCTATTCAGCCTACGGAAAAGAACTGATATTTAATGGTAATGGTGGTCTTCTTGCGTTTAGTTAGTGGGATCACACCCTGAATTCTCTCTCTGTTAAAGCACTTCCAAATTTCTCGAAACATGTTAACAAGTAGTAAAGTAAAAATGAACTAAATTGCTATTAGTTATTAACTTTTAACCAAAACAAGGATTGGCATTCATAAAAATGTACGTTGCTTCCTTTTGTTGATTCTAATTCTTGTAAAAATTCCAGCGTGTACATTTTTCTCAATTCCCTTCAAATTCATATATATTTGTTTAATGTTATTGGCGAAAGATGACGCCACTAAATGCCCTGAGGCTTTTATATTGCCCCTCCTTTTGCAATATAAAAGCCTCAGGCCATTCTGTATAAAATAAAAAAAAAAAAATGAATTGGAACGGACTGGATCGCCTTTCCCTTTTGTCACAAGTATCGGTAATGTTATGTGCCTACTCGATGTACTATTCTTGGTTTATTTTTACATTTCGAACCCTAGAATGTCTAAATGTTTGTAGAAGATTTAAAAGGTGGAACAGGAATTTCAGCTTTAAACAAGACTTTGATAAAGCGAGAAAAAAAAATATACCAAGCACGGTGGAAAATAAACTAAGAAATCATACGATTAATCAGACTGCATCTTATTATTCCAAGTATAGCCGAATGTCTGAACGCCCCTTAGAGCTGTTAAACTGACATTTACCAAATTAGTTACAGGAGAAAGGGTGTACGAGATCTTGAGAACAAATGTAAATGACCAGCTTAGAGTGGAAGGAGAATGGAAGTTCCATAAACTCAATCGAATGAGATCGTGCGCATTTCTGGTCAATATTGTACAGTTTGCTCTTTGTTATAAAATTAATGTGAAGCGATGTTGTAATGACAAGAATTTCAAAAATCAAATCCAGGACCATAAAAGTCGACTCTCGCACAATAAGTATTTTTGTTCTTTGAATGTCCGTAAGACAAGATAAGATTTTCCTAGCCGATTTCAAAAAAAAAAAAAAAAAAAAATAGCAACAGCTTTTGCTCATAATTTAGTTATGCATGGGAAAGTTGTCGATGTCCAGACTTATTTTCTGTTTCCTTTGTTTAGTTGACAGAGAACAGCGGGTGATTATATAGTTCCGAACAATTATAAACTGAAATAAAGAGTGGACCGATCGACGAAAGAGAAGCGAAGAAAATATAAACATTAGTGATAACCAGTACCACGATAGCGTAATATTCAAATCTGTAACTATAAATGCATCTTCGTAAATTTACAGCCCCATAAAACACCCGAAAAATGGCGAAGAGTCGCAGAACAGTCTGGCAATAAACACCACACGATAAGAATTTCCTAGACAAAACTTGTACAGCACCCTTGCCGAATGTTGATATTCATAAGTATCCGTCACTGGGCTTCGCTTTATAATATCGATTTGCTCCGCTTGACGAATAACCGGTTAAGTGCTGAATAAGTAAATACATATTGCTGAATATGTAGTGCACAAAATGAAGATGATTCAAAATTCCAAGAGACTCCACTCTGGCAGGCTGCTTCAATGTAAGAAAAGCAGACCCCTACTAACGAATCGTGCAGTAAACTCAAACATTATACAAAATAGTACAAGAAGATCCTCATAAATACTTTTATCGGCATATATGTAAATATAAAGGGATAGTTGTTGTTGTTGTTGTTTTTTTGGAGCATTAGCAACTAAGGCCATATTGCTCCGGGAAATGCGGTGGTCATTCCCTGACCTTTCCGCATCCTCCATATTTGGTGGTGACGGGCTCGAACCCCGGTCTAATCAAGAAGCGTGTGCTATGCACTGCTGCTCCTTCCCACCTGGCTACGGAGTCGCCCCAAAGGGATAGTGTTTAGGGCAGGACGCCACCCGTGGACTCCCACAACTGCGCAAATATAAAGGGATTTAAAAAGTAAACCTTGAATTTATTTATGGTTAAAATTAACCGTCAATGAAATGTATTTATTTTTTATTTCTACCTTAAAAAAACTGCGCCAAGATTGAGCACAGCTAGAATTTTTTTTAAAATGCCGAAAGACAAAACTTCCTAAATCTATAGATGGATAAATCATGCTTTGCCGAAAGAAACCTTTATGAATGGATACAAGGAATTTTTCTATGACCTGACGTGAACATGCTGGCAAGTGTTTCCGGCATCCTGGAGCAAATACAGTCTTGCCCCACTACCTAAAGTTCAACTACCAAGCCAGCCGAAGCACTATAGACCGATTTCCACTGCATCCATGCTCCTAAAGCTACTGGAAAAAGTCCTTCTTCCCCATATAACACGCCATCTTCTTCCACAATCATCAAAACAACTCCATTATGTTCTCCCTAATAGATCAACTGTCTCCAACCTTCTGGCAGTCCAAACGGAAATTTTAAATGCATTTGAGGCCAAATCAGAAATGGCGGTTGTTTATGCCGATATTGAAGCTGCTTTTGATAGCCTCAACATCTCAGCCCTTCTGAATCTCCTAACCAATTTCTTTCGGATCAAAGGTGACGTTTTCGCTTTTCTGCACTCACTCCTCCGGAACAGAACAGTGTACCTCACTCATCGTAAGCTCTGCTATACCCGATCCATCAATGCTGGTGTGCCGCAAGGTGGCGTTTTATCGGGGTTACTTTTTACCGCCCTCCTTATTCCGTTTGTGTGTAACAGAGATGATGTCATTACCTACGCCGACGATATAAAGTTCCTAACGGAAATACCACCATCAGCCGACAGGGGAGTGATCACATCGGAAATCTGTAATAAGATCACAGCTTTCTCTAGCCATCTCAACCATTTCGGTCTCAAACTGAACCCCCAAAAATCCGTTATTATGGTTTTTTCTCTGAAGAAGTGTCCCACATCCATACAACCCTCACTGCAGGGCGCAGTTATTCCAAGTGTTACTAAACACAAAGATCTCGGTGTAACCTTCGACCCAAACCTTAGGTTCAACTGTCACATCGAATGTGTTCTACGCAAGATCAACCGAATGCGCTGGATTGCCCGTCAACATCTTCTTCATAACACCGACGCAAGAACCACAATCAGATATCTGGAAACCATTGTGTATCCTACCTTTCTGTATGCCTCTGAAATATGGGCATCCGCAGTACCTTCTCTCATGAAGCCCATCTTCGCCAGTGAATACTGGATATTGAAATGGGCAACCCACAAACATCGACTCCCCCCCTCAGCAGAGGACCACCAGCATGGCCGACCAACTCCAAATCCCGCGGCTGCCTCAAATAATCAGCATGAGGAGAACTGTGACCACAGTCAAAATGCTGGTTGGCAAAATCAACTCCCCTGACTTCTGGGATATATGCCAGTGGCATGTTCCACTTCCGTCCTTACGAGCCATCCCTCTTCTTCAGCTACAACGGAACAGGCTGAAGATCAGTGACAGATTCCTACCTGGACAAGTACTTCCTACAGTACAAGCCCTGCTAATGATCGGAGTTGACCTGCAGAAATTCGCTTCTGATCGCAATTACAGGCGCTCGTTGGCCGAACTTGTTCCCCTTTTGTTTGGCCCCTGATGTCGACTCATACTGATATCTCCATCTGCTATCTCCTATGAGGCGCATAACGGCACGTCGCAGGCAAATCGACGAACTGTCTTCACAAGAAAATGCAATACCGAACATCAATTTGGCACTGTGAAATTTTCTGACTTGTGTGAATATGCTTAAATATGTGCTTTGTACATATGAACGTGCACATACCTTGGTGCACTCTGCCTCACAACTGTGTACATACTCATATCTATTGAATGGCTAATGCTACGTTTTTAATTATGTAATCTTTTATACTGTACATATTTTTATATTACCCTATATCATTGTCAAGCCCCTGGCCGTGGCGGGCACATTATTGTATCTTTACTGTACAATAAAGATTTTCTTCTTTCCTCTTGAATCCTGGGCGCGTAGTGCAGTATTTCTGTCACACGACTTCAAAGATTAATTTTGCTTGTCACTTCTTCCCTACAGGGAGTTTTGAATAATAAGCCGAATATCGTTACGTAAAGGCTGCTTTTAAACTACTTCAAGGGCTATTCTCAAGTATTCCGCTCCTTTTTCCCCATAAGTCTAATTTAACAAACAGTCTCCTGGTGACAGACTTCGTGAACTACTTGTTATATTCGCCATCTGTTGTTGCAGATACACTCTCTGCTAAGTTCATAGACGTAAAACTGCTAGCTGCTGCTGCCTTCCAGTTCTCGTATATGTTCTACAAAGTCTGAATTGGTATTAAAACTGCAAAAGCCTTGTCCAGGTGAAGTCAACATTCTCATTATTTCTCCACCCACAGGGAAGGCTTTCTACTAGCTTGTGTCTACAAATATGTAATATCGCGTAGCAACGAACCTTCTTTCGTGTGTGTGTGTGTGTGTGTGTGTGTGTGTGTGTGTGTGTGTGTGTGTGTGTTTGTTTTGCTCAGAAATCCGTGGAAACGATGACGGTTAAATAGAAGCTGTGGTTGCCGTAACTGAAAACTAATATATTACAAGCCCTTGAGCACAATTATGCTGAAATAGATGGCGAATTAGATTATACCGAAAAATTTGTAGAAGTGGGTGTTAAACGGTGGATAACCTAACTTGATGAGGTGAATAACTGTAATAATATGATGACAGATTAATGTACTAAAGGTGGACAACTGGCGTCAGTACGAGAAATTGCCTGAAGAATGATTCCATCTTACTACAGAAAGGTGCTAGCATCTTTAAGAAAAATTCTCAAGATGCTTCAAATATAATCAACTGTATTTTTTCTTAGGTTTAACTAGTTTCTTAGATGATTTTAACAGACTGTAAAATTTAACAGTCATCAATAAAAAAATATAGCTCCCCTTCCTCCTCCATCAAATGGAGGAGGAAGAGGAGATGCAGTTATTCACTGACTTCTGATAGTAAGGCAACGTTGCCACTCGTTACCTGTCCATGAAAGAACTCAAGTTGATTTGACTCCATCCCAGCAAAGGAGAATTTTCTGAAAAATTTTTTTTCTTTTGCTCTGGGGTGCATTTAGCCGGCCTTAACTACTCTGTGAGGTATGTGACCATGCTCCGATGGCCATTTCGAATCTCTCTCTCTCTCTCTCTCTCTCTCTCTCTCTCTCTCTCTCTCTCTCTCCCTCCCTCCCTCCCCTTCTCCCTCCCTCCCTCTCCAGACGTGGTATTTGAATTGTGCAGGATAATTTGGAATTTAATGTTTCGATTAATGCTTATTTCGTTCATAATGTTCATTTGTTCGATACTGGCTTAAATCCAAAAATTCCACTCAACTTTTCTGCTTGTGTTTTCGTGAAGAAATCCTCGCAAAATATTGAGTGGGCACAATCAAATTCTATAAACACATTAATAGGTTTCCACGTGGACTCCAAATTGCAGCCCAAATGATGTCGGAACGACATTCAATTTCACTCCAAACCAGCTAAAAGAAGGCCTACTTTCCTTTTGTGCTGCAGAACACTGCTGTTTCTGGATAGATTGTCTTTCCCTTCGTATTCCAGCTGGTGACTCTACATAATATGAACAAAGTTTATTGGTTTTTCAGGCCAGTTTCAAATTTCATAACAAGAAAACTAGTAGCATGACTTGTTACTAATTTTCTTGTTATAAAAAATTAATGATATCACGGAGATGGCTGAGGGGATTAAAGCCTCCCACGAACATTTTGTTTTATACGGATTATATACAGCCACTCCCCGACTTACGTAATGGTTGCTCCTGCGGAAACCTACGTAAGTCGGAATTTCCCTAAATGCTTATGCATTTGATTGAAGCAAAAAAGAAATATTCGACGAACATGTAAGTAAAATTATTTATTCAATTTTTTTCTCATGCGTAGGAAAAATTGCAAAAGTTTACAAAAAATTATAAAATTACATCATCAACACTATCCTAACACCTACTTGTATACCTGCTCTTCCTGAGCAATAAGCGTGCTTTATTCTTCTATCCTAAAATTTTTAATCGTTTGATCCTTAGTCCTCCGTATGATAAATCAAACATTGAGGATATATTACCGCCCCTACCCCGAAGAGGCAGATTTCTACTATCTAGAACTCAATTAAACTTTACACTTCAAAGGCAAACTTCTATAAATCGTGATTCTTGTTCCAGCCAAATTAAAAACTCTAAACATTAAAATTCATCAATATATTTTTGTATTTTATACTTTCTTAAACATTTCATTTTTATATAACTATAAACTATAAAATCAGTATACTCCTCCAATACCAACTAAATCTCAACTCCATAAAAACAATATTTACATATATGTATACAAATTTTTATTTTTGGTAGCAATCCACCTCTGCCTCGTGCTTTCCTTATCTTAACTTTTTCCAATGCTATCTTCAATTCTTCCTCCGTAATTAACCTTTCAATTTCCTGCTCCTCCACATACTCATAATTTAATTTCCAAATTTGTCTTTGTTCTCTACTATCCAAACTTATTTGATCTATAGGAAACAATGAGGAGAACAAACCCCGCATGGAGGACTCCCAGTCCCTCATACTCACTCTGATTTTCTATTTTAATAGTACTATAAACTTGATAAACTTTCATTCTATCAAATAATAATTTGTATGGTAATCCCCGTTCGTTTTTATTCATTTCCTCTTTTACATAGTTTCGCTATGCTTCTCTTTTTGAATTCTACCAACATATTCCTGTCTTATTTGTTGGTATTACCTCTTTAAATCCTCCATTCCTTCACTTATTCTTGTTCTCCGTACCCTCTGGAAATTCCTCCTAGCCCTGTTCACCCTCCTCCTCATTTCTGCTAATATCTCATTCCACCAAGGAACAACCCTTTTTATTTTTGTGCTCCTCCTCATAGACCCTGCAGCAACTTTCATATATAATACTAACTATTTTCTCAGCTCTTTCTCCAGTCAGGCTGCTATCTATTTCTTTTCTATTATCTCTAAGTCTTTTTGTATTCTCTTCAAAAATACTTCCTAATTCATTTCACAAATATACGTGGTCTCAATTCTAATCTGAACGATGTACATTTCCACTTTCAGTCTGCCAAACCCCATGTACTTTTTCTGACAGAATTTCAGTTATCGGTTGATTCAACTACTGCTCATCGCAGATACCCAAATTATTCGCTGTATGATTCCTTTCGCCTCAAAGGTGGTACTTGTGCATATGTCCGTTCTGATATTCCCTGTCAGAGACTTGGTAATTTGAAATCTCCTCTCTTCGATCTTCTCTGGCTTAAAATATCTTTACCTCATTGTGTAAAATTCATCTGTTGTCTCTACTGTTCTCCCAACTACACTAATCACTTGGAGCTCTTTGACTTCCTCTCTTTGCAACTTGACTCTCTCCAGTCCAACTTTCCTAACAGTGAGGTAATTTTCCTTGGTGATTTTAATGTTCACAACTCTAGCTGCCTTCTGTTTTCTAGTCACACAGACAAAGCTGGTCGAGATGCTGAGACTTTTGCAATTAATAATGCCCTTGCACAGATTGTTCATTTACCTACAAGAATACCAGAAAATCCTAATAATACAGCCAACACGCTTGATCTTTTTTTCACAAACAACCCTTCTTAGTACACGGTCGAAGTGAGAGGTCCTTTAGGCACTTCAGATCACAACTTGGTGATTGTCTCTTCTCCAATGGAACCTCTATCTCATGGCTATTTCCAACCTCGTGTCGTTTGGCATTACAAGAATGCAAAATGGGATGACCTGCAAGATTTCTTTTCTTTTCCTTGGTCGGATTACTGTTTCAAAACTTCTGATGTCAACGTTTGCTCAGATCGTGTCAGTGAAATTATTCTTGCAGGAATGGAATCCTTTATCCCATACTCTTCTTAAAAATCTCGTCCTTTATCTAAACCTTGGTTTTCCAATAAATGTGCTAAGGCTGTTCAAGAGAAGAATGTTGCATATCGTAATTGACTTGTTTCAAATTCTTCAGCTTCATTTTCTGCCTACACCAAAGCTCACAACAATTGTAAAGCAGTTATTAATCAGTCCAAACTAGAGTTTGAACAGACTAAGAGTAGAAAACTTGCTTCTTGCCCTAATGATAGCCGAGCATTCTGGTCTCTTGTCAAAGCTATTGGCCGCAACTTTTGCCCATCTCTGCTCCCACCTCTTTCCAAACCAAATGGTTCTGTTTTCACTTCAGCCAAGGATAAAGCTGACCTGCTAGCATCCCATTTTTCTTCCAGCTCATGTATTAATGATCTTGGTAAAACACCTCCCTCCATTGCCAACACGCTCCATTCAATGCCTCCTGTGGTCTTCCATCAAAAAGATGTCAGAAGGATTTTGACGAATCTTGATGCTAAGATAGCCCCAAATCTTGATGGTATTTCTCCACTTGTTCTCAAAATCTGTGCTCCTGAACTTACTCCTATTCTTTGCCGCCTTTTTTCACTTTCTTATTCCAAAGGTGTTTTTCCTTCTGCTTGGAAATTTGCTGATATCGAGCCAGTTGGCAAATCCCTCCCATCCAATTATCGTCCCATTGCAGTTACTTCTACTCTTTCTAAAGTAATGGAGAAATCCATTAACCGTCAACTCTTAAACTACCTAGAAACCTTCCATCTGATCAACGATCGCCAGTATGGATTCCGTCAGTGTCGATCCACTGGTGATATTCTGGCTTATGTTACCCATTTATGGACTAATTCAATGGAAAGGTTCGGTGAAACACAAGTTGTTGCTCTTGACATCTCAAAGGCTTTTGATCGTGTTTGGCATAAAGGTCTTCTAAACAAGCTTCCATCTTATGGTTTGCCAATTTTTTTTAATAATTGGTTATCCAGTTTTCTCTCTCATCGCTCATTGAGGGTGATGGTAGATGGCTCTCTGTCTTCTAACTTCTCCACTAATGCTGGTATCCCCCAAGGTTCAGTTCTTTCCCCCACTCTTTTCCTCTTGTATAGTAATGACCTTCTTGCATTGACTGGAAATCGTATCCATAGTTTTGCCGATGATAGGACATTGTATTCCACTTTCCATATTGAGAAACCTTTTCCTGCTCAATCAGCTTCAACTTCTCGAAAATCTGCTATCAATTCCTTTAATGCGGATCTTCAGGTAATTCTCCGGTGGGGCAAAGACAACTTAGTTGATTTCAATCCTTCTAAAATTCAGTGTAGTCTTATATCTCGCGAAAAGGATTATTCTGCTCCTATGCTTATCTTTGGTGACACTCCGATTTCTAGGCAAGTCGATATAACTCTTTTGGGGATTACCCTGACTTTAATCTCTCTTGGAACAAGCACATTACAAATATTGCTTCGTCTGTATCTAAAAAAACTTGGTTTTCTCTTTCGTTCTCGGCGTTACTTTTCTTCCAAACAGCTGTTCACTCTGTACAAATCGCAAATCCGCCCTGCCATGGAATATTGTTCCCACATCTGGGGTGGTGCCCCCAAAATCTCTCTCAGGCTTCTCGATTCCATTCAGTAGAGGGCAGTTAGGTTAATTAATGATTCATCTCTAACAGAGTCTCTCCACTCGCTGTGTCATAGACGTACTGTTTCTGCTGCATGCCGCTTCTACAGATACTTCCATGGGCACTGTTCTTCTGAATTGGCTTCTATAATTCCCGTTCTCTCTTTCAAAACCGTCCGAACACGTGCCGCCACCAGCCAACATCCATTTACTGTCCAACTTCAAACTGACAGAACCAACTTTTCATCTTCCTCATTTATTCATTCAACTGCCATTTTCTGGAACAACCTTCCTTCGTAAGTATTTCCTGAAAATTACAGTGTACAGAAATTCAAGTCCAATATCAACAAATATCTTTCATGTTCTCAACCTCCAACCCAAGCACGGTACTAAGTACTATAGGTTCTAATACCTCTCGTGTTTGGGGTTTACATAAAAAACAAAACAAAACACACTGTCAGTTCGCAGAACTCCCTGCAAACCTCTTTTCAAACCCTGTATTATATTCTACCATCTTATCTCGAAACCGATACATCTATAATCGCTTGTAGTGCAGTCCTCAATAAACCTTCAACACCATATCTTATTCTACAAGGCTTCTGTAGTTAATGTGAAATCTATATTATATTCTCCTTGTATAGTACTGAAGGAAGAGAATGAGCTGGCCCAGCTCATTCGCAATATTAAGTTTTTGACTTATCAACATTTTCCTCTAGTATCAGTATCGCGACTTCCTCAAGTTGTTGAACTTGCATTTGAATCAGTACCAATTACAATTTTCTTTCTTGTAATACATCTACCACTTTTTCAATATAGTTAAATAAGGCTGCAGTTCAGGAACTGGCAGTATATGCTTACCATATATACGCTACCAATCTCACTCAAGATCTCAGCGCAGACTCCATGAGTAAAACACAACTCATCAATTTGTGTTATCACACAGTCTGCATTTCTTACTATGACAGCAGCCTGACTGTTTACTCCGGACTGCACAATTTTATCAGTTATTTTATAACCTTTAACAAGGTTCCCAACCACGTATGGCTCCTGAAGAAGGAGGACATCATAGTCTTTTTCGTCCATCCGATGACTCAACTGCAATGCAGCATTATAGGATCTTTGCCCATCCACTTGTAGTACCTTTTTAGCTTTTTCATTTCTGTTTTTCTCCTATCCATAATCTAATCTAGTCTCCTATATGGTTCATAATACTTCTTATATTCACCACATTCCTTGGTTCTAATTGAATGGGAAAAATTCCTATTTGTTTCGCTTACAATTAATACATATAGCACTTTCATTTTTCTTTTTACAATATTTAAAAACATGTCCCTCTTCTCCACAATGTCTACACGTGGTCTTCCCCTTACACTGACAAGCCACATGGCCATAAGATAACCATTTCAAACATTTTGGAATGAGGACAATATCCTTCACTCGAAATGAGGTCCACTGGCAATAGACTCTTCCTTCATTTATGAATATATATCTCTCAACTCCTTGGGCCCTTCCAAAATCCAATTACTTCCTTCCTTAATTGAACAAGTAGACCTCACAATTGCTTCCTTTTTTAACCCTTTCCAAACTATATCCATGATGAAACAAATTTCTATCCCAAAGTTCTTGCATAAACTGTTCCTTCTGTATATTCTTATTCACATCATATACTGTTATCTTTAAACCAGGTTTCTTTGGAACTTCGACTTTAAGACCAGACTCTTCCAACCTCTTATTATTCTGCAATTCACATAGATCACTCATAGAATCAACTTCAACCAATATTCCTCTATCTCTAATCTTTCTTGTTCTCTTTACTTCAACTTTCTTTTTTAAAGGTCTTATATCCTCATTCACCACTGCTTCAACTTGTTCACTCGTAGTATATTTATCTGTATTCGCCTTAATGATTTTGGCACATTATAGCCTTAGTTGCTAATGCGCCGATAAAACCCAACAACCAACCAATCGCCTTAATGAAGGCCACTATAGTTTCACCTCGCGTTTTAACTCCCTTCTCTAGTACAGAAGCATAACTTTCAAATTGTTGTTCTTGATCCCGAATTAATTGTTTACAATCTTTTACTCTAGACACCATTACGATTTTCCACAAACAATCTAATTGCTCTAGCTTCCAACGTATCCCAAATTGAAAGAATCTTGTTAATGACAGCTCTAGTTACTGTATTTATTATTATAAAATTACAAAAAGAGGGAGGAGACAGGCATAACGTCAACAATTTTTGCCTTTCGAGTATCTTTGCCAGAATTAACTCTCCAGCTGATAAGTACGTCGCTGCGGAAGTTGAGGGTTGTGGAGATTTAGAAGGGGTTGTTTTCAACACATCGCAACATTTCTCTGCAGCTGCAGAATTGGCATTGGCGGCTTCACGGCATGCTTTAATATTTTGGAAACCAGCGCGTTGCTTGCCATGAACTTGACTTCGGGTTCGCAGTATTTACGTAAGCCGGGGTCGCGGCTGTAATTATGTTGTCGCTGTAAAAGTTACCTGTGTGGAATGTACGAGCCAAAATTTCTGAGTGGGCCACTGTGTTTTTTTTTTTTTTCCTTCAACCGCAAGTTACGATTAATTTGAATAAAATGTTCGTTTATGGGTTATGGAGTTACTTCAAATCCATGGTCGTTGGTACGTGTTGCTGAAGCCCATAGGAATTCCTAGAATTTCCTCAAATATATGATAAAACTTCTCGCGATATTTGAGCGACTTAAATGATAATTGTGACAAAATTTTAGGCAAAATAATTTTGATAGAAATAATCATTTCATGATATCCTAATCAGAGGCATCATTAGCAGAAAACATCCCCCCCTCTCTCTCTCTCTCTCGGACAGATCCAAGCACCTTATATTCTAAACAAAAATTACTAAATAAAGAAAATAACTGGTTAATTACAAAAGCACTCGAAATAACAAAAAAAAAAAAAAAAAAAACGAATATTAAAAACCACATTAATTTTCAGTCTCTCGAGTCCATTCTGTAATGAAATTGGTTCTCCATATCCGGCTCCCCAATCCCTTTATGCAGAAAATAAAAGGAAGATTTTCAGTGAGAATTAAAATATCGCCAGGAAAACAATTTTTTTTTGTTGTTGGCTTTGCCATTAATAAATAACAGCTTATTTAAAATCAGATGGATGAAAAGTCCAGTGCGATTGATGGTTCGCTGTCCGGAGAGTAAAAAATAGACGCACATTTTATTTTGTGTAGGCTCTGTATGTGCGATGCGGGAGAGGGTTTATTGGAAGTGAGGGAATAAAAGAAATATAAATTATTCGTGTCACCACTTCAATCGAGCAATTTCTTCTGAATTTCTTTTTTGTTTCTCTCTTATTTTATCCGTCAATAAGTCTCGCTCTATTACTTCAGTTACCATCTGTGTGTTTTTTGTTTGTTTTCGAAATAAATGTATGTAATTCCTTTATGCCTATTAATCCTCCTCGCTTTTTTATGACCTCAATGGATTAAATTTATTGTCTAACCGGTTTATTAAATAAGCTCACTTATTCAATAAAACCGATGAGAAAAATTTTGGGTTGTCATTTATCATGCAGTCTTAAATGACAACCTAATCCACTGATTAGTCTTTCTAGTAGTCTAATCTACTACCTAATCTACTAGTATTTCTGAAAATATATTCCTAGAACTTTCATAACGCAGTTTATTATATTCTCCTTTTGCCCCCTTTTGTAATTACAGTAAATCCAGTATTCAAATATTTGGAATTATCAAAAATCCGAAGCTTTTTCTGAAGGGTAAGTCGACCGTGAAAATGCAGAGTTCGAAATACGCTGGTCGGACTTTAACAAAAAAAAAACATTCCAGGTGTTGGATTACGTTCCATTAATAATTTTCAACCAAAACACCAACTTTTTTTCAGCTTTTCGTAGTACTTAATAGTACAGTAGTATGTTTTTTGGTTGTTGTTCTTTGTGGTTTTATGGTGCAAAAGCTGCTATAGTTATATTGCGCCTGTTGAAGTTTTGCTATGACCGGTTATGTGGTTGGAAAGATTTATTAAATTGAGGAACGTGAGGAGTTCATTTACATGTGATTGGTCTCCCAGAATAAGTTGAAGAGATGATAGTTCTTGTGATTTCCGGGCTGTTTGGTAATATGGGCATTTTATGATTAGATGCTTTAATGAATTGGGAACAACGCTGAGGACGTTGTTCTTTGGTTTTTAGGAGCATTAGCAACTAAGGCCATATTGCTCCGGAGGATGGTGTGGAGGATCTGCTTTTCTTAAGAGGTAAGAGTGCATTAAATATGTGTGTCCGATACGAAGCCGGGCGAGGATAACCTCTTCGTGTCTGTTTGAACTGGTATAATTTGCTGCTTATGTGAGATTGCCAGGTTTTTGTACATATATTTTCAACGGCTTTTTCTAATGACAATGATAGTTGTTTAGAATGCATGAGAGAGTGAGATCATATTTGACAGATGTTTTCCAGGTTCATTGCCCAGTATTCCAGAATGACTAGGAATCCAAGCAAGTTTAACTTTTGTTCTTTTGTCCTGAGGTGAGATAAGCAAGAAAGAATTTTTCTTAGATATGGACGAGTAGGATGATCTTATAACTGTAAGGCATATACACAGCGCAGCAATTGGAAAACGCAACTGATGCTAGAAAAAAAAAAGTTCCCATATATAAGTAAACTAACCTTGGTTTTTTTCAAAGTAATTTGAAAAAAAAAAAAACAAGTACTGTAATTTGAAAAAAAAAACAAGTACTGTAATTTGAAATTAACCTTGTTTTTTTTTTTTTTTTAAGTAAATCGATTGGTTTCCTTATTAACGCACAGAACTTATGAAATCATTCGGAGCGTTGCACGTCGTTCATTAGTAATAATTTCCCGCACATATTCAATCAACTCTGGCGTTCGAACCGTTTTTACCGGGTCCGGATGTTCGTTGTCTTTCAGTGATTCTCTTTCATGAGCGAAACGTTTATGCCACTCGAACACACGTACACCAGACAGACAATTTTCAATACATTTCCTCATTTGAAACTTTCTGTGGAACTTTTGCCCAGTTGAACACAAAACTTGCTCTTTGTTCCATTGTCCCTCCACGACATAGAACAGTCGAGACGTTCAGTTCGGCTCGCACTACGTTCTGAAATGGCAGCAATTTCCGCTGATCTTGACTGCGGTGCTCAAGAAACAATCACTCTTTCATATGTTTTCTTCTATTAGATGGCAGAACCAGGACTAGTCTCATAACACCAATCTCGTTTTCCAACTGCCACACTGTGTATTGCACTTGAGTCTGCAAAAATAATACTTTCTTCAAGAGAAGTTCTGGCAATGAGATTTAGTGCGAGACGTATGGCAAACAGCTCGGCTATATACATTCTATGTGAAGAGACTGAGAAATATTGCTGTATAGAAGGGCGACCTCGGGATTTGCTTAGGGGAGGTAGATGTTACCTACCTCCCCTAAACGTTTGTACCAATATTTTTGAGATATCCTGTATAATACAGGGTCATCGAAAAAGGTGTCCGTGATTTCATGATAAAATAACAACGCAAATGCTTACATCAAACAATTTATTTATTTGTTAATATCTACAGAAGTTTTACTTCATACCTTAGTATGTTTCAATATCAGCACCGTTCGTTGCTCGGCAAACATCCAAGCGGTAGGCGATTTCTGTCCGTGTGCGCTCAGTCATTTCCCGTGTGACGGTTGCTATTGCAGCTGTGATCTTTAAATGTTGCAAATCGCGAATATTTTTCTGCGTAGATGATGTTCTTTAAGTAGACCCATAAGAAAAGGTATAATGGTATCAGGTCAGGACTTCTTGGTGGCCATCTTACTGACACTGACTGAGGCGGTGCACGTAGGAGCCATTCTGCGCACACTCACGGCGCTGCTACGATCACAGCAATCGATCACATATTTCCAAAGATAATTAAAAAGGGAAATCACGGACGCCCTTTTCGATGACCCTGTATAGGTGGTTGTTCTAGGATTTTGGAACATCAGCAACTAAAGCCATATTGCTCCATCTCCATGTGTATTGTCTATAAATTGCGTATGTTCTGAAGTCAATTTTCTGCTTGATGGACGAAAAACCAGACTTTCTGGGAGAAGAAACCATGCCACTCTCGGCTGAGACGGACTAACTCAGCCACTTTTGAAAAAGGTTCATAAAAATTCCTCACGTCATCGACGGGACTCGAACTCTGGTCTTTTCCATCCGCTGTGGAGAGAACGGTGATCCTACGAACTGTGGTACCTACGAGAACAATGTAGGTGGTAGACAATGGTGTGAATGTTCCTGCCCAAGATAGAACTGTCAGTTATGTGCTGCAAGTGCTGTTTTCAGAGCCACCTAAGTCGGGCAGCTCTTGTGAGCAGTATCAACATGATGACTGAAACGAAGTTTTGGATCCAACACAACCCCTATATCAGTGTGGCTTTGAATAAGTAGAATAAATGCTCCTTCCAAGGAGAGAGCTCCAAGTAGGCTTGATGATTGCCAGATGTTGTATTAGTGAGAAGATCATGGTTTCTGAATTCTGTAGACTGGTGTGCAGAGAAAAATCCTTGGGGTAGTCTTGGAGCTATGACACTAACACCGAATTGCTTAAGAAATTAATAATTCCTTTAGCTTGCCTAAATTATTCCTTTACCTAAATGGGTAAGGCGTAAAATGACTGTTCGATATCCAGGGGTTATTGTCATTCAGCATCTATCGCCTTTCACTAAACAAAATTTTCGAAAAGTAAGCGGCATTTTAAGTAGGAAAACCAAAGAATGTATCGACAATATCGATACATTCTCCAAAATGTTCCAAGATGTATACATGCTCAATTAGCAATAGGAACAGTTCGCAATGCGTAAGAACTCACATAAGATTTCTTTGAATATAGAGAATATTAGAGACGTAATGAAGCTTAAATACGAACTTCCCAGTTTAGAGGCTGACTGTTCTTTTTTAAATGGTTTTTTTTTTTTTTTTGTGTGTGTATTATGGGCATTTAAATTGAACGAATCTATAAGTTATCACAGTATGATGTTAATATAATGTATTTTACCATAATGATTCGTTACAGCTGTAATGAACTAACTCCGTTTAGTCAAATTACGATTAGAAGGATTTTAAAATCTAGAAATTTGCTTGAAAGAGAATTATTTATTGCATCCCAAAGGCACTCTCTATTCAATAGGTAGCAAAAACCAAGCGGTATTTAATAATGATAAGTATTTTTATGTTACTCTCCCGGATAGTAATTTCATGATTTTTTTCGTAATTAACTGAAAAGAGCTGAAATCCCAAATATATGGAATCGTTTTTTCTTAATTATCGTTCCGTGGTCGTGTAATCAACTGATAAATCGAAGGTAAGTTCCCTCAGTAAGTAAATCTTTCTTTCCCTCTCATGAATAAGTACTGAAACACGAAACGACAAAGAAGAGAATTGATATTTGGTTTTATTTACGTTCGAGCGAGTGCGTCGAATTTCTCAACAGAATAAGCTAGACGAGGAGGAGCCCATTAAGCTGGCGTGATGTGTCAGCAACGTTGTGTAGATCACCAAATCTCGTGCACCCTGCAGTTCAAAGTTTTGTATCATGGAGTTTCCGTCGCCTTCTCTCTCTCTCTCGTGTTAACACCTACAGAAAAAGCTCGTTTAGTCAAACATAATTTGGTACGTGGTGCAATTGGATAGGTCGACTAGCTACGTTGTTAGGATAGAAGACGCCGGTATTACAGGCACGGGATAAACACGCAGCTATAGAATGTACCATCCACATGTAGGCTTGTGTGCAGAGCATGTGTTTGCCAACATCACCGTAATAACTCGCACAGGTTATCCTCGGGGGATAAGACGATCGAAGATTTAAAAGTAGTTCGAAAATAAGGAATGTAATAGGTGTTTTGTGTAAGAGTTGCTGAACGCCTCTGGGGAGGTGGTTAGGAATTGTTAAGACTGACCTCTTCGAATTTCTCACGACAACTATTTCCCCACAGATTTAACGGGTCCCTGCAAGTTGCAATTAATATACAACCATTTATCAAATTTATAGAGCACCTCTGAACGTGCAATGCGGTTTCTGTATCGATTCGTTTACGATGTTTTTAAATGGAACGTTTGAACTGAACTCTTACTGTATGCTAATGCCGTTTCTTATTTCAGGTGCTGCGGATTACTTGAAGCAAACTTCGGTTAGCATTTAGTGGAAGGCCCACTCCTAATTCCAAAGATTAAGCTGTAAGTTATAAAGAGCACGCATAAGCGTACATGCACGAAAATATTGATCACATGATCTCGGAAAAATTGAGTTTAACCGATATACAAAGATAGTTTATAAATTGCTTATGACTAAAAAAATATAAAGCTCACGTGCGAGGCTTGTAAAGTTTTATAGAAGTCATTTATTGTGCAAGTAATTTAGCCAATATTAGCAGAATTATTGCCTTCGTTTCAACAATATTGTTACGCTTATTCTGGTAAAAGTTTTAATGCGTTGTGATGGAAAATTGAGTGAGCTGTTCTGATTAGGTTTAATTCAAAGGGAAGGACTTTATTTTGTGTAAACTTTTAATAAATATGAACTCTCTCTCCATTTTTTAAAAAATTACAGCATGATTGGTCTTGCCGATTTGCGCACTTCATTAGATAAAAAATTATCTGCGCATATTGTAAACTTAGGTTTTATCGTGATTATTATAAAGGTGCGTGGCAGAATGCGAAAAAAGTAGTTTCCAGGTTGTTTAGACAAAGAGGCTTGCTAGCGGAAATAAATTGGAAATAATTTAAAGTTCGATATGGAAATGACGATATGTGGTCCCTATCCATTATGATAAAATATTTTCCTGTGTTTTGAAAAAACAAAATCGATTTTTATTGATATTATCAGTTAATATCAAAAACAATTTCAACACGAAATCGTTATCTAGAGACATTGCTGCATTCTTTCCGAATCTTGTCAGCAAACTCAGTGGGAGGCTGATCCTTATGAAGGATTTCGCAATGTGGGATGTTATGGGAATGATGCCGTTGCAAACGTGTTTTGTTTCACAGGGTTTACTGCGTTAAAATTATGCTTTAGTGTACTACACCCAATATACCTACACAGAACTGTGACCCTAAGAATAACAAGGCCATTTGTATAGCAATGCCATTGATAACCAGGTGCATCCAATGGCTAGCGTAGTGATTACGATCCTACTCTTTGAATCCCATTATTCGAATCCGAACCAACCTTTCAACAAAAACCTGTTAGAATAAAAGTTTTTTAACCTTTTATTCTAACACAGTTTCTACGCTTCAGCAACTTAAGTGTCTAAAATCTTAGGTATTTTTTAAAGCCTTCGTTGAAACAAAGCGCTATTCTGCTACCCGTATGCGAAAGTTTGGGTTTGCCACTCTTTAATGGCACTGGGAACATATAAGATCATTTCAAAGAGGGCTGAGTTCGCCGATCTCAGACAAACGCATAAAATTTCAGAAATTTTTCCTGCGTGTTTATCCCTCAAATAAAAGCCCACTTTAGAACGCATGCAATTCACAAAGGAGCAACACTTTCGACTCATTGACTGGTTTGTACTAACCTTGGTTGGGTATAGAGTTTTAAGCCATATTGCAGTTTGCTGGAAGAAACAACCGAGTTGCCTGGAGAGAAAAAAAAAAACATGCTACCTTTGCCTGAGACCGACTAATTCAGCCACGTTGTGAAAAGGCTGAATTAGGAGCGAAATTTCTCGCGTCATTGACGGAATTCGAACTCATCTATTTCCCCATCGGTGCGGGGAGGACAGTGATTGTACCAACTGTGCTACCCACGAGAACTTATCCTAGCCTTAAGCCAGTACTTTCTCTAATACTCTATAAATAAGGTAAAGGTACCAGTAGTTATAGATGTGAACCAAACCAATCGACCAGGCTCCCTGCCTTTATGCCCTTCCCTGGATGTGGCTTGGATTGATTGTTAAACAGCACAATGGATTTATTCGTGAATCCCGAAGGCGACAAAATTTTCCCCTCAGTGTAAACAAGTGGCTACGAAGGCATGCACATTGTATTCTGTCTACAGTATGATGTATGGAATCCTCACAAGTAGGGTTGATTAGTTGCTATAGGGTTTGGGCGCATCAGTCAATTGGGCCATATTTCGCCGTATATATTGTCTGTAAATTGAGTGTGCTGTTTTTTTTTTCTTTATTAACAAAACAACAAGCGGCCCCTAGCCAGAAACTGGAAAATCCGCTATGTACATATATGTATATATATACATACACAATGATATATATATATATATATATATATATATATAATCGTCTTAATTACAATGTTATAAGTGTAATGAACATGTAACATGTTCACGCAACTAATCAGAAGTATAAATTGTTGCACAGGAACCACAAGACAGCAGTCTTTTTCTGTCCTAGGAAGAACGAAAACCGCACCCACTGGAGGTAATGCTATTACCATTGGGTGTTAGCTAATCCTGTATAGACAGCTGCCCAAACTGGGGTACCAGCTTAAAAAAAGTAGATGGCAGGCGATATCAGTTTTAAGAAATATCGATAGACATTGCAGGTGTTGGGTTGGTTCCTTGTTGTTGATATGTTGATAAACTGAGAAGAGTTGCTTTCTTTTGGTGAAAACAGCAGAGCAGAATTGTTGTAGAGCTGAGAACGATTGAGAATTTTCAGTCAGCGCCACTTCATTTCCTTCAGAGAAGTTGCTTATAGCAGCTTGTAGTGTAGATCTGTCGTGGTGGTACAGGTTGCAGCGATACAGAATGTGCGTCCAGGTTTCCTCAGCACCACACAAGCAGAGATTGGTGTCAGACAAGCCAAATTGAAATAGTTTGGAGTTGATGGAGCCGTGCCCAGTAAGTATATACGATGTTGTTAGGCTGGGAGAAAACCATTGGCGGACGTTCTTGTTGAGAGGGAAGGTAACTGCAGGAACAAAAGAGCGGGTGACTTGACCAGTAGTACTGGAATCCCATCGTGATTGCCATACACTGATAAGTTCATTCCAGATTCTCCGTTTCTCGTCTTTGATGTTAGTAGTTAAGTTGCATGAGATGCCGAGAATCTCGCCGGGAACTCCCTGCTTTAGACGATAGCATAGTCCTTTGAAGATTACATGCAGGTCTAGTGGTAAGACTCCATCAAGGACCTGCAGAGCAGCAGAGGACACTGTCCTACAGGCCCGGAGTATGGCAAGCAGCATAATCCGTTGAATGGAGATGAGCTTGGAACGGAGTTTAACATTAACGGCTCTATGAAACCAGACTCCCGAAGCATATGTTGTTATTGGTATGAATACTGCTGTATAATATAGTAAGAGAGTCTTCCTATTTAATCCCCAGTCCGATTTGGAAATTCGGATAACTGCTGCAGTGAACTTCTTAATCTTCGAGGCGAGGGGATTAATATGAGAGGAGAAGGTTAACCTGTCATCTAAAGTTACGCCAAGATGTTTTAATTCAGGAACAAAAGGGATTTGCTTTCCGTCTATCTTTATATTTGGAGGTCTTCTGTAATCTAACTTGCCCTTAAAAACCATCAGTTTTGTTTTTGTGGCAGATATTCGCAGTTTATGTATACTTGACCACTTGATTAGCTCAGAAAGAGTTATATTGGCTGATTGTTCTGTTGAAGACGCGATCGACCTGGAATTAGAAGAACCAAATCATCGACGTATGCGAAGGCAGAGATATTGTCAGGTTTTTGCGTGAGCCAGCTGTCCAAAACTATGTTCCAGAAGAGGGGTCCCAGAACTGATCCCTGGGGACATCCTCTTGAGATGGTCCTTGAGAGAGACTGCTGTTTTGGGATTACTTGGATGAGTCTATTTTGGAAGTAGCTTCTAATAACTTGGAACAGTTGCTGAGAGCACCTGGCTTTGGTAAGACGATTGAGAGCGCTCTCCCACCAGAGGGAATCGAAAGCTCCCTCGAAGTCAATGAATATGGCCATTTCATATTTAGCCCTCGAAGCTGATATGTGGTTAACTAAAGAGACCAAGGCGTCTTCACAGGATTTTCCCTTCTTGAATTGGGATGGAGACATTAAGTTTTGACCTTCAATTAAATCTGCTACTCTGGTTGCTAACAATCTTTCAAATAGTTTGCCAAGGTTTGCCAAAAGATAGATGGGTCTGTATGCTTTGGGATCAGATTTATTTTTGTACGGCTTGTGAATAATTTTGATCAGAGCTACCTTCCAGAGATTAGGAAATATCCCCTGAGTAAGACATTTGTTGTACATAGAAGTATTTCTGGAAAGATTTTGGCAAATTTGATAATTACAGCATTTTCCACAAGATCTAAACCCGGACATTTATGGAAATTTATTTTGCTTAGGGCCAGCTTTAGCTCGGGAAGAGTGAAGAGATCCATTTCATATGAGGAGTGGTAGGTTGAGTTGTTATTCCTGATAGATATTTATTGTGTGCTGTGGTCGATTTGCTATTTGCTGGACGAAACAGAGTCCTGGAAAAAAATGCTATACTGCCTCCGCCTGAGACCGTCTAACTCATCCACACCGTGAAAAAGATCCATAAAAATTCCTCGGGTCATCGACGAATTCGAATTCGGGTCTTTTCCACCCGGTATGTGGAGGACGGTGATTATACCAACTGTGCTACCCACATGGGATCACAAGAGGGGAAAAGGAGGTCATTGTTCCTCTATTTAAGACGGTGATGAGAACAGAACGCATTTAGAATATTGTTCAGGTGTGAAGGTCACACAAAGAAAGGCAGATTATAGAAATGGTTCAAATAAGGATAATCAGATTGATTGGCAAGGGATGCTAGTCTATGTCCATATGAAGAACGGCTAAGAAGGTGCAGACTGCAGAGCTTGGTAACTAGACATGTTGGCGGAGAGGAAAAAGACCTGACTGAAGTATATAAATCCCTGAAGGGAATCAGTAAAATGAACGAGGGAGGTATATTTTCACTTGTAGAAGACAGAAGAGCCAGCGGCACAAATACAAAATTTTTGGGAACAACAGTTGGCTGGATCTCATGAAGTTTACTTTAGGGAAACGTGCTGTAGACCAGTGGTCTCAAACTCAAATTGCATGCGAGCCGAATGCACGATCTGAAAGCAGCTGACGGGCCGGAATTTTTTTTTTTTTTCAACAAAATGAGAGTGAATATAAGCACCGTATTTACACAAATACATAATTGAAATGTATTTGCGGGCCGTGTAAAATTGCTTCGGGGGGCCAGATGCGGCCCGCCAGTTTGAGACCACTGTTGTAGATTATTGGAATAAATTGCCTGTTGCAGTGGTCGAGGCAGAGAAGTTGATAAATTCAAAGCGGAATTGAATAGTCACTTTTGCCAATAGGGAAGGTACTCATAGACATGATTCTGATTGTTCTTCCCTTTTTTTTTTTTTGACAGATGCAAACAGAATCGGCTTCTTTACATCATTTAGTCATTATAACAGTAATTTGTAGTTTAACTACTGAGCTGACACTTCTAGATTTGTAAACGAATAATAAGCCATAATTATACAATTTTAAAATATTCTAACAATTTCTTTTAATGATTAATGCATTTAGCATGTAAATTCGAATATCTCTCTCTCTCTCTCTCTCTCTTTATATGTACACAGAATGTGTATATGTGACTTTCGAAACTACTGTTCTACTTCATAAGAAAGTGGGTATAATAATCTTATTTTTCAAACTTTCTTGGCACAATCAGAAGTATTATTCAAAGGTAAAGATACATATCATAACAAAGTTTTGAGTTGACATCGACAACAAATAATTATTGCTTATATTTTATGTTTTATATGGAGTATCAAGCAATAACACGAAGAAGTAATTGACACCAAAGTCGATTAAAATAAATTTTCTGTTTATACTCCGAGGCGAGTACACGAGGTCAGAGTAGTTCATAACATACAGAGAATACAAGAACATCACCGTACTCGGTAGCCATCACGATCATTCAAATGACTTTACGTCTCTATCCTTGTGCTTGACCGCTCGGCAACTGCGTCAAGAACATATATCAGCATGGTAATGGCGATGAAAAGGAATGCCCGGCTTTTACTGGTTTGTAAACCGGCGCCTCCAGTGGTGGTTTTCAAATATAAAAGAACACCGCAAGACATTGGCAATTCCAGAACACTGGGGCTTTTATAGATCTGAAAGTGAATGCACGACTGGTGCGAAAGTGAATGCACGACAGGTGCATTATTTCTCGAATCTTTTACTGATGGGTTTCCTCCATGGTTATTGCAAGGAAAAAAAGGAATTTTACCTGTTATTCTTATTATTCAAATTTACTCACTCATTTGTATAGATCATTGACAACTAGCAACGCTTGCGAATTCTGCGTTGAATCATGGTTTGAAGCGAAATCAAGAACGAATAAAGTGCTGGAACAAACTACAGGGGAAGAAATTTGAATAGTTTTCTCCTGTGTGAATGGCATAATTGCAAACAACAATGAATGATGTGGAGTAGATAATAGTGAGGATATATTTACAAAAACAAAGAAAGAAATCAAGTAAATTTATAATTAATGGAGATAGACAGCAGTAGTGAAGGGTTTCAGGCCTATCAGCCACTAAGGCCATATTGATCCATGTCTGAAAATTACTGTGTTCTGTTGTCGATTTTATGTTTTTCCTGGACGAAAAACCAGTTTCCGGGAGAGAAAACCATGGTACCTTCGCCTAAGACCGACTAATCCAGCCACATTGTGAAAAAGACCCATAAAAATTCCTCATGTCATCAACGTGATTCGAACTCAGCTTTTTTGCACCGGGTGTGGGGGAGGACGACGATCCTACCAACTGTGCTACCCACGGAGGGCCACAGGCAGTAATCGCTATGAATGTGAAAAGAAAGTGCGGTGCTCACGATCAACTGGTGAATTATGCCTCAAGTTAGGCAGTTGTCGGGAGTCGGTGACAACTCTCGACCCATCTAATTAATGTCTGTTGCCGTAATTGCTTTATCATTAAAAAGGGGAAAAAAATATATATATAGCCTTTCCTAAATAAATTGTTCCGAGCACCATTTCTAGATTTTTTGTTTTTGTTTCACAGACATCCCCTGTATGGATCCGTATGCAGATATTTCATTTGAGTCTGCAAATATATAAATGCACTTCTGCTAACGATAACCCAAAAACTAGATACAAGAATTAGAGAAAATGGAAAGAGGAGACAGCAAGAAAACTCTAATGAAAGACTAAGTCAGTTCAAAATATTCTTTGAATCGGCAAAATCTTTCGTATTAAGTGCAAATAACACTTAATGAGGTTTGTTACTGTCCCGGATCCAAAAAAGACATTGAATAAAAGGCACGTGCTACGAAAACCACGGTTAAAACGTTACATCGTTCATAACTTCGGTTGTAGCTGTTCGATTTTAAAAATTTAACGGTTTTGATTTTCTTTAATCGTCTACTATCGAATTATGAAAAGTGTCGAAAATACAATCTTAATTGTACTTTTCCTAAGGATGTTTTCAAATAAAATAAAACATCTTTCTCGCGTACAGGATACAGACGCTGTTATTTTTTTAAATTGGACTTTTCATTATTTTAAAAATATCTAATTGTTTTATACGTTTTATGAAGAACCATTAAACATGGATATAATTTTTTGTATTAATAAACGAAAAATTAACAGGCTAATTTCTTTTTTAAATTGCGTTTTGAACCAACTATTCAGTACCAACTATTGTTACCTGTATCTCACAAAAATGCATTTTAAATAAATATAATGACAATATTTATAAACAGGGGGAGGCATATTAAAGATACTCATTTAATGGAAGAGAAGAGCATTAAAGACAATAGGTCGGGAAACGATATACTGCTATAAGACATTGCATTTAGCAAAACTTGAGTCCTGCACTTCGTTTGGCTGCTGCCTTTGGTACTTTTTATACTTTTAGAATAAGAGTGCATATTTTTTATTCTAAGTGAAATGTCAGCAAACAGTTTGACCTTTTTAAATCTCTTTTCTAGACATATTCCTTCATTAAGTACGCTTGTTTAACCTGAGAACTTAGCAACAGTTATCCGTGCTTCCAGAAGAGAAGAGCGTATCGATTTTCAAAGCAACACCAAGGCCATCATAATAAACGAATTCTGTGTCAAACAGAATGTGGCATTGATGCCCTAACCATAAACCTAACCAAGCAGAATGTGAAAAGAGGACATAATTCCATTAACATGCACTATTTCAGATAGCTCTGAAAGTTCTTTGACTTTTTGTAAGAAAGCTTTTTGCTCCTAGGCGTCAAGTATATTGTCTATAAATTGAGTAGTGAGGTATATGGTCGAGTTGTCATTGGAATATAACTTTAAGTCGTAGGAAAGGCAGATTGATGTATAAAGAAAATAAATTGGAAAAGTGAGAAGAATCAAAGGGTGATTTAAGCAGCAACCCATTCTGATGCAGAATCATTTTTAGATTACTATTAATCAAGCTAAACGATGCAAGGAAGCGAACTTTTCTACTCAGGTATGCAGAATATAGATCGGTAAACCGATAACTGATTTCTAAAATGGAATCTGTTCCTTTCAAATGGAAAAAAATGTTAAGCATTTCAACAAACAGTGGCGTTAATGAAAGCCAATACTTAATTTAAAGAGAAGCTACAGAAAACTTATTTTTTAAAAGAGTCCTGAAACAACTGTCGACAATTTTTTTTTTTTACTGAAAAGAGTTAATTAAACTTTTCTGGCTTGTTTTCGACACTCCTACACTCAATGGCAGTCAACATAACCTTCTGTGCAAAAACTGTCTTCTTTATCTTTTTGGGCTGCTTGTTTTTGGTCCTTACTGGCGAGATCGTTTCTGTATCAGCCGTGGTATCGTGTCTGTTTGTTTATCCACTTCGCTGTTAAAGCGAACTAAACTTTCAAAAGTCCATTCGTCATTTAAACCTTCTTTGGTACAATTTCCTATTTTGCGACGCTTTATCTCCTTTATTGACATTTCAACGACTTTCTCTCACTCCTACATACGTTTTATATAAAAGCCTTTTCTTAATGTAGGTTGATGTTTTTATGGTTGCTCTGTTAGCCATTGGCTGTTATGACCTGAATAACCTCCATTTTTGGCTAATATTCAGGCAGTATAAAAAATAATAAAAACACTTCTTTATTGATGGGGTAGCTTTATTGATGGGCAAATTGAATTATAGCTGGTGATTCAACGCCAAGTCGTCCATTTACTCTGTGTTGTAAATTTTATTCTACAACATAGACTCAGTATCCTTAGTAGACATGATCTACCCTTTACTTTCTCCTCTGCTATTGGTCAGTCGAATATTGACTTAATTCTCTGTCCCACCTCTCTTGTTGGTAAAATTTATTCTTGGATTATCTGTGTTGATTGGTCCTTTTCCGACTATCGTGCAGTTTTCTTCCAAATTTAACACATTTCTCCTAGGCCTGACGTAGCCGAGTGGTCATGAGCGAGAGTGCAGTTGAGTGAACCGGGGTTCAAGCCCGTGACTGCTAAATACGATTAATGTTTGTATTGATAATTTATTGTAATCTCCTCTGACCTGGTAGTCGTTCCGGACTATAAACAAGAACATTTTAGATATTCTTCTACATTCTCTTTGCGTAATATAAATTGGCAAAAATTCTCTTTAATTTTGACTTCGTAATTTTCCAAATTTTCTGAAACTTCTGAAAATATGCTACTCGCTGATTGTGCTACTCTAATTTATAATATTCTCTTCAAGACTGCTACTAAAAGGAAATCTGAAAAGCATTCCACCACTCCGTGGTGGACTAGAGAATTGACTGTTTTGCGTCTTGAGGTTTTTAATGCCCCGAAAAACTATCAAAGTACTCCCCACCTCCCGAAGTTCGCGTTCACTAACGTGTGAATATTTTTTATTTGCTTTTGCAACTTGTTAACGTGACAAGCTAAGCCTAACTCAGTGAGCATGCGTTTGTCATTTCCCAGTGTATTGAAAGACAGCAATAATTACTGTTACTGCTAGAGTTGAAAACGCAACGCACCTGACTTTCCCCCGTATAAAATGATGCTTTTATTTAATAAAAACTAATTATTCTCTGTCAAAGCGAAATTCAAGCTTGTCCCAATATCCTTCAACAGGCTCAAAATATTAAATATTTTGAAATCTTTAATATTTTGTTTATGGCACTTCTAATTTATCTTCTCAAGATTTATTAGAAGTGCCATAAACAAAACTGAATTACTGTATCAAATATTATCTGTAGACCCTTTCGATTGTATCATCTTAATAGACAGAGTCACTGCAATCAATAGCAACAGCTTTGGCTATGACAAATAATTATGTACCCGGCCTAACAAAAGTGGTGGAGGAATTTCGATGCTGTTCCATACGTATAACAGTGTTATTACTTTTGGAGACGATAATTTATCTATTTGATAATCTGAAAGTTTTGTTACCATACTGTCCTCTCCTATCACACGGCTCAAGTAGCAGCTTGACAGGATTTTTTCAAACTGCCTCTACAGTGATACAAGTAGATACCAACTATTTTTAACTCTGACCACCTGCCTGTAGCCTTCCCTCCCAAACTTCTATCTTAGGCCTAAATTAATGTAGCACCTGCCTACAACAACCGGCCAAGATCACCAAAACGATTTTGGTTGGCGTTAGTTGGAAAAATTTGTTTTATATTATAATTAACTTATTACTCCAAATCACTTATTGGAGTTAAGTTGACAACTTGCTAATCCTTTAAGGGTATGAACACTGCTGGTACCATTCTGGTGCGGGATACTGCTGCAAACCCCTTATAGGGTAGGATCAGCCGGCACCGTTCTGGTGCGGGATTGGTGGCACGCTGGAGAACTTCTGAGTGCGGGATACAGAGTCCATTGGCCACTGGTGTTCATGCAGGGGCACCTGTCCCCTGCTAATTTAACTCCCACTCCCAGACCCCTATTTTCACCTCACAAAGAGCGCACTGCTCCTCAACTTCAGTCCGTCCTCCTTTTCCCTCTTTCTGTTCCTTCTAACTCGTACCCCTGTTCTATGTTTCCTCCCCCCCCCCTTTTTTTTTCACTTGGCCTTTGTCAGGAAGCTCAGGCAACACTGGCAAAAGCCAGCCAGAGTATAATGGGCAGCCTGGCTCACCTCCCAGTGGTGGTGGCGGGCAACGTGGGGTCCCACTAGGGGCTCTGCGGCCAAGCAGCCAGAGACACAACAACAAAACATAACACTACTCTGACAGAAACCAGACATTACACTTTTTCTGGCTTTTACAGAGATTCTGTACTTCTTCACAAAGTACCATGGTGCAGATGTGGGAAACCACAGGTGGCACCTTTCACAAAACACTATGCCACTATGCTGCCGTTACGGTATAACGTAAAGTATATTTGAACTTATTAGCGCAAGGTATAACGTAAAACTAGATCTGCATTTAGGAATCTATCAGATTAGTGTAGTATTGGCAATTAATTAATTAAATTTATTAGTCTCGTTAATTTTAATTGTTAATCAATTGCATTCTAACGGAAACCATGCCCCAGACGAGAGCAGAAAAGCAACGGGCACGAAATAGTAGGAGTGCTGTGGTTCGGGGGAGAACCTGAAGGGGACGATTCTCCAACGCATCACAGCCTAATAAAATGTGCAACTTGTGAAATGTTTGCGGATTTCTGGAACAGGACATGATCTAGCCAAGGAGGATGTCTTTGTGTATGATAGGTGCAGAGAGTGTCAAGAAATTAGGCGCCAACTCCGAGTTCTGATGGACGTCTATGAGAGTTTGAAAAATCGGGTAGATGCCCTCGAAGGTATTAAAGTGGGGGACCCATGAAGCTCTCAGCTGCCCAACTCAAAGCCAAAGCTCACTCACGTGCATCAGATAACATCGGCAATCTTCAAGACAGAATGCGCTGGTCCCACAGGAGCTAGTTATTGTCGGAGACTCGTTTGTCAGGGAAACGGGGAATATATTGTGCAAAAAGGATAGGTGGAATAGGACCAGGGTATGTCTCCTGCCAGAGGCAAAAGCTGGTGATGTTGTAGAGCAGATGTAATCCTTTAAGGGCACAAAAGGTGATATTGTTGTACCCAACGTTGGCACCAGTGACATTAAGAGTAGAAGATCTGCAGATTTACTTAACGGGTACAGGTCAATATTGAAAAAAAAAAAAAAAAAAAAAGTCGCGAGTTATGGTTAAATTTGAAAATGCTTGTAATTTTACCCAGACACGATAGGAGGTAGTATATGATCAGAGCCATATCAATAAATTTGGCCCTGGAGAGACTCTGCAAAATTCATGGGGTAGAATTTTTCTCAGCATGATCTGTGCTTGTTAACAGGAGAGACTGCTTCTACAGGGAAGGGGATACACTTAAATAGAAAGGGTGCAAGAATATTTGCTGACGCTTTCGAAGCAGTGTTAGATGGGTCGGAAAACTGCTAGCTTCGGTGGATGCACAGACTAATAGATTAACAGTAGCCGCTGGCAGAGGTGAAAGTGATTCTTGCACTGCTTTTATTGGAATGAGCAGCAGCCTGGAAAACAAGGTGAGGGGAATCCAAGGACTGCTGGAAGTCGTCATGGAACAAGTAAATACATAGGCTATGTTAGGGTAACTAAGAGTAAGAACAAGAGCATGTATACTTGCATGTACACCAATGCTAGGAGTATAGTAAATAAATTTTATGAATTTGAGGTATTGCTCAAAACATCAAAGGCAGATATTGTTGGGATATCAGAGACGTGGTGTCACACAGATATAAGGAATGCAGAACTGGAATTTGGGGAGTACAATCTGTACAGACAGGATAGGAAGGGAGGAGGGGTTATGCTGTTAGTTAAGAAACACAAAATCTAAGGAAGTGCGTCCAGTTGACATAGTTGGACAATGCAATGTTGAGTCAGTTTGGTGTGACACAGGCATTGGGAAAGAAAAATTGAGAGTAGGAGTGTGTTATAGGCCTAATGACTCTGATGAATACAACGAACAGTTGTGCAGAGAAATAGTGGGCAAGTAAATCAGAATGCTTTATAATGGGGGATTTTAATTTAGCAGATATTGACTGGAACATGTAATTAGTTACTTGCTTGCACACTACCAAAACTTTAGAATGATTGGGTGATTGTTTTCTACAGCAACATTTTCGAAAGGCAACCAGAGGGAGTAATACTCTTGATCTGGTTATCAGCAGTGATTATTTGTGCATTAAGAATTTCCAGATAAAGGAAACACTAGGTGACAGTGATCACAGTGTACTGTTGTGGGATTTACATAAAGATGCAACTACCATCAGGGGTTAAATGGAAGGGTTTTTGCTTTCGTAAAGGTTACTACAGTGGTCTCAGACAATTTTTAAATTCTATACAGTGGGACCAACTGATGATGTTTCCATCAGCAAATTCTAAATGGTAAGCATTCAAGGAATTAATCTTGGAAGCTACTACGCTTTTCATACCAAGAAATACTGTTCAAAGTTTCGGCCTAAATGGATGTCAGATGAACTAATGGGACTCGTGGCAGAGAGGAAAAATACATGGGACGCATATAAATTATCAGGAGAAACAGATGTCTATGGTAGATATCTAGTCTGTAATCAAGTCACAAAGGACGTTAGACAAGCGAAGGCAGATTACGAGAAATCTTTAGCAAAGGATGCAAAGAAAAACAGCAAATATTTCTTTACTTATATATAAACTCTACAAGGAAAGAAATGAATCAGCGTGGTCCACTTGATATCGATGGTTCGACTATTGATGATCCCGCTCAGGTAGTTGACAAACTGAACGAGTATTTGCATCTACATTCACACATGAGGAATTTTGTAGGGAAGTGGAGGACAGAAGCTTATTAAACTATAACAGGGAGCTTAATGATTTTGTAATAACTAAGAGCAAAGTGGAGGAGAAATTGTAATTAAACATAAAGGCACCTGAGGTGGATGGGATCTAACCAGTCATATTAATCGAGGCGGCAAAGGAAGTAAGCAAACCCTTAACCATAATTATGAGAGCGCCCTTCGACTCAGGGGTGGTCCCCGATTGTCTGCGCGGTAGCACAGCAGTATATATATCTTTATTGCAGGCAGTGATTGGTTACATGGTATCGTCATCCTCCCCACACCGGGTGGAAAAGGCCCGGGTTCGAATCCCGTCGATAACGTGAGCAACTTTAATTGGCTTTGTTCACTCCATGGCTGAGTTAGTTGGTCTCAGGCGTAGATAGAAAGGTTTTATTCCCCAGAAACGGGTTTTTCTTCCAGAAAAACAGCCAAATCGATCAGAGAACACACGCAATTTACAAACACAAATACAGGTTTATGTAATGAATTGCAGGTGACCATAATATAATATAATGTGCCCCCGATTCACAAAGGGGGATCAAAGGGTACTACGAGTTACCTGTTAATTACACTTCTGTTCCGGGTAAAATAATGGAGTCACTGGTTAAAAAAGCATTGCAGGGTCATCTAGACAACATAGCAGTACTTACTAATTCAGACACAGCATGGGTTTGTTAAGGGGACGTCATCTTTTCTGACCAATTTGATTGGATACAATGATGTGGCCACAAAGGAACTGGATGCAAGAAAAAAAATTTGATATCATATACTTGGATTTCAGGAAAGCTTTTAATACTGTTGCACATGGAAGACTGCTCTACAAATTGGAGCATTATGGCATTAAGGCAAGTTGCTACAATGAATAAAAGGGTGGTTGAGTGGGAGAAGAATGAGAGCGGTAATCAATGGACACTGCTCTTCGTGGATTAATGTTATTAGCGAAGTCTCCCAGGGGGATCAAAGGGTACCTTATATTTATCAGTGATATTGATGAAGGTATATCAGGTTTAATATCCAAGTTTGCAGATAATACTAAGGTTGATAAGGTTGTTAATGTCAGTGTGCTACTGCAACAGACAGGCTCTAGCAAAGTTGGGCAGATGGGCTAAGAAGTGGCAACTGAAGCTTAACCTTGACAAATGCAAAGTACTGCATATGGGTAGAAGTAACTCCAGAGAAACGTACCAACTGTGTGGTACTACACTTAGGGTGGTAGAAAATGAAAAAGGCCTGGAAATAATTGTGCAGTCAGATGTGAAGTTTTCTGAGCAGTGCGGACAGGTTACCAGAGCAGGACATGGGATCTTGTCAATGATGTACAGGAACATTGCTAGCAAGGATAAGGAGGTGTTATCCCTTTATATAAGGCAATGGTCAGGCCACACCTTGAGTGCTGTGTACAAGTCTGGAGGCCTCCAGACTTGTACTCAATTTTAGGAAGGATGTAGAGTTGCTAGAGCGAATACAGAGAAGGGAAACAAGATTGGTGAGGGGGGGGGGGGAACAGAGGTAATATTACCAAGAAAGGCTTAAGTTCTGCAAATTTCAGCGTCTGGAGACTATGCACCTGCGAGGTGATCTGATTGAGGTGTATAAGGCCTTGAATGGGTTGAGCAGGCCCAGGGCTGATGGGATTCTTCTTCTTGCTCAGATTACAACCCTGAGGGGGCATAAACTCAAATCGAAGAAACATAGTTGTAGAATATATGTGCAGAAATTTACCTTTAGCCAGCGTGTAGTTGATTGCTGTAACAAACTGTCATTATGGAAGTTGATAGATTAAATAAATTCAAGGAAGAACCGGACAAACGTTTATAGAAAATTGATGTGTGAAATGGGATTTTTTTGGTTAAAGCTGTATAAACTTTATTTCACGCATTATACTTCTACTAATGCGAATGCTAACCCGGAATTCATCAAAATTCCATTGGATAAATTTCTATTTGAAATGTATCCTTGGAACTCTCGTATAAAGCTCCCTTTCCAAATTGGCATGAGCTGGCTTTGCAAGTTGCCAATTTCATTATCCAAACCTTGCAACCAAACCCACCGATCGACGCTTGCAGCGAGTTCATTGACAAAAACACTCTTCCGGCAGCTGAAGCAGGACGCGTTCTGTTCCTATATAGAAAAGAATGCTGACCAAGGAAAAATTATCTTTTCGGCTGCTCCTCACGCCAAACTGAGCTTCTTATGAGCACACCGCAATCGATGGAATGGGTCGACTAAGGCCGCCGCATTCGGGTAGTTGAGCCCAAGGGTACGTAGGTACACGTGCTTCAGTGATCGTGGTTCAAGTCCGCGTGACCCGTGCTGTTCTTGTACTCTCTCTATATTTTGCTAATTCCTCTGACCTTGTATGATCTTCTAGGAGTAAACAGAAAATTTATTTATATTCTGAGATTTTCTTCCTCTCATGAAGCAGGGACAGATCCACCATGATGTTGTTGTACTTTGGTTTTTCGAAGCATCAGCGACTAACACCATATTGCTCCGTATATAATGTTTATAATAAGTCTGTAAATTGCGTGTGTTCTGTAGTCGATTTTCTGTTTTGCTAGGCGAAAAACCCGAGTTTCCGGGAGAAAAATCCATGCTACATTAGCCTGTGACCGACTAACTTAGTCACATTGTGAAAAAAGTCCATAAAAATTCCTGGCTCCATCGAAGGGACTCGAACTAATCCACCATGAAGAGTTGACTCTATTAATATTGATAGCCTTAGCAGGATCCATATCTCCAAATAAGAACTGATTGAAATAATAAATCAATTACCTAATTACTGTAATCTCGGGATAGACCAATTTTCAAGTTATGCTCTTAAAATTACTAGTTATTTCCGCACTGATGTCCTCGTGGTCTTGATCAAGAGAATGCTTGCGTAAGTCTGTACTGAAGCCAAGAATAAGGAACTCAGAGTGATTCAAGGTTTAAAACAAACACGCCGGGCAGTCCATTGGATTTTCGACTGATCTCAGTCTCTTCGACCTGGCTCACATGTTAGAAAAATGTATGCATTGCTGCATATCAGCCCACATCTTCGGTGAAAAACCAATACATTATGGAATGAGAAACGATCTACCATAAATCAGATGACCTATTCTTAACATCCTTAACCGTTGGAATGAGGAGACGGATCCTCGTGCTGTTGTGTTGCCCCTGACATATCTGCTTCACTTAATGGCTTGGTTTCTTATATCCCTCTTTTCTGTATATGAACAATTCTTTCTAATCAAATTTATTGAGTTATTCTTTATTAAACTTATTCTATATCAAAGAGACTATTTCATTTCAAATTTAAAGATCAATTATTAATCAAGGACTTCAAGATAGGCATCGACCAAGGTGGTTCCTTATCAACCTTGTTCTTCGCTGTCACTTTTATACTTCTAAAAAGTACAAACCGTAAATAAAAACCATGGGTTTCTCGGATTCAGATGATATCCTTTTCAATTGATTATACCGTCAAACTGGAAATCCTCTCATACTAGCTGAAGGCTAGTATGAGCCAAAATTTTAAGACAAAATATTTTTCTGCCAGGTCAAACTATGAGGATTATTTAAAATTGGGCGCTAAGCAAAATAGTTTGGAGGCACTGCCTTATGACAGCCGCTGTTTTAAATGAAATGAAAATAAAAATGCCTTATGACAGCCAATGAGTTAACTGTGAAATGTTCTGGATTAGAAGGGACAGATGGCGATATTTTAGAGTAGTGCTTTGCAAGCTGTTGGGGGGTATTTTTTTTTTTTTTTTTGTTAATGAAAAAAAAAATTAAATTACTTATTCAATTATTGAATTAAATCATTATGTATATATAATAATACACAGGGTAGTTCAATTAAAAGGCATCGTGGTCTATTTTGCTTATTTTCAGGTTTATGCTATTTCGTATTTAGGCTTAAATATTTGAATTTGATGTTAAAATTTGAGAAATTACTATTTAGATTTTACGATTTCTAAATTTACATTTTACTTAATCTACTGCTTTTTTCTCGACGGGAAAGGTCTTCTCCAACCTTGGCGACGTCTAAGAACTCATCGGTGTATTTCTTAACAGTTTGTAAGCGTGAGGAGAGGCGACACATAACTGCAATCGTACAGCCGAACCGCTGGCCCACTACCAGCCAGAGAAGCTGATGCTTACTTAAACACACACACACACACACACACACACGCGCGCGCGCGCGGTAACAGCGATACTGAAGAGCGAACATCATATACAGCCGATATGCTTTCACCCACCAAATAAAGTCACTTTATGTTCATTTCAGAAGTACACCGATGATGTTTTAGACTAAATCGAGGATATGAAAAACTTTCCCATAAAGCATTCCCGTCTTTGTATGCATACAAAGACGCTGTATAAGCAGGGTGTTTTAGTTGTAGCTATAAATCGCCGCTTAAATATGCATGCATGTTGAAACAGCGATTTGCTGATTGGCTCGGGTACTTCACTCTTATTTCGATCTTTTTAAGACCACAGCATTAAACAAAACCTTTTAAAGCTATCCGAGCGCATGAATAATTTTCAGGCTTCTTAGAATTAAGAAACTCGAAATCTTACAATTAATAAACCTGATGTGGCTTGAAAGAATAAGAGCTCGCTTTGCGAAGCAGTGTTTTCCTTACCTTGTGATGTGGAGTGTTTTCCACACCTTGCATGCCAAACAAAAGCGTACCAGTAAAACAAGGAACAAAAAACTGCCCAACAAAGTTTAAATTAAAGATATGTAGTTAATGCAATAACGTTTATATTAGAAAACACCATTTAAAAAAATATTTCGTAATCTTTTGTGACTAGTAACATCAGGTTGGTTCCTTCACTTTGCGTCTTCGAATATGAGAAACGATACGCTCGTTCTTTGGTCATTTGGAAAGCGAGTTATGTCGAGTTACAAAACTCGATGATTTTATTTGGAACGATAATTACATATCGTAACTGTCAATATAAGCGAATAAATGGATATTTCTCTCAGTCTGATTGACACGCGAAGTGATGAACTGTCAAGTATCGTAACCGAGGACAAGATTTTTATTTATTTATTTAATTTGCCAGTTTTAACTTCAGCCGACTACCTGCTTCCAAAATTAACTCACAGAAAGGCAAAATTATGTTTTAAGAACGCCATTATGTTCTTTGTTTAAAGCCATTATAACTATGTGTATAATTGTATTATGTTAAACAGAACATAAATGTAGAAATAAAAAAGTAAAGAGATGGGGGAAAATAGCGTAGCACGGTTATATATGTATGTATTTTTCAGAAAATCCATATATATGTGTATTTTCTAATAAAATTTCAGCTATTATTTCCATTTTTATGTCTACATACCATGTTATTTATTCTTCGAAATTTCTAGATTCTTGTAAAAATTTTATTTCCAGGAATATAAAAGTAACTCTTAGTTACTTTTATATTCCATTTGTTTTTTCGATTTTACTGAAAACCGTTGTTCACAAATTTGCCTAATGCATAAATTCATTAGTCAAAATTCTTTTTCAGTTATTATTAATCACCACCGCTATATTTCTAATATCTATATATTTAAATCATTTCTTCCATATCTCTTTATACTTCTCTCACTTTTATTTATGTTTTCAAATATCTTTACTTTAACTAGTATTAAGCTAAAATGTTACGTCTCTAGAAATTTCAATTATTTCTAGTTTTAATTTTGTATCAACTGTAAATTTCAAGAGCCATCTTCTAAAAATCCCCCTTTTAATTCTAGTAATTTTACATCTTCCATTAATTTGGTAATTAAAATTTTATTCTCATTTTCATATATTGGTAACTAAATTTTATTTTCGTCACTTATGTTCACGTTTTTATCGGTTGGCCTGCGGTTTACATCAGAAATGAAGAATGAATGATGCTAATTTGTTCGCAATTCTGGCCATTGACACCAGATGAGAGGCCGGTTTTGTAAATTGGGTGGCAACATCGTCATTTGATCAATTTTTATGTATTTTTATTAGTTATCTATTATCCTCACTTTCTTTGTGTTCTTTTTTTTCCTTTCCTCTCCTCCTTACACGTTATAATTGGATTATTCTCTTCTTCTTCTTTAATGCTGCCGAATGGCGTTTGCGACTTCATTTCGATATTGTTCTCTGTCTAGCGCTGCGTGTAGAATTTGTGCTGTTGTCATGTGAAGCCAGGTGTTGGTGTTATCTAGCCATGCCATTTTCGGTTTGCCTGGGAGTTTCTTGCCTTCGATCTTTCCCTCCAGGATGAGTGGTAGTAGGTGATATTTTTGTTGGTTCCTAGCGATGTGACCTAGGTATTTACATTTCCTGCTGATGATGGTTTTGAGCAGGTCCCGTTCCGTGTGCATGTCCTGCAGGACCTGTACGTTGGTTATCTTGGCTGTCCACGGGATTTTCAGCATTCTTCTGTAAAGCCACATTTCGAAGGCCTGGAGCTTTTTTGTAGTGGCTGATGTTAGAGTCCAGGTTTCTACATCGTAGAGCAGTATTGGCCAGATGTAGCATTTCAATATGCGTAATTTGAGCATGATGTTCAAGCTTCTGTCGGTGAGGAGGGTTTTCCACTTGGTGAATGCCTGCCTGGCTTGTTCAATTCTGCTTTTGATTTCGGCCTCATGGTTCAGCTGGTCATCAATGAGTACTTCTAGATACTTGAAGCGGTGTATTTGCTCTAATTTTTCATTGTTTAGTTTGATCGTGATTTTGCTTGCAGTCCTGCTGACCTTCATCACCTTTGTTTTCTTTTTGTTAATTCGTAGCCCCCATACTTGGCTTTCTATGTCCACTTCGTTCAAGATGGTCTGTAAATCTTGTTCTGAATCCGCTATTAGTGCTGTGTCATCGGCATATCTTAAGTTATTGATGTAGTGTCCGTTAACTTTTATGCCGATGTTCTTGTCAGCCAGTGTTTGGTCGAAGATCATTTCCGAATAGATGTTAAAAAGAATGGGAGATAATGGGCAGCCTTGCCGGACGCCTTTTTTTTTTATTGGAATTGGGTCAGTCAGGTCGTTGTCATAGCGAAGCCGGGCTGTTTAATTCCAGTAGAGAGTTGTAATAAAGTTGATATCGTTGTTTTCAAGCCCAAGTTTTCTCAGTCGGTCAATTAGACGGTCGTGGTCTACTCAATCGAAGGCTTTCTCGTAATCAATAAAACATATATACACGTCTTTTTGATGTTCATAGCGCCTTTTTAGCAATATTTGTAAACAGAAAATTGCTTCTCTGGTGCCTAGTCCCCTGCAGAATCGGAACTGTGTGTTTCCTAGTGCACTTTCGCACTTACATCTTATCCTTTGCTGAATCACCTTGAGGAAGACTTTTAGCACCTGGCTCATTAGATTGATCAGCCTGAAGTCTTCGCATTTCCGGCTGATAGCCTTTTTTGGTAGGGCCACGAAGATGGATTGGAGCCATTCGGATGAAATGTCGTTGTTGTTGTATATTTGATTGAACCATTTCGTTAGTTGTTGGATGTTGCTGTAGTCTAGTTGTTTCAGCAGTTCCACATGAATCTGATCAGGTCCACAGACCTTGCCTGGCTTTGTTATTCGGATGACATGTTCCACTTCAGATGTTAATATGTGGAGATTGTCTTCCTGTGTTTGTTGTTGCGTTTCTGCCGGTTTTCTGTTGGTGCCGAACAGATTGTATATATAGCTCTTCCAGGTGTCGAGTTTGGCTTGTTTGCTTAGTATAGGTTGATTGTTGTCCGTATATAAGCTTGAGATAGGAACCGGTTTGTAGATGTTTCCAGCTTCTTTAAGCTTCTTGTGCAGGTTAAAGTTGTCATTTTTCTTGATTAGGTCTTCGATTTCTGCACACTGATCTTCCATCCATTTTTCCTTCGCCGTCCGGATTTCCTGTTTGATCTTTTGTTGTATTTCTTTGTATTTTTCCAGGTTGTTGTTGCTTTTGAATGTTCTCCGTTCACCCATTAGGTCTAGTATGTGCTGGGTCATCCACCGTTGTTTCTTTTTCGACGCCTGATGTCCTAGCAGGGTTTCTGCTGTTTCATTGATGCACTGTTTGAATGAACGCCCGAACGCTTGCACGCCTGTTGTTACTACTTCGATCGATCTGATTGTAGCGTTGAGATGAAGCTGTACTTGTCGCCTGTTGGCGTTGTTCTTCATTTTCTCCAGGTCGATTCTTTTTGTTGTGCTTCTGCGTTTGACTGCTCGTAATTTGAGACGTAGTGTTGCTATTACTGGGTTATGGTCTGATGATATATCAGCTCCAGGGTAAGTTTTTGCCTTGAGGACACTTGACTTATATCTGATGTTGATTAAGATGTAGTCAATTTGGTTCCTGACGATATTGTTGTCAGAGTCTTGTGGTGAGGTCCAGGTGTATAGTCGTCGAGGTGGTAGTTTAAACCAAGTGTTGGCAATGCTAAATTTTTCTTCTTGGCAGAACTGGACGAGTCTATCGCCTCGTTCATTCCGTGTCCCCAAGCCATGTTCTCCGACAATGTTTTGTAGATTTCCTTGACCGATTTTGGCATTAAAGTCACCGAGGATGACCGTAATGTCGTGCTTCTTCAGCGACTTTAAAGTGTTGCTTAGCTTGTCGTAGAACAGTTCAATTTCTTGATCGTCTTTGTCCGCTGTTGGTGCGTAGACCTGGAGCACATTCAGGTTGATCTTGTTGCCTGCTAACTGTAGTAGTGCGATTCGTTCCGATATTGGGGTGAAACTGGTGACTTTGTTGGCCAGTTGTTTATGGACAACGAAAGCGACGCCGTACATCTGCTTGGTGTTCTCTTCTCCTCCGGAACAGAAGACGTGGTGGTCGTTTGATATAAACTTCTTTGTTCCAGGCCATTTGGTTTCACTTAGCGCAAATATGTTGATGTTAATGTGTTTCATTTCTTGTAAAGCATTGGCTAGTTTTCCTGGTTGTAGTAGGCTTCTAACGTTCCATGTAGCTAGTTTCAGAAAATTCTTCGACGCAAGCTCGGAGATTCTTAGCACCCCTGTCCCATCCAAGGGACGCCGAAACTCGGGGCCGTGGTTTATTTTGCTTGCTATCATTGAAGTTTTCAAGGGAAGGATAATCCAAGTAGTTTCCCGTTGCTTTCTTGGATCACAATTTAGTTGAAAAGGTCGTGTGTGGACCTTTTGAAACAGGTTTCGTCTGACGTCTCCACTGAAACCTTTCCGCCATGGGAGGCCCTTCTTTATCCTATATTTTTCTATTATAGGCCAACAGCTTATCAGCACCCTCCCCCACACCATAATGCAGCAAAATTAAAATTAAATTCTTAAAGGATAAGGCGAGATTTGAAATGGTACACCTCATATTATGTCTGTATATTGCATATATTTTATATTAAGTATATACTTGTGTTTCTTGGGAGGAGCAAAGCCGAGTTTCAGGGAACAAAATCGACTGGACCCACTCTTAACTATCTCAGCCACGGTGCAAAAGAAATGTATGAAAGTTGTTACTGTCCATGCGGGAATCGAAATAAGGTTACTTCCATTTGGTGTGATAAAACAGCGGTAAAGTAAAGTCATCCAGCGTTATAAATCCCATGAAAGGTTAGGACAGGAAAAATAACGCAGAAAGAAAGCAGAGAGGCCTTTAGAAAAACCACATGATTTCTCTAATGACGCAAAACATAAGATGATTTGTTATCTCACGATAACAAGAATAATGGTACCTGTCATGCGTATTTGTAAGCAATGAATATTGGGATGAAAGGTTGAATGCTCTTCGGCCGATCAGTTGGTTTGCGAAGCATACAACAACACCGTGATAAGGTACTCTTCTGTCCTTCTCTGGTCAACTATAAACAGAATATTTTTCCCATCCTAAGAGGCCTTTTCAAAGTTCAAAACAGGAAACAGTTCAATATTTCGGATTAGGACAAAGACTGAGAGGACATGAGGCTTTCTGTAGTTATGCCAGACTAGATGTTGTGAATTAAGAAATTTTTGTGAGTGCTATTGCGTACAACATAATTCCCAGAAGAGAAAGCATTTTTGAAGTTAAACGTTCCTAATGATTTACACGTTTTCAAACTTTTATGGGATCGTATTGGTCACATTGAAAATTAATTATACAGCGAAAGGACTAATGCAATCACCAGTGTGACTTGATATCGCGTCTCCAGCTTCATTTAAATTTACTGGCGTTACAAAAGTGTCTCCATATGCTAATGGATATATTTAGTTTCGTCAAAGATTTCTTTCCAGGGAAATAGTTTTGTACGCATCGCTGGTGACAAGAGGATGAATGACGGTGACAAGAGAATTAGTAACCAGGAGGATAGCAGCCAGTGGAATAAACATTTTAACTCGCATCCAACGATCGTATGAGAAATGAAAGAAACTCGAATTAAGTTGGCATCTTATGGATCAATTTCAAATTTTCGATGCTTGAATAAATAAAAAAAAAGTCTTGTTGTTATAATAGTATAATTTCAACGTTTTTCTATTGCCTCTGTTGATTCAAATACGTTATTTGCACTTTTTTAACACAAATTTTCTTTTATATTTCTGCAAAACTTTAACTTTTGATGCCTCTTAAGACGGATCGCCATTTAGTGCGATAAAAAAGCGGTAGAAACGGAGGTTTCTTATTAGAAATTGTCTTAAAATCATACTGTGAGAAGGCTACAAAAGGTTTATTTCTTAAACTAAATTACTTAAACACCGATCCCAAACTGATTTTATTAACCTTCCTGAGGAGATTATGTACAAAATAAACAGTAAACTTTTCCAATTTTTTCCAAAACTACGTGACCAGAACCTTAACGATATATCAAATTAGACTGGTTTATAATTAAAGTATTTTAAATGCGTTTCTGATAAACCGATTTGCGCGTATTTATTGTAGCTTTTTGTCAATCACGCAACAAATGAAATCAATACCTTTTGGGGATTGATTGACAGCCAAAGTGACGAATTGACGTTGAAGGGAAAAAAGTTACCGACCTGCGGAAAACTTATTTCCCGAAGAAGCGATTCCATTTGCTGATAAGTGTTTGCGCGCCAGTGCTGGAGGAGGAGGCATGATATCAAGTTCTCTGAAATCGCATGCAGGAAGAATAGAGTCCTACTCAACCTTTATGGTGAGAGGTTTGGTTATTTGCATTAGCGAGAGGTATCTCCGGCTGCTGCACCTTGCGTATTATGTTTGTAATTAAGTAAATTGCAGATGTTCTAAAGAAAACGGTTGGCTATTTAATGGGATAAAATATCGAAATCTCCCCATCTTCTGGAAATAAACTCTACTAATTTCGCTTAAGGCGGTTAGGCCCAGTACCAGGTGGTGTAAAACAACTAGAAGTATTTCAGACTATGAGCGGGATTTATCTTAAATTTTACACTAAGGAACAAATAATTATATCTGCATTATCCATCCACAATGGACTTGTTTTTTGGCAGTCGTTCTATTTTTACTCAGGCACTAGGTCAAAGGTGTGTATAATTAATCACTTCGACAATGAATACAAAGTTAACCTATTTAGAAAGCACACTGGCTCGAACCATGATCCACTGAAATGCGTGTGCTGCTCCACTCCGTTGCTTCACCACTCGGGTACATTGGGAGAGCTCTGTTTTATCGAAGCTATGGGTAGCACGGTGGATATAATCACCGAGCTCCACACACACAGGGTTGAAATGCTCATGTTCGAATACTGTCAGTGACGCAAGGAATGAATTCTGTGGGCTTTTTTTCGCAGTGTGGCTGAGTTAATCGGTCTCAGGCGAGGATAACATGTTTTTTTTTTTTTTTTCTCGGAAACTCGGGGTTTTCGTCCAGAACAGCAAATCGACCACAGAATATAGGCAATTTGCAGATGCAATATACTGACGCCTGATAGCAGTGGTGACTATAAACGGCACGTTTAGGTTCTACGCAATGTCTGTCTCTGTACATAGAACATTTTTTTTTTTAAATTACACAGATTTTAGTTTTTCTTGTGCTAGTTCGGACAAAGGACCTCCTTTTCATCATTATTTGAGTGAGTTTTCACGCGCGCATGGATAATTCCGAATACCGGGAATGACGAGAAAATTTTTCAGATTTTTTCGAAGTGGGTTGAGTTCCAGTTTCAGATAAAGCAATAGGGTTCTGCCCAAGGTTATTTCATTTCGTAAACAGATAAATCGAATTTTGAAACATATGCGGACACTTCAGCAACAGTGTAAATAACATCAATGACCGTAGCCATTCGTAACGTTTCCGAGTTTTTTTTTTTTTTTTTATGGTTATTCCGTAATTGATGAATTCTGAACGTATCTCTCAAGAGTGCAAGGCATTGAGGCGTGCGGGGGGGAATGGAGGGGAATTTTTGGAGTGGTTATCATATGTGGCATCCCATTCTTCATATTTTAAAAATATGGCTTAGAAAAGTGCTACTGCACCGTAGGAACTCTGTGTTGAAATACCAATTGGACGCCTTCAGGACGACAATGCCACTCTCCTTAGAATATGTTCACAAATAGCTCGAGGAATATTTATACTTAAGGGCATCAGTCCTTAGTTTTTAAAATTGAGGAAATTGCAGTCCCATGTAGATTTCTCAAATACCCTTGAGTCCTTGACTGTGGATCCCATCAGGGACATTCATTCAGTCGCATCAGAACATAGCAATGGAACACCAATACAACGTGTGTCCTGATCCTTTAGATGTTCATAGAATTTCTAAAGGATCAGTTTCTGTTATGGCACAATGTTTGTTGAATGTTATTAGTGGAAGTTGCCTAATGTAATACAGAGGGTATTAGAATCTTAGCCACAATGTATTTATTGTCGGAAATAACTTTAAAAACGTTTTTTGTTCATTGATTATTTTTCTTTATAATTTATACATATTTTTTTTTATGAAAACGCCAAACACTAGAGGTATTAGAACATATAGTACTTAGTACGTTGGAGGATGAGAAGACGAAAGAAGATATTTGTTGACATTGGACTTGAACTTCTGTAGACTGTAATTTTCAGGAAATACGTATGAAGGAAGGTTGTTCCAGAAAACGGCAGTTGAATGAATAAAGGAGGAGGATGAAAAGTTGGTTCTGTGAGTTTGAAGTTGGACAGTAGATGGATGTTGGCTGGTGGCGGCACGTGTTCGGACTGTTTTGAAAGAGAGAGCGGAAATAATAGAAGCCAATTCAGACGAACAGTGCCCATGGAAGTATCTGTAGAAAAGGCATGCAGCAGAAACAGTACGTCTATGAGAAAGCGAGTGGAGAGACTCTGTTAGAGATGAGTCATTAATTAACCTAACTGCCCTCTTCTGAATGGAATCTAGAGGCCTGAGAGAGGTTTTGGGGGCACCACCCCAGATGTGGGAACAATATTCCATGGTAGGGCGAATTTGCGATTTGTACAGAGTGAACAGCTGTTTGAAATGGGATGCTAGCAGGTAACACCGAGAGCGAAGAGAAAACCAAAATTTTTAGACGCACAGGGAGCAATATTTGTAATGTGCTTGTGCCAAGAGAGATCAGAAGTCAGGTAATCCCCAAAAGAGATATATCATATTGCCTAGAAATTGGAGTGTCAACAAATATAAGCATGCGGGGCAGAAGAATTCGTTTTGCGAGATATAAGACAAGACTGAGTTTTAGAAGGATTAAAATCAACTAAGTTGTCTTTGTCCAACTGCAGATCGGCATTCAAGGAATTAGTAGCGGATATTCGAGAAGTTGAAGCTGATTGAGCAGGGCAAAGTTTCTCCAACTGTAAAGTGGAATGCAATGTGCTCTCATCGGCAAAACTATGGATAGGATTTCCAGTCAATGGAAGAAGGTCATTAATATACAAGAGGAAAAGAGTGGGGGAAAGAACTGAAACTTGGAGGACACCAGCATTAGTGGAGAAGTTAGAAGACAGAGAGCTATCTACCATCACCCTCAGGGAGCAATCAAAGAGAAAATTGGATAACCAATTACAAAAAATAGTTGGCAAACCACAAGATTGAATCTTGTTTAGAAGACCTTTATGCCAAACACGATCGAAAGCCTTTGAGATGTCAAGAGCAACTGCTTGTGTTTCACCAAACGTTTTCATTGAATTTGTCCATAAATGGGTAACATAAGCCAGAATATCACCAGTGGATCGATGCTGGCGGAATCCATACTAACGATCGTTGATCAGACGGAAGGTTTCTAGGCAGTTTTAAGAGTTGGCGGTTAATTGATTTCTCCATTACTTTAGAAAGAGTAGAATTAATTGCAATGGGACGTTAATTGGATGGGAAAGATCTGTCACCTATTTTAGGGACTGGATGGATATGAGCAAATTTCCAAGCAGAAGGAAAAACACCTTTGGAATAAGAAAGTGAAAGGGGCGGAAAGAACGGGAATAAGTTCAGGAGCACAGGTTTTGAGAACAAGTGAAGAAATACCACCAGGACCTGGCGCTTTCTTAGCATCAAGATTCGTCAAAATCCTTCTGACATCCTTTTGATGGAAGACCACAGGAGGCATTGAATGGAGCGTGTTGGGAATGGTTGGAGGTGTTTTACCAAAGTCATTAATACATGAGTTGGAAGAAAAATGGGATGCTAGCAGGTCAGCTTTATCCTTGGCTGAAGTGACTATAGAACCATCTGGTTTTGACATAGGTGGGAGCAGAGATGGTGGCCGATCAGGCTAGCCAGGTGGGTAAAGTGCCTGCCTGGCAACCCAAAGGTAAAGTGTAAAGTGTGTTTAGGGTCGAACAGCACCAGGGGTTTCCCCCATCTCCGCGTTGCTTTCATTGTGGGTGAACCAGTTCGCTGGGAAGCCAGAGATCTAAAAGTGTATGGATATTGTATATGTGTAGTGTCATGTACCGTTGTTCATCTGGTCGTTTAGCCGCTGGACCCCTACTGAGGCCCAACGTTGCCCCACTTTCGCCCCGTGGAGGCAGACCAGGAAACACCAGTAGACTAAGATTTACTCTGGCAGGTCCTGCCGCTTAATTTCCTGAGATTTCGGCGGCTAGGACCTAAAAAAAAAAAAAAAAAACCATTAGGTTAGTGACGATGCACACACATATATATACACATGTACAATTACATACACGTGTATACATACACATATGCGTTGGCGTGGGGGTATGATCGCTAAGGTTGTTATGCCGAATTTAGGCTCAAAGGATTTTTGGCACGTTAATTTTTGTTGTGTGGGGCTTTCGTTAGCGTAAAGACAGAAGTGGGGGGAGACAGAAGACTGGGGGGTGAGAGACAGAAATATGGGACCAATAGAGTAGGTAGCCCCAATTTTCAGTGAGGCATGCCCATGCCCCACCAGAGTAGAAGATGTAGGGTGGCGAGAAGGGGAGGGAGCAAAAGTCGTCCCCTCCCCCCTCCCCAAGGATGTGGGAATAAAAGGTGAAGGGGACTAGAGTGCCCTCTTCAGGTCGCCGTCAGTCTGTTGGCAGTTATGCTGCTTTTTGTCTCTTCTCTGTTTTCAATGTCACTCATGGGGTAATCCCCGTCCTAACTTCTCTTCCAGTTGTCAGCGTTTCATTTGGTCGAGTCTGGTGTCCCGAGAATTTCGATTTTCTGTTTCATCTGGTAGCGTTTCTTGTCAGTCTCTGTGTTGATTGCTGTAGATTGCAATTAGCATTTTCCTCCTGGGGAATAGATCCTGCGCAAAGAGGGAGAGCGCCCTGTATTCTTCCTCTGAGTCCAGGAAGTGGGACTCCAATCCCTTCGGAAGGTATCTGATTCTGGTTATGAGAATCCCTCTGAGGTCCTCATATTGTGGACATTCATAAGCTATGTGGCTCCAGCTTTCGCTCTCTCCACATGTACAGCTGGGATCGTCGGTGAGACCCAGCCCGAAAAGCTTTTCATTGTAAGGGCCATGTCCTGTTAACAGTGTTGTCATGTGGTACCCTGGGAAGTACCACACCGGTTGTTTTGGATATATCTTGCGGATGTCCGGTAGGAATTTTTTTGTCACTTCTCCCTTGGTTGTCTCAGTCCACCTTCTCTGCCAAAGGTTTAGGAGGTGGGTCTGTAACCTGACTTTTTCATTCTTTAGACTGTTCCCCGGATCAGTCGTGTAGCCCTGATGGGTGGCAGCCACTCCCCTGGACAGCAGGAACAGCAACCCTGCCTGGATAACCTCTAGATCCATGGGGAGCACTCCAGCAAGCACCTGCAGTGCTGGGGTGCTTACTGTGCTGCAAGCTCGCGTTGTTGTGAGTAATATGGTCCTTTGGATCGTTTCAAGTGTTCTTCTGTTCACAACCAGTGCCGCTTTGGGAAACCACACCGCTGCTGCATAGGTGATTGCTGGTAGGAAAGTTGTTTTGTAGTATATTGACAGGGTTCTCTTTTTGAGACCCCAGTCTTTCTTTGTGATCCTGGCTACCATCCCAGAGTAGCCCCTGATTTTTCTCCGGATGTATTTCAGGTGCTGCTGGAAAGACAAGTTATTATCCAGGATTACGCCTAAGTACTTTAGCTCGCTCGCGAATTTTATGGTGACATTTTCAATTTTTATTTGCGGGGGCCGCCTCAATTGTAGTTTCCCTCTGAGGAGGATTGATGAGGTTTTTTCTGGTGAAATTCTTAATTGGTTTTTGGAAGCCCATTGTTGTAGCTGCTGCAGTGCTCGGTTTGCCAACACCTCCAGTTGGGCCCAGGAGTCTGCCTCCACTGTCAAGGTAAGGTCATCTGCGAACGCATGCGCTCCCACGGGTCCCAGGTCCATTTCTAGGAACTCATCGAGGACAATGTTCCACAGGAGTGGCCCCAGAACCGACCCCTGCGGACATCCTCTGTGCACCTCTCTCGTAAGTTTCTGGTACTGCACGTTTATCTCCACTATTCTTTGGGTTAGATAACTTTCGATGACTTTATACAAGTTTATGGGCACTCGGGCCTTCCTCAGCCTCGCCAGGACGCTTGGCCACCAAAGTGAGTTAAACGCCCCGGCAAAATCAACGGAGATGAGCAGCAAGTACTTTTGTCTGCAGTCTTGCACTATCTTGAGCAGGTTCCCCAGTGCATCCACAGTTGAGGTCCCCGGTCTGAAGCCATACTGGTTTGCGGATTGGAGGCCTGCTGTTTCATAGTGATTTGTTATTCTTTTATGGAGCAATCTTTCAAACAGCTTGCTGGCCACTGGGAGCAGTGCGATCGGTCGATAGGCCTCGGGGTTTTCTGGATTCTTTGTAGGATTTTTTAGTATTAATTTTAGGTTAGCTATTTTCCATGTAGTTGGGAATAGACCGGTTTCTAAGCATCTATTGTATAATGTGAGGAGTAATTGTGGCTGAAATTCCACTGTTTTCTTCAATATTTCGGGCTCAATGAGATCAAGGCCTGGGCATTTCTTGTTTCTGATTCGACGTGCAGCCTCGCCGAGTTCATCTAGGGTAAAGGGGGGTTCTATCTCTTGACTGTTGTAGTTGTTGTTGTTTTCACATATGTGTTGCTGTGCTGGTAAAATTGGCATTTCAAGTTTTAGGAATATTGCATCTAGGATGTTATTTATCGACTGCTCCCAAGTGGTGGTAAGATTTCCATGCTGGGTCCTGGTGGTAGCAATCACCTCCCCCCTGGGAAGCTTATTGGTAGTTACCTTATAGACTACTCCCCAGGGGTCAGTGTTTCCGGTTGTGGAGACTAGGCGCTCCCAAGCTTGTCTTTTGCTTTTCTTGATGGCTTCGGTGTATTGGTTTCTGACTTGTTTATATCTCTGTCTTAATGCTTCGACTTCATTTGCTGGCCATGTTCTTCGGGCTCTTTGAAAGTCTTTTCTTTCTTTCATCATTCTCCGTCGGAGGGCTGCAATCTCCCGAGTCCACCAAGGGACGTCGCGGGTTTGAATCCCGCCTCGGGCTTGGATCACAGTAAAATGCAAAAACTTTGGGAGGTGCATTATGGTCGCAGAAGCTGATGCGCCAACAACTAATAAAAAAAAGGACAGATGGTCAAAAGTTTCGGCTAATAGCTTTAGCAAGAGAGCAGAATGCTCAGCTACCATTAGGGCACGAAGCAAGTTTTCTACTCTTAGCCTGTTCAAACTCTAGTTTGGACTGATTAATAACTGCTTTACAATTGTTGCGAGCTTTGGTGTAGGCAGATTGTGAATCAGAAGATTTGGAAACAAGTCAATTATGACATGCAACGTTCATCTCTTGAACAGCCTTAGCACATTTATTGTAAAACCAAGGTTTAGATAAAGGAAAAGATTTTAAAGTGGAGTGTGGGATAAAGGATTCCATTCCTGCAAGAATAATTTCACTGACGCGATCTGAGCAAACGGTTATATCAGAAGTTTTGAAACAGTAATCCGGCCAAGGAAAAGAAGAAAATAAATCTCGCAGGTCATCCCATTTTTCATTCTTGTGAGGCAAAACAATACGAGATTGGGAATAGCCATGAGATAAAGGATCCGTTGGAGAAGAGACAATCACCAAGTTATGATCTGAGTGCCTAAAGGACCACTCACTTCGACCGTCTACTAATATTGCTTTTAATGTGAATAAATTAATATCACGTGAGCCTTATTATTCTTAATATCATTTAGTTGCGCGAGAAAAGTATTTAGAAATTTCACGTGATAAATGTGAAATATATTTTCATGAAGCAAGAAGTAACACTAATCCACATTTCAAATGTACACAAATTTTCTTCGGCTCATCTAACTGGAGTGGTTAAATCAGCTATTCATCGAATTCAAAGAGAATTTATTCACGAGAACAGAGCACCTGACAGGATATCGTTGTTAAATCACAGAGAGAGAGAGAACCCAGAGCAGTACAAATCTACCTTCCGATGAGTGCACTCTCTGAAAGATTCTGAGGAAAACGCAAGCAACAAAATTCTATTTCAGCAAAGTTTTGACTTATGTGCTTATATCTGATTTTGGACAAGCGGAGACTTGTTTGTCTTATCGAAGGGAAACGCTCACATGATATGCTTTTACTTATAGTACACGAAACCGTCAGAGCGTTTAGTTAAGTGTGTTTACAGGATCTGTAAAGAGGATCTTGTCTTTCAACGTTAGGCTGCAAAAATAGGAAACTGAAACGTTTCATTTAATCATAGAATGTTTCTGGCTCGATAAATAGAAAAATGAGCGAAGAATCACTGACGTTTTAAAACCCCTCGCAGTTCTTGAGTGTTGTATTTTGACGAGTTGAAAACTAATTCCTGTAATTTATGTAATTTCCATAAACTGATAGACAGGATGCATTACGTTGAGCTTCTCCGCCATGATCGGACTTAAATTTTCATTGAAGGTACCTACTACTACTTATAGAAGAGGTTTTGAAATTGAAATGAACAGATTACACTGTCAGTGTAATTTATCTCTCTCTCCATTCCTGTCATATTTCTTATCCGGTTTCATCGAATACTGTATAACTTATCCAAAAGCTCTTGAGCTGTAGATTTGGTGTATGCTACTTTAAAAAAAGATTTTGAAATCGATGCTTTTTTATGGACAAAAAATTCCCAATGCTTTTAATAGCAACCAATGTCCAACAATTGCACTAGCAGTCAGAAGTGCACAGGCCTGAATTCCGAGTTTGACCTCAGGGTTTGGTGCAGTTTTTTTTGTTGTTTAATAATTTCTTAAAATATTTGTGTTCATACAGATAATGGTACTAAGAGACATTCAGTAAGTCTTTAAAAAGTTTGTCCTTGTATTATAGTTACTAAAATTAAGATATTATTTAGATAAGCTGGATATTCGTTGCGCAATTAATACACCACATTTCTTTTAATATGCCTTTCTTTTATATACAATTTATGGTGGGTGTCACGTTTCTTTTTCGATACCCTGCTTAAAAGTGACGAACACACGATCCGTTCTTGGCGATAAAAATTCTTACGGGTTTTCTTTTTCTTTAAATAACTCCAAACATATTGACGAGTGACACAAGTGTCACCCATCTTGCAGAAAGCTTCACAGAAATGTTCATGAAGGAAAACACATTAGGAAGCCGTGAAGTTTGTACAATATTTTGTGGTATCGTGGCCAAGTTAGTCGGGCTCAGACGGGAAGTGAGTGATTATTTGTATATCAGAATTTTAATCAATTTTTTTTATCAAAATATAGTAAAATACTGTTTCTATTATAATTTATTATATAATCAGTATTTTGCCAAAATACTGTTATATTTTGCATTTAATTATTTAGCTCGCATTCTACTCCGTTTTGTCATATAATATTTTATTGCTAGTTGAAGTACGTACTCGTCGTTGTCTTGTGGAATTAAATATTCACTTTATATAATGATACGTGGTTTTAAAATCGTGTTGATTAATTCTTTGAATACCTTATAAATTATTTTGGAGCTAAAACGCGCTTCTCGATAAAGTGTTTTATTGTTCTGAAACATATTTCGAAAAATTTCTCGGTGAAATCTTGCAGTCTCATGAAGAAATTTTTGGATCTGTTAATCGACTGATATATTTATTGGTACATTGAGAACCGTAATAATCGCTTTCCCGCAGAAAAAAACATAATAATAATAATAAAACAATTACTGTCATAATAAAGCCGGTATAACAGAGTAGTAGTTTCGACCTAGAATGCACAATTTACAAGTATAATAAATATACTGACGCTTGTAACCCACCCAATATCCCATTTAAGTTCATACCGCCTGATGGTTTTAACAGGCACTTTTGCACACTTCCACAGAAGATTCTACAGTTGCATTATTAGATTAGTACAAAGGCAACTGAGGCTGTGATGCACCTTCGATGAAGCTATGCTGGGATGAGTTCATTTTTTTGTAAAGGATATTTTTTATGTTTTTATCGTAATAAGAGATCCTCTCCTGAAAAAAGGTAAATCGGAGCTCCCACTTAAAACACCAAAACACGTTTCTGCCACTGCTCATAGATTCCCCAACAGCAATTAGTGCGGGATATGTGGAAACATGTACGTTTTGTACCTTAGTCACTGATCTCCATTTTGAAAGGAGGGGCCCCCCTTCCTTGATAGTAAACACCAATTAAATGACGCTAAGTTTACTACCACTTTCCTTGTTAGTAACCATACCTTGTTGCAGCTTGAATAACAGCAACAATCCTTGGAAGTAAAAGAATTGACTGGAATGTGATCAGATCATTTTTCAGTGATGAAATTTAGTAAAATAATTAGTATTTTTTTAAAGTGTATTTTACAGCGGTCTGCATTTTTCGAAGAGTTCTCTGATGTTTTACTACTGATAAAAAATCTGAACATAAATCTATTATGTCAGAATTTTTTTACAAATAAAAAAACGCGAAAACGTTGGAGGTTCTTCTGGTTTGCGTAGTTTTACAGATTTTACTAACAGGTTATTTTTATATAAAAGTACCGATAACAATATGTAAAAGCAAAAATATCAAAGGCTATGTCCTCCTGTCAAGCATGGGCAGGAGGATGTTTAAATTCAAAATGTGCGGCGAACTGGATTTCTTATGCACTAGACAGTTAAACTTGAGCCTTTTGGACTTTCTCAGGAAGCTAGTATCTTTGCGGTAGTACAGTTAGTATAATCACCGTCCTCTTCACACCGGGTGGAAAAGACCTGAATTCAATCCTGCCGATTGACGCGAGGAATTTTTATAGTATTTATACAAAGTGGCTGAATTAGTGGATCTCAAACTCGGATAGCATGGAAACTCAGAAACTCGGGTTTTTCGTCTAGCAAACAGTAAATCGACCACAGAACACGCAATTTACGGACACACGACGCAATATGGTCTAAGTTGCTGCTGCGCCTAAAACCCTACAGCAACTAATCGGCAGCTAGTTTTGATGGCTGTTCTTCTTAGCGTCTGGAACAGTCGTCCATTACATTGACATTCGATCTCCCCTTGGTACCTTTATTCCATTTCTTGTATATATCCCCATGAAATCTTCCCCTCCCCCTGCTCTTCACTTAAACCCCTAAATTCTCTGGAAAATAGTTGCGATAGAAGTGTCCCTTAGCACTCATATTGTAGCCTAGTTTCCTGAATTTCTCCAGCATGTTTCTCACGATCTGAGTGTTTATTCTTTCCAGAAAAATTGCGTGCATTTTGAAAGCTAGTTTAAGTTTGATTCATGAATTCTTCAAATATAGAGTGTAGCCGCAACTTGCGTATTTGAGGTCTAACAAAAATAACGTGCTTTGATTTTTTTGTTTGTAGCGATGGGAATTTATTTAGTGCAAACATGCTTGAAACAATTTCCTTGTTGTATAAACTGTTTCATCAAACCTAGCTTTGTATGCAGAGTAGGTAACAGCCCTTCGTTTTTATCTACTAGTGGAATATTCTTTGAGCTTGATGCCAGAATTTGTCTTGATGGCCACACTTTTCTTTCTCAATGTCTCTTCTTGCTCGGCTTTTTTTTTCTTTTATTTATTGAACTAGGAGGTCCCACCCAGCTCTCCTGGCAACCCCACCCATCTATTTACAATACTGTGCAGTTATCAAACGTACATGCTACTAGTTGGTTTATCCCATTCGCGTACAAAGCAAAGTATTTTTGAGTAACCAAGTTGTTGGCCGAATAGCAGACCAATATCTTTAAAATCTGTATACTCTATCCAACTATGATCCTTGTACTGAATTTTTTTTATCAAAAGGAGCTTCAAATTTTCGTAGTTTTGTTTTAAGTGTGCTGAATGAGCTTCCAGAATGAATGCATATTTGTTTACATTATGAAGAACTCCTGTGAGGCTTTGCTTCGATTATTAAATGAATAGCTTTCATTCTGTCGGCTGGTAGAAAATTTCAAAAAAGTTTATAACTGCAGGAACTTTGCAATGGCACTTAATGATATATTGCAATATATCATTAGGCTTTTTTCTGAAAAAAGGGAATCAGTTCTTTTTCACGATGTCCATACCATTAAAAGACTGACTGTTCCTGGAGAAGTAGATTCTTGGATTACAGTATTGATCCTATAATAAAAATTCTGCAGACCTTTTGAGTAGATTTAAATCTCTCACGAGATCGTGGAGTTCACTTTATATAAACAGCTGTGGTCCAGGATTGTGAATTTCTCTGCACCACAAATATCAGATTCAGGATCTGATGGCATATATTTAAGAATGACTGGTGGGGGCCGGCCTTACAGCTGAATAATTTTATTGGGGTACACAATGCTCTGCTTGTTCTTCGCGTTATAACCTGCTACATTTACGGAACGAAAATAGCAGTCTTTAATATGATCTCCACATCGTGGAATGCCAAATGTCATGGCTTTCTTTTTACCACCACAATCCCAAGTTGTCCACGCATGGCATGGCACGGCACACTCTATGGGAGGCCCAACTTTTATATTGGTCATCTAATTTAATTCTAAAATATGCCGCATGTACATTGTAACAAAATATATTTGGGTTGTTCACACAACCGATGCCATTGCCAAAGACGCAGAACGGGATAATCACTGGTTAGCACGACTGCACCAGAAAACAACTGAATATGGAAGGAACACTCAAGATAGGGAAAAAACGAGCTAGATTTTTAGAATTAGTATTAAAAGTGCACCCAGAAACACCATAAATTTTGTAAACATCAAAATTATGCGGACCAGCTATTTCAGAATTTGCTAAGAACTATAATATGCCAGCTCGTGGCATCATTTTCATCTGTATGAAATGATTGCACACCGGGATGCGCTGCAAAATTCTTCCTAATATTTTAGCAGAGTAGATAATTTAATTTCCATACAAAGATCCGAATGGTCGCTATAGACCACGTAACTCTAACTTTTAATACTGGTTATGAAGTCATCGTTTTGATCGCAATTGATTTTTAACTACGGCAACAAGATGAAAACGAGAGCTTACTCAAAACAACCCATCTGAAACCTCATCACTTACTAATAAACTCAATAATCCAGTTTGCCAATATAAGATTAACTGCGAACTTTTATATTTGCTGGGTGCGTTTACATTAAAATTAGATCGATTTCACTTTTGTCAATTTGGCCCATCCCTCCTTATAATGTCTATGTCACGTGAACTACTTCGTATTTATCATCTTTACGTTCTAACCTTTCAAATGTACGGAAATTAGATTTAATACTAATAATGTAGCTTGTATTTGACTTTTACTCAGTCTTTTGACTCTAAAAAAAACTAGTTGTTATTTATTTTTCAACAGTTTTGAAATGGTATAGGAGTGCGCTTAGCTGGCCTTCAGTTGTTGGATGCATCTGCAGTCCAAGTACGAAATAAAAGTTAATTTTCGGGTCCCCAAAAAGGTGACGAGAGTTACAAATAGATGACTCGGTTTGGCAGTTCCCATTTTTCTGGAATTTTTAACCGTTAAGACCAACACGTTTTAAGTTCGCCTATAAGGAAATCGGAGAGAGAGAGAGAGAGAGAGAGAGAGAGAGAGACTCTTACAACTTCCTTTACCAAATTTACAGAACGATAACTGCGTTCACATAAGAATAGTTTACATTCTATATAAAGTATTGATAAATCAGACTTCTTAATACAGGATAATAATGACATAATCGCATACCTCGTGTGAAAAGGAGAAAGCTGACCTCAACTGGGATTCACTGGAACACTGTTTTTCGGCCACTGTATTTCTCACTGATTTATCTGGTGCGATACTGGAAATGGGGGGTTATTCCCTGGGAACTACTGACTCTTCCAGGGCTGTTCGTGGTGGACTGGCAGATAAACCCGGCTCGCGCCGAGTTATGTCAAAAGAGAGTTAAACAACAACAACAAACAATAAAAACAACAGAAAAAAAAAAAGATTAAACGAACGCAAGCGTATGGGATGACGACGTTAGCACGTGACAAGACGTTTACCGATCGCAACTGTCACAAGAGGTGTACGCAAGCGCGCGCGACATTGATGCTAGTGGTTGGAGCTGAACCGAAGGTAGAAGTTTATTAAATTCTCACTCCTGCCCACGGCTATGAGAATGGGGAACGGGGGTGAGATTCGCTCGCAGGAGGCTCGACTAATTTCCCCCTGTATCGCGTGGGATTCCGATATATCGCGCTTCGATAATTAGTGGCGCTTTAAAATCACCCTCGAAGTCAATTAATAAGGAGAGTCCGAGCAAAAAAAAGTGGTCAATTAAATCGCACGATGAGAGCTGAACGGTGGTTTTAATCTATGTGTTAATCACCGACATTTAGCACCAACGGGCAACCCTTAACGAGCGGGATTACTCGGTATTGTCTCAAAAAGCAGGATCACCACATCGGGGCAATTCTTAAATTGCTCACTGCACGCTAGTGAGCGACAAAATGCTTCAGGTAAGGAGGGGAAAGCGCCAAGTTTCCATTGGTTCTTTTACTAGGTATCCTTTGTGTACGGCACGTTGCTTGGTGACAGTTAATTGAAAAGGTGAAACTCTATAAACTTATCACTTAAAGTTTAGTCAGGTAAAAACACACGCGCTTAGAATCCAAATATTCAAGTAAACAACGGAGGGAAAAAAGTTAATTTAGAGCTGAAGAACCTTGGAAATTTCTGGACCAGCAACGAAGTCTGTGATAAGTTGATGGGACGCAAAAGTTCGCTAAGATTGAATATTGTTAATTTATAATGACTAAATAAATGTCTTGTGGTTGGAAACCATGCACGGAATACGAAATATCGAAAAAAAAAAATCAGCGCAGTATGCTGAAGAAACGAAATAAATATTAGAGTATTTTAAGATCGATCCTGTTTTTAAGCTCATGTCATGTCATGTCATCTCACGCGTTGAAAACTTTTTTATTGTTTATGAAAACACCAAACACGAAAGTTATTAGAATTTATAATATAATTCTTAGTATCATGCATGGGTTGAAGGCTGAGAAGACAGAAGATAACTGTTGACGTTAGGCTTCAGTTTCTCTAGATAGGCGTATGAGGAACGTACAGAGTAGGAAAGAATGAGATGTGTACAGAAGAAAAGTAACGCAGAGAGCGAAAAAGAAAACCAGTTTTTTAAATTCAGAGGAAGCAGCATTTGTTATGCTCTTAAACCAAAAGAGATTAAATAAAAATAAATTTTCCGTTTATACACAACCATATAAGGTTCACAAGGTAGAGAAAACGTAAGAACAGTACCATATTTATCCGTCTTGTGGGCTTCAATTCAAACGGGTGCACTACTGCACCGTCGCGTTTGACCATTCGACTACGGCTGCCAGAAAATCAGAGTAATCCCTACTAGGGATATGTGACCTTGCCTGAAAATCTGTCTGCCATTGAAGATTAGCATAGGAGCAGTGGATTTTTCTTTGCAAAAATTAAGAGATGACTAGGTTTTAGATGGATTGAAATTGTTTTCTTTACTCTATTGGAGAAATACCATTGGAAAAGGATGGAGAAGAACAACATCGAAGAATTCGAGAATTTAAGGCTGTTTGTGCAGGGCAAGGTTTCTCAAACTGGAAGGTGGAATGTACTGTGGTATCATCAGAAAGACTATCGATACGATTTCCAGTCAGTGTAAGAAAGTCTTTAATATACCAGAGAAAAAGAGTGTGAGAAACTGAACATTGGTGAACACCACCATTAGTGGAGAAGTTAGAAGATAGAGAGCATTTGCCATCGCCAGCAGTCAGAGAGAAAACTGGATACCTATTTGAAAAAATAGTAGGCAGTCCATGAGATGGGAAACTGTTTAGAAGACATTTATCCAAACGAGGACGAAAGTCTTAAAAATGTCAAGAGCAATGTCAGTTTCATCATGCTTTTCCATTGAATTCGTCCAAAGATGAGTAACATAAGTCAGTATATCACAAGTGGATCGACAGTGACGGAATCTGTACTGGCGATCATTTATCAGATAGAAGGTTTTGAGATAGTTTAAGAGCTGGCGGATCCCTCCATTAATTTGGAAAGAACACATGTAAAGGCAATGACGCGATAACTTGAAGGAAGGAATTTTTTACCCTTTTTAGGAGCTGGCTAGATATGAACAAATTTCGAAGCTAAAAGAAAAACACCAGTGGAATAAAAAAAAGTGAAGAGGCTTGAGAACAAGTGGAAAAATGGCATCTGGACCTGGAGCTTCTTTGGCACCGAGATTGTTCCGAATTCTCTAACATCCTTCTATCGGATGACTACGGGAGGCGTTGAGTGGAGAGTATTGGGTATGGTAGGAGATAGTTTATTCGAGTCTCGACTAATTGATTACTGTTTTGCAATTGTTGGGAGCTTTAGTGTAGATAGAAAATAAAGCTGGAGATTTGGATGCAAGCCAGTTGTGATATGTTACATTCTTATCATGAAAGCCATAGCACATTTATTGTAAAATCGGAAGTTCACATAAAAGACGAAGTATTAGGGTAGAATGCGCAGTAAACGATTTCATTCGTACCTGAATAAAAATTATTATTCGTATTAGGGTCACCTAGAAAGTCACTTCAACTACCCATGTGTATTGTGTCTGTAAATTGCGTGTGCTCTCTGGTCCATTTGTCTACTTTGCTGGTCAAAACCACGACCCCCCCCCCCCGGTTTCTGGGGAAAAACTTTACTATCTACGCCTGAGACCGACTAACTCAGCCACACGGAGTGAAAAAAGCCCATAAAAGTTCAAAGCGTCATCGACGGGATTCGAACCCGGCCTTTTTCATCCGGTGTGAGGAGAATGACGATACCGCTGTGCTACCAGCGCAGCTCCTACATGAATAATTTTACTGACACGATCTGAGCAAACATTGGTATCAGAAGATTTAAAACAATAATCCAGTCTAGGAAAAGAAGAACAGAAATCACGCGGGGCATTCCATTCCTCATTCCTATAATGGCAAACGAGAATGGCAATTTAATGTGAAGGTCACGCCTGAGTATGTGACGTGCGTTTTTCTAATGATTATTTTGTGGTTGAATATAATCTATCCCAGTGTAATTTTCGCTTGGGTTACTGAATATGATATGGATCATAATCCTCCACAATGGGCCTTCTACCCATCTAAATATCTGATGGCAGCGATGTCTACATTCTACTCTGCACATGATAAGGAGGCAAGCTATTGCCTTGCAAGTTTTTACCACATGCAAGAATAGGACATCCCAGAATGTACCTTTACCTGGTGTACGTTGATGGATACGCATTTCAGAGAAGATGCTGAACTGTGTATCCAATGATCCGAGCGTTAGAACACAACAGGACAAGTATCTTATATGCATTGCGAATGGAGTAGTGCATACAATCGATTGTGACCCACAACAATTTACGCCTTTCATGTAATTGACCATCCATGTCAAGAAATATGCTGGGATTTGATGCATATCAAAGAGTAATATTTCTTTAAAAGTCACACCTTCAAAATCTAGCTTTCGTTAAGAGTATTAACGAAAGCTAGATACAAATTAAACACTCTCGTGATGGTTACGGTTCACTTTCATATTATCTTAATCTCAATAAATAAGCTTATTGGATTGATAAACTTTTCCACAAATACATATCACTGCATTTGGACCTTTTTCCAAGTAAAAAGAGATGCTAGACCTTGGACTTCCTAAAAAAAAATCATGTGGTTTATTTGAAATAATAATACTGCTTATTTATAATCAGCTTACTTAACGACTAGGCGTTGAGCTGAAGCAGTGGTTTTTGCCCACACAGCGTTGTAATATTTATTGCGTCACTTTAAATCATTTGTTCTTGAACAGATTGCAAATTCAAATAAAGGGAAGACACGAAAAATGAAAAAAGAATTTTATCCCGAGGCATATTTTAGTTTCTCTATTAATTTCTGGTTAATCCTGAGTTTCTTCCGCATCGTCAGTGAAACCAGGTCCAATAAGTCAAAATGATTCCACAGCTGTTCGCACATTTTTGCTCTTAGAAAATTATACACCCTTATTGGATTAACGTCCCAGAGTGAGCGTAAATCGTTGTCACGTGTAACTTATGGGCCTTTATATCATCTGAATTCCTACACGAGGGAGAAGCCACGACTCATAAAATTTCGCTGATATAGTGTTCCATCGTCCTGCTTAATGAAGAAAGGTTAAACTCGGAAGTTGCAGAAGCCATTTGTAACTTAATACGGAGAACAACAATACCGTTAACCCCTTATAATCACTTCAGAGCTGCTTGTCATGCGTGAAAACAGTCTCTTGTCAAAGCGGTGTTGTTTCCACGGATGTGGAAACGATGTTCACCGGAAACCCAAGAAATCCCATCCCTGCGTTAAACGAGTGGAAGATTTAGTCCTTATGTTGCCCTAAATGCGAATTGTGTTTTCCACAATTAGGAAATTTGGAACTGCTTGAATGGAGATCTATCTTAGCATTGTTAACGAAGTAATCAAGTGCCATATAACTAAATCAGTGTCTCTCGCGTTCTGTCGAACAAGCAGGCAGTTTATGCAACAGGTCTCTTCTAGTTCTGCTTTGCAGAACTTAGGAGAAACTTGTTGAATAAATTGTTAGATGGACTTCCTCCTTCTATAACTGCTCTCCAATTGCTACGGCTCTGCATATTTATGTATTTCCACCGCATGTCACTTAAACACAATTTGCACAAATAGTAAAGATTATTCTTTGAAATAATCTTTGCTATTTGTGCAAACTATGCAAATCGATGAAACACTGCTGTTTCATCAATATGAAGTGAAATTAAGATATTTGGCCTTCGCACCTTCTCAGAATTGCATCTGTACCACTCATGAAATTTCATTGCCCTCATGTATACCAAGAAACAACGCCGCACTGTAAATTATTCAGTAAAATCAAGGGGATTTTCATTTACTTGTTTGCATTTTCCATGGATCTCATTAAAGTTTCACTGCCTCTGCTCTCTTATTTGCGCATATTTCACGCTGTTTTTGAGTGCACTTTCAATCTGCCCTCGAGAGAGATAATACTTAACAGACGTTAGTGGTCTTCATGCATGCAACGTAACAATTTTTTTTTTGTTTTGCTTTCTTTTTCATTGATCGTGAGTTAAAATATGAAGTTACCTGAATTTTGGTAAGTAAAAGTAATTTTATAATTATACTCGTATATACATGAGCGCCCACTTTCATCAGCGAGTTGGCTCTCCTTTAGCCAACAGAATATCCTGGATTCTTTTAGTTTGGACTGAAGAAGTTGTGAAAAAGATGCCACAGGAATGCTGATCCATGCTGATTTAGATGCTTTCCTCGGTTGTCACAGAATGGTTGGTTGCAAATCTTTACTCCGAAAAGCATTTCATCTCATTCCACACTTCGATCCACAGGTGATCAATTGAATTGAGATCTAGTGACTGGGTCACTGCAGTAGGCTGAATTTAATCTCATATTCCTTGAAGGGAATATACAGAATAAAATATCAAGGGATCCAATATGCATTATGGAAAAATCCTCCACGCAATTATAACCTCACTATCAGCTTGCACTGTTGATACCTGACAGGATGGATTCATGGACTCGTGCTGTTTTCGCCATAATATGGGCTTCCCATTAGCGTGAAGCTGCAGGAACTGGGATTTGTCAGACCAAGCCTTTCCTAATTCTCCGCTGTCCAGTACTGGTGTAATCCTGATCCCACTGGAATGCAACCTGATTTGCTGTGATAACACATCTATGACAAGGTACAACAAACTTCACATACTGAAATTACTCTTTTGTTACCACTGTTGTATCGGGTTGTTATTTGGCTGGTTGTATATTTTCTGCAACCCTGCACAAGTCTTGGCAGCTTCCGTTGGCCTCTTGTATCAATCAGTTGTTTTTGATTACAGGATTGCCGTTGGTTGATTATTATTGGTTATTGTATCAAACTGGATACATTCAAGTGCTGGCGCTTTACGCACGGTACATTCGTACCTGAAACACCAGCTGGGTTTCAGTTTTCGAGATACTTTTATCAACGCCTATGGCGCAGACTACCATATCGCTTAAATCTTTCTTTTTGCCCATTCTCAAACTGAATTGCTCACACACAGCATCCTTGTTTATCTGTCCATCTGCTTTATAATTGCATGATAGGAACATGTGATTATGTTACTGAAGGAGCGCTCCATTTCTTAAAAAGGTAAGTGTACCTAATAAAGTGTCCACCCAGCATAAACTATGCGATAGCTTTGAACCAACCTATCTACATTGTGCTGCCACTTTATTAGGTACGCCCCTGCTGTGCACACAAATGGTCTGTCCCACAAAGTTGCAAGTAACATGACTACAATTGTGGATATAAATACAGAAAAATAACCTTTCTAGTATCAGTTAAGCGTACAAACTGTAGCAAGAATGAGGAAAAGGAGTGACCTAACGGATTTAAACTTAGCATGGTAGTAGGTTCAAGACGTGCTGGACAAAGCATCTCTGAAACGGCAGTTCTCCTGAACTTTTCACGCACCACAGTTTCAAGGGTGTATCGAGAATGGTGCAACGAACAGAAAACATCCTCTCAACGGCATTCGTGTGGAAGAAAATCGCGTGTTGATGAGAGAGGTCAGAGGAGGATGTCTAGAATTGTGCAAGCAAACAGACGGGCCACAATGTCGCACATCACGTCAGAATACAACCTTGGTGCGCAGAACAAAATATCGCAACGGACCACTAGTCGCACTTTGTCGCGAATGGGCTACAACAGATGACGGCTGCATCGCATATCCCTGTTATCAATGAAGAACAAGAGAGCACGCCTCCTGTGGGCACAGCAACACCAGCATTGGACTATCGAGGATTGTAAAACAGTTGTTTGGTCTGACGAGTCGAAGTTCCTGGTGCATCATGTTGATGGAAGGCTCAGAATTTGGCGAAAACAACATGAATACATGGACCCGTCATGTCTGACGACGACTACTGTGCAAGGTGGTGGTGTGGGAAATGTTTTCTTGGCACACGTTGGGTCCACTAATACCCATAGATTCACGTCTGAATGCCACATCGTACCTAAACATCGTTGCTGACCAAGTGCATCCGTTCATGTTGACAGTTTATCCTCAGTCACATGGTTACTTCCAGCAGGATAATGCGCCGGTGCACAAAGCCCGAATCACTATGGAAGGGTTCCAGGAACATGACTGGAACCCTTCCATGAACTGGCCCGCTCAGTCCACGGATCTCAATCCTATTGAGCATATTTAGGATGAGCTGGAAAGGGTTGTTCGCTGCAGGCCTACACCTCCGTCGAATCTCAAGTAACTGTGTGACACACTCATGTCTGCATGGTACTCCATTCCTGCACAACGTTTTCAGCATCTTGTTCAGTCCATGCCTAGAGGAATTCAGGCTGTTTTGAAGGTTAAAGGAGGCTCAACATGCTCCTAGGTAGACGTACCTAATAAAATGGCAGCATAGTGTATATTGAGCCGTCTTTAGCATGTTCACGATCTGGATATGTTGTGGTATATACTACAACATATCCAGATAGTGAGCATGGATATGTTGTGGCATATACTACAAGAGGTGCTGGAGTGTGTCCAGAGGTACAGTAACCCATGCTGACCATGGTTTACTGTACCTATGGTTCCGCTCTTGTCTGGTATTCGATAGATCCAGGAGCCAGCGGTGCGCTTCATGACATCCCGCACACATTCATTTGAGCTGAGACTAGGCGAGTTTGCCAGCCATAAGAGGATAGAGAACTCGCCTGAATGCTTGTCGAACTGGTCCCGAGTCTCCAGAGAGGCGTTAATCGATGGGTACCGGGAAATCCAGGATTTCTCTTTCTCTTATCCAAACATTCCCGAGATAATTATGTCGGCCTGTATAATCCCCCTGTGTGTCGAACCACTAGTGATACTTAGGCTCATGTTACTCATTTTTGGAGAAATTCGATGGAAAGTTTAGTGAAATTGAAGCAGTTGAAACTTAATGAAACTCCAGCAATCAATCAGCTGTTTTTTTGATGTTTCTAAGGCTTTTGACATAAACACGATGGTAGATGGCTCTGTATTTTAATTCTCAACTGTTGCTGATGTTCTACAAGATTCAATTCTTACTCCCACCCCGAATATTCACTATAAGTTCCTTACATCTCGATTTATGTTAACTCTGTAGTGGTCTGAGGAGCTGCAATGGACTTATTTCTCCCAGAAAAGGAATCTATTGCTCCTGTGCTCAATTTCGATTACTCTCAAATTCGTAGACAAGATCGTGTATATTTCTGTTGGGGATTATCCTACCTTCCTTCTAATCAGTCAAATATTGTTTCCTCTACATAAAAAACTGGATTTTATTTTTTCTCTCTCGGTCTACTTTATTCTAAATAGCCACTGACTCCTTGCAAATCTCCCATCCGCGCTACCCTGAAACGTTGTTACAACATCTGGGGTGGTGACCCAAAAACCTCTCTCAAACTCCTAGACTATTCAAATGAAAGCAGTCCGGTTAATTATTGACCAGATTATAGATTGTTAGAAACTTTAGATTTATAGAATCTTTAAAAGTATAATTAGCAATAATTGAACTGGGCAATGTTCATCATAAAATTAGGAATATTACACACATGGTCGGCGCTAGCCTGAATCCTTCTGAACCTCTTCTATTAGTGTCACTTCGCTCTCGAATGTTTTCTTAACTGACGTTCTGACACTCACATTTTATTCTGTCTTTAGCACCTTTCATCATTTTCATTTCCTTTATTAAAAAAGACAGATACAAGCAGCATTTTAATATAAAACGCCTTTAATCAATACCCAGGCAAAGAATGTTTTTAAAATTCCATTCGGTATAATAATAGAGGAAAAACGATTTCACAATTAAGAAATTATCAAGAATTTTCGTATCAAAATATCTTAAAGGAAAGGAAAAAAAAAAGCTAATGCAGATGTATCGGAAGATAAATTGAATAAAGCAAATATACCAAGAAGTAATTAATGTAACTTAATAATTTATAAATCTACGCAAATATTTTTATGTCAAATAAGTGGGCAAAGCTAAGAAGGAACCCAACTGATAATGATTCACTAAATGGAGCATAAAATGAAGTGGGCTGTTGTTCTCCGTATTTGTTTCTGTTATTTCAAAAGTAGCTGGTTTACAGTTGTCCTGGCTGGCATTTTATTTTAATATCAGGTAACACCGAGTCGTTTAAACATATATGGGTTAGCTCGAGTATATTAAATTTAACCACTGAATTTTCTTTGCGACTGATAAAGGTTTCAATTTATACCTGTGCAGGTAAGCGGGATATCGATCACTGTCATAATGCTGCGTTCCATCCTGTCTCAGAGGTATTTCACCATACGGACCAATATCCTTTAAAGTTTATTTGAGCGATCGAGATTCGCTTGCAAATTCTAATTATGGCAATAATCTTGACATAAATAAATAATAATAATTTCGTCAGTGTTGAATTAAGAAAATTAAAAGAGGGTCTGTTAATCGTTTGACGAATACTGTCTACGAGGACTTTTCTTGTTGTTTGATTTACTAGAATACCGTGGTGAATATTTCGCGAAAACTGTTTCTGACAAGAAGTAAAGATTAATATCGAAGTAACCTCTCCCTCGGCTCCCTTCGTTGCTAGCTAAGGTGTCAAAGAGAAGGACTAGGGTAATAAAATGACTAAAAATGCAATTTGATAATTTTTGATATGTAACTCTATATCCTCCTTTAAAAAAATTACAATTATTGCGCAAAAATTATCTGCACCTGGAAACTGCTAAGTAAAGTTGTTCGTGAGAAGAGACTCCAACTTTATTGAAAGTCTGACCCTGAGATTTGGTGATTGTGTTGACAAAACCTAAGAAATTGTCTTCTCTTCAAAGTAAAAACGGCAAGTTGGTTTCATTGTCAACTAAATAAATTCTCGGGATTTGGGGTCAAACTTTTTGCCTCAATTTTACCGCTAAATAAAACCTGTTTCAAAGGGAATCAGGTCGAAAGCTTGTTCTCTTTGAGTTTTTCAAATTCAAAAAGCGTTCTGGACAGAGGAACGAAGGAACATAAGCAAATTATTACTGTATGTGGATGTACGTGGAGAATGAACAGTTTGATTCAAAATTAAGACCCAAATCTGAAACCGAATTATCTCGTTGTATTATTTCCTTATTAATATAATAAGTAAACGATGTTAAAATTTTTCTCCTGTGAGACAATCTTACATTCACTAACAATGATGATGAAATTATTGTTAAGCGTCCAGTTACTGAAAATATTCAGTGAATTCTGAATACTATCATTTTGATTGGTACAGGAAGTAAACAGTTTAATACCATCCCCATAGATTAATACTGCTTCTTTGTCAAGCAGAGCCATCAATCATTCTCACAAGGAAGCTCCGAGCAATTCTTTCATCCTTAATTCTCGCTGACCTTGATAGTAAGAATAACGCAATGATAAACCGATACGGTACATTTTTGTTTCAGATTCCGCATTAAAAAGCGATTGAGAGACAGAATTAAGCTGCAACACCTCAGTCTGCTGTAGCCTAGTAAGGTTTAATAAAAAGCAAAATAATAATAATTTCGAGCGGTTGTTACCTAAAAGAGTAGATGCAGTGAAACATTTTTTAATAAATTTAAACGAAGTTATTAACAATCAGAGCTGTTTGAAAAATGCGCACCGTGATCGTTGGTGCGCCTCTTGCATTCAGTTCATACCCCTGACACACACACACACACACACACACACACACACACACACACACACACACACAAAAACATTTATAGTTCTTTATATTCTTAATTTTTTATAGTTAGTAACATAGCCAGAATTTCGGAGGGGATGAGTCCCAAATATATGGGTCAAAAATTTATAAAGGTCATAATAATAAATTGATCAAAATGGATGTGTAAGTTGTAAGATGTCAGTCTTACAAATATAGAGATTTAGAGGTTAAGGGAAAATTTGTAATTTGGGAATAATTTAATCTTTGATATGGAAAGGAATTTTGACATTTAAGAGAAGCATATATGGGAGGAATACTTGATTTAGAAAATAAGCGATTACAGATGTGCAAACTGAATAGCAGTCAAATGGAAGAGAAAGTAACATAAATATAGATCCGTGAGAGAAAAAGAGGTGAACTGACAGTAAACAGAGAACAGCCGCCAACACTAGGGAAGGAGTGGTCATTAGTGAACGAGCAGAAAAGGGTTACTGGAAACAGAACAATGGGTCGGTGAAATGCGGGTGATTAAGACGCATCTGATCTATGCGGCATCTGGACATAAGTCCCAATGGGCTAGCGTTTGGGTCGAAAAAACACCAGGTCACTGTGGCGACGTTTTGGTGAGTGGTCAACATTTTCGAAAAGACGAAAATGTCTATCCTGGGAGACGACGGCAGACTTGAAAGGATGGTGGTACCCTGAGAACTAAACAAGGAAATTACGGAACAAGGCTTGGGTTGCACACGGCGCAAATAGTTATGGTAAGTTTTTTTTAACGAATAGAAAAGAGGGAACGATTAGGTGAATTCCTGGGATTGGTAGAGAGGATGGGGGAAGGAGTTTCAAACGGTGGAGAAAAAGTTGGGGTCTGGAGGGTGATGACAGAGACAGTGTGAGAAAGACAGAAGTGGCAAGAGTAAGAGGGAGTGTGGCTAAAGGGGTGATAGTGCAGTGCAGAAATGTAGGGAGTGCAAAAAGGGCCCTAGACAGAAAGGGGAAAAAGTTAAGAGTAGAAAAGTAACGAGAAGGCTAAGGATGATAAGCAAAGGGTTATGAAAGACAGTTAAGTGAATCAGGAAAGGTATAGTAAAGGAGGAGTTATGCATTCAAGGCAGGAGAAAGGACGCCAGACCCATGCAGCCAAGAGTTCCGGAAAATTATCTAGAAAATTAATTATGAAGGAAAGCCTTAGAAGATATGAATGATAGCCTGGAGAGCCTAAGATGAAAGCCTGAAACCTCCCTGGAAAAGAAAAGAAAAAGATAGAAGTAGGTGAGCAATATATTAAGTACACTAAGTTAAAAAGGACTGCTAGTGAATTAGTGGGGTAATTAATGTAAAGGGGGTAGCACTAGATAGTAAAGTGAAAGATAAATTATCTCTGAGGTAGATATACTAATAGAGTTCATTAGGTTAAAAAGGGTTAATGTATAATGCAAGGAAAACTAAGGAATGAGTAATAGATGAAATTGATATAAATAGATATAATGTGTTAAGAGGGATAGTAAAGCTTATAAAGAAGGATTCTGAATATGTTTTAAAGTTATAGATAATTAAGTTACATGAGCAACTCTGAATATAGTGTTTTAATTGATGAAGATTTGTTGATTTATCTGAACGACTAATAACAAATAGGGACTTTAGGATATTGAAGATTGGTTAACAAGTATATTGTAACAGAGTGGTGAGATCACAGAGCTGAATGAGGAATGTAGCACATTTGAATTGTTAATATATGAAACAGAATTGTATCCAGGAGTAAATGAAATACGTATAGTGAATGTACAAGTGTTAGAAGTTAGTTAGGGCAAGAAGAATGAATCAGATGTTTTCATATAATGGTCAAGTCAGTTTAGCTAGTGAATGGAAACTGTAATTAGAATAATATATGCAAGGTATCTCTGAGTCGACTTTGTGTATTAGGACTGTATGCTTTTTAATTCAATTATACATTATGTTGTATATGTAATAAATTTAATGTTTTATTTTCACTTTGAGTCCTCTTATTCTAAATAACATACGCCATGCTTGCCTGGTTAAGAATTTGCTCTCCACAATTTGGCGAGAGAATTCTGGAAAGTGATTAAGGGGAAACAAAAGAAATTACCCTCAAGATCTTGAGAATCTTCTGTGATATATATACAGAGTATAGCAGTCAAGTGGCAAAAAAGGTGGGGCCTTGTAGATGTGAGGGCACTTATGAGAAATCTAAATAAATATAAATAAGGGTAGTAATCTGTGTGAGATAAATAACAATAAGACAAAGAAGTAACAATCTCCCCCCACAAAGTCTTAATAAATAACTCAAAATTAATGGCTTTCTGCCTCCCCATCGTATGGGGAGGCAGAAAGGCATTAATTTTCTACTAGCTTTGACCAATTTACATATAAAACATCAATTGCAGAACCATCGAAAAATAAAATGAACGTTCTAATTTCTTTAGGTTTCTGTTGCGTGCTAATATAGGGCTTATTAAAAGGCTGGTCACATTTGAGCATCACCCTGGCTACAAATGTGAATGTTCCAACTGGTTTGGATATTTTCTGCCATAAAAATAGTTATCGTGAGTTTATAAAAGGTTAATGCACGCGCATATGTTTGGTGCTAAAATAGAGTATGGTGTTCGTGTAGACATATGGGTGTTAGTGAATGCGTATAATGCAATACAATACAAGGTGGGCCAAAAAAAGTAATTGAAAGTGAATGGAAAAAAAAAAGTGCCTTTTTTATGTTTGTTGCTTTAGAAGTCTATTTCCACAATAATAAACTGTTGGTGCAAAGCTTGACTTTAAGCTGATTTAGGAGCTAGCTTACTAAACTTAAGCTGACTCCTAAATCAGATAAAATTGCATTTTCCCACAATTAAATAAACTTTCCAGGTGAAAAATCTTTGTATACCAGTTTCCTGGTATACAAAATTAAAATGTGCAGTTTAAATCACGCCAGTTTGTGTTTATTCATCGAGAAACGAAATTATTAGCAAATGAATAGAACAGAATGCAACTGAATCCTTAATTGTATTTTAAATTGCGTACAATTAATACCATCAGCATAATAATGAATGCCAGAGGTTCACTAACACGTTTATTATTTATAAACGACTAATAAATCATTGTACATTATAATATTAGTGAGGAGCATATGTTGTCCAACTTGGTTGAAACAGCACATTCTTTATGTAACGATCGAGGGGTCCGGAAATTTGCAGCAGGTTTGGAAAATCGCTCTGAGTCCTCGTCGTCCTTGAATGTGGTCAAACCAAGTTATCGATGTATAACAGCAGCAGATTTCTTGAGGTTACGTGGAATTGAGGTGAAGATCCAAAACTGGTGATCACGGGGTACACTTTCTGCAGCAAGAGGGAACAATTAGATAGAGCATAGCGTTTTAGAAGCTTAGTTTGATGAGTATTTCCTTTTTTTTCAGTATTTCTTGGAGGTCCAATCTCGTCGATTGCTTGGAGGACATGTGTATATGTAAGGGCGGCACCTAGAACGTTTGTTCAACTCCGCCTCGTGTCTCTGTGAAGAACACTCACTACAAATGAGCCAGATATGTGTGTGGCGTACGTGTGTGTTCTGTTGTTATGTTCTGGCCTCTTGGCTACCCAGAAGCATCAGTCACCTGGACAGATGATTCTGGGTACTCGTCCACACAATAGGAAGGTGGGCCAGTCCCAGCAAAACACGTACTGTCTCAAGAAAGACTCTGACCCATCTAGTGTTGCCAGAAGGTGGGACAGATTCCTCTGGGGGCCCATTCCAGAGGGAGGAGATAAAGAAGAGCGCAGAAAAAAAGAAAAAAACAACCACCCGTGGTGCAGTTAGGGAAAAAAATAAATAAAAAATAAAATAAATTAATTAATAAAAAATATATTAAATAATAATGATAAAAAAATAATAATAAATAAAGAAATAATAATAAGAAGAAAAAACAATGAAATAAATTGGCTGCACTAGAGTGGGAACTCAAGGCAGAGCACGTGAAAAAAAAAAAAATAAAAATAGAAATAAAAATACTAAAATAAATAAATAAATTGGCTGCGCTAGAGTGCTAACGTGCTCAAGGCAGAACATGTGAAGAACAAATTAAATAAATAAGAAAAATAATAATTTAATAAAAATGAAGAAAAAAAAATATGAATGAAAATAAATTTCATTCCCTAGGGCTTTAGCCTGTGTCATAATAGGAAGCTGTTTCCCAGAGATCTTGATTTGTGGTGGGCGGCGTAGGTCAAGCTTTGATTTAAAAAGCATCATTTTTGTTTTGCTGGTACTGATTTGAAGCTTGTTGAAAACTGTCCAGGAGTAGAGATCTGCTAGGACAAGATTTGCTTTGTTTTCAAGGTTGGAGCGTGATTTCCCAGAAACAACCACAGTCAGGTTGTCTGCAAACGCCACAATTTTGCATCCTTCAAAAGATTTAGAAAGCCAGCTGTGCAGGACCATATTCCACACAAAGGGCCCCAAGACAGAACCTTGTGGGCATCCCCGAGAGGTTGGTCTAGTTATCAGCAGAAGATTGGATTTAACCACGACAGTGCGCTCTGTGAAATAGTTCTGGAAGAGCTTGTAGTAATGGGAGGTACAGTTAGCTAGGCGGAGGCATGCCAATGCACTGTCCCACCATACAGTGTCGAAGGCACCTTCAAAATCCACCAAGATGGCCAGTTCAAATTTAGATGGTGGAGTTTTCAATATGGAGGACGAAGCCAAACAGCGCCTCTTCTGTAGATCGGCCTGGTGTGAAGCCATACTGCGCTGGGAAGAATAGGTTCTGTTCCTGGAACAATTGTGTGATTCGGAGAGCCATGAGCCTTTCTGGAACTTTGCCTAGATTTGACAAGAGTGCAATTGGCCTAAGGGAGCGCGGATCTCCTGGGGGTTTGCCAGGCTTCCTTATGAGTCGTAGCAGGGCCACTTTCCACGCCTTGGGAAAAACTCCCTCAAGTAGGCATTTGTTGAAGAGCAATTGGAGATATAGGGGTCTAAGCTTGAACAAACGAAGGACAAAGACGTACTCAATGAGGTCCATTCCTGGACATTTGGTAGATCGTCTGCTGGATTATCTTCAGGAAACAGTCTGTCAAGTGTGGAGTTGGTGGAGTCTGTCCAGTTAGAAGTCTCGGTGTTCCCAGTAGTTACAGTGCCAAAGATTTTAGGCCTGAAAGTTTTTTCCCTCGCTATTTTTAATAGAAGTCCACAGGTGTTGGAGTTCCCTGGGTCTCGGACAAACTCCGACCAGGTGGTTTTCTTCTGGGCAGCAATGGCTTTGGTGTATTCGTTCTTTTTAGCGATACAATTGCTGTGGAATCTAGCTACTTCACAGGGAGGCCAGTCGCGATGGCGTTGATAAAGTTGACGGGTACGATGGACCTCTCTGCGGAGTGCAGTAAGCTCTTGAAACCACCAAGAGCAAGCAGTGGGACGGATAGATTTTTTCCTGGCCGACCTGTAGGAGGCCTTCAACAACACTTGCTGAATCATGTCTGCTATTTCAGTGGCTGTGCAGGAGTTCAGGTAGTTCGGTTCATGTAGAGTAAAGTCTTTGACTACAGAGTCATCAAACGACGACCAGTCAATGCTCTTGATGGAGAACCGCACTAATGCAGGTGGCCTTGGCATCCTAGATGTGTTAGTTGCGTTTGGGGTTAGATCGAATGTGATAACTCTATGATCTTTTTTTTTAGCATTAAATCAGCTCACACACCAACCATAAGAATAAGTATTTACTGTAACTAAAATATTTACATATTAAAATAAAATAAGTATTTACAAAAACTGCTATTATATTAAATTAAACTATATACATGTAAAAACATTAAAACTGTGATAAAATCCTTGAGATAAAATACACTAAAATATACCGGATTAAAAGCGATAAAAACAATAAAAGTCTCTGGAGCTTTCGGAAGCATCGGCTTCCTTCCTCAGCAGTAACAAAACTTCCTGCAGCACGTCCATATATAACAGGCTCACGGTACCTATACACGTGGTGCAGTCGGCGCATGGTCTGAACTGGAAGCGGAAATAGCTCGGGAACGTGTTAAGCAAAATCGTTCATCCGTACTTAGGATAATAGTTTCAAACAGAGGATACATACGCATACCTCTGTCCCTATTCATAATATTGTGGTCGGATGAACAGATTCGTAGGCTCTCGAGCCATTTACGGTTCCAGAACCCATGCGCTCGATCCACGATAACCGCATCCTCTGGGGAAATTTGATGCTGCTTCTCCCAAAAATGTTCGGCCACAGCAGACTTATTGTAATCAGCGGCTTTTATAGCATTTGCATGCTCCCCCAGACGATCCTTGAGCCGTCGTTTTGTCTCGCCCACATAACATTTCCCACAATCCGCGCATTTTATCCTGTATCCTGTACTACTCCACTACTCAGGTACTTTGCTATTGGGTCTTTTACCTGAGACAACACTGTGTGCAACCTCCGCCCGGGAAGCTGCACACAGCGTGTTTTATAACCCCGCAAAACTCTAGCGAGATGCTCAGTAACGCCCGGATAGTAAGGAATGTATGCGGTAGCCACAGGAACAAACGGTTCCTGACGGTTAGACTCTATTCCTCTGCTAAATCTGTCTATGATCCTCTGGGGGTATCCGCATTTTCTAAGGTCTGCTGTGACTCGTCTAATTTCACATTCTTTGTCCTCAGAGGTGGTGCAGTGTGACCCTGCTCTATCTAGTAGAGCTTTCACTACACTATTCTTATGCTGCCCAGCTTGTGCTGAACTATAATGGGTGTACTGGCCTCTGCACATAGGTTTTTTAAACACAGAAGTTTTGAGCCTAGGGCCACCCTAGAGACCAGTACATCCAAGAAAGGAAGGGTACCTCCTGTTTCCACCTCTGAGGTAAATTGTATAAATTGGGAGAAGCTATTAAGCCAATGGAGTGCATCATCCTCTTTCCCCTTCTGGACCACGGTAAAGGTATCATCAACATACCTTTTCCATTTCTTTATGGGAAACTGACATCCACTAAAAACCCTGTCCTCTAACTCCTCTATGGCCAGATTGGCCACGATGGCGCTAATAGGAGATCCCATGGCTGTACCGTGAACCTGTTTGTACATAACCCCTTGGTACACCATAGTGGTGCTGGCCAGACAAAGTTCCACACCTGAACAAATATCCTCTACATTTAAAAGCGATCTATTACTCAAAGATACATCATTACTCAAAGATTTTCTAACACAATATATTCCATGTTTAATTGGAATGCATGTGAATAGTGACACCACATCAAAAGAAATCATGCTCTCGTTTTCATTTACAATCAAATATCGCTTTTAATCCGGTATATTTTAGTGTATTTTATCTCAAGGATTTTATCACAGTTTTAATGTTTTTACATGTATATAATTTAATTTAATATAATAGCAGTTTTTGTAAATACTTATTTTATTTTAATATGTAAATATTTTAGTTACAGTAAATACTTATTCTTATGGTTGGTGTGTGAGCTGATTTAATGCTAAAATATGAATTTTCCCAACCTCAGAGGCCTTTTGCAGGATAACTCTATGATCGCTAAAGGTCCAATCTGGTATAGTCTTCCAGTCATGGATACACGGGCCTAAATTGCTGGTGGTGACAGTGACATCAATATTAGATTCCCCTGTGGAGTTGCTGTAGGTGGTGTGTGCTGGTTTGGCTGATTATGGACTATGAGGTTGTGGGAGACAATGAAATCCTCTAGCATTATTCCTCGAAGGTCCGTGGTATTCCTATGCCAGAAGTGGGATTTGGCATTGACGTCCGAGACAAGAAGGACTGACTTGTTATCAAGGAAATTTAGTGCAAATTCTAGGTAATTCAGTGGGTCATTGAAGTCTGTAGATGGTGAGCAGTACAGTGAAATAAGATAAAAGGTCAGTATTGGGTTAATGATTTGAACACAAGTAGCAAATTTGTTACAGAGCCCATGTACGACCAAGATGTCCAGTTTATGGTTGAAGACCACAATGCAGGATTTTGGGTCCTCTGGGACAGGCTGAATGACTTTGGTGGTGATGGGAAAGCCCATAATCCTCGTTGATGGTCCAGATTGTATTCTAGCAATGTAGGGTTCCTGGATGGCGATAACATCGATCTCATGGTCCTCAGCGGAAACACGAATTTCGCCAGAGACGGATCGTGATCTCTGTCCATATATTTTAATAATTCTTAGCTTTGCCCTAGCCCAGACTGAGTTCGTGGAAGCCTGTGGAGTAGAATCAAGATTTTTTGCAGAGGCTTGGCTTGGTTTGACTGTATTTGAACTATTCATTAGAGGTTCTCAGTCGTACCATTTCTAGTGCACGTTGGTACTAAGGGCAAGTAACATCACGGATTGAGTGGGAATGCTCTCGCTTCCGTCGTTTGCAGTTGGCAGAGCAAGGCTGCTCATCTTGATGGGGGCACTCCACATCAATATGCCGCTACGTGCACAGTAGCCACATGGGGGAGGGGGGAGTTATGGGTACAGTGTTGCGAGGTGTGGCTATATCCAAGGCACAAGGAGCACTTTGTGACGATTGTGAAGGGTCGAAATCTGTATGCACTGCAACCCAAGAAAATTCTATCAGATGAGAGAACTTTCTTGTAGATTTGGGGGAAAGGCTAATGACTCTGTGCGTCATTGAATTGGAATTTGTTTTTGTTTGAAATCTGAATGTAATTTCGCTTTTAACTTCTTCTTTAGTGTACTTATAGTCTGCCAGATTTTTGTAGTAGAGGTCGTCTAAAATTTCTTCATTAGACCAATCCTTGGGAGTATCATAAAAGAGTAATGATGGATTAGCTTTCTTCGGTGGTGCTGCCTGGACACCAACAGAAGAAAGAGGGAAAGGAATTGCTTGGAGGTGGAAAGGAAGGAATGTTTAGGCAGGAATCTGTCCGTGAGTGCTATACGATTTGCTCTCAGTCCCGATATATGAGCGCCATTCCGCAGTGTTAGAGCATCACCCAACTGCATTACTCTGAGGTGGAGATTGCCTTTGGCCCATTTTAACAACCAAAATTACGCAGCAGCAAAGATCCTTTTAATTTTGGATTGGGCAGCCTATATATCTTCGAAGCGTACAGGAAGAACTGAGTAGAGAACTCCTATGTAGCGGAGTGGTCAAGGGAAAGAGTACAATAATGCACGCGTTTCAGTGGACTCTGATTCAACTCCCCGTGAGGGTTAAATACGGTTAATGATTGTATTAGTTGTCAAAATAATTAATTGTAAACTCTTCTGACCTAGTGGTTGTGCCGGATTATAAACAAGAGCATCAGATAAGTTATATCTCTTTAGCAAGTGTAAGTCACTGGTACGAACCAGCTTCGATTGTGTTAAGGTGTTGTGCTCGGTTATAGCTTGGTATTGAAAACGACTCGCAAATCCTTGTGTGATCGAATGCTTCGTATCGGGGGAACCGTCGAGAGTTGGATCTAATGTGGTATAAGATCATTTTCTTATAAGATGATAAGGTATAAGATCATTTTCTCACCTTCAACGAGAGGATAATCTTATATCTATTATCGGGAATTGATTTTGAGGTGTCTTGATAAGTTCTGTTGACACTCTGATTTTTTTCTGCCTTTTTAGCTGGCGAAATTCTTGTGATGACTTGACATCATCAGCATATTATTATTGTGTGAACACCAAGTCATTCGCCCCATGAGTCCCATTCCTAGCCACTGGGAGGTACATCAGATTTTATTATTAAATGCTGCCCTGTGACTACCCGGGCTTCCCCAGAACCAATGGTCTGGGGTGGAAGCCCGGGTAGTCAGAGGAACGGCGTCGGAAGATGAGTAGAAGTCTGGGAGTGGAGGAATGGGGAAAAATGACAGAAACCTGGGGAGAAAGTATGAGGCAACCCCGGAGAAAAGGAAGTGAAGCGGTACAGTAAGCTAGCATAAAGGAGTAGGTTGGACAGTGGGAGTCCATATTCCCACCTCCATTTCTGAGGGTCGGCAGAGGTGCTATGCCAGTGACAGTAGCAATGTCCCACCCTGGAGCAAGTCCGTAGTTAGCACATTGCCTGCCCCGAAGAGTTAGGTCAGTAGGCAGTGAAGGTCAAAGTTTCAGACATCTCCAGGAGTATGTCAGTCTGGTCAGAAATCCGCTGGAGGTGATTAAATAGAAACAGTTCTGTTTGGTAAGTTATTGCTGTTGTTCTGTCTGGGTTGGTTGTCAACTGTAAGCTGGTTGTTTATCACCGTTCTTCGTTTAAAGAGTTTCTCTCTAGTCTCTGATAAAACATTCGTCTCCAGCTGCAGGCGTGCCCTCAGATCAGTATATATGTGAGAGTGAAACATAAGGTGGCCCCATGTTTCTGAGGACCATCATGAACTTTCCAGAGTGTTTGTCAAGCCCATTGTACAGAGCTTTGGCGTCGAAATTTCCATGACCTTCAGAAGAAATGTGGCATGAAGTTCGGGAGGGCGCTAGGACTATTGGTTTTTGTGACATCTTTGACTTCGGGTAGGAAGCGATGCGTGTTCTGTCCTCCTTCGGATGATTGCCATGTGGCTTGCCATTTGCCAATGAGGATTTGTTTTAGGCGAGCCCTCTCTCTTGTTTGGGCGTTAGCTTGGTTTACTTCTGTTCCAAGTTTATCTCTAATTCCATTTCGACTTCAGGTACTGGAATACAATTTCTAAGTCAATAGACATTTTCCCTGGACCTGCAAGGTAACAGTAGATATTGTCCTGCAGGCCCTGGTCACGAGTAGGAGCATTGTTCGCTCTTGTTGTAGCTGTTTGAATATAGCTTGTATGGTGGCCTTATATCCCCCCCATCCCCCGCTCCGTATGTGACAACGGGCAGGAAGGTTGTTTTGTAGTAGAGTTTGATAGTGTGGGGTTTGAGTCCTCATTCTTTTCTTGTAACTGCTACTATTCTTTCCGTATGGTCTTTTTCTTTTATGTATCGCACATATGGAATAAATGACAGCTTTTGGAACAAATGACGACCACTCCGAGATTCTTGAACTGTGACACGTATTTGATGAGCTGATCATTATACTTCAGGGTTGGTAGTGTGTGGATTCAGTCTCCCTTTCAGGAGCATTTGTACTGTTTTCTGTGGGGAAATCTGGAGTTTGTGGGCGTCACACCACATTCGGAGGTCAGTTAAGATAGAGTTAGTGCTATATTCAAGCTGGGCCTGAGAGTTTCCCGCCACCACCTCGGTTAGATCATCGGCATAAGCAACGAATATACAGTTATCGTACCGTTTGTTAAGCCAGGTGTTAAAAACAACTTTACAGCACAGTAGCCCAAGGATGGACCCCTTGATACTATGATGTGAGGATCGCACAACTACATTTGTCTCTGAAAAATAGCTGGTGATAATGCCATAAAATGTGTTTGGAAACCCCGGTCTCCCTGAACCTCTCCAGGGCACTTTGCTACCAAAGGGTGCCAAAGGCCCCTTTGAAGTTCACAATGAGACCGAGGAGATATTTCTGTGGCGTATTTTCTGCAATATGTAGGATCGCCCTCATTGCATTTTCAGCTGGTTTTTCCCTTAATGAAGCCGCACTAGTGGGGGAACCTAGCATTTTCTCTTGATATGTCTGAATGGCAAGACGGTTTTCTAGAATCTTGCCAAACACTGGCAGTAGGGCAATTGACGTAAAGAGCTCCAATTCTGCAGCCGGCTTGGATGAATTTTTCAACAGGATCTTCAGAAGGGCGGTCTTCCAAATAGTTAGAAAGACCCCTTTATTGAGGCAAGTGTTAAACAGATTCACCAGAATTGTGGGACTACTTTCCATGTCTTCTTCATCACTTCTACCTCAATCCCATCAATGTCTGGGCACTTTCCTGCTTTACAGCCCTTGATGTCTCCCTCAGTTTGTGACTGAAATGTATCTTCATCAGGAATTGCACGGTGTGCTAGGTGAGTAAATGTCATGTTGGTTTGTTTGGCATTTTCTTGTCCTGTGCTGTTTATTGGTAGTGATGTTTTATGAATGAGCCCCCAGGGATTTTCATTACCATTGGTTTTGACCATGGGTTTTCCAGGAGGAGCGTGTTTTCTTGTATATCTTCTGGTGGTAATGTTTTCTACTGTCCTTTTATCTGGTCAGTAAGAGTTCAACGCCAGATCTGTTTTTGAAGGGATCCCGCTTCGCCCTCTGATACTCCCTTCTGGTGATCCTGGCCTGCCTCCTTAGTTGTGTCAAGTTTTTTGTCTACCAAGAAATGTTGTTAGGGCATCTCTTCTTCTTTTGTGGAATAGAGTTCTGGCGTGCTGTCAATATAATGTTTTGAACCGTTTTTGGACTGCGCATCAGTTGGAAAACCTTAATGCTATCTTCAGTATGCTCTTGAATCAGTTCTTTGATTTTATTGCTAAATTCCTGCCAGTAAGTACAGCTTGTTTCTTCAGCGTAGTGTGCATAGCGTTAAGGAGTGTGGCGCCTTCGTGGTTTCCCACTTCTGCGCCATGTGTACGCTGTGGTGACAAACAGTATTATTATTATTATTATTATTATCTTTATTTTCTCCTAAGAGACACTCGCTTTCGGCTATTAATCAGGGGCTGCATATTCATATATAAGTTATATACATAATTATCCATTTATAATTTATACATATCATTGTCTTAATAAATTATACAAATTAGAAAGAGAGCACAAGCATAATTTGCAATTTTACAAGGAATTAGGGTGTTCACATCTACACCACTATTTACAGCGAGATAATAGAAAGACAAGACATATAATATAAACATAACAGGAGCACTAGTGCGGAGCAAAAACAGTCCCTACCAGTTCATTCTTCATTTCCTGCATTCTCTTTTGTTTTCATCTGTGGGCTTCACTCAACATTTATAGGTGGAGTAGTGCATTCTGAAACATTTCAGTCCTGTACCTCTTCTCTGTACAAAGCCTTTCTGAGTCTGCTTGAAGATCGTTGTAGATCTTAATGGTGTTAGAAGGAAAAAATCGCCGAAGGCTTCCCAGCTGAGTGAGCGCACTACTGATTGGAGGGGATGGTGTTCTATTCGTCCATCTTTGCGTCATGCGGGGCCGAGTCAGCAGCTAGTCAGTTTTCGGCGAGTCGAGTCTCCCGGTCAGCAGTTTTGCAAGCGTGAGAATGTTCTTGGTGACAATTACGTGAGACCAAGGCGTGACATCCAAGTTGGCATATAAAACAGCCCTTGAGATTGTAAATGGCTGCGTAGTGATCCTGTTTAACCATCTCAGCATCCAATACTCTAAACCCAGGAAAGCCTTGATGGTAGCATCTGGGGCAGAAGACCAAATCTGAGATGCGTAGATTGGGAAGGGGATGACGCATCTTAAAATATATTGTTTTACAAGGTCAGAGTTCCTGATACCTACCAGTTCCTGTCTGGAGGTCCATAGTGCTGCGCAAGTTTTCTTCTTTACATATCCGAAATGGGGTGTGAAGTTTAGGTTTTCGTCCCATTTCAGACCAAGATCAATACGTGTCCTGACTTTTTTGACAACGCTGCCATTTACGCGTATTGATATGTGGTTCTTTATTACCTTATTGGTGAAAACCATTTGTGCTGTCTTGTGTTCATTTAGTCGGAGCCCCATGCAATTAAGGTATTCTTGCAACTCGGCGATTTTGGAGTTTGCTTCGTTGTTGCGTTGTAAAGATGTGTTTTGGTCATTCGAGGTGATGAAATATAGAAGAAGAAGACAATACCCTTCACGGCTACAAGCCAGGGGTTTACAGTAAAGGTTAATACAAGGTAAAAGTCTAATATAAAGGTTACAAAGGCTAATACACTGCAATAAACAAGGATGAGATAGGAGAAAAAATAATCTTATTACTAATTATACAAGTGTAATGAAATGAAAGCAAATGGAAAATTTACATATGAACGTATATACACAACAGCATGTTATCATGCTAATTTATCCTCCAGGGAGCAGTCCTCTTACAGTGTTGGAGTCATCTGAGCAGGCGCAGAAAGTTGGAGCAATGTAGTGAGGGATCCATGGGAGTGATGGACAGGTCCTTGGGAGCAGGTTCTAATGCCCTGTGACATGGTCCTGAGAAGGAAGTCGATGGAGTAAGTTCTGCCTGTATTTTTTATCCAATGCGAACTTGTAGAGGTCGCCATCCAAGGAGTATACGTACTGCAGCATTTGCACGGGTATGAAGCGATCGGATAACTTTAACCGGTTTGGGGTGGCCTGGAGGACTGGATTGGCCCGAAGGCTTGGGACCGGGGTCCTCCAACCGCAGTTGGCCCAGACGTCTGGGTGCGAAATAATGCCAACCATCATTTTTACAGAAAAGACCAGTCTTCTCTCATGGATAATGGCAGGAAGACGTCTGATGCTTAGAGATGCTGCCATCTGGGTGGTCCTTCGTGCAGGGGGAAGTCGGAATTTCCATATGGCCCACTTCAATAGCCAAAATTCGCCCGCAAAAATCCGCCCTAGATGCGTTGCGGCAGTTAAGGTCCAGACTTCTGCTCCATAAAGAATGACCGGATAGACACACGTCTTAATATACCTGCACCCAACGGCCTGGTCATGGACATGCATAAGTTGTTGCTTAAGCATCCACCGGAGTCGACAGAATTTTTTTTTCAGGTGGTCTATGTGTGGTATAAAGGAGAGCTTCTGGTCAAAAATAACGCCCAGGTCGGTGTGTTGCTGCACAGCAGAAATCGCGGATCCTCTTATATTGGGTTGCACCATCGTTGGGTTCCGTTTGAGCGAGAAAGTGAGCTGTTTCGACTTCTCAGGATTGATGTGAAGGCCGAAACCGGAGAGGAAGGCCTCGAGGTTCTGGATTTTATGTTCGATTACGACATTTGTGTAGTCAGCAGTGTCTCCGGGGTTAATAACAGTGAACAGCTTTATATCATCGGCAAAGGTGATAATATCAGTTCGGCCCGTCACGAAAGGCAGAAGAACGGCTGAGAACAAAATACCAGAGAGGACCCCACCTTGTGGGACTCCAGTTGTAATATTTCTGGTGTAGCGTCGATTGGCATCGCGAACAATAATCGTCCTATTCTCAAGCATTGACTGAATGAACCAGAGCACGTCTCCGCCAATGAAGTAATACTCACGTAATAGCCTTATCAACGCGTGAACGGATACGGAATCAAATGCTGCCTGGACGTCGATATAAGTAACGGTGATTTCCGAACCGTGCTCAAATGCTTCGAGGATCTTGGTAGTGGTACTGACTAGATTTGTAGCGGTGGATCTTGACCGGGTGGCATAGTGGATCTGCGGTGGCTGATGTGGCATTATTTGTGTGGTTAACGTTTTCAGAAGAGATTTCTCAAATAGCTTTAATAGGCTTGATGCAGAAGAAATAGGACGGAAGTGACTGGGCTGAGAAGCAGAGCGTATTTTTGGCAGCGGTCTTACTAGATAGACATGCCACATAGGAGGGACGAATTTTTGATGAAGGATTTTGTTGAATAATGACAGAATAGGATCAACAATAAATGTACTCAGGCATTTCAACATAAACTGAGGAATCCCGTCTGCGCCGGATGCGGCCGTAGGTGCTAAACTGTTTATTGCATAAATCAGTTGATATTTGGTAAGTTGAACTGAATTTAAGAGGTCGGTTGAAATCGGATTGATTGGTAATTCCATTGGTGTGATGGATTCTGGCTGAGCCGCAAACCTAGTTATGTGGTCGAGCCAACTGCTCAGATTGAGTGAGTGAATGGCGTCCTCTGATTTGCTTCTATGGAAGGGCTTCCCTTTATTTATGGTAGCCTCTAGGTGAAGTTTTATTGCCTCCCTCTTATTCCTAATGAAAAGAGCCCTGGCTCGGGAGAATGCAGTTCTGTCCGAGGGTGAGCCGGAGTTTTTCCACCGCTTGTGCATGTTCTGTTTGACGTGGAAGCTTTCAGAGACTTTTCGACTCCACCAGGCCCTTGAATGCTCTGTAATGGTTAGCTTCTTTGTTGCAGCATAGAGAGAGACAGTGGCTATCCATCTTGTCATTAGGTCAATTCCGAATTCAGGGTCGCATTCCTCAAGGAGACATCCCATGGAATTGCCTGGGCTGCATAAACACACCTTTCAGGATCAAGGTATTTGGGCGCTGTAATAGTTTTGGCTGTGACTTTCCTCCTGCCAGAAGTGATGAGTATTTCTGTTTGCACAGAGAGAATGATGGGGTTATGATCAGACTGTAGGTTGCTTGTCGGGTTTTGATTAGCCACACAATTTGCTGACGCGAACGCGAGGTCCAATGTGCTTTCACCCCTCGTGGGTGGTGTGCTCACCAGTTTAAGACCTAATATGTCTAAATGCTGACTCAGTCTTCTCTTGAGGCTCCCCAGGGTATTTGGGAGATTGAAATCCCCACACACGATATGCTTCAGTGATGAGTGGAGATGGTTAATCAGCCAATTGAGGAGTATTTCAAGTCGTCTGCATATACGATAAATTGTTTATGATTTTGGGTCAGGAAGGGATGCAGTGCTGTTGTAATGAGCGTAGCAGAGAGGACACCACCGTGTGGGACTCCCCTGTTGACTTGGAAGGTCTCTTTGAAAATTCCATTTATGGCAGTGATATGTCTCTTTGTGATCTTTGTGAGATCACTGAATGAAGGTACTCCGGTCTATGCCCGAAGTAGTGATGGTTGATGGTATTTAAAATGGATTTCTCAAATATTTTTTGAAACGAACATCCAATTGCAATAGGCCTGTAGTCGTTGGCGGATTTAGGATTGTTATTTTTGGGAACAGTTTTAACGAAATATGTATTCCATATCTTCCGAAAGTGGTTTTCACTTAAAATTTTGTGGAAAATGCGAAGGAGCAGATCTATGATGTATACACTGCTGATCTTAATCATGAAGAGCGGGAATTTATCAGGCCCAATTGTGGCTTTATTCCTGAGGCTATTCACGGCGGCTTTAACGTCATCTCTAGCGATATTGATTTGAGACAATTCAGGATAGACCTCTGTCTTCAGTTTGCTGATTGCTTCACGGATTTTCTCTGCGTTGGCTTCGCTGTCAATTTGATTTTCTGCCAGAGGAGTTCCAAAGGTGGCTTGGGTCCATTCTGAGAAGATGTGCTCGGACCTTATATCCGTACACCTTTTCTTATTATATATCCTGCTTCCTTTCTTTAAATGTGGTCGCACCGTGTCATAGTGAGCTTGACGTTTCAATCGAATGAATCTAGCTTCTTTATATTGAATATAATCAGGTGGGTGTTCAGTTTTTTTCCATTTTCTGAAGAGTTTTTTTGCTTGTTCTTGAAAGCATATTTTACTTGTGGCCTAAACCACGAATTCGCCCGATCTGAAATTTTAATGCGTTTTGATGCCCCCTCAAGAGCAATAAAGTGAAGGGTATCCGAAAGTGCTTCTAAGGCATCGTCTACTGGGAGTTGGAAGAGATTTTGCCAGTTGAAATTCGCGAGCCGTTTCAAAATTACGTCTGGTTTTATATACAGTACTTTGTTGGGAAGATAACATCAGCGTTGTTTTCTCACCTCCAGTTCTCTTTTTGTCTACAAGCTTGACTTCTTAGGTTGGCTTGGATTGAGAAAGGGATGTGATCAGAAGCGAAGCGAGTGGTACTGTCAGTTAATGTGATGTCTGGAGCATTATAGTACACCAGGTCAAGGCTCTGTGTGCCTCTTGTGAGGGGCGTTTCAAGTTGTTTCATCGAGAGGGTTTCCATAGTATCATCATCCAATTCGCTCTTTGCATCTTTGTGCTTAGGAAGAGGCATGTTCAAATCTCTCATCACGATAGATTCTACACTTGGGTTCAAGTTTGCGACGAGCCAAGTAAGGAGTTCATTTCTGGCTTCGCTGTCATGGATGGGTGGAAGGTATAGAATACAAATTTGTACATTCTTTGTACCTTCTCTGAAGATTGCTGAGACGGCTTCAAAATTTTCCGTGTGTGACTCTTGGTTTTTAATTACAGAGAAATTATTCTTATAGAGTATAATTACTCCTCCTCCTCTTTTGTTTTCTCTTCCTCTTGTAACGCATTTAAAACCAAAATTGTCAGCCAGAGTATCTAGCTGTCTTATTTTGAAGCCAGGTTTCTGTCAGGCAGATGAATTCATATTCCGAGCTTAATAGAAGGTTCTGCAAAGTGTGAAGTTTATTGGTTATGCTGCACACATTTTGAAGGTAAAGAGAGACTCGCATATTTTCTTTCGAGTCTGATGAGAATTCCTTAATTGCTACTGCGCTACCCTAGTTGAGGGCCTCGAAGCACGATCCCTGAAGCGTTTAACCAGGGTGCCAGTGGGCCAAATGGTTTTGTTTAGTAATCGTGCTTCGCAATTGATAGGGCATGAGATAGTGAAGGAGGAATATGCCGGATGTCTTGTTCGTACTCGTCGTACTTCAACGTCGATACCCATCCCCCTCTACACACATTTCTTTAATGACGCTCGGTGTGATACTGGGTTCAATCCGCGAGACAAATAGCTTTCCTCTTGTTTGAACTGAGGTGATGCTGTATCTTTTTGCAAGACAAGAGTGATAATCAGATGGCTGGGATGTTGGAGGATGATCAGTAGGATCACCATTTGTCCGTATGGCATATTGTTGCTGATGGGCATTTAGGTGAGGGGGGGTCCTTTTTAGTGGAATTTTGAGGAGCCGATTTTGTCGGGAGAGAAACAGCCTAAGCATAAGTAGGTTTCTGATTCAAACCAAGATCTGCAGAAGAAGTAGAGCTGGAGATAGCGATCGCTGGACCGTTTTCCGACCTGTGCATTTCTTTTATTGGAGGATTTAGTTTTTGAATTATCAAAATCAGTATGCAATTATCACAAATTTGAGGGGGTGACTGCTCTTTTCAGGGATCAGCATTTGCAACTCTGCCCTACCTTTGAGGGCAGAGTTGCAAGATGCGGGTTCTCCATTGGATTCCCTATTGCAACTTTTGAAATGCCAGCTGAGCAATCCTGTGGGTTTTCGAGTATCTGATATTTCGTCAGATTGTTCCGTTAATTGCACGTAGTTGAGTTAGGACTGTGTATAATTTATCATCAATTAGTTTTTGGTTGGCTATTAACGTTCTATTCTGTTCATGGTTTTCTTCTTGGATTCCTTGTAGAGTTTTGTGGATCAGAAGAAGGAGTTCCTCAAGTAACTCTTTTAGCATTTGTGACTCATGCTTAAAGTAATCCTGATCTGTTTATCTTTCTTGATCATTCCGAGCCCCACTACAGCCTATTTCTTTCATGTAGTCAAGAATATCATTTCCATCTTCATATGTTTTCTTGTACTCACAGTCGTCTGGGCATGTGTTACAACCTAAGATATCAATTAGTGTAAAGTGTAAAGTGTGTTTGGGGGTCAAACGGCACCAGGGGTTTCCCCCATCTCCGCGTAGTTTACATTGTCGTGTGATACAGTACACTGTAAAGGCCAGAGATTTAAAAGTGTGTGGATATTGTAGATGAGTAGTGTTGTGTACCGTTGTTCTTCTGGCCATTTAGCCGCCAGGCCTCTGCTGAGGCCAGACGTTGCCCACACTTTGCCCCGTGGAGGCAGACCAGGTACACCAATACTTTAAATAAGTACTCTGGCAGGTCCTGCCACCTAGTTTCCTGAGATTTCAGTGGCTAGGACCTAAAAAAAAATAAATAATAAATAAAAAAAAAAAAAAATAAATAATAAAATAAATAAATAAAATAATAAAATAAATAAATAAAAAAAAAAAAAAAAATTGAGAGGTTATCGCGTGGTGGTTGTGCTAGAATTGTGAGGCCGAAAATTGTGGGCGAATCAAATTTGGCTGTAATTAAGTTTGGATGTGTGGGGCTTTCGCTTGCGTGCAGGTAGAGTGGGAGGGAGACTGAAGGCTGGGGGGGCGACAGACAGAAGAATGGAGTCGATAGGGAGGGTGACTCCAAGATTTGGTGGGGCATGCCCATGCCGCACCAGAAGGGAAAGTGTGGGTGGCAAGGAGGGAAGGAGATAGAGGGACCATCACCTCCCCCCCCGGCCAGGGAAAGGGAAGAAAAGTGGACCAGGCAAGGGCGCCAGGTCAGATCGCCAATAAGGCTAGTGTGCAGAGAGGCTCTGCAGTTTCTTCAGTCGGTGGAATGTCATTTTTGGGACATTGTCCCATCCGAGGTTTACAAAGTCCAGTTTATTTTGTAGCCATTCATCGGTTAAGATCCTATCCGAGGTTATTTAGTCCAGTCAGCTTGGATGTGCATTTGCGATTTCATTTTGTTTCTTCTGTTATGAAGTCGGATCCCTGGGGGTTTGATTTCTTCTGGTGGTCCTTAGTGGTGTCGAATTGTTTTTCTGATTATGGGCAGCTTTGATGGGTACTTGCATTCTCTTCATTGCAGTGGTTGCGGCTGAGGGAAGGTCCGTCTTCTGCTGAAAAGGCCCTGAGCGAATTTTGTTAGCGCTTTGTAGCTGTCTTCTTCTTCTAGGATGAGGTGTTCCTGGTTTTGCAGTGTGAATCGAATTTCAGTGATGAGCCGGCAGCGTAGATCTTGATACAGGTGACAGTGATACATGAGGTGTTCCCATGTTTCTGTTTGGCCACAGTGGCAGAGAGGAGTGTCACTGAGTCGGAAGCCTGATAACTTGTGTCTGAATGCACCGTGTCCGGTGAGTAGGTATGTGACGAGGAGTCCTGGAGACAGCCAGTGGGGATATTTTGGATATACCGTCTGAATTGTCGGCACGAATTTCCGAGTGATTTCACCTTTGATTGAATTTTCCCAGCGGGTTTGCCAGGTCTGTTGGAGATGCAGTGTGAGTCGCTTCTTTTCCATTTTAGGGTCATTGGCTAAGTCAATCGTGTAGTTCAGGCAGGTGGACGTTTTTCCTTTGCTGAGGTGGTGTAGGATTCCGCGACGAACGATCTCCAGGTCCAGGGGGAGGGCACCCATAAGGACCTGCAGCGCGTGAGTACTCACCGTCCTGCAGGCTCTGGAGATCGTTAGCAGGGTATATCTTTGTATCGTCTCGAGTTTTCTCCTGTTGACCGCGGTGGTCGCTTTGTGGTACCAGACTCCGGAGGCATATGAAATGGCTGGCAGGAATACTGTCGTATAGAAGAGGGCGAGGGTCCTTTTCCTCAAGCCCCAGTCCTTACGGGTGACTCTTGCAAAGAGTGCAGAATAGTTTCTGATTTTATTCCTGATGTATGTCAGATGTGGTGTGAAGGACAGATTCCTATCGAGCATGACTCCCAAATGTTTTAATTCCGTTGCGAGTTTGACGGTTTTCCCCTGGACTTTGATTTGGGGAGGCCTCCTAATATCTAGGTTCCCCCTGAGTAGGACTGAACATGTCTTGGTTGGAGAAATTGTGAGTTTGTTGTTGTCAGCCCAGTCTTGCAGGATAGTGACTGCTCTATTTGCGGAGTTCTCTAATTGTGCTCTGGAGTCCTCAGCAAGCATCAGAATAAGATCGTCTGCATAAGCCTGGGATGTGACGTTTCCAAGGTTGAGATTTAGGAAGCTGTCTAGGACGACATTCCAAAGAAGAGGGCCCAGAACGGAACCCTGTGGGCATCCTCTGTGTATCAACCGTGATATGGAGCAATACGGAGTAGTGACTGTGACTGATCTGTCTGAGAGGTATGTACTGATGCATTTGTATAGATTTGCTGGCAGATTAGCCTCCCGGAGCCTGCCGAGGACACTTGGCCACCAGAGAGTGTCAAACGCCCCAGCAAAATCTATTGCGATGACGAGGAAGTACTTTCGGTTGGTTGTGGTTGCGGCGTTAACAATATTTTCCAATGCATCTACGGTGGAGTATCCTTTTCTGAACCCGAACTGATTTCGGGATTGAAGGCCTGCGTTTGAGTAGTGAGTTTCTATCCGATTTCGTAGAAGGTGTTCCATCAGTTTGCTCAGTACAGACAGTAAGGCTATGGGTCTGTAGGACCCTGGGAGATCCTGCTGCTTTGTTGGATTTTTCATAAGATATCAATTAATGAGCCATTAAGCTTCTCGTTCAGCTCCGTTGCCGTGAGGTTGTCGGAAACATGTGGGGAAGGTTCTTCAGTTTCTGAGTCGCCGCTGTCCATGACGTGAGATTCTGTTGCATTTATTTCTTCCCGTTGTTCTGCGCTATTGTTCTCATTGTGGGACCTGCATTTTGAGCAAAGGAATTTCTTTCGTCTGCTTTGATTTAAGCGCACGATGTCAACTTGAGAACAGCAGCTCCCAATGACGCTGCCACATCGCGAGCATTTAATGGCGTATTTATTTACAACGTTACAAATGTTGCATACTTGCTCCGTCATATCAGATGGTTTCTTTTCCATATTTGTAACGATTGAGACCGTAGAGGCGTTACTTATGTTTAACTTAAATCGGGAGCGTTGGCAAGATATTTCACTTATGTCTCGAGTTAGTGGGGGGAGCTATACACTCCACACCCAGTTATGGTTAAATTGGAGCCTTTAATTAATGTAAGGAGCGACCTTGAGGGAGGATTAATGGTGGGGAAAGCTGAGTAGTTGAACTTTTCGCGGACAAGAAAACTCATCTATGGCTCTACCACATTTCTTCCTTAGTTGGTATATTTAGATAGAGGCACTTCTAAACTTTCGATTAATACTAAATATAGCTAGTAAATGACTCAATTAAACTGAAAATAGCAAAAAATACAGAGCACGATAATCACGCTGTTGTCATCTCCGCCACCTAGTGACCTAGCATTCCTGGCATTCACAGTACTACTGTGAGTGCCAGGAAAAGTGTTTTATGTTGCTCACGTAAGTGTTGTTTTCAGTACTTTTGTTGTCCTGGAATTTGGCCGTGAAGTTAGGTGGGGCCCTATGTTACCGCACACACCATTTGGAAGGTAGCCTGGGTTGTCCGTTACTCGCTGGCTAGTCTCCGCCCGGGTCGCCTGAGTTTCCTGGACGGAAACAAAAAAGCGGGGTAAATTATGGGGGAAGTACAGAATGTACAATAGAAGGGGTAAAGAGAAAATACACCCATACGCTCAACCAAGCGAAGGGAGGGGATGGGATAAACCCCAGGAAAGTCACGCAGCAAGGGAGCTGCGTGTTGGTTGCCCTAATCGAATCGATGGTCTGCAACCACAGTGTCCTACCCTGACCTAGATCTGGGTTAGCAGTATCCTATACTATGACCAAAAGTCCAGGGTTTGCTGTCCGTATATGTGAATTGTATATCATGTTTGCTTGAGGAGACAGAAGAGCGTCAGGGGTGAAGTCTGGTAATGGGTTCCGTCCAGCTAGTAAACAAGTCCAGGATGAATCAAATTATGTGAGAGGACAAGTTTGGAGTATCAAATCTGGTAGAATGAGTCCCTCGATGACTGAAGTAGGTGTGGTTATTCCTGGCAGCGGAGTAACTGGAAAGGCTAGGTAGGTGTCTCGGCTAGTCGTCCAGAAGCATTGTCACGTTTCGGTGGCAAACGGGGAAGTAGTGATCTTCTCCGGGTGAATAATTCTTAAGCGAAGTGGGAAAAGGCTTGATAGTAGTGTTCTTCGGTGACATAAAAATTGGTGTCCTTGTGGTTGGTCCTGAATTTGAGTGATGAATCAGCACCAACGATCCTGATATGTTGAACAGACATATATAAGGTGCTTCCAGTCCTTACTGAGTCCACAGTGACAATCGGGATTCTTAGCCATGCCCGTGGACGCCAGTTTGATGTTGATAGAGCCGGAGAAAACCAGCGAGGCGAGGTTGGGTAGACTTTGGAAATATCTGGGATGAAGTTGTGGTAATTGGTCCGTTTGTTGAGTTGTTTCATCTGGATTGCCGAGTTTGGGAAAGGAAGGATGCAAGGTGTGTCTTCTCTCGTTTAATACCAGCACCTGGATCTATTGAGTAATTAAGAATTGTGGCCGAGAGGCCTCTAGAAAGGTGGTAGTGGAGACCTCTTTGGATGGCATACAGGTTCAGGGGGAGAGGACGTGCCAGGACCTGAAGGGCAGAAATACTCACTGTGCAGCATGCATGGGTAGTAACAAAGAGGATGGTTCTCTGAATTGAGTAATTTCCACATTTTCTTCTCAAGGATGACATGGTTAAACCGACTATACCCCAGCAGAGCATGATTGTAGGGAAGGAAACAGTCTTTTACTCGTAGAAAAGAGCTAAGGTACGACGCTTCAGGTGCCAATCTATACGACTAACTCTGGCAACCAGAGCCGTATAGTTCCTAATTTTGGTATGGAGGTATTATAGGTGTGGAGAGAAGGTAAGCTTGTGATCACAATTGACGACAATATACTTTAGTTTCGCTACAAGGCAGATGATTCCTCCTGCGGATTTATCGATGGGGTTCGCTGGAGGCATCCTTTGAGTAGTATTGTTTTTGGTGGGTAAATTTGGAGCTTGTGGGTGGTAGCTCAATCCTGTAGAATCTTTATGGCATTGTTGGCTGAAAACTCAAAGGTGGTAGAACAATTGTCCAGAACAGTAAGGATAAGATGGTAAGTAAATGCCTGGGAAGAGACGGGTCCAAGATCCAGTTTGAGGAATTCGTCTATGACCATATTCCAAAAGAATGTATGAAGGACCAAGCCCTGAGGACATCCTCGGTAGATACAGCGAATTACTTGTTGATAGGTATTGGTAACAGAGACTTTCCTATTGTAGAGATAATCCTGAAAACGGTTATAGAGGTTGATAGGGATGTTAGCTTGGCAGAGGTGCTGGAGGATGCGTGGCCACCAGAGAAAGTCGAATGGCCTGGCGAAGTCAACAGATATGATGCTGGATGTGGTGGCAGAGGAGGTGAGGTGTCTGAGTGTGTCCTCAGCATTGCATCCAGGACGGGATCCAAATTGGTCTGGAGCTTGCAGGTTTGTTGTTTCATAGTGGTGTTTTGAAAGCAGAAGATGCTCAAACAGTTTGCTTGTGCAGAGAGAAGGGTTATAGGACTGCAGGATTTCGGTTGTTTTGGTGGCTTGGAGGGATTTTTCAGGATGAGGCGAAGGTTGGCCTCTTTTCAGGCATTTGGGAAGGAACCAGCAGAAAGGCAGTGGTTGAAAAGATCAAGCAACAGAGTGGGTTGGGTACGGGAAAATATACGCTGAGTGGACATAAATCATGGAAATACCTACCTAGTAACAGATAGGCTCACTTTTCGCTCGGATAAGGGCGGTCACACGGCCAGGCATTGTGTCCATTAGTTCACAAAAGAGTTCCACAGGTATTTCCACCCATGCTTGCTGCACCGCTGTCCATAATTCCTTTAGGATCCAAAGCTCTAACGGACCTTCCCACAGCATCCTAAAGATGCACAACAGGGTTCATGTCTGGTGAATGTGAGGCCATTCCATGGTGGCAAAATCTGCGGAATGCTCTTCAAACCATGTTCCAGTCACCATGGCTCTATGGGGAGGCGCGTTGTCCTGCTGGAAGAGTCCAATTCCCTGTGGGTGCACGATGACCATGAAGGGATGCAGATGGTCTGCAATAATGGACATGTAACCTGGACCGTTCAAAGATGCGTCTAGACGTACCAGAGGTCCCAACGTGCGCCAGTTGAACACGCCCCAGACCATTACCGACCGTCCACTTGCCTGAACAGTTCCTTGTTGACATGACGGGTGCATAGCTTCGTGCGGTTCCGCCATATACGCACCCTCCCGTCTGTTCGAAATAACTGGAGACGAGACTCATCGGACCAAGAGACCCGTCTCCAATCATCCAAGGTTCAGTGCCGGTGTTCTTTTGCCGAGTTGTCGTAGAGTCCTGATGTGGTATTAACAGTGGGACTTTGGTGGGTCGGCGGCTCCCATAACTTATTGCAGCTAATGATCGCCTGATGGTCTTGGTGGAGACATATCTGGTACCTCCCTCGTTGAAGTCGGCGGTGATTTGTGCCACTGTCGCTCTCCAGTTGGCTGAAACAATGGGAGACAGACGTCGACGTCCACGTTCATCCGCCTCCTTTCTCTGCCCACAGCGCTGTGCACGATGAGATGTTATTCGCGAAATGGCGTATTCCCGATACACTCTTGATACTGTCGAACGGGACAGTGCATTTTCTGTACCACCTTATATATTTTTTATTTTATTTATTTGTTTTTATTATTATTATTTATTTTATTTTATTTATTTTTATTTATTTATTTTGTTTTTAAGGTCCTAGCCGCCGAAATCCCAGGAAATTAAGTGGCAGGACCTGCCAGAGTGAATCTACAGCTACGGGGTTCCTGGTCTGCCTCCACGGGGCCTAAGTGGGACAACGTTGGGCCTCAATAGGGGTCCAACGGCTAAATGACCAGATGAACAACGGTACAGAACACAACTCATGAACAATTCCCACACACTTTTAAATCCCTGGCATTTCCCAGTGAACTGGTTCACCACAATGAAAGCAACGCGAAGATGGGGGAAACCCCTGGTGCCGTCTGACACTAAATACACCTTACACCTTACCACCTCCGAGACAGAGTGACCCATGGGTCGAGCACCTACTATCATCCCTCTTTCAAAGTCGGTTAACTAACGACGTTTATCAATACCGACATCGAATTATTTATTTATTATTATTATTTTATTATTATTATCTTTATTTCTCCTAGGAGACACCCGGTTACAGCCATTGACTAGGGGATTTAGATACATATTATGTTATGCAGCAGAGAATAATATTATATACAGTTTTACATTACATGTAACACTCGTTACAAAATTATACAATACATGTAGCACTTATTATCAGAATTATACAATACATTAATAACTTGTAATCTGCTTAAGACTTACTTAATAAATAAACGAGTAAAATTTTATACTGCTGCGTTTAAAGAATAACATCACCATATTTACATTAGCACGGATATTCGCAGCAGAATAGTATACAAAATACAATTTAATACAATTTACGTGAATGCAGTGTACTATATACCTGCTGAGCCGTGGGTCCACTAGCGAGAGGGGTGACAGCTTCGCGCAGATATGCCATGAATTCTGTCCTTTCAGGTTGGCAGGGTTGTCAAGGACACTACTGACGCTGTGCTGCTGCAACAGGATCTGGAAAGGTTGAGCAGTGGGCTGACAGGTGGCAAATGAAGTTTAACATTGACAAATGTAAAGTACTGCATATGGGAAACAGTAACCCCAGATCAACGTATCAAACTCTGTGGTACTACACTGACAGTGGTAGAGAATGAAAAGAACCTGGGGGTAATTGTGCAGGCAGATATGAAGTTCTCTGAGCAGTGCACACGGTCTGTAAGAGAAACTCATGGTGTCTTGTCAATGATATACAGGAATTTTTCTAGCAGGGATAAGGAGGGGATTATTCCCTTGTATAAGACAATGGTCAGGCCACACCTTGAGTACTGTATACAGGTCTGGAGGCCTCATTTCAAGAAGGATGTAGAGCTGCTGGAACAAGTACAGAGAAGGGCAACAAGATTAGTGAATGGAACAAAGGGTTGCTCTTACGTAGAAAGGCTTAAGTTTTGAAAATTACAGTGTCTGGAGACTAGGCACCAGCGAGGTGATCTGATAGAGGTGTATAAAGCCTTGAATGGTTTGAGCATGCTCAATGCTGATGTGATTCTTCCTCTTGCTCAGAATAATCACCTGAGAGGGCATAAATTCAAATTGAGGAAAGACAGATGTGGGATAGATGTGCCGAAATTTGCCTTTAGCCAGCGGGTGGTTGGTTAGCATTAGCATTAGCATTAGTAGAGGCATTTGATGCAAGAAAGCAAGCTTATGCAGCATCAGCCAAAAAAAAAAAAAAAAAAAAACCACTTCCACTTCACCCCTCTGTTCGTTCAAAATACCTGTCCAGCTGAGCCTTAAACTTATTTAGGCTATCAACCTCCACCACAAGTGATGGAAGTCTGTTCCACCAACCAACCACCCGCTGGATAAAGGCAAATTTCCGCACGTCTATCCTACATCTGTCTTTCCTCAATTTGAATTTATGCCCTCTCAGGTGATTATTCTGAGCTAGAGGAAGAATCCCATCAGCATTGAGCATGCTCAAACCATTCAAGGCTTTATACACCTCTATCAGATCACCTCGCTGGTGCCTAGTCTCCAGACACTGTAATTTGCAAAACTTAAGCCTTTCTTCGTAAGAGCACCCCTTTGTTCCATTCACTAATCTTGTTGCCCTTCTCTGTACTCGTTCCAGCAGCTCTACATCCTTCTTGAAATGAGGCTTCCAGACCTGTATACAGTACTCTAGGTGTGGCCGGACCATTGCCTTATACAAGGGAATAATCACCTCCTTATCCCTGCTGGAAAAATTCCTATATATCATTGACAATACTCCATGAGCTACTCTTGCAGCCCGTCTGCACTGCTCAGAGAACTTCATATCTGCCTGCACAACCACCCCCAAGTGAGCAGTGTCCATTGATTACCACTCTCTGTCTTCTCCCCCTCAACCACCCCTTCCTTTATCCATAGCAGCAATTTGTCTCCAATGTCACACTGCTCCAATTTGTGTAGCAGTCTTCCATGTGCAACAGTATCAAAAGCCTTTCTAAGATCCAAGTATATAATATCAAAGCTATTCCCTGCATCCAGTTCTTTTGTGACTGCATCATGATATCCAATCTAATTGGTCAGGCAAGACTTCCCCTTAACAAAACCATGCTGTGTCCGAGCTATAACTGAAGTCTTGTCTAAATGATCCTGCAGTGCTTCTTTAACCAGTGCCTCCATTAATTTTCCTGGAACAGCAGTTAAGCTCACAGGTCTATAATTACTTGTGTCAGCCTGTGATCCTCCTTTGTGAATTGGGGTCACATTTGCACATTTCCAGTCTATGGGTACCTCCCCTGAGTCCAAGGAAGCTCTCATAATTATGGCTAAGGGTTTGCTTACTTCCTTTGCTGCCTCCTTTAATATAACTGGATAGATCCCATCCACCCCGGGTGCCTTTCTTGTGTTTATCTTCAACAGTTTCTCCTCCACTTTACTTCCAGTTATTTCAAGATTCTGTAGCTTACTGCTAGAGTTGAATACACCTCTGGCATTCCCCTCGCTGAATAACTCCTCATGTGTGAATGTCGATGCAAAATATTCATTTAGTTTGTTAGCTACCTGAGCAGGGTCATCAACAGTTTACCCATCGATATCAAGTGGACCAATCTGATTCATCCCTTTCCTTCTAGAGTTTACATAAGTAAAGAACTCTTTGCTGTTTTTCTTTGCATCCCTTGCCAAGGATTTCTCGTAATCTGCCTTCGCCTGCCTAACCTCCTTTGTAACTTGGTTGCATATCAACTTGTATCTATCATAGGCTTCTGTGTCATGTGTTAATTTGTAAGTATCCCATGCATTTTTCTTCTCTGTCATATGCCTCATTAGTTCATCTGACATCCATTTTGGCCTAAACCTTGAACAATATTTCTTAGTTGGTATGTAAAGCCTAGTAGCTTCCAAGATAAGTTCTTTGAATGCTTCCCATTTTGAATTTGCTGTTGGTAACATCATCAGTTGATCCCACTGTATAGAATTTAAATACTGTCTCAGTCCATCGTAGTCGCCTTTACGGAAGCAATAACCCTTCCCTTTACCCCTAATGGTAGTTACCTCTTTGAGTAAATCCCACTTCAGCACACTGTGATCACTGCCACCTAGTGGTTCATTTATCTGCAGATTCTTAATGCATGAAGAATCACTGCTGATAATCAAATCAAGAGTATTACTCCCTCTAGTTGCCTCCTGAACATGCTGATGTAGAAAACAATCATCCAATAAATCCACAAAAGCCCTGCTAGTGTGTGAGTGACCAGCCCCCAAATTCCAGTCAATATCTGGGAAATTAAAATCCCCCATTATAAGACTCTCTGATTTACTGGCCCACTATTTCCCTGTACAGTTTCTTATAATACTCATCAGAGTCATTAGGCCTATAGCACACTCCTACTCTCAATTTTGATCTCCCAATGCTCATGTCACACCAAACTGACTCAACACTGCACTGTCCAGCGATGTCGACTGTCTTCACTTCCTTGGCTTTTATGTGTTTCTTAACTAATAGCATAACCTCTCCTCCCTTCCTATCCTGTCTATCCTTTCTGTAGACATTGTACTCCCCAAATTCCAGTTCTGCCTTCCTTATATCTGTGTGACACCACGTCTCTGAAATCCCAACAATATCTGCCTTTGATGTTTTGAGCAATACCTCAAATTCATCAAATTTATTTACTAAACTCCTAGCATTGGTGTACACGCAAGTATACCTGCACCTGTTTCTATTCTTAGAAACAGGTGCAGGTAGAAATAGGTTGGTGGAATAGACTTCCATCCCTTGTCGTGGAAGTTGATAGCCTAAATAAATTTACTGATCTGGACAGGTATTTCGAAAGAACAGAGGGGTGAAGTGGAAGTTTTTTTTTTTTTTTTTTGGCTGATGCTGCATAAGCTTGCTTTCTTCCATTATATGCCTCTACTAATGCTAATGCTTTCAGTATTGATGCATAGGGACAGGGCTCCCTATGAGTATACATGCAGTCAGCCAAGCCATGTGGGACCCATGCTTCCCTCACACAACTACCCTCGCAGATTAAAGATACTTAAACGTTAACAGTTACAGACACACACTCATCATTCCCGTACACACATGTGCACACACACACCATTTCCACTCGCATGTTAACATACATACATATATAGACACTCATCATTTACGCACACCTACACGCAGCACGTTTAAATAGGGATTTAGGAGCATCAACGACTAAGGCCATGTTGCTCAGTGTATACTGTCTATAAATTGCGTGTACATTTCGTGTGTTAAATATAAGTATAAATACAGTAGAGTAAATACCTTAAAATCGTTTCTTTCCACCACAGTATAGGTTCAGTAGTAGATTGATGCACTTAATGAACATCCTTAAATATTTGATAACGAATTTTGGGATGCCATCATCACCGGTTGTTGCAGGGATAGGGAAAGCATTAGCAGCACGTATTAGTTGGTCCTTGGAAATTCGGATTGTAACCAGAATGTCAGTGGGATGAGAATGAATAAAGAATGGTAGTTCTGCCAATGCTGGATGCTGATCAGAGAATCTAGGAACAAAATCGAGCCATTCATGTGGGCCGACGTTCCTTGCTGAACATTCTCTTCTTTCGTACAATGTTGTTTCCTTTTTTTAAGGTTGTTTTGAATGCGCTTTAATCGCTGCCGACTTCTTCCTGTTTAACATTAATTTAGCCCGGAAGAATTCTATGCGACCTTGCACGCCTCCTATTCTTTCCATCTTTCAGGCAGGAAATATTTTGTTGAGTTGGGGAGTCCACCACGCTCTGGAGCCGGAGTAATGGTGACTTTCTTAGTAGCAGTGTTTAGGGACAATGACTCTAATCCATTTTTTAATTAGGTTGATCGCAAGAGTCGCATAAGACTCTGGAGATGGATGGTTTACGACGGAGTCTGCCTTAAAAGAATTGGAAATGAGACTATCATGGATAGATTGAAGTTGCGAGAAAACGTGGGGGATCGCTTGGAGTGTCGATCTTTGCAGTAGTATGGGCACGTCCAACGGATGGCCCAGGAGAGATGAACTAAGATAGTGATGAATTGGTCGCCGACTGGTAGACGGAAAAGGAGACTGCCTCAACTTACCTGGAGAGGAGGAGGAGGAGAAGTGGAGGCGATGCGAGCCAGAGGACTGCACGCGGGTTCCTGAGATGACCGTTCACAATGGAGAAGGGAATTACAAGGCAACGGCTAGGCAGTGGAGACGTCTTCGAAAGAAAGAAAAGAAAGTCAATCGCAAGAATCAGCTCACATCTATTTCAAAATGTTTCAAGGGTCTTCGATGAAGGCATCCGGATCGAGAAACTTTTGCGCGACAAGTTTTGTATTATTCAATAAAAAAAAAAACTTTCGCGAAACAAGAACTCGTTATCCGTGAGATTACTTTCATCCCGAGATGTTCAACATGCAAAGGAGTCCGCAAGTCTTGTCAAAGTAGTCGTTGTTCCATAAATGAAATAAATCCTCAGCTGACCAAGCTTCAGTTCATAACTCGTAATTCATATGTGTGATGAAAATGGCACCTCTAGTGAATTTATTGGAGAATTTTAGACGGTTTCGTACTTGCTAATTTTATTTTTACTTTCCTATTCAGGCATAGTGTCTTCTTTTAATTAATCTTTATGGTTTTTGGATTTGTAATATATTTTGTTGCTGTTATTGTACAATAGAGCATAGGTTATTTATGCAGGTAGAAATGAGCAAACAAGGTTTGCATCTATCTCATAAAACTGATGTGATGATAAAGTGAGAAATTTGGTCTAAAAAATGCACCTGAAAAAAAAACTTGATAATGACAAAAGGCAGTGGACGGCCAGAATCGAGATTGTATTGGGGGTTCCCGGCGAACCGTGCCAACCCCGCAGAAAACTGCATTTTCAAATTTTTTTTAACAATTGCATAATCATTTAATATTTCAGGTAAGTGGTAAACAGTTCTTTGATTTAATAAAATACAGTACAAAACACGTTTAATATAAACGTTCCTATTTATTATCAAAAAAGGTTTTGGATCAAATATTTTGATCAATATTGAATTATGCGTGGTTAATACATTTTCTGAAGTCCAAATTTATGGATCGACTCGTATTCGGGCATATACGGTACTTTCTGCTTATATTCATGCACGGCCACTTATTGGCACCCGAAAAAAAAGTCAAGAAACAATCAGGCCGTGAACACACTTTTACAAACACAATACACAACGAAGCAATATGGCCAAGTCACTGATGCGCCTAAAATTTAACAATAAGTCTCTTTTGACACATTAAATATCTATTAATAGATATTTTCTCTTGCAGATGGCCTGAAATGGGCCATGGGCTAAGCGTGTGTAATTTCACTTTCGAACTGAACAGTTTCAACCCTTGCTTTACCCCTCCCCTGTTGCTTTCCGTTGCAAGGCCAATTAATGATCCCCTTCATTTTCAATCCAAATCGTTTCTTTCCCTCTTCACGGGAAGATTACGTGTTCCGTGCCATCCCACGTGTCTCCAACATCGCGATCTTGTTAAGTTATCTTCATGCTTCAACCGATCTCGTGGGAACACGTGTTACATCTATCTCAAACTTTTGCAAAACAACGATTTTCGTGATAAAAGAATAGGGGGGGGGGGAGAGCAGGACGTGACCGAAGGAGTGATCGCAATGTGTAAGCTTTATTCCGACCTACTTTCTTATTAGCTGCAGGTACGCTGCCAGTGAGCCTCGGGGGTGTTTTATTTTACGAAGTTACGTTTTGTTTAACCCACGAAAACTCCTTCTGACAACACTTATTGGCTCCCGGTTGTGTTTTGGTGTTCTCCTCCTGAAGTTTGATAGCGGACACCCCATTTGCATGTTCACCTTTATGCAAGAAGTGGCCCTTGGATGTTATGAGAACTGTTTCGTGGAAAGAGATAATGTTCACCCTTGGATCTGACGATATTTGTTACGATGCTCACTAGACATTTACCTCTTTTCGTCAACGTTTCTTGCCCTGGGGGCTCTTGGCGTTTCCGGTGCCGAATTGGTGCATTCGTCGAAGCCGTCGCAAGACCAAGTAAGTTTATTAATTGTTATTTTGGTGCTACTTGGTTACATCATCTCTCTTACATATCGTGAGAGCAAGAGGGGCCTCTTTCAAGTTTTAAATTGTATTATTTTGACCTCTCGCGAATTGCGGTTGCGTCCCTGCTTGAATAATGGCATCGTTATTGTCAAGCGGACAGATTTCATACGAATACTTGTAATGGATACTTGTCAGCTTTCCGTATGGTGTTTATGTTACATAACGAGGTTGACAAACTGGAACAGATAGTTTATTATTGTTTCTTTAATTAAACAGAATTACAGATTCAAGCGTTGATTAAACACTGCTGATTAATCTTTTGTTCCTGATTATTATCGCCATTTCCTTTCTCATAATTTGTATCATTCGGTTCATGTGTTGTGGCCTTGCATTCCCCCATTACAGATGAGTCGTACTCTGTGGCTGGCTGAAACTTGCGTGCAATTTTCAACTTCCGCGTACTATGCAGAAGTCTCGAGTGGCACGTTCGACTTCTGCACCTTCTCGAGCGACAAATTATGCATAGTTTTCCGCTAGTATTTAATTGGACAGTTGTACCGAAGACTACATTTCATGCCGTATCCGTATTACCAAACATAAACGCACTAATATTCGTGGTTAACTACAAAGATGTTTTGCTGTAAGTAAAACACAAAGAGCCGTAGGTTATGATTCATTAATTGAATCTTGACTCGTCATGTCAAACAAACTGACAAATGTAATGCAGTAGCCACATATTTTAAACTATGAAATGGCCGAGTCGTGGTCACTTGAAGTACAGAGTACACCCTTCTCGTTCGGATTCACGTGATACCACAAAAGGCCATAGAATTCTCGCAATCCCCATCTTGTAAACTCCCTTCAATCTTATGTGGTCTTTGGGTAATGGGTGTTGACAACCGGCATGCACGCTGCAAGATCCAATCCGTGCTCTGCGACGAAGTATAACTCCTTCCCCCCCAATTAACCGTTTGAGCTGTTCTGCTGCAATGAAGCAGATCCAATTTCCGTTTATTCCCTGTATTTGGCATTTTCAATAGTGAATGCAGGGTATAAACAAATTTATCTGTAATGAAACGAATGTAAGTAAGGGAGCGACAAACGGAGTGCATACCTTGAGTTAAAAAGAAAAGTTTTCATGATGGCTAATTTTAATCTTTCCGATTCTTAGTAAAGAATATATGGGGGGGCGGTATATACTCATCCTCATGGGTTGTTAGCTAAAAATCGGAAAAAGTGATTTAATTATACCGAGCTTTATTAAAAATATTGAAATTTACTTCTTCATCGGTTATATTCAGCCTTACAATCGATGAGTGTTGGATCCGCCGCTTGTCCTTTGTATTAATTTAGTTTGTCTCACAGGAGTTTAAGTAATGCGGTCTTTTAGTGTATCTCAGTATCAATTTATTGAATCGATGCAAATCGGAGGACGTAATTAATTGGAGGGATACCGCACCTGGCTTGATCGTCTACACCCCAAAGTACGATTGAGTAACAGTTACTGTATTAACTAAAGTTAATCATTGCAGCTCACTCGGGGGACCAACTCTTTACGAAAACGATTGGGTAGCTCATTTCCATTACAAAGCGCGTGGCTATTACTCCACTATATTTCGTGGATGAGCGGTAGTTTTCTTTTCTCAATTCGAAAACATTCGGGAGGACCACTTTTATTACTCCGAGTAAATATTGTGGTTAACCATATTGGACAGTGGGCCAGAACCTATCAAAACCTGAACGAAAGTAAAAATAATAATAGTAAGTTTTAATCTGTGAGTTTGATATTCATTCTGCTTTAAGCACAGATGTCTACTTCGTCGTAATATGCAAATTGTGACAGGTGTCAGCAGGCCGTTGTTTGCCTGCAACTGTCTAAAATGTGGTTGAGTTGAGAGGCCGCTTGAAAAAGATTGTGACGTCACTCGTAGTGGGACTTCGTTCTTCGATTCCGTGTACCGCGAGGACTACAAAGTTGTCATGTCTCAATTCATAGATGCGGATAAGTACCTTAATGATATGAGGGTGCCTTCTTAATACAAAATTCCTAAAACGGTCTGATAAGCTTAGGAATTTACAAGTTGCCCAATATTTCACGTGAGTTAACAATTACTTCCACGATTACCCAATATTTCACGTTGTGTTAAAGATCACTTGCCCGAACGTCAGTTTTGATTCTTATGCTATTAAATGCTTGAACTAGTGAACAATATAACATAAAAGGAATCGGCTTCCCGTTTCAGTTTTTATCGTGGTTTACGCTTAAATCTTCCACACGGTCAATTTCACACACACCTTTCACAAAGTACCGATCGACTGAAGGCTCATATACGTTTCTGTTAGAAAAATATTCAGAAGACTATCTGGATGTCTGTGTGAGGATTTGATGGACATAGTGAATGCAAGCAAAGGTGTCCAAAACACTCCATGCCTCACGATTAAGGGAACAGAGTTGTTGCGGTGCGGCACAAACATCCTGCCCATCTTCTCAAGGCGCCTCCGTGGGCAGGAGCAGCGGAGCGCAGCACACGCTTCTTGATTAGACCGGGGTTCGCACCCGTGACCACCAAATACGGAAGATGTGGAAAGGTCAGGGAATGACCACCGCATATCCCTGGAGCAATATGGCCTTAGTTGCTAATGCTGCTAAAAACCAAAATAACAGCGACCACCTTCTCAAAACCATACGACTACAAATCAACCAAATGGAAAGCTCATAGTGGTGACAATCGCAGAAAAGTGAAAATAAGTAAAAAAATAAATATTTTTTTTTACTTTTTTTTTAACTTCAAACACAAGACTTATTAGAACCAATAGTACCTAGTACCGTGCTTGGGTTCGAGGTTGAGAAGACGAAAGAAGATATTTGTTGATATTGGACTTGAACTTCTGTAGATTGTAATTTTCAGGAATTAGGTATGAAGGAAGGTTGTTCCAGAAAACGGCAGTTGAATGAATAAATGAGGAAGATGAAAAGTTGGTTCTGTGAGTTTGAATTTGGACAGTAAATGGATGTTGGTTGATGGAGGCACGTGTTCGGACTGTTTTGAAAGAGAGAGCGGGAATTATAGAAGCCAATTCAGAAGAACAGTGCCCAGGGAAGTATCTGTAGAAGAGGCATGCAGCAGAAACAGTACGCCTATGAGACAGCGAGTGGAGAGACTCTGTTAGAGATGAATCATTAATTAACCTAACTGCCCTCTTCTGAATGGAATCAAGAAGCCTGAGAGAGGTTTTGGGGGCACCACCCCAGATGTGGGAACAATATTCCATGGCAGGGCGAATTTGCGATTTATACAGAGTGAGCAGCTGTTTGAAAGAAAAGTAACGCCGAGAGCGAAAGAGAAAACCAAGTTTTTTAGATGCAGACGAAGCAATATTTGTAATGTGCTTTTGCCAAGAGAGATTAGAAGTCAGGATAATCCCCAAAAGAGATATATCATTTTGCCTAGAAATCGGAGTGTCACTAAAGATAAGCATAGGAGCAGAAGAATCCTTTTGGCGAGTTATAAGACAAGACTGAGTTTTACAAGGATTGAAATCAACTAAGTTGTCTTTGCCCCACTGGAGAATTACCTGGAGATCGGCATTTAAGGAACTGGTAGCGGATATTCGAGAAGTTGAAGCTGATTGAGCAGGACAAGGTTTCTCAAAATGGAAAGTGGAATGCAGTGTGCTATCATCGGCAAAACTATGGATAGGATTTCCAGTCAATGGAAGAAGGTCATTAATATACAAGAGGAAAAGAGTGGGGGGAAAGAACTGAACCTTGGGGGACACCGGCATTAGTGGAGAAGTTAGAAGACAGAGAGCCATCTACCATCACCCTCAGTGAGCGATCAAAGAGAAAGCTGGATAACTAATTACAAAAAACAGTGGGCAAACCACAAGATAGAAGCTTGTTTAGAAGACCTTTATGACAAACACGATCGAAAGCCTTTGAGTTGTCAAGAGCAACTGTTCGTGTTTCACCGAACTTTTCCATTGAATTTGTCCATGAATGGGTAACATAATCCAGAATATCACAAGTGAATCGACACTGACGGAATCCATACTGGCGATCATTGATCAGACAGTAGGTTTCTAGATAGTTTAAGAGTTAGCGGTTAATTGATTTCTCCATTACTTTAGAAAGAGTAGAAGTAATTGCAATGGGACGTTAATTGGATGGGAGAGATTTGTCACCCATTTTAGGCACTGGCTGGATATAAGCAAATTTCCAAGCAGAAGGAAAAACACCTTTGGAATAAGAAAGTGAAAAGGGGCGGAAAGAACGGGAGTAAGTTCAGGAGCACAGGTTTTGAGAACAAGTGTAGAAATACCATCAGAACCTGGAGCTTTCTTAGTATCAAGATTCGTCAATATCCTTCTGATATCCTTTTGACGGAAGACCACAGGAGGCATTGAATGGAACTTGTTGGGAATGGCGGGAGGTGTTTTACCAAGATCATTAATACATGAGTTGGGAGGAAAATGGGATGATAGCAGGTCAGCTATATCCTTGCCTGAAGTGACAACAGAACCATCTGGTTTTGACAGAGGTGGGAGTAGAGAGATGGGCAAAGGTTGCGGCCAATAGCTTTGGCAAGAGACCAGAATGCTCGGCTACCATTATGGCAAGAAGCAAGTTTTCTACTCTTAGCCTGTTCAAAATCTAGTTTCGACTGATTAATAACTGCTTTACAATTGTTGCGAGCTTTGATGTAAAATTATTCCTACAAGAATAATTTCACTGACATAGTATCATCTCGGCAAAGTTAACATCAGAAGTTTTGAAACATTAATCCGACCCAGGAAAAGGAGAAAAGAAATCTCGCATGTCATCCCATTTTGCATTCTTGTAATACCAAACAACACGAGGTTGGGAATAACATGAGATAAAGGCTCCATTGGAGAACAGACAATCACCAAGTAGTGATCTGAGGTGCCGAAAGGACCACTGACTTCGATTGTGTACTTGGAAGGGTTTTTTTGTGAGAAAATGATAGTCTATTAGCTGTATGGTTGGGATTGTCTTGGTTCTGGTAGGTAAATGAACAGTCTCGTGCGAGGTCATTAGTAATTGCAAAAGCCTCAGCACCTCGACCATATGGATTGGCGTGACTAGAAAACGGAAGCCAGCTGGAGTTGTGAACATTAAAATCACCAAGGAAAATTACCTCACTGTTAGGAAAGTTGGACTGGAGAAAGTCAAGTTGCAAAGAGAGGAAGTCAAAGAGCTCCAAGTGATTAGTGGAGTTGGGAGAACGGTAGAAACAATACATGTATTTGACAGAATGTGGTAGAGATTTTAAGCCAGAGGAGATTCGAAATTACCAAGTCTCTGACAGCGAATATCGGAACGGACATATGCACAAGTACTACCTTTGAGGCGAAAGGAATCATATAGCGAATAATTTGTGAAACTAAGATTAGCAATAGTTAAATCAATCGATAACTGAGATTCTGTCAGAAAAAGTACATGGGGTTTGGCAGTGAAGTGGAAATGGATATCGTTGAGATCAGAACTAAGACCCCGTATATTTGTGAAATGAACTAGGAATTGTTTGGGCGGGTTTAGATATTTTCGCAGATAAGCTTACTCTGTTATTTTGACAATTCATGGTGTATTCAATAGTAAGAAAGCGTGTGTGGGGGTAATGCTGTATGAAGTAATGAAATTTTTTGGATATGGCGTACACATACCCAGATCCTTGACATAACTTACTAACGTGGCCTCGACAATGCCCTCCCCCCCCCACATACACACTACTCGGACTCCCTCCAGTCACTATCTGGCAGAGTAGAGGTAGCAAGATTATACATTAGCTGATCCGGAAGCCTCCTGGAGCGTTACCAATAGGTTCGGTCCGGTGTACTAACTAGCGGCCGGCCTGCGAACACCGTTTTAGAGCTGTACCCTCGAAATGTAAGGAATATTGGATCTCGCCATGATGTCCATCATAACCTCAAAAGCCATCAGTCATACTGCATGATGGAATAGATGGGGAAGGGTTGACCGGAACTTAGCTCTGGAGACTAAACATGGGTTCCACCACTTCAAGCCTCCAATAAGCAAAGCGGTGGTATTGCACCGGTTGATGAGAGTCATCTACCACCTAGTATTGCCTGGTAACACACAGGGGCGGCATTCCTTCATGTGGTGTGGGCGCTACACCTCGATCCCTGCTTACGTTGGTTCACACTTGGGTGGTCACCCACAGTGTGCTTGCGCATGGGGGTTATACCCAGGAATTAAGAATAATAATAAAATTAGAAATGAGATAAACCACTGGTTGACTGATGTTGGTAATACATCGCGGCTTTCTTTTAATGATCCTTCACAGTTAGTAAATACTATTGAACTAAGCGTAGCACTGGGGAGGCTGTCAATCAGTACCTAACAGCAAGTGTCTTCCAAAAGAGTACTAGCCATTATTCCAATAGCCAACTATCGGAAGAAGCGCGTCGAATTTACATTTAAAACAATGCCGACGGGGTAGAATCGCTCAAAAATATCGAGGAATGAGGACGATCCATCAGTTTCTGGTGTCATCAGATCCATTTATTAGAAATTTAAGGCCTTTGCCCCGAAGTGGATATCAAAACTTTGTAAAGACAGAACTCCTGGTACGCCAACGTCAACAATTAATTAAGTTGCCAGTGTGGGATGAAACTGCTTCTGGAAGCAGTGAACCTGAGACTACATCGAATGTTTTCTTTCTGGTTTTCCTCTTTTGTCTATTTTTCTTTATAAATTTAGTTAATTACTTAAATGCGTTTGCTAAACGTTGCTTCACTTATTACGAACGATTAGTTTATTCAATAAAATCTTAATACTTGGAAAAAAAACGAGTTTTACCAGATTTTTATACATTCTGATACACTGTGTGTCGTTGAAAAAGACCCGAGGAACTTATTACGCCCGGTCATACCAATAAATTTTAATGGTTTATTCGTGAGAATGATGATGCTAGACTTTCGTAATTTTAATTCAAACCAGAATATAAATGTCCCTTAAGAAAACCACCATACAGGTGAAATAGTACAAGCAGTCACATGAATAATCTACATGAATATTTTCTTGGACTGTTACCAAAACCTCACGGAAAACAGAATGCCAATGTTCCCTTTAATTTCAGATATCCGTGCAACATTTCGAAGCAATTTTTTGTTTATTAAAATAAACAGATTTGTTTCAACAAGGTTTCCTTCACCGGAAATAGCATTTTTACCAACTATTCGCATCCAATATTCAAGTACTGAAAATTCCTTTGGTTGAGAGACGTTTGTGTGTTCACCCCGCACCCCACTTTCATAGTTTAGGCAATGAAAATGTCTGACCACTGTGTTATCCTACTATCCATCAATAATGTCATGTCAAGTTGACAGTACAAATCGGGTAGTTATTGCCCATCATGAATATGACCTAGCTGTACTGCTTTATTGTGATTGATGAGTTTTATCTTAGCTGTTTTTAGTTTCAGTTCCTCGAGGAACGGATATTTGTAGACAGTTATTCAGAACCGTGACATTATAATTGCCTTTAATTTATAAATAATGACCATACTTACCTAATAAAGATCACGGAAATAATATTAAGAATGTAGGTCGGAATACTGAAACCTCTTTCTCTCAATTACTTTTCACATTTTTCAGAACGTGGAACAGTTTCAATGTCTGATCTCAATAAATGACCGGAAATACGTGTCATTGTCTCTTGATATTTTTAGAGAAACGAGTATAGAAAATACGAATACAACAAAGTATCATAAACTTGTTGCTCATAGAAGAGGATATTGACAACCACAGAAATGGTCGTACCAGTGTGTGTTCTAGGGGTTTAACGGCGCATAAGCTGCTGATGACTGAAGCACTTCGCTGTTTCGAAGGAAAGCATCAAACACCGAAGATCAACGACAGAGTACAATCAGAAGCGATGGGGGATTGCAGCTAAACCAGGGCAAATCAGCACATCATCAGTTATGAAGAGATCAAAAAATGATATTCAGTGGGTATCGACGAATTTTGTTGATCTAACCAGGGATGAGGAACTTTTCTTGACATTTTTGTATTTCAGATAGGGGCCACGGGCCACAAAAAATAACCTGTGCACGCCATTCTGTTAATAACTATTTTTAAATACAATGTACTTGTACCTAACATACTTGTATGTAACGTACGTCTATTTTTATAGACATATTTCTACCTTCCATCTGATTGTTCTCTACCACAAAAGCTCTGTTTTATTGTCAGATCCCGCGGACTACTTTCATTAAGTTTCTGGGCCGGCATATCGTGATCATTATTACGAAAAGGCATCGTGAAGTAATCCTCTGGGTGAGGTCAAATTATTGCGTAAGTTGTAATTAATTATTGCGAAAATGAACTGCTGAAACGGAGAAGTTAACCTAAAGTAATTGTTCTTGCTTAATAAAATGGAGATTATGTCAGTTTTACCGGTGTGTTAATAGAATCATATTTGATACACATTTTGATGCGAATACTTGTATAGAATAAAGTATTCTGTACAAGATAAACTGACAAGCATACACATAACTGGTATTCATTTACCTTCAATCTATTCACTCGTTTAATCTCTTAATACATGCTCTCATTTCCATAAAAATTTCTCTCAATTAGTATTGAGTCTGTATGGTGTGGAATAGTTGGAAGCAAAGGTATAATGCGAGTAGCAGTAATCTACAGGTCAAGTGATTGTGAGGACTATGATGAGAGCCTCTACATGCAAATGGAATGGGCACGTAAGGGTGAATGTCTTGTTATGGGTGATTTCAATTTGTCTCTAATTGATTGGAGAAAATGGAAGGACAAAACATGGGGGAGAAAATTTTAAAATCAACTAGATGATTTTAATTTGTACCAACATGTCAGGGAAAGTACTAGGGAAAAGAATACTGTAGACTTCATCCATGAACTAGATGACAGAATAGGGCTGACAGTAGAGGAACCAGTAGCAGCAAGTGATTACGGAGTTCTACAGTGGATGATGAAGAGAGAGGTGGCAGTAGTTAAAGGCAAAGGAATGGGCTATAACTTCAGGAAATTACGATGTCTTAAGGTGCTACATGGCCTCTATTAACTGGGTAGATATCGCACAGAGAGCGAATACAATTGAATGATGGTGTACCTTTAAAACATTAATCATAGAAGCCCTGAATGAGTACCATACCATTAAAAAAATTCTTCACGAGGATTCAAAGTTGGATGAATAATGAAATTGCCAAATTACTTGAGCAGAAAAAGACGGCATGGAGAAGTTAGAGCAATAAAAAGTACCGAAGAGCTACAAATTGATCTGTAACAGTGCCACATAAAAAGATTAATGGCATATACCCTATAAACTTAAGGGATGTGGCAAGTGGGTGCATTGAACCATTCAGGTTAATTATGAGAGCATCGCTGGACTCAGGAGTAATTCCGTTGAATTGGAAACGTGCCAATGTGCCTCCGATACATAAGGGCGGTTCTAAGAGTGAAGTGGGAAATTACCGGCCGGTTAGTCTAAGTTCAGTAGTAGGGAAAATCATGGAGACAACGATCAAAGTTGGAATTCAGGATCATTTATATAGAAATGGAATTCTGAAGGATGCTTAGCATGGTTTTGTAAAGAGATAATCATGTTTAACTAATTTCGTTAGCTATTATGACAGGGTCACTCAAGAGCTGGACTTAGGGAATAATTTCGAAATTGTTTATATGGATTTCGGCAAAGCATTTGACTCAGTCCCACATGAGGGGGCAGGAGGTAGAGGGCTGTAATAAATGGTTATTCTCAGATTGGGTTAATGTAAGAAGTGGGGTTCCCCAAGGATCAGTATTAGAACCACTGTTGTTTTTGATTTTCACAAATGACATCGATGAAGGGATAAAGGGCGTGATGTCTAAATTTGCAGATGATGTAAAGATCAGTAGAGTAGTTAATCATCGCCGCCAAGCAGAGCTTCTTCAGAGTGACCTAGATAGACTTCAGGGATGGTCAGAAAAATGGCAGCTATACTTTAATCCAGCAAAGTGTAAGGCATTACACCTTGGGGAACAGTAACCCCAAAATAACTTATACACTTGGTGGAGTTGAACTAAAGCCAGTAGTGGAGGAAAGGGACTTGGGTGTTACGATATGGTCAGATATGAAGTTCTCCGAGCATTGTAAACAGGTTGCAAGGATGGCCCATGGTGATTTATCGAGCAATTGCTAGTAGAGATAAGGACGTCATAATCGCATTATATAAGGCTATTGTTAGACCAAACTTGGAATACTGTGTTCAAGTATGGAGACCGCACTTAAAGAAAGACATTGTGTTTCTTGAGAGGATCCAAAGACGTGTAGCTCGCCTGCTGAGATCGCTTTCTATATGAGGAAAGACTTCGAATATGTGGGTTGCAGAGCTTGGAAACTAGACGCCTTAGAGGAGACTTGACTGAGGTGTTTAAGGCTCTGAGAGGCATGAGCAAAATGAATAAGGACGACATGTTCACAGTTATAAATGATTCTAGAACTGGGGGGCCGGAATTTAAAGTTATTTCAGCAAAACAGAAACGAAAGTACAGGTATATTGTACCTGTACTTTCGTTTCTTCTTTGGTTGTTTTATTGTTTGCTGAGGGAAGCCACTCATTCCTCGCCTGAGACCAACTAACTTAGCTATGTTGTGAAAAAAAGGTCCATAAAGATTCCTCCCTGCATGGACGAGATTCGAAATTCGATGTTTCCAAGAGCAACCACTTTGTTCCGTTTTTTTCGAAAAAAATTAATGGAAATTAGTAACCAGATTTAAAAATGGTATGTTCTTTCTTTTTTGGATAATTAAATTTATTGTTTTTATGGGCTTTTGCATATGCGCCTACTGTCTTCATCATGCCTGTCCTTCCGCAGAGGACAACTCGACTCCCAGTGGACAGTTTTCATGATATTTTATATTTGGGCCTTTTAAAAGTGTTTGTCGAACCGCTCCAAATTTCATTAAATCGGACCAATATAAATGCTGAAGTTATCGTGGGGTATGAAATCTTGAAGTTATCGTGAATTTTAAAGAGGGATCTCTTAAAAGAAAAGAGCATACTAGAGAAGAGTAATAATTATTATGCAGTTGTAATTAAACTGAGGTTACATTTGGAGAACATAAAACTATACAGTTTTTATTAAGTGTCCTGTGAATTTATAATCTTAGTAATTAACTGATAAGGAAATAACTACATTTACTTTTCACTTCTATTAATCACAGGGAAAAAATTCAATTAATTTAGGGAAAAAAAATCGAACGTGCCTGAAATGTAACGCACTGAATACATTAACTAACTTGTTTTTATCTATTTTTGAAAGAACCCTGGGATACACCGGGAACATTTTCCCAATGAAACCCATATTTTATATTTATGTTGTGGTTCACAAAGATTTAAGCAGTATTTCTCAAGACAACTCGACTTGTGAATGAGATATTGCCCTATTAGCATCGCAGTTGGCTTTCTGAAGTCAAGCCTGAAACAGAACTTGATCTGAAGGTACCAGAGGGGTACTGACGGCATTTTATACCAAAATCAAGTCGAAATAATTTTAATTTCTAGTTTTAAGAATGAGATGCTGCTTAAAATTAACTAAAGAAATGTTCCCAATTAGTCGGTAAACTTTTAACTCTTTAAGATCATTATGCACAGCAGGCAATGAAAATTCCTTACCATAGCTCGTTAGAATAGTCTTCGTTAAAATAATGTCTCAGAACTATAGGAATTCTTATTAAGACCTCTTCAACCCGCATTGTAGTTAGCGGCCCTCAGATGGATCATGGAGGGGGGTATAGTTCCCTCTGAGTTATTTCTGGTTTTTCAGGCCGCACAGCATGCAAATCAACTAGTGAGCGCGTGCTCTCTCTTTCTCTCAGACACACACACACTTGTACAGATATAATACACAAATCATATGAACTAGCATGTCATGTGAGTTGGCTCGCTATGATGAAAGTAGAGCTTTTTTCTAGAGCTCTTCTCACATTGGCTGGATAAAACAGCCAATTTATTTTGCAAAATTCAAATTCTTAATGGCCTCTAGTCTGCTCTGCTCTACCTTGCTCAACTCCCAATGCCTGCTTAGTTGCATCTCCTCTGTTGAGTTGTGTGTTACTAAGAGTTTCAGCTTAGACGATATTCTGATTTAGTGATCATATATACTTGATGAACTGCTGATGATGAGTGGAATTAATTTGGTTTATCTGAACTTGCTGCTAATAGCGTTTACAGTCTGCCAAGATGTATCTCAAGTGGAGAGCACATGTTTGGTGAACCCATTACTTCTTTTGAACTACATTGAATTAAGTCAGCTAAAGTGGATTCTTTCTGGTGGCACCTTCGTTAAGTGTGAACTTCATCAATGTATATTTTATATAATTGATGGACTGATGGCGTTTTAGTGAGCTTCCAATCTAATGGTGGTATATTTCCTGAGCGTCTTTTACTGGATTGGACTAACTGGATCTGTGTCCACTGATCTGTATCCACTTATACAATATATATATATATGTTTATGTATATTGTATAAGTGGATTCATGTTATTTTATGTCTCTAAGTAAGGTATTGTATGATATGACGGGGATGCCAGTTGTTGACAGGGAATGCCCTAGTATAATAAAATTAAAAAAAATGTCTTACGAGGCTAATCCGAATTACAGCAGATTCATTTATATTGGTAAAAGAAGAACAAAAGTAAAATATTATTAAATGACGAAGTGAGTGTTCTCGAGAATATCAAATCATATGATTGTTCTTAAAGACAAGTAAGAACAGAAACGTAATTATTTTAGATGTCTAGCACGAATAAATTAAACACTATTTTGTGGGATTGGACATACTGTCATCTGTGCAAATACGTTTACATTCCTCGTGTTTTAATGCGACTGATTTGATATTGTGTGGAACAGTGAAATCGTGATTCTTGGATTCATCGTTAACCTTATCGACCTGTGAATCTAATACTGTAACTTCGTTAGTCTCGATGACATTAACGCATTCGTTGATTTAATTTGTAACCAGCCAATGTAAGGAATGCTCTACTCTAATCAAGTTAACAACGTTTCTTTTGTCAAGTCATGTAGAATGGAGCAAAAAGTTCAATAATCAATTTCAGTTGAACCTTGAATTCACTAGTCTTCCGTATTAATCTTCATACACTTAGGTTTGTTTAGATTTTCCTCAAAATCTAAAGATTTTGAGGAAAAGTAGTTTTAAGTAAAAAATATCTTCTTGGAGAACCTTGAGAATCTTAAGTTATTATCAATACTAACTTACACATTTAATGTGTTTCTAAAAAGCGATAAATATGGAAAAATAGTAGTCAGAGAGCGAATAAAAATCCGATCTGTATTTCGCAGTGCTTTTTCGAATTTTACAAGAAATTGAGAAATAATGCGTGTTTGTTTGGATGTACAGGGTGAGTCAAGAGTTAGGAAATTTGACTGCGAGTTATTACACGATTGATATCTTATGTGTCAGTAAGATATATAAGCGTTTTTCGAGAATGAGAATTGTAATTTAAAACTTATGCAAAGAAGGTTCGGTAGTTGTTAAATGTTCACTGTCAAAATAGGATGATTTCAAAGACTTCTCTTAAATCATTTCTTCAGTTAATCCCACAGGAAATGATCTAGTAATCCCAGATTCAGGATGTCACAAGCCTTTTAATATAACATGATCTCCACCCATTGGCGCAATTACGTCTATTTTAGTACTGCTGGAATGACATTCGATACAAGAAGCTACACCTACATCGAGTGAAGGCAAATTACTCTGACAACTGAACGATCCCAAATGCAGCCTATCACTTAACGAATGTCCTCTTTGAAAATTAAGGCAGATATTAAAAACTAATGTCCGACTTTTTCTGGTGAAATTCTTTAATTCAACTGAATTGTCCTTTTAACATCTAGGCAAATAAATACGGTTACGAGTTTTCGTTACTTATCATTGAACATTTTCTCTTATAAAAAAATCATTTCGTGTCGAAACTTTTGCGTTGTATTCCAGTGTTTCGCAAATACCTTGAAAAAATATTCTCGGCTGAATAGCTGGGTTTCAGATTGCAAATCAAAAATCCCTCTCCACTTTATTTTAACCACAACGAACTAACCAATCTGATGAATTCAAACAGGACAACTTTAAACGATTGTACCTCTTCTTTAGCATCAGGAAGAACGAACCATGAATATTTAAGTGCGTTTTTCTGAGGCGTTGCTTACTCTCACAGAAATTCCCCATGTATTTGAGCTCCCTCTCTGCATGTTGCTGACGATGTGGATTCAGTTTTAGCAAAAAACTTAAATCACATTAATGAGTCACATTTTTAAACAATATTTAAGAAGTTACTTGGATCTGTTCGGATGCTGTCAGCTGTTTAATGTAGGAATAAAATATCTCCTGTATATAAGTGACTTTTCAGTTTAAAGATGTGGATGTGGTGTTCTGAAATGCTTTATTCATAAAGAAATTGAACGAAAAATTCTGAGCATTCCATGTCCAAGTTGGATTTGATTTTTAAGATATTTTTTCTCCGGAAATTCTTGAGTGAAGAAGCGAGCACTTTCTGTATGTAGCGCGTTTGTAGAAGTTGTTGGAAATTGTTTTCTTTCCCCTCCCTCTCTCGCTTTGAGAAGTTTTTTCTTCCTCGCCAAAGAAACAAATACAAATCGAATCTAAAGGAACTCGTCTTATAAATGAATTTATCTGAAAGGAGAATTTCCTGTAAGACATTTCAAAAAAATTGAGTAGACCTTGACATTTTCGTAGCAGATTTAAACCTAAAATGAGCCAATCTGTAGTTAGAAGCAACAACTTCCCTTTCGCGTTGCACTGGGCTTTGGCAACGATGTTCAGATAACTTCCAGGCCTTATGTCGTGTTCGGCATTTCGTCCATCGGGAACTAAACTGTATAATACAAACAACTACAACAGAAACTGGATATCTTTTTCTATTAACAAGTGTAGTATTTCTAAAATATTGGTTAACATGCCACGTATTCTTCCAAATGAGTAGATGGTGAGAATTGGATAATTTGTTTTTGGAAAACTTTGCTGCAATGTGATCTGCTAATCTGATCTGCTGCTTTTTCAGACCATTCATGAAATATTTTTGAGTCAATATTTATTCTGTTGCCTGCATAATAAGATTTTTGGAATAAATAAAATAAGATAATCTTTACAATAACAAAAATTATATGGCAGCAAAGGTGCTGAAAGAGAAATAAAGGAATTATTGAAATAATGTTGTTTTTAGTCATAAAATAGCATTATCTTCCAAAGAGTCAAATTTACCAAAAGCATTTCAACTTTATATTAGCAAGGGAAATAAAGAAATGTTACAGCATCTGTCATTTTAAACATCTAAAAGGACAACTAATATGAACCAACAGAGATGAATCTCAATCTAATTGTAAGGTGCGGCTTGAACTTGCGTTCACTCAAATGGAAAGGTATATTTAATGTCCTTAGGTATGTTCCCTTACTTTAAATAAGGGCAGTAAATCCAATCTTAATAATTCATTGTATTAGAATGCACAGTTACGGTATTTAAATTGCAATTATCTAGTATATCAAAGATATTCTGTAGGTCCAGCTCATTGATTCATAACTTTAAGCAGACATTGCATTTAACATTTTTTTAATTTTCCTTGCTAATATTTATAAATTTGAAATACCTTTGGTAAATTTGACTCTTTGGAAGATAACGCTATTTTATGGCTAAAAACAACATTATTTCAATAGTTCCCTTATTTCTCTTTCAGCATCTTTGCTACCATATAATTTTTCCCATTGAGAAGATTATCTTATTTTGTTCATTCCAAAAATCTTACTATGCAGGCAACAGAATAACTATTGGCATAAAGGTCCTCTAAAAAAGCTTCCATCTTATGGTTTGCCAAATGTTTTTTGTAATTAGTTATCTAATTTTCTCTCTGATCGCTCGCTGAGGGTGATGGTAGATGGCTCTCTGTCTTCTAACTTCTCCACTAATGCCGGTGTCCCCCAAGGTTCAGTTCTTTTCTCCACTCTTTTCCTCTTGTATATTAATGTCCCGATTGACGGAAATCCTATCCATAGTTTTGCTGATAACAGCACATTGCATTCCACTTTCCAGCTTGAGAAACCTCGCCCTGCTCAATCAGCTTCAATTTCTCGAATATCCGCTACCGGTTCCTTAAAAAATGCCGATCTCCAGGTAATTCTCAAGTGGGACAACGATGACTTAGTTGATTTCAATCGTTCGAAATCTGTCCTATCTTATATCTCGCAAAAAGGATCCTTCTGCTCCTATGCTTATCTTTGATTGACACTCCGATTTCTAGGCAAGATGATATATCTCGTTTGGGGATTACCCCGACTTCTAATCTCTCTTGGCACAAACAAATTACAAATACTGCTTCCTCTGCATCTAAAAAACTTGGTTTTCTCTTTCGCTTTCAGCGTTACTTTTCTTCAAAACATCTGTTCACTCTGTACAAATCGGAAATCCGCTCTACCATGGAATATTGTTCCCACATCTGGGGTGGTGCCCCCAAAACCTCTCTCAGGCTCCTAGATTCCATTCAGAAGAGGGCAGTTAGGTTAATTAAGGACTCCTCTCTAACAGAGTCTCTCCACTCGCTGTCTCATAGACGCACTGTTTCTGCTGCATGCCTTTTCTACAGATATTTCCATGGGCACTATTCTTCTGAATTGGCTTCTATAATTCCCGCTCTCTCTTTCAAAACAGTCCGGACATGTGCCGCCAACATCCATTTACTGTCCAACTTCAAACCCACAGAACCAACTTTTCATCTTCCTCATTTATTCATTCAAATTCTGTTTTCTGGAACCTCCTTCCTTCATAAGTATTTTCTGAAAATTACAGAAGTTCAAGTCTAATGTCAACAAATATCTTCTTTCGTCTACTTAACTTCCAACCCAAACACGGTACTAAGTACTAGAGGTTCTAATACTTCTTGTATTTGGGGTTTTCATAAAAAAAAAAGATTCGAGGGAAAACAGGAATTGTTCACACTCGACTACAGGAAGTCTGTAAAGATGAGCGAAAACTCATGTTGAATGTTGTTCTTTAAAGACTAAAGAAGCAAGGTCATCGTAAACAGGGCCTTTCAAATATCCCCGTAGTCAATCTGCAGGATTGACTACGGTGATATTTTGTTGTGATGAAGAAATTCCTACCGATTATTTTATCAAGTGCAAACGTTTCGCACAATAGAGTCTAACAAACTGGTATCGAGCGATATGTGACTGCTCTCCATTATACACGGGACTGTCTTGAAAGCACTGGCGCTTTCGTAAATGTGCTTTCCATTCTATCATAGGTAGGGCTTTCGAAAGAATGACCCAAGAATAAATGAAGCAGAAAAACCGCCTGGTTAAGTCATATTCGGAGAATGGAGAGGGCTTTCCTAAAACTGATGTGGCGATTTGAGAGCCAAATGTAAATAAGCAGTTGAGTTCACCACCCCACTCAATGAAAACGTATGCTTCTTCAGTTCAAAATATGTTTACAAACCAAGATGGTTCTGTTTCCATTTTATTCAGCACCTACTGGGTAAATGTTATGCGTTTGTCCAATAGAAATGGGCTGTGCTGCACCATTTTGGTTTCATAATGCCATCGGTGCACGCAAGCACGGCGAACTTTTTTGATAGTCCTTCGAGAACGTCCAGTCCGAGGAACCACACGTGCGCTGGAAGTGCTGTGAGCGGAGAAAGTAGCCCGTGTTCATCGATAGATTCAGCTATCTCCAAGGACTTCGGGTCAGTTCGTGGTCTATCGCAAATTCCTGTTACTTCAAATCTCGTATTCTTGTTAAAGAGATTTATCTTGAACATGAAATTCGTGCTACAAAAATGGGAGCTTAAACGAAAGAAAGGCTGCAAAACACAGGTTCTTTTCATTAAAAAGACGATTAAATGGACGTGCAGGCAGCATCTGTCAGCTTTACCCTTTTTCATACAATTAAAAATGGCTATTTTCCTTGTTTTACTCGTACGCTGTGTAACGTCATGATATGTAAATCTTGGCCCCTCTCCGGTGAGCATTACAACTCTTTTTGTTTCTCAAAAAAATGCGTCCATTAAATTTTGTGCCTGACTGTGTAAAAAGTTCTTTTCTGTGGTGCTTTGTTTTAATTTTTTTAAATATCTAGAGACTGGATAATAATCCTGTATGAATAGTATTCGGCTACTGAAGTGAAAAAGAAAACATCTGACACGGTTGGCACTGAGATAGTTAATCCTTAAAATCGCGTTCTCAGTCTGTTTCCCCGCTAAACTGAGCACAAATCCAAATGGCGTCGATAAACAAAATAAATAAATACTCGTACAAAAAAAGCGGAGCGTATACATTAGTTAAAATCAATAAATAAAAAACAGATAAATATCGTTGTGATGAGACAGCTCATCAAGAAAAAAACTGGTTCACGGGGAGGCTAACTTGATTTCAGGCTCCCTCCTGGAGTGATAGTTCCGAGAATAAATCAATAATGTGTTCGAACGCCGAGCGGTTTTGTTAAAGAAGCCATAACGCTGGCAGTTCGGTTTTTTTAAATAACATCGAATGCCTAAAAGGGAAAGAAAAAAAGCAATTGCTAATTAGTCGTGGGAAGTCAGGTTATTAATGAAAGTAGGAACTATTATTTAAATCTAAAAGGTATTAAAAATTTTTTTTATATAAAAAAATAATCCCAACCTTTTGTTCTTCCGTGCAGTGTAGCTCAGAATAAAGTAGCTCGAAATAGCTTTTTGTTTATATGATTACAGCGCAATTTCCTTTATTATCAAAGGATGTGCTCAAGGTAGGAACCTCCACGTTCTTTGTTGGCAGTGACGTATTGGGAAACACTTCCCTTCCCTCACTGTTCTGTCGCTTTAAACCTAAAGCAGACAAATAATTCAGAAAATGTGAGAGATGAATTATACTGAATAAAATCCTCTTTGAATTCAGTATGCATTATTGCATATTTAAATAGTTATGGTCGTTGAAAAAAGTATTTTTTATTTGAGAGCAAAAAATTTCGACCCTCTGTCAATGAATCTTCCACAAGTAAGCCTTTGGTGTTTTGCTAATTAGATGAGTGACTTGGACAAGGTAGTAAGTTCTTCTAGAAAGAAATGAGACGTTTACAAGCGTAAGTCCAGAGTCAGTCTCGCCATATAGGACATTGCATCACCTTTTTCAAAGTCCTAGAACGACAAAATCGTTTCATTTCATCGATAATTTGATCATAGTGACGTTGTGATTTTGTTGGTAATGGTAGATAAGAGGAGACTAATAATCTTGCGCCATTCTCTGGAGTGAAGCCCTTTTCACGTCCAGTTATTTCATAATATTGGCTGACTTAGCTTAGGAGACTGCCAGCACAGATCCAGATTTAAATCGGAAAAGCGTGTAGCCATGCAGTTAATCCAATGGCCACGATACTTGTAAAATTCTCAAGCAGCAAGGCTAACGCCATTATTCACGAACCAATTCCTCCTCCAATCAATAGTTTTGGCCATTGAATATAGGTTAGGGGAAAGAATAGTCCAATTAGGTGGTAACCAATGATACCATCTCAAATGTTCCAATTAAACTGCTGCTAATGCTGAGACCGGATGATAACTTGAAGATCTTTCTCGTGCCCATCTTGGTTGTTGTGAATGGCACATCTTGCAAATTATGATTCATTAATGAAAAACTGACAGTGGGAAAAAAAGGTTCAATACCCTTCTGTAGTGGCCATTGACTCTTGGATGAAAATAGTTTTGTAATAGGGCCTGCACTCGTTTCACGTGATATGGACAGTGTTGCTGCTAACGAATAATTTTCGATACAGCTAAATGTGTAACGTCCAATATTGCCGTTACATTTTTAATGCTTGTTGGATCCTTTTCGATCGTATCTTCCATCTATTCTTCTAAAGCAGGTGTGCGGACACAAAAAAGTATCCTGTCTCTCAAAAACACTGATGGGTGGCTTCGAAAGTATCCTTGGATACTTTTGAAGCCATCCAGTGAAAGCATCTGTGGATAGTTTGTGTCTAAGGATACCTTTCGCTGAATATCATCGTGCGAAAGAGTTTTCAGCTAGAGACGCTGAGCTTCTGTGCTGCTCCCGTTCGCTCGTCCATAAATGAAATGAATGCCGGCCATTGCAGCGTTAGAGTAACGATTATTCATAACCAAAGTAAAAAAAATGATTGAATATAAAAACCGCAATATTGATTCACTTGCAGATAAATACAGGGTAATCCGACAACTCACTTTCAAGCAGTTGCCTCACCTAGGACTAGATGGGTTCATTCCAAAATTTGCGGCATGAATAGTGAGGCAAGATATACAAATAGTTCAAATTTACTCATCTTACTTATAGACAGGCATACTTACTATCACTCTATGAGAGAGAGAGAGAGAGAGAGAGAGAGAGAGAGAGAGAGAGAGAGAGAAACATGGTGTAATGCAGAAGGGAAGCGTTTCCAGACCTATGCCCATATGAACTTTTTTCATTCCTATACTCAACAGAACACATCCCCGAAGTGTGACGAAACTTTCAAAAACACCCTGTATATTGACAGTAAAATTACATGCAAGAGAATTTTGAAACTAATCTAACGCAAATTGGCCAGAGATATAAATATGCCACAGTCTCTTTGAATGTGGACCCAACTCGCTCGTCATAGATGATTATTTGAGACGCCTGTCTTTTTCGAGAAAACAGTACAGAAGGTGAGCTAAAAATACATTTCCGTTTTACTAAAAGGTTAAATAGAATAATTATAATCTGTTTCCCTGGGACTGGAAACAACACAGGGATTCTTTGCTGTTATAGAAATGGTTATGTAATTACCATTGCCAACTGCAAGCAAAAGTATTTACAGTTCATAGAAATAACAGGATGGACGCAAAATATGGAGTCTCCTAGCAAGAATGTTATCAAAACGTAATCTGGCAATCAAGGAAGTGAGATTTTCTATTTGTATACGGGGGCCTACCAAAGTATCAGAAAGTCGAACATTGTGATATACTAACCTCCGTTACAATGAAAATGGAAAAAGCGAGAGGTATCCGTGAAACTTAATCATCTCTACGAGACATGTCAAGAATCTATAATTAGCGACTTTCGACTGAAAAAAATCAGCAGCAACAAGCGAAACATAGGCCCAGCGAATGTGCTCCATGGTCGGAGCTAATCACTTCTTTGCCATGACGTAAGAAAAACACACGAAAAGCGAAACTGCGCAAAATCAGATACTAAGACCCTACCGTCTCGCGACAGCAGTGGTCATTGCAGCAGCGAAAACGTGCAATGCCTTAGTAAGAGTCCGTTTCGTATTTTGTCCAGCGATGGACATCTATAATTAGTGAGGAGGAAGCCACACAGTACAATGGATTCCGAACAGACATCCTCTGTCCCTCCCTCTGTGTCTAGGCAATGGACGATTTTAGGATTAATTCCATTATTTAAACGATAATAGAATACACCACGGATACAATGTTATTGTATACAGAACAAAGATAATTGTACACAGAACAGATAATAGGACACTCCAGGGATAGTGCCATTGAACACAAAACAAATATTTTCCAGCAATAGTTTTAACTTTAAAGAATACTCCAATATAAATGAAAAATATGTGGGCTGCCATCCATTGCCACCAAGAGTCCTCTGATTTTAGTGCAATGGGAACGCGGGCAACCATTTTAAAAAGACGCATCGAGGAACGACACTAGTTGTTGGCGAACAAATTCAAGAGTCCTACTCTTAAAGGAAGGAGTTAGAGGACATCATCTAGGGCTATACCCCTTGTACAAGCAATGCCAAGGACTGTAGCTCTCGCGCTCTCCCTAAAATGGTCGCTGTTAACTGCATTTGATAATATTTTGATGTGGCAGTGTATAAATATAACATTTTGTTGCTTACATCTTATTATTATCATCGGTTTATTTAACAAACACCCCTATACAGAAACAGAAATTATCTAGGAGGGTGGCTCATACATACATCCAACTAAACTTATTAAAGTGTAACATAGAATAAAATATCAGAAAATACATAAAATAAATAAATAAATATAAAGGAAAAATTACATAAATTTCAAATCATACATTCATATAAAAATTACAAAATATTATACATAGAAAAATGACATAATCGTTTACACTGTGAATTGATTCTGATTGTCATTCTGTTGAACAAAAAGGAATACCCTCAGTCCTATAAGAGTCTTTTGAAGACACTATAAATCGTTCAATTCAGAGACCTATGAAAACAAGGGCACCTAAAGTCTTTCTTGAATTACATTCTTCATTATATTTGTAGTTTCGTATAAAGATCCGCTACAATGAGCTTCCTGTAAGTTTTCTCATGGCAGTACCTGTCCGGGTCTGTTTTGAAGTCTCTAAAGAGCTCCAGAGTATTGGCAGGAAACATTCTCCTTAATCCGTCCGTGTTATGGAGGGCGCTACGGAGACAATGAGGGTAGTGGAGGCGGGCTCCAAGGTGGGACCTGATCACAAGATTTTTAATTTGAGGGGCATCTAAACTTCCAATCAGAAGTTGTGCTAGAGTGCAGATGAAACTAAAATTACAGTAACACAGAGCGAAAACGCATAATGAAAAGAGCGATAATGAATCCAGAGCGCACAGGCCTCTTTAATCATAGAGTGCAGATGTTACGTAATGTGACCATCTGAATCCACGGAGCTGTGTTCAAGTTTGCATACAGCATGGATTTTGAAATTGTAAACGGTTTCACGGCAATCCTATTCAACCACTGGAGCAAGCAACCAGTATTCCAGGCTGAGAAATTTCCTAATATAGGTATTTGGGGCAGAGGACCAAATTGTCGAGGCATAGAGGGATACAGGAACGACGCACCGTTAGATATATTGGGTCACTAGTTGCTGGTTTCGAATCCAAGTTATTTCCTGTCTTATAGCCCATATGGCAGCAAGGGTTTTTGATCTCGTGTTCTGAAAGTGCCTTTGGAAGGTAAGGCCCTTGTCCCACATCACTCCTAGGTCGGTGTATGAGCTGACTTTCTTAACCTGTGCTCCATTAATATATAATTTGATTCGAATTTTTATCTTCTTATTAGTTATTGTCAGTTGTGCTGACTTGTCTGGGTTTAGCCATAAACCGATTTTACGTAGGTATGTTACCAGCTCATACATACAGCTTAGCGTTGGCGTGTAAATTGACGTGGGACACCAGAGATCTTTCGTTAGAGACAACAAAATATTTTATATCGTCGGCATAAGAAATAAAATTCAATTCTCATTCTGCTCTAAAAAAAAGGCGGCAGAGAACAGCAAAGCCGATAAAACACCTCCCTGAGGGATTCCCCAAGTGATGGTGTATTGCACACGGAATTCTTGATGTTGTACAATTAGGTGCCTTGGCTTCAAAATGGTCTTAATGATCTGTAATAGTTTGCCCTCAATGCCGAAATAAATAAACAATGCCGAAAGAAAGAGACAAAAAAAGGACGCACACTGTTTGAGCGGATACCTTCTGAATGGTACGCTGTATATTTCCACCAAATTAAATAAACTCGATTTCCCTCTAATCCAAAGAAGAGTTGTTTAATTAAACTTCCCTGTTATTATATCTATGCCAGCAGAAGGGGAAAAATGGAGTAATAACATTTTATGGTGCTCTCATTTTATTGTATGCCTGTAAATCGTTTTAAAGCTTATGGGATGCATAATGTCAGAAGCGCGATAAAAAAATTTCAATAGCCGAGAAATAAATGCAAAATTCTCCAATGACAACATTTTATGCCGAATACATTTGTTATAGTAAATTCTGTCGATATTCTGGAGAATAACGTGGTATTTATGTCCTATTTTTGTTCCGTCGGTTTGGCCCTGCAATGCTAATTAAATGGAATGCACAAGGGATAAGTAGTCATAGGTTCCTCTTCTCACAAAACTTACTATGTTTTTGGCAAAAAGGAACCAAAATATTTTTTTTTTTTTTTTTACAATTTCTTGAAGCATTGGCAGCCTCGTTTTATTTATAATACATGTCAACATACTCTAAAATCTCGACCAACGTTTCTCAAACTGTGTTTGCAAACCCACCCCTTTGGTTCTTTAGGTCCCATGCAGAGGCTCCGGTTCAAGCCCTGCCAGTAACAGAAGGAAGTGATTTTCCACAAATGCATATTAGGATTAGATACGATGTCCTGAAGCCTCATTGCTCATACGAAGAGGACCCCAATTCGCTTCCATTACCAAGAATACTCTTCGCTTTCGCGAATTGGCGTGGTATTGTTTGGGTGTTAACTGCCAGCAGTTCAGAGGACAAAAGGATCAAAACCCTTCAATGATTGATGCAAAGCAAAACACGAGAAACTTCAGGAAGATAGCTATCACCGGTATCTTTACGTATTTTGCAGCCTGTAAGCTTAATTTTTTTTCTTTTTGTATTCTGGAACAGCCACATAGGGTCAAGATTCAGAGGAGTTTCAAGCTAAAAGAATAAATTTTTCTCAGCCGTCCTTTTCCAAAAAAAAGTTCGTGAAGACAATATAGGAGAGGCACCATGATCAAGTTATCTTTGGGCTAAAGCAGAGGGTTTTAAAAAAAAAAGGTTTCTCTTTGGAGAAATACTTTTCGCTGTCTCAGATTACCACTTGTTTCTTTTACTTCGATTTTTAAGGATTAATTGATCGTTTCTCTTATCAGGCCTCCGTAGCCGAGTGGGCAGGAGCGGGAGTGCAGTAGCACACGCTCTTTGGGTAGACCTGGGTTCAAGCCCCCTGACTGCTGAATACGGTCGATCTGCCAACCCGCACTGGACCAGCGTGGCAGATTATGGTCCATTTCCCTCAGCATGAAAAGTTGAGGAGGCTTCCATCCTGCAGTGGGTTGATAATGGCTGCACTTTACTTTACTTTACTTCTCTTATCAATGGACCGCATTTTTTTTTGTCCAATACTCGAACTGATTATTCTGCTTATTACAGATGGAAATTATTGTGGAGATTATAATTAGGTGGAGATCATTAGTAAGGGGAGCGGCAGCAGCCATTTCAATGCTACTGGCAACTAGGATGGAAAAAGACATCAATCAATCTACACGCACTTCTGCTGTCACAACAAAAATAATCATATTGTTGAGCGTTGATATACTTGCAATTTAAGTTTGGCCGCCTCTTCTGCGAATTATGGCATTACCCTGGTGTATTTAGGAGTTATCTCTACTTCTTAAAATGTGGCGGTTAAGTATCTTCTTATTGGTTTCCTTAATGTCGTAATCATTATTTTATTAGAAGTCTTCTTACTTTTCTAAAATGGACTTTTATTGTATCATAGGGTGGTTGAAAAATGGGGACTTTGCGTCTTTTTCTCCATCATTTCAACGTAAATTTATTCCGTTTATAAAATCAAAGACTCGTTTTGTGAGTTAAAAATAACAGCTTTAATTGCTTTTGCTAAAGAAACTGGGATAACTCTTGGAAGTAACCGTAAGGGCATTTCGCGCACGTTAAATAACGTTAGCGTAAGTCAGTTAACCACGCACAATCGTTATTCGACTGAGGATTAATTATGAGCAAGGGCTCAAGCACGTGTGGTGTACCGGGAAGAAGGAAACAATGCGTTTGTTTTCTCCTTGTCGACGTTTGAATATTCTTTGAAACCTGACGACGATTCGCAGCAGAAACAGTCCAGCCGGGGTTCGGCTCATAATAATCATTACACGGAGCCTCGGCTGAAAGGAAGTGATTTTCCAGGCAGGCAACTTAATGATATTCTCAAGATTGATGGAGTATGACACACGTGGAGTGAGAGGCAACAGTGGAACGTGTTAAGGAAACCATTAAGGACGCCTTCAACCTGTTAATATTCGTGCACTGACGACAAGGGATCACCGAGCTATCAGCATTTGAACAGTACCAACAATTTGTCTTTGTTTACTGCGACAGGAAGGCAGCCGAGATTAATGAGGAGCAAAATCGGTGCGTGTGCAGTGTTGCCTTGGTGATTGTCTAGGTTTTCATCTTCGGTGCCCCTTTTTCTTTCTTTTTTTAAGTTCGCCTGACTAACGAACTCCAAGTAGCATTTGTTTAAGGTGTGTGTGGTCTCTATTGTGATAGCCACCGCTTCAGTGAGTGTTTTATAGTTTCGCTAGTGTTCACGGGAAGCTCGTGGGAGTTGAGAACACCGCTGTGCAAAGAGTTTTGCGTCTTTTTGTCCAAAGGTCTTTAAGGCGGAGGTAATTACGATACCGGAGAAAACAAAAGCATCGTTGCTATCCTAACTACGCTGTCTGTTTAGTACAACTTGGACAGATACGCAGGAATTTTGATGAAGTCAGCGACATTCCACATAGAGAGATCTGTTTTCTGTCGCTGCACCTGCTTAGAGGAGTATTAGCCACCGAAATGCTTACCATTCTCTGACTGTCTTATTAATAAGTGTCCATTCTGCGTGCCTCGGAAGAGAACGCATGCATTAAACCCATCTAAGACTGAGTTAATTAAATTGAATCATCTATTTGACTTACTATCGCAAGACGAGCGAAAATACTTGGGGTTGCTCTTTCCAAGGTACTTTTATGTAAAGCTTTAGACTTAAAAGCATAATTAAAATGATGCGAGACAACAGCAAAAAACACATTAAAGTAGAGGCCGGGTGATTTCATTAAGTATGTCACATATTCAGGAAGAAACTGGTGGGGCATTAATATTTGTTGAAGTAGCAACGCGTGTCACCATCCTCACTCAAAAGAATTGGGAGACTCGTTTGTTTGACACAAAACTACGCTGCATTCCGTATTCATGAAACTTCAACCTCTCTAGGAATAGCTTGAATAAATTATTTAAACGCGGGAAGAATTTCTCGATAAAAATTTTCACGTTGCACCTGAGAGAGAAAGAGAGATAAGGTCCCACATGATTGCACTGAGAAACGCCATCAGCTTCCAGTTGTAAAGACCACAAAAGAGGAGTAAATTATTTCTGGGTGATTCATTACTGTTTCTTTCCCAGTCGCTGCAAACCTAAAATTGACGATAAAACCCCTGGTTATTTATTAACAGTGTAAATTCTTCATTTTATCCACGAATACCTGCAGATGGAGTCTCAAAAAGGCAAAGTGGCCATTGCTACGTCAGCGTAGTCTCGAGGCGTTTGGAGAAATAAAACCTTACCACTTCAGTTACCCACACGTAGTCTCCTCCGAGTGCAGAACCCTAGAAAAAATCCTTACGTTGATGGGTGGTATTCGAACCCAGTCACAAAAGAATCGAGCAATGAAGGAAGTCTAGCTTCATTATGGTCATTCATTATTCAATCGACTGGTATTCTCCACGTTTCTTTTTGCATTAAAATTGGAGTTCTGTTATTCAATATACTTTGGTCACCTTTTTTCTCGCGTTGGTTGTGGACAGTTTTTGCTACCCAATTTATTTCCGCCCCACACGTTTAACTGAGTCAAGCTGCTTCTTAAGCTTTTCTTTCCCCTGTAGATATGGACTGCTCGCAGCCAAGCTTTTACAGACAAGAAAATGAGCTGAATGATCACGTGGTGTTTCTTTTCCATCATCGCAGTTATACATAAGCGATAGTAGACCCGCGGCACGCTTCGTGCTATACGTGAGACAGATATCTTGTTCAAGAATGTCACCGTTGGAAATTAGACGATCCAAGCAACCTCGCGAGATTTGGAGATGTAACGCATCCCATAATGCTATTGCACGGCCGCGAGAAATTTGATGTGTCAAACGATATGTGAGGCTTCTTTTCAGTGACACGAGAGGAATGAAGTTTGAAGTGGCGCGGGTGGGCTTGATTTAATGTACGAACTCGGTTGAGATATTAGACAATCGCCTTAAGGTTGCAGTTAATCGAGTTTGAGATAGCAAGGAAAGCATTTCAGATCAGCCGAGAGGTGGTGTAATATTTGTTTATGACAAAGACGCCAAGTTTTCAAAGAATACGGCAGAAAAAATTCTCGTTTAGCGAGAATACGGCTAAAATTCTGCATTTTAGCATTTTTAATTACGAATGAAACGGTAATTTTGAATAAAGTTTGAATAAATTACATAATTTATTTTCTATTTTGCTCATTACATCCACTGTTATTTTTTTAATTTCAACTAAGTGGACGTAATGTTTATGTATACAAAGGATTTTACTTAATCTTGGCAATAATAAACATACCAGCTAGTAATTCTGGCGATGTAGGGGCCACAAAAATGCTGCAATGAATTGTTATGCCGTGTTTGGTTTCTAGTGTTCAATTAATGCGAAACAAAGTTCGCCGATACCTAATAAGAAAGGCTTCAATTCTGAAAATTGCAATGTCTGGAGACCAGACACTTCCGAGATGTTTAAGGCCTTTAATAGATTGAGCAAGTTCAATGCTGGTGTAATTTTTCCTCTTGCTCAGACAACACACATGTGGGGGCAAAAATTTAAATTGAAGGTTAGTTAAAGAATAAATGTGTGGACGTCGGCCTTTAGCCAGCGAATGGTTGATTGTAGATATTTTATTCTAAGCTATCACAAAATATAACTACAAATATTCTTCGTAGCGTCGTTATTTTCGCAAACATAGGCAAGTTAGTTTCGACAGGGGTGCACCCCGGTCCCAAAAATAATTATATTACAATTTTCTTAAATATTGGGGATAATCTAGGACAAAAAAATTCTCCCAACCCCCTGACCTTGCAGCAAGATCTCTCGAATAATTAAACAGAAAGCATAAACACCATTCCGCTATCATTTTCCAGAAGATGGAGATATTTTCTAAAAAGAAAACTGAAATCAAAACCCACTTAACCAATGTTAGAAAAGTTTATTTTATGGATAGTGTTATTAGCCTTATCGAATTACTTATTTCTAAAATTTCATTTATTTTTATATTGGAAAATATTTGAAAGGTAGAACTCTCCTCCTCTTTAGTAAAATAGAGTAAAATTATAGCACCCTGGTCCATAATAAAGAACTTGGGAAATAAAAACCCCCTTCTAAGGGTGATTCGTCTCATTCCAGGTGACGCAATAAGCCACGGGCTGGCTACCTTTTCAACACTATGAACTACTTCGAAAATAAACAAGTTCTCGAGATCCACTGTCACAACTTAAGTGTATCTCTATCCTAAATAATCTGGTATTTCATCAGATAAACGACTATAGTTTATTTTCCTATATCGTTTCTAATCTATCTTTAAACGCCAGCAATGTTATAGTGGTCGACGACCTTCCAGAGGAATTGCTTGTCAGTTGTTAGTCTACGAGATCTTAAACTACCGTATTGGTGATTCTCTGCTGTTATTTCAGAGTTTCTTTTTTCTATTTGCATACAAAAGCAATAAAGAACAAATGGACGATGTTTTAACTAATTTAAATATAAAGTGAAATGCAGTAAAACCTGCCAGTAGCGTTATGAGCAATAGGCCAAAGAGAGTGCGAAGAGAGAAAAGTAATTACGTCTTTGATAAACCACGTGATTTCTGAAGTACTAAATCGATGGCTGGATACGTCGAATACGACAAATGCACTTCACGGCGGTTTTCTGGGGACGTTGCGAAATGGAATGGTTACTGAAACGAAATAAAAGTGGCCATGAAAACGGGAGAAACGCTCTTGGAGAATGAAAAACGGAAGTCATTTGCACGTGAATTTACTAAAGAGCCACTGACTGCTGATAGTAAACCTCTGAAGGTTTTCTCCACGATGAAATAACATCTTCTTTGACAAGTGGATATCGGTGGAACGGGTATGTTGCTGGCTAAGTTAAAATGGTTCGTATTGCAGCAGCGTGTTGAGGATGCATCAGAAAGCGGAATTCTCGAAGTACTTTAATTAACTGAGCGGAAGTTGTATATTGCAGTGGATGTAGCCGGCATGGAGTCCTCATGTCGGATTAGCCAAAGTGAAAAGGCTACGCGTAAGTGGATTAAAACTTTTGAATGATAACTGGCAGGAAAAAGGGCCTTATTTTGCAGAGTGCTTCATGCATACACCAAGGTCGTCTTCGTTTTCTTTTAAATTCTCTAAAACTACGAGTAATTTTCTTTCAAATTGAGCAAGCAACGTGATATTGCAATTTAGAGAGAAAAAGTCTGTCACCAACAATAACGAAGCGTTATTTTAACTGTACTGCTAGGAATTGACGCGTAATTTAATTGAGAGAAAGGAAATGGCTTAAATAAAAGACAACTATAAAAATTGAAAGTGAGACTGGCAAGCTGTTTGTTGGAAAATGTCAAAAATGTTCCTGGAACAAAACGCTACCACGTCTTACTGCCCTCAATTTTTTTTAACATGAACTTCTTTTGAAAATCCCCAGATGCCTTGAAAGAATATGCTTCACTCGATCTAATCAGAAGAAAGTACGCAAACAGAAAAATATTCTATTAATCACAACTTGAAAGACTGCTATTATTCTGCTGTAGAAGTTTGGCAGGAAGAAAGAACTGTGTTGAGAAAATTGAGCCTCCTTTAATTAATAAAAACAATAGTAATTTTTATTATTAAAATCGAACCACAACTTTCAGATACTGGAACCGCTTGAATTGGCACTTTAAAACTTAAACAGTTATGTAGTCACAGGAGGCCATATTTTGTAATGGACCAATTGAATCCATTTTTGGGACCCTTTCTTGGAAATCTGGCAGAAAATATTATTAAACTCGTTATTGCAAGCATTTACAATACATATATGTAGTACGCGACACTGGCAATATACCAAGGGTTTACAACTTTCCATGACTACCAAAAAATGCTAAAGATTTACACTGAACTGACTGAATCAAATGTCAGATTGTACAAATTAAATCGGGTTACATGAGAACAACGTGCTAAGTACTTGGTAACTCAATTCTACGAATTCTTTAACACAAATCTTTTCTTGGAATAATTGAACTGCATTGAATCACTGCAAGAAAGAATTTTTGTGGATCTTTTGAGAGTTTAACTGAAGTCAAAATCTGATAAGTTAATATATTTCTTGGAGGATGATGGTCCTGTAATTTTGCCAGCGGAGAAGGTCTCGCTGTCAATTCCAAGACTGTCTAAAGAAAGAACCGGTGGTGCAGGCTAGAAATATTCTCTGTTGATTTTGTTGTTGAAGGTGGAGCCTTACAAGTTCACTTGCAGATCCAAGCATTCTTTTGCTGTGCGAAAAGTGATGACATGTCCGTAGAGTCCAGTCTGGCGTGAGGAGTTCATCTAGGATTACAATACTGAAGATTATCACTAGACAGCGGTGTGCAGTCTAGACTGATATAAAGGATCTCCTTCTGGATATAGTAAATGGTTTTAGGAGCTTTGCTAAAATCGCGCTACATCCAGTATTAGATGTTTAGGAAGTTGAGGTAGGTTGGCTTGTACGTAAAAGACGCATCAGCCACTTAGGCCATATTGCGCCGTGTATAATATATTTGGTAGGTTGGCGGACCTAATGATAGTTCCAAACAGTGCAACCGAAGAGACACCTGGAAATATACCAGATGACAAGTTTCGGAATTTTAACTCGAAGTTCCTCACTGGCTGTCCAAAAAAGGAAATCGAATTTCTCTCTTTTATTGTTTCAAACTGCTAAACGAATAAAAGAGATTCTTCCCTAATAACATTAGAGTTATGCTGGTTTCTTACTTTAATGATTGATGACCCGTGTAGGTCAATGCATGTATTATTTCTTATATATATATGCGAATGTCATAGTGATTTTGCCACTTGTCATTCATTTGGAGAGGTCTGAGTTCGAATCCTGTGAAAGACTGGAGGAATTTTTGAAGAATTCTGTTGCAGTGGAAGAATTTTACCCCGTGACTTATTCAAATATTTATGCCCGTATAGCACGCAGATCGCCCCTGGACTCAGTCTTGTACGTTGTGATAAAACAAACCGGATCAACTAGAGTGCCATAGCTTCGGTAGCCTAATACGCCAAAAAATTAACTTCTCTTCATAAAATTCCTCACCATCGGCTGAATTAATTTGTCACCATAAAAAGGTCTAGCTTTTCAAATCTTATAAATAATTCCATGAAGTTATTGGATCTTTTCAATTAGAGCTGAGTTAGTCAGTCACAGAAAGAGATGATGGATTTTCATTTTGAGGACAGAAAAGCCAACCTAAGAACACATCCAACTTACTGATATTAAGCTACTCCACATGGCCTAAGTTGCTTTGGTTTTAATTAAACAAGTAGCAGTTTCTACTAGCAATGAATTATCTTGTCGCAGGCTGGGGTATAAGGGGTTATTCCATCACCATATTTCTATCATGTAAATCGGCAGATATCGAAGAAATGTTCTTTGTCTTTCGGGTGTTGCATCGTATATTAAGATTCTGTGGTATTAAATTTGCTTTCTGATATCAACATCTCCTAAGAAACCTTTTTCCCTACATTTATGGAGTTGCTTTTTATTTAAAAAGCTCTGTTCCAAATGGAGATGTCACTTACAGTTCCTAGCATTCTTTTGCTGTGCGAAAACTGATGACATGTTCGTAGAGTCCATCTAGCGTGAGGAGTTCATCTAGGGTTACAATACTGATTTGGGTTAAAGATATATCGCGTCTTTTTAAGTGTTAGTATTTCTCATTTCACTATGTAAGGAAGCTAAGAAAAGTTCTTTTAATAGCGATTAACTTCCTATGACATCTATTCTTTTTGGTGGACTGCAGTGCGCACTCACGTATAACAGTGGCAGATTGTTTCTTTAGTTAGCCAGTGATGCAATAGTATTTATATCATAGAAGTCCAAAAGACAGCGTTTCCATTCTTAAAATATCTCGCTTTGACAATTCCCAAAACTATGATAGAACAGAATGTGCAGGTGTAAGAAAAAGCAATAGTTAATCGTGATTGATGGTCACAATTCCGCTAACTCAATCAGAATTTATGCCTTTGGATTTCATTTCAGAATCGGAAGAAATCTTCGATCACCTTCATATGTTATGTATAAATAGCAACTCATGCCGGAGACATTGCTTCCAGTTCCTAAATTGCACGTGTTCTGGATGAAAAACCTGAATTTTTGGCGTGAGGCTTTTCAAAAAAAAAAAAAAAAAAAAAAAGGATGGGCCATTTTCCCGAGATAGACTAATTCCGCGATGGTGTGACAAAACCCAAAAACATTTATGCTGTCTTGAAGGGATTTGAATAGCTGCCTTTTCCACACAGTGTGGATAGATAGTAATGGTATCCGCAATAGTATAATATTAATAACATTCTCTCAGGTATGACAAGCTGGTCTTACTATCTGGGAGTCAAACATTGATGAAACTGATACATAGGTGACACTTGAGTCAAGTGGACCGAATTTCAACGAAGTCCGTTCGTTTCTGACAACCATATCCTTTGCTGGCGCCTTTAGAAAGGTGAGACTGTTAATAACCCCCATGTGCAAATCCTGAAATACTGCACTTGGTATTATAATGGAGGTGACAACCCAAGTGTGAAACAACGTAAGTGGGGGTTCAGGTGTAGCATTAGTAGAGGCAATGATGCAAGAAAGCAAGCTTATACAGCATCAGCCAAAAAAAAAAAAAATCCCTTTCCATTTCACTGATCCATTCATTCCAAATATTTGTCTAGTTCTGCCTTGAATTTATTTAAGCTATCAACTTCCACAACAACAGATGGAAGTTTGTTCCAGCAATCAACTAACCGCTGGTTAAAGGGAAACATCCGAACATCTATTGTACAACTATCTTTCCGCAGTTTGAATTTATGCCCCCTCAGGTTTGTAATCTGAGCAAGAGGAAGAATACCATCAGCAATGAATGGATTCGAGGCCTTATACTCCTCAATCAGATCACCTCACAGGTTCCTAGTCTCCAGAAGCTGCAATTTGCAGAACTTAAGCCTTTCTTCATAAGAGCACCCCTTTGTTCCCTTCACCAATCTTGTTGTCCTTCTCTGTACTCGTTCTAGCAACTCTATATCTGTCCTAAAATGAGGCATCCAGACTTGTATACAGTACTCGAGGTGTGGCCTGACCATTGCCTTATACAAGGGAATAATAACCTCCTTATCCCTGCTCTCAAAATCCCTATATATCATTGACAAGACCCCATGACCTACTCTGGTAGGCTGTCTGCACTGCTGAGAAAACTTCATATCTGATTGCACAATTATCCCCAAGTCTCTTTCATTCTCCATTACCCTGAGTGTAACACCACATAGTGGGTACATTTCTCTTGGGTTACTTCTACCCATATGCAGTACTTTGCATTTGTCAATGTTAAAACTTCAGTTGCCACTTCTCAGCCCATCTACCCAACTTTTCCAGAACCTGTTGCAGCAGCATACCGTCATTACTGTTATTAACAACCCTGCCAAACCTGATATACCTTCATCAATATCATTGATAATTAAACAAAACAAAATGGGCCAAACACCGAATCCTGAGGGACTCCACTAATAATATTAGTCCACGTAGAGCAGTACCCCTTGATTATCACTCTGTCTTCTCTCACTCAACCATCCTTTTATCCATTGTAGCAACTTGCCCTTAATGCCGTACTGCTCCAAGTTGTACAGTAGTTTTTAATGTGCAACAGTATCAAAAGCTTTCCTGAAATCCAAGTATATGATATCAACAGGAGCGCATTAAGGTCGGTTGAGGCCCCAGGCGCAGAAGAAAATATTGGGCCCCTTAAAAAAAAAGAGAGAGACAGGGAAAATAAAAATACATGTTAACCAATTTTTTAAATAAATAAAAAATATGTACTGTTAATGTTTTATTTCCAATAAAATTTGAATATAATATATGTATAATATAATTAATAATAGCATAATAATAATCACAAAGTTTTGAATTAATATGTTCGACTAATTTGTTGGAGTTTTGCGTCTGCTCTTCAGAAGCCGGGGCCCAGGGCGCGCGCCCGGTGCGCCCGCCGTTAAATCCGCCTCTGGATATCAAAGTTTATTTTTTGTATTCAGTTCCTTTGTGACCACATCATAGTATCCAATGAAATTGTACAGACAAGACTTTCCCTTAAGAAACCAAAGCTGTGTCTGAATTATTGCTGCAGTCTTGTCTATATGATCCTGCAATCGGCGCCTCCGTAGCCAGGTGGGAAGGAGCAGAAGTGTGTTGCACACGCTGCTTGATTAGACCGGGGTTCGAGCCCGTGACCACCAAATATGGAGGATGCGGCGGAAAGGTCAGGGAATGACCACCGCATATCCACGGAGCAATATGGCCTTAGTTGCTAATGCTCCTAAAAACCAAATACTGTAACAAACAAACGATCCTGCAATTCTTCTTTAACCAGTGACTCCATTATTTTCCCTGGAACAGAAGTCAAACTAACAGGTCTCTAATTACTTGTGTCACCCTTTGATCCCCCCCCTTCGTGAATTGGGGATACATTCGCACATCCCCAGTCCGTGGAGACTTCAGCTAGCATCCGTTTTCTAGTCACACGGACCTAACTAGTTCAGATGCTGATGCAATTACTCCCCTCGACATGGGCACCTGTACGTGGTGAGGGGACCTCCCAGTGATGCTGCTGGGTTTCCAGATAAGCATCACTGGGATCCAACGCCCATACCTTGGTTCCAGGGTTACATCTGTGGAATCCGGCGTGTGCAGCCGTGCGCCGCGACCCGTGGAATGCGGAAAGGGGGATCCTGGTGGTTGAGGGGCCCAGCCTTAATACACCACTTTGGCCCCTGCTTCGACAAGACTGGAGGTCCCGGACCGGCTCGACTGGGATCAATCGGCGGGTGGTATTTTACTGCTAGGGTCAACTGCGTTCCAATAAGTCTCCCTCCCTATGGTCCTGGGACGGGATAAAGACTTATTGGTAACGTGGGTATGGTGTTTCCTAAGCGAACTCGGCGCCCCATTCGTGTACGCAGTACCTGCTAGTTCACGAGTGGGCGTCCCCTCGTAGGGCTCCGTGGTGGGTGAGGTACTTAGGCATCAGACACTTTCTCTTTACTCCTATGAGTAATTTAAACCCCATTTCTTCTGGGGCCCCAACAAGGCCCCTACCTAATCGAGATCATGACGCAGATAACACCTCTGCAAAAAGAGCCAGAACTGAGGAAATACCACCAGCACCATCAGTGACACCGCTTTTCCTCATTCTCCATTCTACCGGAGAGCAGTCCATTGGAAAGATGTCACCCTTCTTCATCCAGAAAGGATTAGAAGGGTTGGCAGGTTCACCAAAATCTGTAAAAAGACTGCGTTCTGGCGACCTTTTGGTCGAAGCTACAAATGTTAAACAGGCGGAAAAAATCCTGAACGCCACATCAATAGGGGGAATACCTATCATCGTAACCCCCACAAAACTTTAAGTTCTTCACGTGGTGTCATATCAGAGTGGGATCTTCTTCACGTTTCTGGAGAAGAGATCTGCTCTGAATTAAAAGAACAAGGAGTGACAGCTGTCAAGCGTATATCGATACGCAAGGATGGGAATCTCGTCCCTACCCGAGTTCTTATCCTCACGTTCAACACCCCACGGCCTCCAAGTTCCATCAAGGCAGGCTATCTAAACTGCCCAGTGAGGATTTATATCCCAAACCCGCTGCGGTGTTTTAGATGCCAAAAATACGGCCACTCACAAACATCTTGTCGTGGTAACCCTGCCTGTGCTCGTTGTGGTGTTAAAGACCACGAGAGCAAGGAATGCTCAGCTTCAAAACCCACCTGTGTAAACTGCCAAGGTGAGCATCCTGCCTACTCAAGAGCATGCCAGAGGTGGAAGGATGAAAAAGAAATCCAAAAACTGAAAACAGAGCTGAATATTTCCTACCCAGAGGCCAGAAAACGTATCCAACCAATAAATAGCGGGAAACCTTCATATGCCCAGAAGGTTTCTGCAAAGTGCACTATTGGGACACAAACTGAGATGAGTATACCACCAAGAGAGTCATTTACCCCGATTGCACGCTATTTATTGAGTTCACAAAAGCCCACCAAAAAAACACAGTCAGTTGCCACTCCTATATCCGTACCTCCTAGTGCTCCACCACTACCAAAACCAAGTGGTAAAGAGCCCCCAGTAATAACAGAAACAATGGATGTAGAGAACAAGGAGGTACAGGATGAATCAGTCTTGGAACTCTTTGCGGAGGAGGAAATGGACACGGGACAGCGTCCATTCTTCCCCAAAAAAGATAAATCCAAGACTGACAAAATAAAGCCCTCAGCACCTCGGAAGCCGCCTGATGGACCCACCAAGCCAAAATAATGGCTAAATTCCTACAATGGAATTGTCGTGGATTCCGGCGAAATACTGATGACATCAAGGCCCTCCTGCAAAAGCACAAGCCAGTTTGCTTTTGCTTGCAGGAGACTTATCTAAAGGCAAATGATGATCCCACAATGCATAACATCACAATTTTCCGTAAGGATAGAATTGCGGATGGTCCTGCTCATGGGGGAGTGGCTATCCTTGTGGGCAACCAGACCCCAGTGCAGCCTTTGCTAATTACAACTAGCATAGAAGCTGTAACAATTCGCCTTACGGTGGGATTTTTATTAACGGTCTGCTCTATCTATTTGCCACCTGGGACTGACATCTCCCAGGAAGACCTTGATGATCTTCTAACGCAGTTGCCTCCCCCTTTCTTACTTCTCGGGGATTTTAATGGACATAACACCCTATGGGGTAGTGCTAACATCAATGGAAGGGGACGAGTCATAGAGCGTATGCTCAATGACAATGACCTTTCCTTTCTAAATAGTGGAACAAACACCTTCTTCCACACGCCTACCCGTACTTTTTCTGCGATTGATCTTTCTATCTGCTCCCCTTCTCTACTCCCTTCACTCACTTGGGAAGTGGAGGAGAATCCATACGGAAGTGATCACTTCCCTGTGATAACCTTGTTACACAGCGGGAGACCATGTCTTCCCCTCAGGTTACCACGGTGGAAGTTTGATCAGGCTGACTGGATTGCCTTTCAACATCAGGCAAATTTTGACTTCAGCACCGTCAGCCAGGAGCCGATCAATGATGTACTAACGTACATCACAGAAATTATCGTCCAAGCAGCTGCGAATACTGTTCCAAAAACATCTGCCCGGTTTCCACCATTTCCCAAACCTTGGTGGAATTCCCAATGCACAGCAGCAAAAAAGGCTCAAAACAAAGCGTGGGGGATATTCCGCCGATATCCTACCACTGTTAATCTAATAGCCTTCAAGCGTGCACGAGCCAAAGCACGCTATATCCGCCGTCAGAGTCAAAAGGAATCGTGGATCCGTTTTACATCATCCGTTAACCAGTCTACCAATTCTAAGGTAGTCTGGGATAAAATCCGGAAAATGAAGGGAAAATATACATCCCACCCTTCTTCAATCCTAGATTATAATGGATGCACTATTGCTGATCCAACTGCAATCGCCAATGCTCTTGGGGACACATTCTCTAACATCTCTGCAACATCTTCGTATTCCCCAGAGTTCCTGGTCCTAAAACATAAAATTGAAAAGCAGGCCCTTAGTTTTAAGTCCAAGGGCCTCCATCCCTACAACGGGGCATTCACTATAGACGAACTGAAAAGAGCCCTCACTCTTTCCAAAGCAAGTGCTGTTGGACCAGATGGCATCCATTATGAAATGGTTAAACATCTTTCACCTAAATCTATGGATTATCTGCTCCTTCTATATAACAGAGTCTTTATTGAAGGGCAGTTTCCGGACTCCTGGCGGAAGGCAATCGTCCTTGCTTTTCCTAAGCCAGGAAAGGATCCAAAATTCACTACTAATTACCGTCCTATTGCTCTGACTAGCTGTATGTGCAAAATCCTGGAGAGAATGGTTAATTCTCGTTTAATGTGGTATTTAGAATCAAATGACCTTCTCTCCAACATTCAGTGCGGCTTCCGAAGGAACCGGTCCACTTTGGACCATCTTATTAGACTAGAAACATCCATCCGGGATGCTTTCCTAAAACGGGAACACTTGGTGTCGGTGTTCTTTGACATGGAGAAAGCGTACGACACAACTTGGAGATTTGGCATCTTAAAAGATCTGCATAGCCTTGGTCTTAGGGGACAACTGCCCATTTTTATTAAAAACTTTTTAGCCAATCGATCTTTCCAAGTTCGTGTGGGATCCTCACTCTCTCGCTCCTTCACCCAAGAGGAGGGAGTACCACCAGGATCAGTTTTAAGTGTCACGCTTTTCGCCATCAAAGTAAATTCCATCACAGAACAACTTCCTCCAACCGTAAACAGTGCCCTCTATGTTGATGATTTTAGCATATTTTGTCAATCATGCAACATGAGGGTTATTGAAAGACAACTGCAAAAAGCCATTGATCGTCTTAATTCCTGGGCACTTGCTAATGGCTTCAGGTTCTCGCCGGAGAAGACCGTTTGCGTGCACTTTTGCCGTAAGCGTAATCTTCATCCTGAACCTGAATTAAGGCTCGGACAAAATGCTATTCCAATAGCGGCGGACACTAAATTTTTGGGACTCGTATTTGATAAAAAGTTGACCTTTCTGGATCACATCCGTCAACTCCGCACAAAGTGCACAAGACGGCTGAATATTCTGCGCTCTCTTTCCTCAACATCTTGGGGTGCGGATCGATGCACCCTTCTACGCATCTACCGTGCACTTGTACGATCCAGACTAGATTACGGGTCCCTGGTATACAATTCAGCCAGAGACAGTGTACTTCGTTGGCTGGATCCTGTCCATCATCTGGCTCTCCGTACCGCTATTGGAGCATATCGAACATCTCCTGTCCAGAGTTTATACGTCGAAGGAAACGAACCGCCGTTATCGCTTCGACGTAAGCAGTTGTCTCTAAACTACGCTCTAAAACTGAAATCCCTGCCAGACCATCCTACGTGGCCATCCGTTTTTGAGCCACAATGGGAAAATTTGTACAACACCCATAAGACTGCCAATCGTCCTTTTGGTATTCGTCTCCAAGAGCTACTCAAAGAACTTAATATCAAGGTAGACAAGGTTGCCCAAACACCGAAGCAACCCCTTTCACCCTGGCATGCTCGTGTCCCGGCATGTGACTTGTCTCTTAGAAATTGGGGAAAGTCGGACACTCCATCATGTGTCTACCTGCAGCTTCATTCAGCACACCGAACTGAATATTCCGACTTTGCGCCAGTCTACACAGACGGTTCAAAGTCGGAATCATATGTGGGATCTGCTGCTGTCTTTACAGACAGCACTATATCAGAGCAGATTCCCTTTGAATGCAGCATATTTACTGCAGAGCTGCACTCTGTAGAGTTAGCCTTGGATCACATTAGTAAATGCCAATACCAACGGTTCATTTTATATTCCGACTCTCTTAGCATGTTACAGGCTTTAATATCTCTGAGATATAATCCTCATCCAGTTCTGTCTAGTATTCAGCAGAAGATTCACTTCCTCCGTGGACGTGAATATGATATCCGCTTCTGCTGGATTCCCAGCCACATTGGGATTAGGGGAAATGATTTGGCTGACGCCGCAGCCAAATCAGCAATTCCCAATAATAACCGCTGCCTGTTAGTCCCCTATACAGACTACAGGCAAATAATACACCAAAACATACACTCCCAATGGCAGGACTCGTGGAATAGACAGACTGGAAATAAACTATATTGTATAAAGCCTGTAATTGAACCGTGGCAGTCTAGTCTGCGCAGGAATCGTAAGGAGGAAGTTGTTCTTGCCCGGACCCGCATAGGACACAGTCATTTAACTCATTCGTTTTTGCTGAGGGCTGATGACCCCCCTATGTGTGTGTCCTGTGGCACAGTTTTAACAATGAGACACATTTTAATTGATTGTCCAGATTTCAGTAATATCCGTTCTACTGCTTTTAATCATCTGACTTGAGCCTTATACACTCAGTCAGATTTTATCCGACAATGACAATGTGTCTGCTATTTTTAGATTTTTAAAATCAATAAATATTTTTGCTCGTTTATAAAACTTACATTTTTCTTATACTTCTTGACATAGTGACCTAACTAATTAGGTCACTGAAAGTTTAAATTTTTTTTATAAATGACATGGTCTTGGCGCATTATGGCCATAGTAGCTAATGCGCCAATAAAACCAAAATAATCAATCAATCGATGCAATTACTCAATGACCTCGTACAGATTGTTCATTTACCATCAGAATACCCCTCAATTCTAACTGCGCAACCAATACTCTTGATCATATTCTTATAAACAACCATATGTACACGATTGAGGTGAGTGGTCCTCTGGGTGCCTCAGATCGCAACTTAGCGATGGTCTCTTCTTCAATGGAGGCTTTCTCTCCTAGTTTCTTTTTGACATTACAAGAATACAAAATGGGACGAACTGCGAGATTTCTATTCTTTTTCTTGATTGGATTACTTTTTTTTAAATCTTCTGATGTCCATGTTTGCTCAGATTGTGTTAGTGAAATTATTCTTGGTTTACTGGTTCACCAATAATGTGCAAATGCAGTTCGAGATAAGAACGTTGCATATCGCAATTGGCTTGCGTCTATTTCCGGGTTAATTTTCTGCCTACACCAAAGCTCGAAAGACTTATAAAGCAGTTAGTAATCAGTCCAAACTAGATTTTAAACATGCTGAGAGTATAAAACTTGCTTCTTGTCCAAATGGTAGTTGAGCATTCTGGTCTTTTACTAAAGCTGTTGGCTGCAACTTTTGTCCACCTCTTTTAAAACCTAATGGTTCTATTGCCATCAGCTAAAGATAAAGCTGATCTGCTTTGCATCCTACTTTTTTTTTAAACTATGGTTTTGTCGATCTTGGTAAACCCACTCCTACCATTCCCAGTATACTCCACTCAATATCTCCTATGATCTTCCCTCAAAGGACGTCAGAATAATTCTGAACGATCTTGATTCCAAGAAACTCCTGGTGCTGATTGGTATTTCTCCATTTGTTCACAAAACCTGTGCTCATGAGTTTACTCCTGTTCTGTGTCGCCTTTTTACACAATTTGTTATATCACTGGTGGCGTTCCTTCTGCTTGGAATTTGGTCATGACCACCAGTTTCTAAAATGGATGAGAAATCTCTCCCATCCAATTACTGTCCCACTGCACTTACTTCTAATCTTTCTAACGTAATGGAGAAATCCATTAACCTGAAAATCTTAAACTACTTAGAAACTTCCATGTGATCAATGATCACCAATATGGATTCCCTCAGTGTCGATCCACTGGTGTTATACTGGCCTGTGTTAACCATTTATGGACAAATCCAATAGAAAAGTTTGTTGAAACGCAAGGCAGTTGCACTTGACATTTCAGAGGCTTTTGTTCGTGTTTGGCATAAAGGTCTTCTAAATAAGCTTCCATCTTCTTGTAACTATTTTTTGAAATAGGGTATCCAGTTTTCTCTCTAACCGCTCACTGCGGGTGATGGTAGACGGCTGTCTTCTAACTTGGACGCTGGTGTCCCCAAAGTTCAATTCTTTTCCCCCTTCTGTATTAATGATCTTTTTCCGTTGACTGTAAATCCTATCCATAGTTTTGCTGATGACATCACATTGCATTCCAATTTGAGAAACCTTGCCCTGAAATAACAGCTTCAATTTCTCGAATATCTACAACCATTTCCTTAAATGGTGATCTGCAGGTATCTTAGTCAATCCTTCCTTCTGAAACTTAGTCCTACCTTATATTTCACAAAAAACAAGATTCTTCTGGTGCTGTGCTTATCTTCGAAGACATTCAGATTTCTAGCAAGATCTCGTATGTTTATTAGGGATTACCCTGACTACTAATCTCTTGGCATAAACACATCACAAATATTTCTTTTTCTGTATCTAAAAAAATTTGGGTTTTCTCTTTTGCTCACGGCGTTACCTTTCTTCTAAACAGCTACTTACTCTGTAAATCTGAAACTCCCTATCATGGAATATTGTTCCCAAGTCTGGAGCGGTGCCCCCATAATCTCTGTCTTCTAGATTCCTTTTGGAAGACAGCATTTAGTTTAATTAATAACCCATCTCTTACAAAGTCTCTCCATGCTCTGCCTCACAGAAGTTCTCTTTCTTGATGTTTACCTTCTCTACAGATACTTCCGTGGGAACTGTTCTTCTGAACTGGCTTCTATACTTCTCCTTCTCTCCCTTCCAAGCCAGTCCGCATCCTTTTACTATCCAACTTCAAACTCACAGAACCAATTTTCTTCTTCCTCATTTATTCCTTCAACTTTCGTTTTTTGGAACAACCTCCCTTCACATGTGTTTCTTGAAAATTAAAATCTCCAGAAATAATTAAAGCCTAATGTCAATGTATCTCTTTCATCTTCTCAACCTTTAAACCACCCACAGTACTAATTACTATGGGTTCTAATACTTTCCTTCTTTGGGATTTTCATAAAAGAAAATCCAAAAGCCGGTAAGGATTCTAGTTATTTTTAAGAAGAAGAAGAAATCTTTTATTGCAATAATAATGATAATAATGATACAATTCGATAGATTGCAATGTTGCCCTTCACGGCCACCAGGCCAGGGGTTAACAGTAATAATACAATATAAATAGGGAACATTTATATATAAAACATAGGAAATGCATATGCGGAAGTACAATTGCAAACTCCCAGTATCATACAGTTATTTACAATACAATATATAAAGAAGATATTGGCGGAAACAGATAATTTCATATACATATAGTAGTATAAAGAGGCAACGTTCTTTGCACTGAACAGAAGGAGTTAGTCCATCGTTACTAACTGTCATACTGAAGAGTTAGTATGCCGTCTTCACATATCAGGTGGTATTGATGGCTTGCAGCATTAAGACGAGCTTCGAGGAGAAGGATCAGGGACAGGGACAGGGAAGTACAATTCAAGGGTGCGACGTCTGTATTCCCTATCAGAAGCGAACTTGTTAAGGTCAGCATCCAAGGACTGGGCACACAAAAGTAGCTGAAAAGGCAGAAACCTATCAGATAGGTGGAGACGGCTGTGATGTGGGCATAGAGTTGGAGTCGCTCTGAGGGAAGACTGAGGGATTCTCCATGAGCACAGGTCCCAGAATGATGGTGCCGAAATCTCGCCAACCATCATTTTGATAGTCGTGGTAAGACGTTTCACCCTAATCAGCGTGGGGAGCCTGTGAATTTGAATTAAGCTGGCCATTTCAGTTGTCCTGAGCTGTGGAGGCAGTTTGTGTTTGTTTATGGCCCATTTTAAGAGCCAATATTCAGCAGAAAAAAGTGGCCTGATTGTGCTAGTTGCAGCTGATGCCCATATCTCTGCAGCGTATAAAAGCGGAGAGTATACAGTGGTTTTTATATATTTTCTAGTAGTTGTGACTTCATTTATATAATGTAGATGCTGTTTGGCAATCCATCGGAGTCGAGCTGCCAGGGTGAGGAGCTTGTCTATGTGGTAACTGAAGCAGAGCTTAGGATCAAACACAACCCCGAGATCAGTATGCTTATTGACGATGGGAATTGGAGAATTACACAGAATGGGCTGAATATAAGAAGGTGTTTTCTTTAAAGAGAATATCATAAATTCAGATTTCTCTGGGTTTATTTTTAATCCGAACTGGTTGAGGTAGTTTTCAATTTCCGTCAGTGTATTATTAATTGATCCTGTTATCATGAGAAGATCATCGTATGGAGAAATCGGTGTGAGGAGCTTTATATCATCTGCATAACATAAGATATCATACCTGGACTCAACAAGTGGAGAGATAAGTGCTGTAAACAAGAGCCCAGATAAGACACCACCCTGTGGCACGCCTGAAGAGATACTTCGCTCATATATGTGCCCATGGACAATAAGCTGGATTATTCTGTTTCGAAGGAGTGACGTGAGGAACTGTAGAGTGTCTCCCTTGATCTGGTAGTGGTCTGAAAGTAGCTTCAGCATTGCAGGAACGTTTATAGAGTCGAAAGCTGCTTCAAGGTCTACATAGGTGACTGCAAGCTCTGCTTGGGATTCAAATGCAGAGAGGATAGAGCTGGTGGTGGCTAAGAGGTTAGTCACAGTGCATCTATGAGGAAGGGAGTAATGGATTTGAGGAGGCTAATGTGGAAGAAGTTGTTTAGTTAGAACGGGGAGAAGTACCTTCTCAAGGAGCTTTAGAAGACTTGAGGCGTTGGAGATTGGCCGGTAATGCTTAAGAAGTGAAGGAGATTGAGTTTTGGGGACAGGCTTCACAAGGTAGATGTTCCACTGCTGGGGAAAGAAGTGGGTTGACAAAACAGCATTAAAAATAGTTAGAAGGGGGTCCAAAATATATGGGCTGAGACATTTAATAATGAATTGGGGGATTCCGTCAGCACCTGCCGTCGCAGAAGCTGATGTAGAATTAATGGCGGCAATAAGCTGTTCCCTGGAGATTGATACTGCCGACAGAGTGTCAGGCGGGATTCTGGTTGTTGGAGTATGAAGATCAGGACATTGTTCCGTGTTCGAAGCAAATCTTGATATGAAGTCAAGCCACTGGTCAGGTTCAAGATTTAGGGGGAAATCAGAAGGCCGCTCAGAGTAGGGACATTTTCCGCTACGAAGGGTTCTATCCATATAATGCTTAATTGCTGTTGACTTCTGCTTATTAAATGTTGCGCGAGCTTTGGAGTAGGCTATCCTGTCTTGGATACTGTGCGACTGCTTCCACATTTTGTGCAGATGCTGCTTTAACTTGAAGCTCATGTTAAGATGGGGAGTCCACCATGCTCTGGACCGAGGCATGATGGAAATTCTCTTTGATGCTGCAAATGTCGCAATAGTCTTAAGCCAGCTAGTCAGCAAATTCACTGCAATTTCTAGGTCACAATTTTCTAAGACTGTCCATGGGATAACAGAGGCAGCCTCAACACATTTAGAAATACTCAAAAACCTGGGACTTACTATTACTTTGGTATTAGTCGAATGCACAATATTGAAGTTTGGAGCAGGTATGTGTAAAAGAACACCAATTGGCTTGTGGTCCGAATTGAAATAAGTCTCTGGCAGGTAATCAGGTGTGCAGGGAAAAGAAGCAAGGATGAGATCTAATTGGTTGTTACCTCTTGTCGGGAGATCGTTGATCATTTGTAACCCTGTACAAGATAAGTTTGATAGGAGCATTTGCTGAAGGTTAGCTAGCTGAGGAGGAAGATTAAAATCTCCACATACGAAGTGCAAGGCTGAAGAATGAAGCTGGTTGATGATCCAGTTAGATATTTCATGGATGGCTTCGTAGGAAGGCGCTGGGGGTATGTATATAACAATTACATCTATGAGAACCCTATGGTAGCTGAGAGTAACAGCAAGCGCTTCGTACGCTGATGTTTGGCTAGAGACTTGATGAATGAGCGAGGTTAGTGAGCTCTTAAAGAAAATTGCAACACCACCTCCTCTTTGCCCAACTCTGGAAGTGAAAGCAGATTTATATCCAGCTGGAACACAGGATATAAAATATTCCTGCTCTTTATCCAGCCAGGTCTCGGTGACACAGAGGATATCGATATCACTGGCTAGGAGAATTTGGTGAACAGTATCCAGCTTATTGCGAAGGCTTCTAACATTCTGGTACAAGACTCTGACTGCATAATTCCGGGGGATCTTTTTCAAGGCACATGCCTTGTTTTTATTGATGTCAGGCTTTCGAGTTCGTCGATTCGTGACCCATGTTGGGATGAGCATTCCCGAACTGTTTATTACTGGTGATCGCAGGCTGATGGAATCAGTTTGATGATGCCGAGGTGGTTCACCACTAGTATAATTACGATTTATGCTGCGCACATTTTGAGACGATACCCGGAGCGTGAAGCATTCATACTTGTCTCCTTGAGGCCTTGATTGCTATAGATGAGGGTGAATTAGTTGAGATTGTTGATGGGGTCTGTTTTCCTCAGAAAATGGTCTGATATAAATTCCTTGGGGCCAAGAGGCAGGATCTACAACCTTTTTGTAGACAGCGGGTGAGCACATTATAAGGAAGGAGGCATAGGATGTTTGGCGACTTTTAAGCCGTTTAACCTGAACTGAGAGGTTATGCTCCTTAATAAACATTCTCCTAATAGATTCAGGAGAGGTTCCAGGTCCAAATCTGGAGGCGAAGATCTTGGCTTTGGTGGGAACGACGGAGATATTATATTTCTCGGCCAGTGTCAGACGAGATTTGGAGGCTGTTACTTGGCGGGATAAAGAGGCCTGGTTAGTGATAACAGCATGATGGGGAGGGCGGTCAATATTGGCAGCTCGGCGGCATCCTGAGGAATATGGGGCGGGGTTGGCTGCTGGAATGAGGGAATTTTGTATATCTCCAGATGGGACGTAGGTATAACTAGAAGGGCTGTTAGTAAGCACGCCAGCATATGAGGTAGGCAAAACATGATGGGCGTTAGTTAGATTATTGTTTTGTTCTTGAGCCTGTAGGGAGTCTTTATTTCCTGGTCGGTTCTCTCGCTGGGATACTTCTTCAGTAGCATGAAGCTGTGGTTGCTCACCAGCCACTGAGTGTGTGAGTGTGTCTTTCTGATGAGTGCATGATCGGTCCGTGCTAACATGCTCAGACGGAGTGTCTGCAGAATTCCCTAGTGATTGTCTTGATTGGATTTGGGTGTGGGAGCCAGGCTTTATAAGGCTAGGAGGCTTTACTGGATGAGTGGTTTTTTTCCTTTTGGGTATTATTGGTGCCTGAGATGTCAGCTTGCCATTTTGGCTGGCCAAAGAACAGAGGTCCGAGAGCATATGAGTGATGTGCTTATTTTGGTTTCTCAGTGAGTAAACCTCATCCTTGAGATCTTCAATTTGGGACCTTAATTGGTAAATTAGGTGGATCACGAAATCTGCACTGTCTGGCTGAAGGGAAGGCGTCGACATTGTAATTTCGGCATTAATTCTTGGAGAATTACCTTCGACTTGGAAAGTATCTGTTGTGACTAGTGACTGGCTTGAGGTGGAGAATACGTTAGCGTTCGAGGCACAATTTTGATCATTATTATGATCTGATGGAAAATTGGAGTAATTAGTGCTGCATATAACGTGATTGGCAGTGCCGTCATGTGACGTTGCGTTGCCCACTGCTTCAACGCCTGCGACGGTCATGAGTGAAGGTTCAGGCAAACCAGTATTTGACTGAGCGTGTTGATTTGGATCAGGGATTGTCTGGTCACTAGGGGCAGTTTCAGTCCGGGAGAGATGAAGTTCAGGTAATTCAGAGACATCTCCAAGGCATTTGTCACATGCGAACTTTTTTCGACGTTGTTTGAAAAGATGTGCGATGTCTGTTTTAACCGAGTGGGCACAAAAGGTAAATTTGCATACATGACATCGGATGGTTGGTTCCTTCCCGTCGCGGCAGGCTAGGCAGACTGATTGTTGCAAGTTATTCTGTTTTTGTGACATGCCTGATTTCGGGTTTAAAATCACTTGGAAGCAGTAAACAAATGCTCACTTTTAGGAGTTAATCTTTAATTCCTCGTAGTTTTCTCCCTCTGACACTGTGAAGCTTGCAATATTCGCGTTCCACAGTGATGACTGTGAGAACACAAGAAAGCTTAAATGGTTGAGACAGGTGTACTTAACAAAAGATTGAGGAGAGGGAGTATTTCCCTAGGGATCTGGGTAATGCGATGCTTTGTGACTTGGTCAAGGTTGACGCATTGTCATCTTATGCCTTTAGGGTAACGGGGCGTTTGCCTGGTTCATGAAGGCTAAAGCGCTATGCATACAATGTAATGGAGGAATTCAAAAGTGAGCAGGAATATTTAAAATTAGAAATACCTGTTCATTATATCACGAAGATGATACCATATCAGGCTTGAGCAGAGGAAGAGGAATTCACTAGTGGGCGAATCATTGTATAAAGTTAAGTATAACTATTTAAAAACTAAATTTATATCAGGAGCATAAACGGACACCGTATGCCACAACTCGCGCACTGCAAATTATAACGCACGTTTGAGATTCCAAGGAAAGTTTTTTCATCTGTGCTCAAAACAACCTACATTCTTTGATAAGTTACTCGTATCAGTTTGCTATCTGCACAATTAAAACATCCATCAAAATCTTATTGTCTTCGATCAAAACTTGAGAACATACAGAAATGAGCCCGCTATTCGTGTAAGCTGAGTAAGCAAACTCGATCCTTCTCGTGTAATTAGATATTGATTCAAGTGGCGTTGCGAGCACTCCATTGCACTTAACAAGACACGTTAGATTTTGTAGACCGAAATACTTCAATAACAATTCGGCATGTTTTAAACAAAAGTTGTCTGGAAAAGCAATCGATGTATCTATAGCCACAAAAATGATCAGTAGCCCGTTATCTGTTTTCTCAGCGCAAACAAACACAGTACGTTATATGGTTAATGACCGGTGTTAAAAATAAAAAATATATATATTTCGAAGTAGTAGTAGTAGCAGCAGAGGCATTTGATGCAAGAAAGCAAGTGTATGAGTTTATGCAGCATGAGCCAAAAAAAAAAAAAATCACACCATTGCCTCCAAATGCCTGTCCAGTTCCTCCTTAAATTTATTCAACCTATCAACTTCCACAACGACAGATGGAAGTTTGTTCCAGCAATTAACCACCCGCTGGCTAAAGGCAAATTTCCGCACATCTAATCTACATCTGTCTTTTCTTAATTTGAATTTATGCCCCCTTAGGTTCGTAATCTGAACAAGTGGAAGGATTCCATCAGAATTCAGCATGCTCAACCCATTCAAGGCCTTATATACCTCAATCAGATCACCGCGTAGGTGCCTAGTCTCCAGCCACTGCAATTTACAGAACTTAAGCCTCTCTTGGTAAGAGGATCCTTTCATTCCCCTCACCAATCTTGTTGCCCTTCTCTGTACACGCTCAAGCAAATCTACATCCTTCCTAAAATGAGGCCTCCAGACCTGTATGCAGTACTCAAGGCGTGGCCTGACCATTGCCTTATACAGAGAGATAATCACCTCCTTTTCCCTGCTAGCAAAATTCCTATATATCATTGACAAAACCCCATGACCTGCCCTGGTAGCCTGTCTGCATTGCTCAGAAAACTTCATATCTGACTGCACAATCACTCCCAGGTCTTTTTCATTTTCTACCACCTTAAGTCTAGTACCACACAGTTGGTACTTTTCTCTCGGGTTACTTCTACCCATATGCAGTACTTTGCATTTGTCAAGGTTAAACTTCAGTTGCCACTTCTTAGCCCATCTGCCCAAATTATCTAGATCCTGTTGCAGTAGCACACTGCCATTACTGTCATTAACAACCCTGCCAACCTTTGTATCATCTGCAAACTTCGACATTAAGCCTGATATACCTTCATCAATATCATTGATAAATATACAAAACAACAGTGGACCTAACACCGAACCCTGTGGGACTCCACTAATAACATTAGTCCAAGAAGAGCAGCACTCATTGATTACCACCCTCTGTCTTCTCTCACTTAACCATCCTTTTATCCATTGTAGCAACTTACCCTTAATACCATTCTGCTCCAATTTGTACAATAGTCTTCCATGCGCAACAGTGTCAAAAGCTTTCCTGAAATCCAAGTGAATAACATAGTTATAAACACGCTTTAATATTTAACTTAATGATACAAACAGATCAAACCTCGAGTCGGACTCCATCGAAAAATATTATGTGCAGAGTGGTGAAGATTAATTTTCCCATACTCTGGTGCTTCTGGAGATCTAAGGAACGTTCAAATGTGGAATATGCGTGCTACAAAGCATGCAGAAAAGGATTGTACAAAGAAATAATTTCAAAATTCACCGCTAGTGGAACAAGGAGAGATTTATTTCTCAATTTCAGTATAAATAATAAATTCTTTTGCCTTTTGGTAGCCATAACGTGCTGGAAGGGTACTATTAATATTACTCTCCTCAGTTTTATATGTTCTTTGTTTTGTCTGATCTCTCTCTCTGGAAACTTCTGTGAGTTGCTCTTTCTTTGACGAAAGGCAAATTTTATTAGATGTGGTGTACACTTATCTTTCCTTAATTTGATTCTATGTCCCTTTGTTCGCATCACCTTAAAAAAGAGAAAATATGACCGCATCACATTCCTATGCAGAAAAAGCTTGTTGCTCTCCTTTCCATCCCTTCAAGAAAATTGATTTCCTTCCTTAAAAATGCCGCATCCTGTATTCAAGATATAGTTTGACAATCTATTTATACATCAGGATAACTGCATTTTCATCTCTACTGGCCAAACTTATTAGTGAGAATAAATCTACATTTTATTGTTAAGCAGTTGGCAATCTTGACCTAAAAATAGTTTACCATAAAACTGGACTTCATGAAGCACCCGTTAAAGCCTTGGATAAAGATGGCGACTTGCCCAAGTATCAACGTGGCAAATTCTCTGCTCTTTCAAAACGGATTTTCTGGAATAGAAATTAACTTTAGGTGAACTTCAGATTCGGTTAAAGGCAATTCACGATTATTTAAAGGGTGTTTTTTAACAAATATTTAGAGGACTCGAATTAACAGAATACAGTGCAAACAGTTTTGTTCAATAAATTTCAAACGTTCGGTTGTAGTGGGAGCTGGAAACAATTTCTTACGTTCGGATTTCTGAAAATCGCAGCTGCTTGCAACGAACCCTTTTAGTGATAGTAAAAGGGGAAAGTTTTTATCGAGATATTAAGCAAATGGAGAGGATTTTGAATATCAGTATAATATTTTCGAGCTTGGCACAGCTGAATTATTAAAAAAATCGGTTATTAGAACCAAATTAAAGATTTAAATTCGAAGGCCTGTGTTATCGTAACTTTTGAACTTCTATGACAATTTAACAGTATAAATTTAGGTAACATAAGAGTGTTAGTACTTGAGCTAGTCGTCTAAATAAAGAAAAAAACCCTCCTCTAAGAGATGATAATAAAAAAAAAATAACTACAACACCTTGTCGAAGCTGAAGAAAGGAGGCATCCGTTTCAATTAAGCCTTCCGAATGTGTGATGTGATCGAGGACTTAAGAATGGCCGAACTAAATTTATTTACCTTATCCTTCTACCATTACGAAAGTCATGTGATTTCTATATCTTTCAATGCGATGTTGTTATTCGTATTTCGTTCTATTAACACCCATTCACGATGGTAATGATTCTTAGAATTATAAATGAATATTTTCCTGTTTATCTCCGGACGTCCACGAGGGGTCAGAGGAGTTTACAAGGTGGAGAGTACGAGAATATTACCGTATTTCTTTTATGGTTTCTGTATAACAGGTGTGTATATGTTGAAGGGAGGGATTTGCTGGAATAAAAAGCCTCGCAAAAGATGGTAAAAATAGTAGTTTCCTTTTTTTTTTTCGATTTACAATATAGCGATGAGAGCGGAGAAACGTGAAGACCAATAAAAAACCTGTAGTGGCCATATGGCAAGAGTGATCTTTTATTTACGCGATGAGATTTTTCACTTGAGCCGTTGTAGCTGCACTGGAAATGGAAATGTTGAGGTCCTCAGTCGCCCATCCATCACCCGAATAAGAGTTTAATTAAACGTCCAGTGTGCAGCAGCGTCTTGCGTTACCATATTGCCCCGAAACTTATCACCTCGCACTCTTTTTGTTTTTTTCCGTTGACTTCTGGAAAATCCTTAAATGAATATCAAAGTAGGCCGACCAGGTTACCATATTAGTTCATCGCATAACAGAGATTTTCGGTTAGAAAATGCCCGTACACTTAAACTCCCTCTCATCCATCACGCTGCGCATTGTCGTCTTAAGCATTTCGAGCCCTAGAAGAGTTCTAAATTGCGGGAAAAGTGCGCTAGTGTACTGACTGGGTTATTGCCCTTTGCTGTTTCATCCCCACTTTTCAGCCAGACTGGAAATTTTAGTTAAGAAGCGTCGGTGTTTTTTTTTTCTGGTCTGCTTCATTACTAAATCGGTTATATGACATTAACCATTAATTTTGAGAATGCTTTTGAAGAAAGCACTAAAGAGCACTGTTTATGTGAGGTTAGAAATGTACAATATAAATATAAAAAAAATATTCAGGATCTTCTAAAATTCTGCCAAAAAGTTAACTCGATGATTAAGGATAGGAATGCAGAGAAATTCGATTCCCAGAGGCATGAACGCCTTTTACAGTAATACCTTACAAGTTATGGATTTTTTTTATGAAATCAAAATTTTTAGTTCCATCGCCCAAGAGATTTGTCACTAAGATTTCTGCTTTTTGCACAAATCGCGTTCGAGGGTGTTAGATACTTTAAAAACCATATCGTTCATTCATTTTCCATTAAATACCAAGATGATCATGCTCTGCTCTTGTTGTTGTTTCTTCTTGAGTTTTGGAAACATCGGCGACTTCAGCCATTGTTTAGAGAGGGAATCTTTTATTGAACCACCTTCAATTGTAACAGTTACAACTTGGACTGTGTTGCAATGGCCCTTCACGGCCAAAAGGCTAACAATAAAAGATGATGACAACCAGATATATTACAGAAATAAATAAATTGACATTAAGTGATATAGGACATTAAAGAATTAAATAAAATAACATAAAAATGACAATAAGACATTTAAATAAAATAAGATAATATAATGACATTGAGTTACATAAAACATTAAGATGATATTAAACAAAATTACATTAAATAAAAACTGGCGTAACCTAACATTAAAATTAAATAAACGAACTGACACCTAATACACTTGAAAGTCCCGATTTTTGTCTTCGCAGTTCGTGTGACAGCCAGTCGATGCACATATCCCTGGCTCCTTTCCCGGTATGCTCAATACTTAGCACGAGGATTAAAGAGGCGATTGAAAGGCATGCTGGCTTGGATGCGATGAAGAGAAGGCTTTTCATTTTGCAGACTGTCCGGACCTTCGTTGACTATTTCTTACTGGAGGGAACCTGGAGTGATTTGCATGTGACTAGATGGTGTCGACGACGCCCTCTGTCTGCGTTGAGTGATTGGAGGCCATGGGATGTGGGTTTCCCAGAATCCCGTGTCTACAGCGTCGGTTAACAGCAAATTTCTTTAGATCGGCATCGATGTCCTGGATTCGTTCATCTGGTAGGGTAGGGAGAAATCTTAAGTGGAGGCGTGAATGAAAAGGGCAAATTGTTGGGGTGGCTCTGTGCTGGGCAGGTGGAATCCTCCAGCCACAGAGATCCCAGAATGAAGGAGATGTGATGAGACTGGTCAGCATCTTTACTGCGATTACCAATCTTCTTTCTTCAATGAGAGAGGCAGCCTGGGAATTCAGGGCCAGGACCTTCAGTCGTATGGCCTTATGGTGGTATCCTGTGTTTGTATGTTACCCACTTGAGGAGCCAGTATTCCGTTGCCCGGATAGGTTTTGTTTTCGTGGGTGCTGACAACACCCAGATTTCTGCTGCATAAAGTAGCAGGGTATCCTGACATATTTGTTGCTGTGACCTTGTCTGAGACGTAATGCAGGTGCTATTTCGCTCTCCATTTCAGGGGCGCCGCACGCCTGAAGAGTTTGTCGATGTGATGGTTAAATCTCAGCTTTGTGTCAAAAACAAACCCCAAATCTAAATGATATGAAACAGGTGGTATGGAAACTCCGTTGATCTTTTGCACTCGGACTTTGCTGGGTTGATATTAAGGCCAAATTATTTGAGTCATCATCATGACGATGACTAGTGATTATATTGTTAATCAGGTAAATTTTGATGCATTACAAGAATTTTGTGTAACTGTTTTCCAAAGGAGAAGGCATTGGATTAGACTAATGCTTACAAATTTGGGTTGTTGTTTATTAAGGTCACTTATTACTCACTGTATGCTTTTTTTTCTCTTTTGTGTTGTTTTTGTTGGATATGGGGTTGGTTGTTGGATAGTTCCCCTAGTGTTAAATTTTTTGTTGTTATTATTATGATTATTTTATTTACTTTTTTATATATATATTTATTTTATTTATTTATTTATTTTTGCTGACTCCCAGGTTTGGCGGCCTGGGAGCGGGATCGCTGGCACCCACCGGTATAGCACTACTTCCGGTGGGTGCGGGATTTTAAGTGCATGAGGCACTGTCAGAACAGTGGACCAAGGCCCGGTTCTATGTGCCGGGTGCCCTATGAGGCAAAGAGGCCTGCCATACAGGCCCGTTTTGCAAAAGTTCTGCGTAAATTCAGTTTTTCGGGTGGAGATAGAAGGAAGTCTAGGTGCCACCATAGACGCATAATTATAAATAATAGCGAGGAGCACACTGTTAATTTCCTCCGTGATCATATTGGGGTCTGCAGTTGTTTGGATGGAGTTCAGTATTTTTAAATCGTCAGTATAGGACAATATATCTAATCTCTGGATTATAAAACGGGGAGATGATGGCAGTAAATAGGAGGCTAGAGAGGACTCCCCCCTTGTGATATGTCTCTAGATATTTGCTTAGTATAGATCTGTACAAGTAGTGCGTTTTCAAGGGCAGAAAAACTTGAATAACTCACCGGGCAAGCACTATTACCTCGACCTACGATCGGCTAACTACAGTTCCGATTGAAGAGCACTTTAGAAATTCCTTCATTCTATAACAGGAATGGAAACCAGACCTCTTGAAATAAGTGGAAACTGGTGACTATTTATGGCGTTACACCATGCGTTGCCTTCAGGAAAGGAACGTAGTAAACATCATGTTGTCGATGCACCATCCTTAGGCGCAGATCGCCTACTTGACAGATGTCGTCTATATCATTAGTCTCCTGACGTGACACCAACTGAATTTTGTTCTCTACCATACACTGAGAAGTTGTAGCAGATCCAACGGAAATGTCATCTTCTAGTGGGGTAATACCAGGTCTACATTTGATACTGGAGGCGATGGACACATTCAGCCATTGTGAATTTGTTATTATTCACGTTTGAATACTGTTATCTTCGTGTACCACGAAGCTATTTACAAGCAGCATAAAGATGCACGACTCGCTCCTTCCACGGCATAATACACTACAGGAGAATGGTGGATAATAATACAATATTCCTACACAACTTTTATAATATGATACTGCGTGCAACAGAACGTGATATAGCGAGTCTGTTGTTCTCGATATAGGTACAAGAAATACAGTAGTTGGTAAATTCAATTATCGGGTGAACTAACACCCCCATAAGTCACTTCTGCAGCAAATGGAAAGCTTATCCTATAGTTTTTATTGATTGGATCGACATATTATAACCCTCTGGGTTTGTAGGCTGCCAGTATATTATTGGGTTAGAGCTAGTATCGTTGGGTTGCTTGTTGAAATACAGCAGTTCTACTCGTATATGCTCTAATGATAGATACAGAACTTCTGTCTAAAGATAACAGTTACAGACGTTGTAATGGGCATAATCTGTCATAGTAAATTTGAAATCGGTTTCGAATCCAAATTGTATTTGACGGAAACATCCTGTTTAGACTTATCGAAGAGGTTATGTTGGAGTGGAGCAGAACTATTTGAAGATCACTGGGATTGCTCTGAATTCTTAGAAGTATGATGATGCCAAAAAGAACTGGTGCATCGTATCTAGATGTCAGTAACTTCGCCAGGATACGTATTTGTCCTAATGACAATAACCTTCCACGGTGTCCATCCTTGTTCGCGTATAAAGTTCTTTATGCAGTAAAGGAAACAAAGTACCATGTAACGGACCATAAGTCTCACTGACTTTACCGTGTGCATCTGCGTCCCCTTCGTGATATTTGGAATTAATTTTTATTCCATAAAAACCCCTAACCTGTAAAGTATTTCTGTACGGTTTCCTATAATCGACTTTTTTAATTTTTTTTTCTAGCAAAAATATAGGTATGTAACGTATATATTCTTACAATATTTAACTGGGGTTCTTGACAGTGGTCAAAGGAAAGTGTTGAAGCACCTGATCGATGAGGGGAGAATTGACGTAATTTGATATTTTTATGCGTGATGGAAAAGGTAGTTGCAAACAGTTGGTATACAATACTTCGTTATTTATTTTATTTTATTGGAAATTCTCCCCACTATAAAAATTGGTATATTGAGGATTAATCGGTCTCGGGCGATGTTTGCGTGACTTTTGCAGGATTCCCTCCCGAAAATTCCTTTAAAAAACCTAACTACAGACTCCTTTTCAATTGAGGGTTTCTAACTACAGCCTCGACTGAAGAGGATATTAGAAATGCTTCCAGTCGTCGGCAGGAATCGAACCCGTCGACAACTGGAAGAATTTCCAATGTTGACAATAAGTGATAAAACAATTCAGTTAATAAAATTTATCCTAAATTGTTAGGATAATATATTCGGGTGTTGAGAAATTACAGAAGTTATGGATTTTTAGGCAATGAACTCCGGAAAATTTCAGTCAACAAAGGATTAATTTGGTGAGCGTTTTTGTACCTGAAAAGGTCATTACTCAGTAGACACTGATTAAATTCGTAAAATTCTCAAGTTAAGTAAACAGAATCACTTCTCAAGATGATGTTGATGGAAAACCATTCCACCGAGGTACTTTTTATCAACTAGTTTTTTTGCATTAGCTTTCTTCTAATGCTAAATTAGAGATTAGGCTGCTGGAAAAAGAGCGGAACACGAATCATTGTTTATGAACCAGTAAGAATTTTAGATTGGTAATTATCCTGTTGTATCTGCGCAATTACAAAACGTTTGTAGTATTGCAAGGCAAAAGCCTTTCGGAAAACTTTTATTCAAAGAAACCGAGTTATGGTCTGATATGTGCTGATTTAATAAGCTTCTTAAAATGACAAAAACCAGCCATCATAAATCTTTATTTAGCTTAAGCATTTGAGTTTCCTTCAATTAATTCTGCAAAAACAATCTTTCAGAGGTATTAAACATCTATTAAAATACTGCCTTCTGAAACTCTAATATTCAAAGAGATAATTGCTTGTAAACAAAGGTGAAAATAAATAGTTTACGAGTTCAAAAACCTACAAGGCGTGATTAATTTTCAACCCTGAATTATTCATTCACAAGATGAGCAGTACTGATTAAATATGTACTTTTTTCATGCACTTATTATTAGCCGAGTTTGTTTATTTCTTTATGTTTTAAACTTCTTGGATTCGTAAAGTTACTCTTAAAAGATTTATTTACTTAAAAATAATCGCATAAGTCCTCTCGACTTTAATCCGTGGTATGCCATCTTTAGCGAGTGTTTCCAACCAGTGACAGATTTAAGCGGTAGTTTAAGACTTAAGAAGTATAGCACCCCCCTCCGAAATTACTGTATCTAAAGCTCCTTGTCAAGAGCTAACACTCTTGACATATGAGACACTTGCGCGCAGTATGCTTCAAAGTTAAATCATTCAAAATGGCACTTTCCGTATATGTGCAAGTTGCTCAATACGATTGTGTATTTTTATACGATATGTTCCAAAACGTATTCCCACTTTAGCCCCCGAAATCGCTAAATCCGCTAATGCTCCCAGTCGTAAAAGGTAGTGGAACCAATAAACAAACTAACTGATGGACAGGGTCTTCGGAAAGTTACTATATTTCGAAAGAAAGTAAGTTTTTGTTTTTTTTTTAATTTTACAATTACAAATCGTTTATTACCCAGTTTTACTTACATAATTAGTCCTTTACAATGGATGTTGAAATAGCCCTTCGTGAACATCCAAACAGGCCTGAACGTTTAATTTTATTTTCAAAAACCGTCTTTAGTTCTTGCGCAATGCTTCTGATGCAAGCAGTTACGGCAATTTGGAGTTCCTCAGTGGATCGTGGGTTTGTTTCGTAAACTATTTTTTGCCGCTCTCCACGAATAAAAATCAGATGGATTTGAAGTCTAATGAACGAGGTGGCCAAAGCTTTTTCTGAGATTATTCGATCAGCAAAAATTTCGCGTAGAAGTGTTACCGTTTGTGCAGTAGTATGGTCAGTGGCGGAATCTTGCTGAAACCACCCATTCTTGATTTCATCCTAATTCAGTTCGCCGATGAATTGGTAGAAAATATTGGAACAGTAACGTTAGGAAGCTATTGTTTCAGTGAAGAAGATAGACCCAATGATTCTTCTAGAGATAGCAACCCAAACACCACCTTCTGCTGGTGGAGAGGTGTTTGATGTAAACTTTGTGGATTTTCGGATGTCCATAATCGTGTATTTTGAGCATTCACATATCCTGACAAATGGAACCACGCCTCGTGAGTGAAGAATGTAAGATCCAGGATACCATCGGTATTTGCAGTGATGAACTGTTAAAACCAGTGACACTGATGTACTCGCTTTTGGTGATCTGCTGCTTTTAATTCTTGGACAACTGTGATTTTGTATGGAAAAGGCATAGCTTCTTCCTTACCGCTAAATGTGCAGTTGCAAGACCGATGTTCTGCTGTCGTGACAACTTCACAATTGATTTTGAAGGATTTTGCAGCGTTTGACCTGAAATATCCAGGTGTGTTTCTTCTGTCCATTTGGATAGCCTTCTACTGCCCTCCGCATCGTGTACAGTACTTGTCTCGCGAAATTTGTCCATTAATACGGCACAGCATACCGACGTGGTGGTACTGGCTTATTTTAAAATTTCTTAGAAAAGTTTTCTCTGACGCTTTGCGTATACTGGCCACACTCGTTATAAACATACTCAACTAAAAAAACATGCTCCTCTAATAACAAAACCATCGTTAACGCACTCCACAATAGCTATCTCACAGCCAACTGACTTTGATGCATACCACTAGGCGGACGGGATCTCATTTCACACCACACCATGGTGCGCAGTGACTCGCATCATTTTACACATTGCTATCCGGCCGAACTGAAGTGGTGGGAGCAGGGTTTTCAGTTCAAACTCGTTAATAATTAAATAATTAATATATTTACTTAAAAATGCAGCGCAAATGAATATTTTGTCATCAGGCTTTCGATGCTTACGCCTTAGAAAGATTACGATAGTTACAACAATTTTACTTTAACGCCATCCTCGACCTTACTAACAGGGTTTGATTTGATTTGATTGATTTACGAGTTCTTGGCGCAGGAGCTGTGGCTAAAATGCGTCTTGAAGGTCTTATTAATAGGGCTAAACATGCAGAAACTCCTGTTTCGTAGAATCGGGGGAATAGTTTTGAAACTTCATATCAGATATTTAATAAACGTGGTTTGAAAAATAAATCTGTTTTCCGAAAGGGTATTAACAATTGCAGAATGTGGACTCTTTTAATCGTAAAGAATTGCTCGTCTGTTTGCTTCAATCTCTTCTCGCAAGTATGACGAAATAACCATCAGAGACAGCCATTTGCGCAACAAGGAGGAGTGTGAAGTAATTTCTCCGAATATATGAATTCGGGCCCCTCCCGTGCCACCCATGCATTCCCTATTGTGTGGTGTGGGCGTAGGGTGCCTGCTTCCGGTTTCCAGGCTCGCTCGACTTGTTTTGAAGATATCGCTAACTGCGTTAAAGCTAATATTAATTGCGAAAGCTTCGGGGGCAATAAATCAGAACTGGCTTCGTGCGAACCGCCGTATATTTATGGGTGATGACGTCTCCGCCACAGGTGCTTAAACAGGGAACTGGGATAAAAGGTACCACAATGGCGCAGTGTGTGGGCGTTGTTTGTTAAAGCATCTAGCTAATCTCGTGCGCTATAGTGGCAGCTGATCGACCCTAGATACCCAGCACAACACGCTCGCGTCTCATTAATACCCTCCTCCATTCGACAGGTACAATTCTGCTAACTGTCCGGCCAACGTGACCACTTATTGTAATGAACGTCGCGATTGTCAAAAGATATCCGAAGTTTCTCTGTCAATCTGTAGCGCACACACTGCAGTCTCGAGCGTGGCAAATATTGACTAAGCCAACTCTCGAACAAAAAATAGAATAGTTTCGTTATGATTAACAGAAAACTGCTGGTCGTAAAAATAAATAAATAAATTCCGAATTATTTACTTTGCTTTTGTGTGTTAGAATGACTCGCACTTAAGGTTGGAGATATGTAAGTGTTTTATTATCGAACGCTTTGATAAACCACAATAATCCACTGCACGGTGGAAACTAACACCGCAATTACACAAGAGTTTCTCCAATTTGAGAAACTCTGAAGCCTGCGCTTAGCTTCCATTGTATCTGCATCTCAATTTGTCTTCTATTTCCTTATCCTATGCTGAATTCGCTCGCTATTTCGCGGACCGTGACATTCAACATTCTCGTGCCTGTCTTATACATAACCATCGTAAAGGTCTTGTTCCAGCCCCTCTTATTACTTGTGAATTGGCTTCCCTCTCATTTTACTAACTCTTTCTATCCTTTTCGGGTGTTATTCCAAGGAAATCAAACGAATTATTGGACTAAAGTCCCATAATTCGTTTGATTTCCTTGGAATGATCCAGTAACTGATCTGAACTCATTAGCCAACTCATTTCTGTTGGCTAATGAGTTTCTGTTTATACTCCGGTACGACCAAACGGTCAGAGGAGTTCACAAAAATAGACAGCATACAAGAAACAGCACCGTATTTAGCAGTCACTCGAGGCCCGGTCACACAAGGCACGTGTACTTATGCATTCGCTCGCATGACCACTCGGCTACGGCGGCTCTTATTTGTCTATTTTAAGTTAATATAATAAATTTTTTAAGGCTATTAATCACTTTTCCCACACTATTCGCAACGCATCAAGTTGTGTTGACCAAACTGTCTGGGTTTGGTGCAAAAAAATTAAACGATACGAGCTTTATAAACCACCGAAATTTCTTCCACCACTAAATTCTGCCTAGCAAATAACGCTGTTAGGTCAGTGGGTGTAAATGCAAAATACAATATTTTTAAGTAATTAAACACTATATTGTTTGTACAAATTATTAAATTATCACCGCTTCTGTTGTACTTTCTCGCCCACCAATTTTTCGATCTCTGAGTTACTTCTGTAAGTGCAGAAGTACAGCGAACTAGTTCGCATCAGATTCCTTTGTTTCAATTTTTATTTTTATCATGGCTGCTAACATCAGCCTGTCGTTGGTTTGAATAAAAAAAAAATCGCTGGTTGTTTAATGAAGTACTCGATGGTCTGTTTTTAGTTAGTTTTCGATGAAAGCAATGTTTATTGGAATAAGATCGATTTTAATCCAGAAGTTAATCAGTTCTTACTGTACAACGTTCGCCCTCTTTTTATTTTGGCGTTCCACAAATTCCTCAATCGCAGGACTAATTTTCGTGGATAATACTCCTTGAGAAAGTGTTTTTGTATTTCGCAATCTGCTGAGATTGCGAAATGTGAAAACACGGGAACATTTTGTGTTTTCTTCACTTTAGTCAGATCTGAACTTAAAAAGAGTTTTTATTGTTGTTAATTTTATTTTACGCAAATCATAACTTAGTCATAAGTGGGAAAATATTGCATATCGATTTAAAGTTCCATTCTTATAAAATGCAAATTGTTCAATTGTTTGTGATTCGGCTATACGTTTGAATTTCTGCAGAACGCGAACGATGATCTAGACTTGATCAATCGTTTAATCACGAATGATGGTGGCCATTTTCATTTGAATGGCATAAATAAAGAAAGTTTTAGATATTAGGCAGCCGAAAACCCACTTTACCTTCATGAACAATCACTTCACAGCCAAAAAGTTAACGTTTGGTGCGAGGCATCATCGGTTCATACTTTTTTGAAAATGCTAATGGTTCAGTTGTCAGAAAAACTGCATCCCTACACGTTAACCTGCTGCAACAATTTGTAAGAGAGGATCTTCACTAAAACAGAGTCAACTTACGAAGTGTCTGTTTTGAACAGGATGGTGCTGCGACACACCGCAAGACTTGTCCCGGACACTAAAGGCAATGTTTTCAAATCACATTTCCTTTTTTGGCCAACTCTTTATAACGCATTAAGAACTAAAGCAGTTTTATCAATCGTAGACTGCAGATATCGACTGGTTGACGAATGGTAACATAACGTTTTACATACAACTATTTGCTTCTAGTTCGTACCAGAAAGGTTTATTTCCCCTCCATAAACTGAGTCAAGCCGACTCAATAGAAGTGCCATTTCTCTTTGACCTGTGTACCAGTTCTCTCACCCTTCACTCGGTAAAGATGTCGCTTGTTTTTCAATTCCTACTATTAGTTCACACTCTCCCTATATATATTTATATATCTTGTTCAAATTTTCAATCGTTAATAAAATACTTTTTATTCATCCACTCAAGTTCAAATACATTTTTTTAAACTTGTAGTGGATGACACTTGATGTTAATACAGTTTTTTCAAATATTAATTCATTAATTAAATTTAATTAATTAATTTTAGTTTTATATGGGAGAAAAATTTCTCTTATATAAGATATTTAGCAGGATATAAATTTAGGAATAAAATTGAAATCAACAGGCAGTAGCTCAATCGGTAAAATGCAAGGATTTCAGTATTTTTCACGTGAAGGTGAAGAATGCGAGTTCAATTCTTGCGAAAATCAATAATTTTTTGATAAATTTTTGAAAATTTTTGCTTTAAGTAGACGTTTTAGCCAAATGATTTTCGAGAGTGAGTTAGCAGTTGTGGCTTAGTGGTTAGAATGAAGGATTTTTCTCAAAAAATAAAATTGAAGAAATTTTATGCTTTGGGTTCAATTCGATTTCTCTCCTTAAAATCTTTGTCATCAATTGTTGGTCACTTCTCCTACCTAACCTTAAGATTGAGCTACGTGTCGAGAAGGTGAATGGCATAGGGAAGTAAAATAATTATGTCGCTAGCGTGCCCCTCAGGGTACCGGGCGCCTCCCTGTTGTAAGAAGCCTTACTCCATCATCAGGGCCACTGATGGAGTGGACCGTATATTTGCTCCTGTTACGTGGGATTAAAAATGAATGAAAACAATAAACTAAACAAGCAAACTGGATTAACGGTATCGACCCTTGCTTCACAAACGGACAATGCGAAAGGAAAGCGAAAAGAAACTACAACACAACGCAAGCGACGATTAGAGAAAGAAAAACAAAAGCGCCAAGAAAAGCTTGCAAATGAAACAGAAGAAGAAAAGCGCCTACGCTTGCCACTTAATATTGTGATTCTGTCATGTATATACATATTTATATTGTCATGTATATACATATATTAATTGTAATTATTTAATAAAAAGTAACTAAAATAAAATTTTTCTTTGTTGATCTAAGTAGGAATTGACTTTAAAATATTTTTTTTTATATTACTTGTTTAACTGGATGACGATTATGCCCACTCGCGCATATCTTTATGACAGGTGCTATTAGGAGAACCACCAACTGAATACAGTTGGTTCTGCTCTAAAACTACAGGCTATAATTGTTGGATTGTCTAGAACATTAAAAAGGAGCTAAGGCCCTGAGGTGTAACGACATAATTTGTGGTACGTTTGCGTAATGACAGTACAATTTTCATATCGTGGCCGACTACCTGGCCACGGTGTGAAAAATCTCGACTGTGTTAGTAGCTTGTCGCTTCCAAATAATTGGACGGTTCTTCCTCAGTGTTATTCAGACTTTTAAAGAAAGAAGATAATTACACTGGTATAGTTCAAGACTGAAATATTTTGGTGGCTGATATGTGTTCTAGAACAAGGTTAGAAGAGGCTGACCGTTAGTATAGAATAAACTATTTTCAGTTTTAGTATTACGTATAAGGAGTTTGGTAACTGAAATTCATTAGAAAAAATCGTGCTATTTTAATTTAAAAATATATTTTTGAGCGCTTATCATTCCGCCTGATATCAAATATTAAAATTTGAGAAAAGTTTTAAAATTTAAATCATATTCGTGCTTCTAAACTTAGTAATCTTTGTACTATGGAAATTGAGATCAGAAGATAGGCTCGTACAAAGTCATGATCAATTAGGATATATAAAATGTTAATCAAAGCAATAACATCTCAACCAGAAAAATGGTGAATAAAACGTTTTTTTCTGTGGTTAGCGCCTGGATGCAGCCTAGAAGGGTTGAGCTCTTCTGCAATGGAGTTTCTTATCATTTAAATCTGTTACATTATCAAAAATTCTTGAATATATGTTTGTTCACAATACTGGCCTTGAGTTTTGCTTGTACATTGATGAATCATGCGAAAAGTCTCAACCAAGAATAGATGTTAGAAAAATTACCCAGAATTACTGAGTTAATTTTTAAATACGAAAATAATAATTGATATTGTAAATCAGAATATTATACACTCAACAACGATAAAATTTGAACAGTATCGTGTTATTTTAAAGAGATAAAATATTTCTTAAGTGATTTTATTACTTTAGATATGCGTGATGAAATCAAGAGATATACGCTTTTCCTCCTTAAGTATTCCTCGAGTATTTTGACAGAAAAATTGAACGAAGTGATATAAATAATAATAAAAATAAAAGGATGTCACCGTAAGAGAATTTACTGATTAAATAGACGAACGCTGAACGGGAACCATATTTTTGATCTTTGTTACTCTTAATTTTAATTTGGTAATAAAATATTTTTGAAAATTTGACTTTACTGAAAGATATTTGAGAACGTGTACTGGTAAATTTTAGGAGTTCGTACTACAGTTATATGTGTAGCATTGTTTCTTATGAAAAAATCCATACGCAAGGCAGGAATACATTTAAAAACAGATATGGCATTTGATTCCGGCTACACGTAGACGAAGAATTGTGCCAGAAAGCTAGATACAGCATCAATTACTTCTCAGGTCCAAAGAAAGAACACCCACCCTAACCATATTCTTCAATTTGATCTCTCATTGTATACCGAGTTACAAATCATCTAAAAAGTCGTGCTCGAGTCTTTCTCGAACATCACCAAATTCAATTAGTGGATCAATAGCTAAGTAATGTGATCTAGTCTCATACAGTAGCATCAGTTACGATTGAGCTCTGTTCCATGTTGTTCATCCCACCAACTCGATGATATTTGAAACTCCATCTCTTTATAAACGCAATTCGTGTTATGTGCTTTGGAATAACTGGAGCCCAGTTTTCTTGGAAATTTTCTTATTTAATTTTAATAAAGGAAATGAATCGGGATACAGTGATCTCTGAGCAAAAACTATAAAAGTTTAAGTGAATGAGAAGAGTGTCATAAAATTAGTTTAACTCAGTTTAGTTGTGTAATCGCATCCCTGCATGACCATAATGGTTAGAAAAGCGGGAATTATTGTTATAGAAGTTTAACACCAGCACAACACAAATTTAAAGTATTATGTTCGAGTTTCATTAAGTGTCAAAAGATACGCTATCCTAGCAAAAGGTATGAGGCACTTTGAACAAAACATATTTATTCAAAGAAGTAAATTAACCTTTTGTCTAACCTTGGCTGTTTTAATAAGCCAAGGACAACTGATTTCTGTTAGAGGGGAATAAAAACAAAGGTGGCTCAAAGTCGCTCACCGGGTCTTCACTTCCATAGCGTTAGCATGGAATGATCATGAGATGTTTCTCTCCCTCCTTTAGCAGCTGGTATTATGCTCCTCTCCTCCTTTAAAGCATTCGTGAGCTCTTCTATTGAGGAGGACAATCTTAGCCTTGTCCTAATACTGAGTTCCTTCCAATTCATTCCAAAGTTGTTTAATTTGGGTGAGATCCGTACTTTGTGCTGGTCACTGCAGGTTCCGATGTTATTTTCTTCTTCCGGCCAATTTATTGAATATATTAAGATATAGCGTGTTGATTCTGGCTTGATTACTATGGACGCATTCCCTTAGCAAGCGGCGTTATGTGTTCGACTCTTTTTAATGTGTTCGACTCATTGCCTATCATAGGGTTGATGTTTAGTCCAGTATCTGGTAGGTGTCACCATGGATTATCCTAGATTGTCTTCGTGTTTTCTCACCTATGGTATAACTAAAGTTGTGTTTCTTTAAAGGAGGGTGAGTCTTCTATTTCACAGTATGCTTAATTAAAATCCTCGCCACCTTGCCTTATGTACGCTTTAAATTTGTCATTTGCAGAATACTTTGCATCTAAATTAATTAATTTTTGAGTAGTTTCTGATTGATGATCGCTGTATCTATTATAACCGAGATTTAATTAATTTGGCTTTGAATATCAGCCATGGAAGATGCTCCTAATGTTTTTTGTTCTTCATGAATTAAGGGAAGTATAGATGGTTTTGTCCTGGTCATTCTTAAGCAGCAAACAAAGCTACTTAAACGAAACCAGAACTACGGTATCACTTTTATTATGAGATAAGAAAAAAAACTTATGAAACCGTTGAATAGCGAAGCTAGGGACGTCAGGAAATACAATACACTTCAGTTGACTTATTTATTTTTTCTGCAGACAGTTTTGCAATTTATATATATATTTTTTATTTTCTCCTTAACTTTGATATTTTTTTAGTTGATGAAAGTTGATACATCAAAAACAGGCCATTATTGTAATGTCGTTTTGTTTCCAGCAATGATTAAAGTTTACCTCGACATTCTATCGTTGGTACCTGTCTGTATTACGATATGAAACACTCACTATTCCGGTGTCATCCCAATTATTTTCTATAACCTTTCTATTTAATGCAAGAGATTGAGAAACCGATTTCTAATTTCGAAGATGAGCACCACAAATGAATAAATCCATACAGGTTTAAGTAGAGAACAGTTTTTTTGCTTCACATTGGAATCTTTACTCTTATTAAGGAAAATAACAAACGAAGCTACTTATACGAAATATAATCTAAGTTGCCCGATATGCGAGAGATTTTATTACTATTATTAAATCCGTTTATTATTGAAGCAAGCGTTTGCTTTCACCCCTTTTACACAGCCGACCGGCTAGAAGGGTGTACAAAATGCAATTATTTACACAAGTGCATATATTTACAGTATTATTTACAAAATGCGATTATTGACAAAATGGAAAGGGAAAATTATTTACAGTCTCATTCAAAAGTCAATAGTCATTTCATGTTTTGGTCATTCCGTCTTCTTTAGTTCAAGCAAGCTGTGTGCTTCAGAAAGAGAGGCTCTTCACTCTGTACTGCTTGCTTTTGGAGTATTTCACAGGGTATGTTGCCAATGGATTGAAAAGGTTGACTGCGTTGGTTGGTAAGAAATTCTTCAAACAGGAGAGTTTGGACAGTATAGAATGTAACAGTAGGTAGGGGTTGTCATTACTGCTTCCAGCACGTGGAGTAGCAATAACTCCATGAAGACTAGGGACATCAATCACTCCAGTTATCATCTGAGACAGAAGAAGATTATTCCCTGATGCTATGTGAACTCTTCAGGGAGTGATCTTTAGATTGGTATATAAAACAGCCCTGGAGATGGTGAAAGCATTGCCCGTGACCTTGTTCATCCATCGCATTACCCAGTACTCGACTGCGAGGAATCTATTTATATACGACGTCGGGGCAGAAGACCAGATTGGTGATGCATATAGTGCGATAGGTTGTAGGCACCGCTGGACGTATCCACCGACTACATCGACGTGCAGTAACCCCGTCAGCTCTTGTCGAATTGCCCACATCGCCGAGAAAGTCTTAGTTTTCATGGTCGAGAAATGGTTTTGAAAAGTGAGGCCCTCGTCCCAAGTCAAGCCGAGGCCGGTGTGAGACTTCACTTTCCTTATATCTGCACTCCGTTGTGATAGGCTCTGATTTCAATTTGGATTCTCTTTTTTTGTAAAGGTATGTTTAGCCCCAGACCTATTTTCAGCAGATAGGCTACAAGGCTGTTGTCAGGACGGAGACTCGTTGATTTATGAGATGATTTTGTTCGGCGTCTTTAGATGTTGTGTATAATTTGAGGTCGTCTGCGTATGATGAAAAATCAGTGTACCTTGCGAGGAAAGGTTCAAGGGCAGCGACGAACCGGACAGGACACCTCCCTGCGGTACTCCTCGCGTTATAACGCACTCCTGTTGGAAGCATTTATGGCTGAGGATGAGTTATCTTGGTGTAAGGATGAGGTTGGTGGTTTTTAATAGCTTCATGTAATGTCAAAGTATTTTTCCAGAATGTAGATGAGAGCGGGAATTGAGAGCTTATCATAAGCAGATGAAATATCAAGGAAGATGACGTCCAGCTGAAATTTAGTGTATAGTAGGTTTGTATATATACATCTTTTGGGGATCACAGTATGAAGGTGTTTAGGTCTATGAGAGAGGCATTGGTCTATCAGTGCTGAAAAGATAGTTTTCTCAAACACTTAATAGAGAGTAGTCCACTGAGATCGGTCTGAAGTCCTTAGGGTTTCTTCTTTCGAATATTGGTTGTACCCTGTAGTGAGTACACATTGTCGGGTGTGTAAAGTGCCTGCCTGGCAACCCAACGGTCGCTGGTTCGAATCCCGTCTGGGGCGTGGATCAGAGTATTGCAAAACCTTGGGAGGTGCATTATGGCCACAGAAGCCGATGCGCCAACAACTAACAAAAAAAAAATTATCGGGATTGTTTCGGAATTCAATATGTGAGTAAAGACAATGAAGGCACTGCAGACTTTAACCATGAATAGAGGGAAACCGTCAGGTCAATTGTAGATTTATTGGGAAGTCTATTGATGGTATTAATAAGGTGCTGTTTTGTTAGAGATATAGTTGAGAGGGGCTGTCTGTAGTGCATGACGAAATTGCTTAGTTTTTGGGTTTTGGGTCTGATGACACCTCGTTGAAAGTCAAGGATACCCATTCCTCAAATATCTTCTCATCCATATGGAAATCCTCGTTGCATTTGGGTGTAATACTTTTGGAGTGGATTATTCTGTTGAGTACCAGCTGCCAAATTGTTTTTCGTTTACATTTAAGGAAGGTAGCCCACTCTTTCTTTCTTGTACATCTGGTAGTCAGTTGAGTTAAGATACTTTTTCCATTTTCTGAAAGCTTTTTGTTTCCTCTTGAATGCTTCTCTGGCTTCAGCATTCAACCATGTGTTAGATCTATCAGATAATTTTATTTGAATGGAAGCTCCTTGGGTGGCAATTTCAACTAGCTGGCTAGCAAGGCTAGATATAGCGATGTCCAGTGGATTCTTGCTGTAGATCCTTCCACTTTATTTCTGTGAGACGTGCAAGGATGATCTCTGAGTTTAAGTATTTGATGGAGTATACTGTTTTGGTCATCACCTCATTCCCGAAAGCTTCACCAGCGTTTGAGTCGTTAGTAATGTTGAACTCGAACGTGATGGGAGAGTGATCAGAAGGGATGCTATGGTGTTCAGTGGACAGACCAAGGTGTGGGCGATTGTGGAATAATAGATTCGGCATCTGGTTTCCCCTGATAGGAGGTGTAGTTTGGTGAACTAGTTTTTTTTTTTTTTAAGTAATGAAAACTCCGAACAAGAAAGGTATTAGAACCTATACTTAGTACTCTGCATGGGTTGAAGGTTAAGGAGAGTGAACGTACTTGTTGATATCAGACTTTGAACTTTTGTGGATTGTAATTTTCAGGAAATACATGTGAAGTTAGATTGTAGAAAAAGAAGTTGAACAGGTAAATGAAGAAGAAAAGGTGGTTCTCTATGAGTTTGGAATTGGGCAGTGAATGGATGGATTCTGGCGGATTGCTGCACGTGTTCTGACTGTTTTGGAAGTGATTGGAGGAATTTACAGATGCAAATTCAGAACAGTGTCCATGCAAGAAAAAGCATGCAGCAGACAACTAAAAGTTTGAGATAGAGTGGAAAGATTTTGTTAGAGATGGATCATTAATTAACCTGACCGCTCACATTTCAATGGACTCTAGAAGCCTGAGAGAGGTTTTGGGGACATTACCCCAGGTGTGGGAACAATATTACATGGTAGGGTACAGTTAAGGTTTGTACAAAGTGAGTGCAAGTAGTTGCACTCACTTTGAAAGAGAAAACCCAGTGTTTTTATGGGCTCATGCTGAGAGAGAGAGATAGTCAGCCATCCTGATTTTTAAGTATTACTAAATGTGTTGAGACTGTCTCTGCCATCCCGTGGTCAGTCTTAGAAAATTGTAATCTTAAAATTGCAGTGAATTTACTTACTAGTTGGCCTAAGACTATTACCACCTTTTGCAGCATCAAAGAGGATTTCCATCATGCCTCTGTCCGGAGCATGATGGACTCCTCCCCGTCTTAACACGAGCTTCAAGTTAAAACAGCATCTGCACAAATGTGACGCAGTCGCAAACTGTTCAAGACAGGACAGCTTAATCTAGAGCCCGTGCAACCTTTAACAAGCAGAAATCGCAAGTACTCCAATGCCTGTAGTCTTCTAATATTCCTTGAAAAGGTACTCCTCCCCGTTCTACTAAACTTCTTCCACATCAACCTCCTCAAATTCCATTACGCCCTTTCTGATACTGTAGATCCACTGTGACTAACCTCTTAGCCACCACAAGCTCTATCCTCTCTGCGTTTGTATATCTCAAGCGGAGCTTTCAGTCACCTATCTAGACCTCGAAGCAGCTTTCGACTCTATAAATGTTCCTGCAATGCTGAAGCTACTTTCAGACCATTATCAGATCAAGAGAGACTCTACAGTTCCTCCCGTCACTCCATCAAAAAAGAATAATCTGGCTTACTGACCATTGACAAATATACGAGCGATGTATCTCTTCAGGAGTGCCACAGCGTTTATCCCGATACACTAGTTGAGTCCAGACATGATATTTTATGTTATGCTGATGACATGAAGCTCCTCACACTGATTTCTCCAAACGATGTTCTTCTTGTGATAACAGCACCAATTAATAATACACTCCTGAAATTTACAAACTACCTCAAACAGTTTTAACTAAAAATAAACACAGAAAAGTTTGAATTTATGATACTCGCCTTAGAGAAAACGCCTTCTTATATTCAGCAAGCAGTATGCAATTCTCAAATTCTCATCGTGTCAATAAGCATACTAATCTCGGGGTTGTGTTTGATCCTAATTTCTGCTTCAGTAACTACATGGACAAGTTTCTCACCCAGGCAGCTCGACACCAGTGAATTGCCAAACAACATTTACACTGAGTGGACAGAAATCATGAAATATCTACCTAGTAAGGGGTAGGCCCACCTTTCGCCCGGATAAGGGCAGTCGCACGGCAAGGCATTAAGTCCACTTGATGCTGAGAGATACCGCTGGAATGCTTTCTAGCTCAAGAAAGCATTCTAGAGGTATTTCCATCCATGCTTGCTGCACCGCTGTCCATAATTCCGTTGCATTCCTACGTAGAGGATCCAAAGTTCGAACGACCTTTCCACAGCATCCCAAAGATACTCCACACGGCTCATGTACGTGAACGGGGAAGCCATTTCATAGTGGTAAAATATGCAGAATGCTCTTCGAGCCATGTTCTAGTCACCATGACTCTGTAGGGAGGGCACATTGCCCTGTCGATGCACGATGATCATGAAAGGATGCAGATGATCTGCATGGATGGACACGTAACCTGGACGGATCAGAGATGCGTCTAGACGTACCAACGGTCCCGACGTATGTGCCAGATGAACACGCCCCAGACCATTACCGCTCGTCCACCTGCCTGAACAGTTCCTTGTTGACATGACAGGTGCAGAGCTTCGTGCGGTTTCCACCAGACACGCACCCTCCCGTCCGGTCGAAATAACTGGAAACAGGACTCATCGGACCAGGAAACCCGTCTCCAATCATCCAAGGTCCATATATTCTTCCTCTCAGTTGAGGCGCAGAGTCCTGTGTCGTGGTGTTCGCAATGGGACTTTAGTGGGTGGACAGCTCCCATAACCTATTGCGGCTAATGATCGCCTGATGGTCTTGGTGGAGACGTTTCCAGCACCTCTCTCGTTGAAATCGGCGGTGATTTGTGCCACTGTCACTCTCCGGCTGGCGGAAACAATGCAGGGCAGACCTCGGCGACGACGTTCATCCATCACCTTTCTCCGCCCACAGCACTGTCCACGATGAGATGTTATTCCGGAAATGGTGTATTCCCAATACACTCTTGATACTGTCGAACGGGGATAGTACAATTTATGTACCACCTCCGCGATAGAGTGACCTATGCGTCAGGCACCCACTATCATCCCTCTCTCAACCGAATATCAAAGTCGGTTAACTCACGACATTTATCCATACTGACATCGAATTAGCGTCTACGTGAATGCAGTGTAAGTATATACAAAGTCCAGTCACAGTATTATGATCCCCCAATGCAGACATCACACACCGCAAGTCTCAAGTTCACACACCGCAAGCATATAAGGGTTGATGTTCGGCATCCGTGAACCATGTAACAGTCTCTGTCATTGGCAAAGCACGCGACCTATCAGACCTGGAAAAAAGCATGATCATCGGCTATCGAGACAGGGTTGCCAGCATTTCCAAAACAGTGGACTTTGTGAAATGCTCACAAGCTGCAATGGTGAACGTGTATCAAACTGGACGAATGGGACAGTTTTGACGACCCGACGTGCCAATTGTGGAGCCCCATGCGCCATTGATCAAAGAGGTGAATGCCGGCTGAAACGGTTGGTCACGATCGATCGGAGCACTACTGTTGTTCAACTAGCTATACAAATGAACCGTGGGGCCATCAGAAAGGTCTCCCACATGACACTAGGTTTTTTTTTTTTTTTTTTATACAGGATGGAGCACTAGTATTATTATTATTAACAAAAACAACAAGCGGCTCCTAGCAGAAACTGGCAAATCCGCTACGTACGCACATACATATTATATACAATGATATACATAATCATGTTAATTACACTGTCATAAGTGTAATGAACCTGTACGGGTTTACAATTCAAATCACATCAGTACAAATTGTGGCACAGGGACCACAAGACAGCAGTCTTCTTCTGTCCTAGGAAGAACGAAAACCGCACCTACTGGTGGTAGTGCTATACCCACACGACATTTTTCATTCATTCATTTATTAATTACACACAATATAGTCTCAACATTATGTACATAAAAGTATATACATGATTTATATACAAGATATATTTACATATAATTATATGCTCTGACAAACATTAAACTTTCGTGTGTGTGTGTGTGTGTGTGTGTGTGTGTGTGTGTGTGTGTGCGTGCAAGTGTGTTCTTATTCAGGGTAGCTCCCAGGCATAAGCCCAAATCTACCTTGAGAACTTGGGAATATGTAGTCTTTACAAAGCAGTCCTGAAAAAGTATGTTAAATTACCTGAGTCTGATTTTACTGTAGCGCATCGCACTTGAAATCCCGCACCCACTGGAGGTAGTGCAATACCAGTGAGTGCCAGCAATCCCGCGCCCCTGGTTGCCCATACCAGGGAGCCAGCAGGGAAAAAAAAAATAAAAAAAATATATATATAATAAAACAACAATAATATTTAATAGTCTGGATGGCACAACTATAAACTTCAAAAATCACAGTTCAACTGAATATTTCCTCAGTTACTGTTTCACATGCACTGGAACCTCCAAAACCAATAATGGTACTTAATCCAGCAATCTCCAACTTTACGCCATGGATAATAGAACCTTTAGACCACCAGACCCGACGCAATGAATCAGATCCAGCACGCCAGAATCCAGAATGGAGTATTCATGATCGCAGCACAAAAGACAACTAACCAGAGCACTAGACCCAACACCATGAATCAGGTCCAGCACCCCAACTGCTAGCCAGATGTAGAAACAAATAGTGAAACTCCATGAAGACAATTAAGTCACTAGGTTTGCCTCTCAAGAAAGGCTCTGAGAACAGTTCTTCTTGCAAAAACAGCAGCTGAAAACTCCTGAAATAAATTAAAACAGTCACGATTTGCAATAAGCAAATGCACTGTGTCAAATGATAAGTCAGGAATATGTGCCATCAAAATCCGCCTTTGGTCTTCATACTCCCGACAAAAAAATTACATGCATCCAAGTCTCCTGCTCGCCACATGTACAGAAAGGATCTGTCTCCAACCCTCTCTCATATCATTTGGCCCTAAGTGAGCCGTGTCCTGTTAACAAATAAGAAGTGTACATAGAAGGCGTAAACCAAGGTGCCACGGTTTCTGCCAATGCATAGTTCAACTGGGGAATATATTTCCTCGTCACAGCTCCAACATCACCACTTTCCCATCTGGTCTGCCATAAATCCATTAATTTGTTCCATATTCGTTGTTTTTCTTCTTTAATATTATTCTCCAAATCGATTGTGATATCCAAAAACGTTATTGATGTACCCTTTTTCAATTTGTACAAAAACCCTCTGTAGACAATAAATAAATCCAATGGCATGGTACCAGCAATTACCTGTAGGGCGTTTGTAGACGCTGTTCTAGGTACTTTCAATAAAGTTAATACATAGAGCGCTGAATCGATAAAAGTTTCGATCGAATCCTAGTCTTAGTTACCACAGAAAACCAAGCAACAGCCGCATATGCCACTATCTGGAGAAAAATAGTCTTATAATACAATGACAACACCCTCTTATTCAATCCCCACTTCTTACGAGAAATCCTAGCAATGGAGCCTGTAAAGTGTCTTACTTTTACATTCAGGTGTGAAACATGTGGTAAAAAGGAAAGTTTGTCATCTATGATTAATCCGAAATACTTAGTTTTAGCAACATAAGGAATTTGAACTCCACCTAAAAGAACTCTTGCAGGTCTGCCGTAATCAAATTGTTTCTTAAAAACCATAAAACAGGTCTTACTTGCAGAGATCTTCAATTTGTTCAAATTGGCCCACTGCATTAAATCATCTAAAACTCACTATATATTTCTTTCCAATATAAGCCTGTAGCGCCCAGAAACTCCAATCATAAGGTCATCAGCATAAGCTATCTTAGCAAACTCTGTACTCTCCTTAACAAGCCACTGATCTAAAACTGCATTCCAAAAGAGAGGTCCCAAAACCGAACCTTGAAGACAGCCTCTCGAGACACTGGCACTATATGACAGACGACGTGCACGCACAGTAATAAATCTGTCCGGAAAGTATGACCTTATAGTGTTAAATATGTAACTATTACACTCTGCAAGCACTAGAGATCGAAGGGCACTTTCCCACCATACCGAATCAAATGCTCCTTCAAAGTCTATAAAGACCATAAGAACATATTTCTCAGAAGAATCCTTAATGTACTTTAAAAGAGATGTTATGGCGTCCTCTGTAGAGTGCCCCTTCTTAAATCCATGCTGATAAACACAGATGCTTATCCTCTAACATCGCAGAAATTCTGTAAGCAAGTAACCTTTCATAAACCTTACCCATGTTCGCCAAGAGAGAAATTGGTCTGTATGCTCTCGGATCAATCCTGGGCTTACCAGGCTTATGCAATATCTTTAGCAGTGCCATCTTCCACGGTCTTGGAAAAGTACCTTCAGTGAAACATTTATTAAACAAATTTAACATAATTTGAGGAAAGTAATCATAAAACTTAATGATTACTTTATTTTCAATTAAGTCCAAACCTGGACATTTCTTAACGTTCAATTTAGCTACTGCTGCACCCAACTCCACCAAACTGAAGAGTTCAGCTTCAGCGTCACCTGCTCCTGTAAACTCAGAGTTCATCCGGCGTATCTCCGCTTGTTCAGGTGAATCATCTTCAGGAACAGTGCAGCGAACCCTGTTGCGCATTAGGCTCCGAAGCAGACGCTTGGTAATAGCACCCATGCTGAAGGCCATTCATCACAAACAACGCCATCAATGCAGAGCAATACAGATACTCTACCCCGGCCGAGTGGCAACGGGTGGCCTTCTCCGATGAGTCACAGTTTTTGCTCCACCGAGTGGATGGACGGTGGCGTATTAGGCGTGAAGCCTCTGAGAACAGACACCCGGACACGATTGTTGGCAGAAGGCAGGCTTGTGGGGGCGGCATTATGGACTGGGGAATGCTTTCATGGCATGGGTTGGGTCTGCTTGATACCTCTGAAGACACCTGAACGCAAATGGTTACCTATCGATCGTCGCTGATCAGGTACACCCGTACATGTTGACCGTGTTCCCTAGTGGCGATAGTATCTATTAGCAAGACAATGCGCCATGCTATGTCGCCAGAATTGTCGACGAGTGGTTTGAGGAGCACGACGAAGACTTCAAGCTACTCCCTTGGCCACCGAATTTCCTGAATCTTAACCCAATTTAAAATGTATGGGACCACCTCGATCGCCACATCATACGGATGGATCTTCCACCGAGGAAACTACATAATCTCCGGGGTGCACTGCAGTCTGCATGGTCACAGATACCTGTAGCAACCTACCGCGGACTTATTGAGTCCCTCCCATGGTGGCTGGCTGCGGTGCATGCTGCTAAAGGCACATATTCTTGATACTAGGTAGGTGGTCATAATAATGTGACTGGACCCTGTACCTGCCAAGCGGTGGGTTCGTCCACTAGCCAGGATTGAACATCCATTGCAAATGATAGACGATCCGTCACCATCTATGGGGACTCCTACTAGACGATGATCTCTCTGGACAGGAATCTTTCTCCCATGTGCGATGCAACGACTGGACATGACCACAGCAGCGCTGCTGCAGCACACCGCCTGGCATTCTGAACTGAGCACCGTTGTCCAGTTCACTTTTAAAACCCCATCCCTAGGCAGGGAGGGGGAAGAGATGGGCCTCTGTCTCATGCCCTCTTCTCCTGGTGGGGCTTGCTCCACTGACACTCCTGGGATTGCCTTCTCTTTCGTTCCCATACTTCTACCTGTTCCCGCAAATCTTGTCTTCCCCCCACTCTACCTTTGCTGACCGTGAATGTCCCCCTGCAAGCTGCTAAACTTCAATGTGAAAAATTAACCTAACCTTCATTTAAAACCTATCTCGGCCTTTTATTAACCTCTAGAGTCTACCCCATTTTTTTTTTTTTTTTTTTTTTTACATAGGCCCTAGCCACTGAAATCTCGGATAATTAGGTGGCAGGGCCGGCCAGAGTAAATAACTGTAATACTGGTGTATCTGGTCTGCCTCCACGGGGCCAAGTGTGGGCAACGTTGGGCCTCAGTAGGGGGTCCAGCGGCTAAATGACCAGATGAACAACGGTACACGACAGTACACATGTGCAAAATCCATACACTTTTAAATCTCTAGCCTCAACAGTGTTCTGTTTCACACGACAATGTATACTACGCGGAGATGGGGGAAACCCCTGGTGCCGTTTGTCACGAATACACTTTACACTAGCGAGAGGGGTGGCAGCGTAGCGTTGCCCAGGAACCGTGAGTCATGAGTTCTTTCCTTTGTACATTATATTAATGAAGTCGCAAATACCATAAAATATATAAAAACCATGTTATACTCTTCGCTTTTATATGCTGCAGAGGTATGGGCATCTGGTGCCCCTAGCACAATTAGGCCACTTTTTCTGCTGGGTTTTAGTTCTTAAAATGGGCCATAAACAAACATAAACTTCCTCCACAGTTAAAAACAAGTGAAATGGCCAGTTTGATACAAATTCACAGGCTCCCCACGCTGATTAGGATGAAACTCCTTATCACGACTATTAAAAATGATCGTTGGCAAGGTTCGGGCACCATCATTCTGGGACTTGTGCTCTTGGAGAGTATCTCAGCCTTTTCTCCGAGCGACTCCAATTCTTTGCCCACATCTCACCCGTCTCTGCCTTTTCATCTGCTATCATGTGCGCAGTCACTGGATGCTGATCTTAGTAAGTTTGCTTGTGACAGGAAATATAAACAATGCATCTTTGAGTTGTACTTCTCTGTCCTTGATCTTTCTCCTTGAAGCCGATCGATGCCCGTCACCACCAAATACGGAGGATGCGGAAAAGTCAGGGAATGACCACCGCATATCCTGGAGCAATATGGCCTTAGTTGCTAATGCTCCTAAAAAAAAAAAAAAAAAAAAAAATTGAAGCCGATCTTAATGCCACAAACCGACAATACCATCTGATATGAAGATGACGTACTAACTTTTCAGCATTACAATGAGCAATGATGAACTTACTACTGCTGTTCAGTGCAAAGAACGTTACCTGTTTTATATTGCTGTACAAAATTGTTTCCACCTGTATCTTCTTTGTATATTGCGGGGTATATAACTGTATTGTGAGTTTTGAGCTGTACTTCATTTTATGCTTCTATATGTGCATTTCCTTATGTTTGATTTATCAGTGTTCTCTGTTTATTATTATTACAGTAGAACGTCGATTATCCGAACGAATTTGGACCAAGGTGGTTCGGATAATCAAACATACATAAGAATACCCAGTTTATACGAAACAAAGTGTAATTACGCCTAACTCATATAATTGTATTCACGGTTATTACTACTCTATTTTGAAGTATTATAAAAAATTATTGATTTAGGAAATGGTTTGTTAATAATAACCAAAACGTTTTGAAGAAACAATGAATATTATGTTCATTTTGAACTTGCCTAATTGTTTTTCATGGTTTCAACTATAAATCACACTTTATTTACATAAACAGAAATAGACAAACTCAAGTAATTGCGCACAAATACAAGTATAATGAATCTTGGGAAGGTTTATTTTTTTAAAATATGTAATCTTGAATTTTTCTTTGATCCATGCGAGATTGTCTTTTTTTTCGCGGCCAAGTCTCTCGTCCTCTCAATAGCAGTGTCTCCGTAGAACTGCATTCAGACTGTTGCTCGCACCATGCCATTGCAGTTTCTAGTGCCGTGAAGGTCTGCGCGTGAGTGGGCCCGCTTCCTCTTCTTTGTCTTCAGAATCACCTTGGTTAAAGTCAGCACGTCCTTCATTCCGCACTAATGCAACGATTTCTTATTCGGTTAAAATATAAATAGGATCACCGGCATCGTTGTTTAACCATGCCTCTGCATCATCTTGCCCACACTCGGAAAACCCGAGAATCCCTTGAAATAAAGTTACAATCTCATCATTTTAATGACGTCTTCGTTCAAATCTTGCACCTGTGTGACCGTCTCTTCGGCAGCACCCCAAAGTTTACGCCGTGTCTTTTTCAGATTTCTCTCCTACAACCGTGTTCCAGGCATCTGCTAACATGTAGCGACAATCTTTAATGTTGAGCTTCTTTGAAAACTCAACCACGCTCTCTTCATCTCCCTCTGGTAGCAGCAAGCGACACAAGACTTGTTTTTTGTACATCTTTTTTAGTTTTTCTGTAATACCGTGATATCCATTGGCTGCAGGAGGGCTGTTAAATTTGGCTCGAAAAACCCGACAATGAAGTTCTCGTCAATTGAATTCAGTAAGGGGATGGTGCGTTGTCGATAATAAGCAAAACTTTACCAGTTTTACCCTCATTTTCTCGATGTCTCTTCACACTTGGAATAAAATCTTGGCTAAACCAATCCAAAAAAATATGTTGGAATTCATCCGAGCATTTTTTTGCGCTTTATATCGTACTGGTAGGCATTTTACATCTTTAAAGCATCTTGGATTCTTGCATTTCCCAATCACCAACAATGGCAAAACATGCTGTCCACTTTGCACACGCCAAAACTGTAAAACGCTGTTCGTTAGTTTTGAAACCAGGAGCGGCCATTTCGCGTCGCGATGCGAGTGATTTGATTTAAGAGGGAGTTAAGACCAGTTTTATCTGCATTGTAAACGTCATCCTTGGAAAAACTTTCTTCCTCCGCCATTTTCAGAAAACAAATTTAAAAGCTTTAAGTCCTGTATTTATCCAAGCTGATTTTTATAAGTATATGAAGTTGACGATACTTCGATTTTCGAAATTTAGGCAGAACACAAAAGAAAACTAAAGCGTTTTCAGAATGTAAAATAGTGTGAGGCAGGAAGCTGTCTAATGAAATTAGAACCAAAAAATCATTTCAAGAGCCATCATTCCTTTGGCTTTCACGCGATGCATACCTCCTTTTTAATGTACAAAACTGAACTTGAAATAAAATTTTATGGCGCAGCACGCGATGTTTAACGAGGCCATTAAACAGGATAATTGTTTTGAGGTTATGTCGTTAGCCAGCCCCATTTGCATGAAGAGTACGTTTGCACCGTGTGTTCCAGATAAATACAGTAGATGGACTTCGACCAAAGACGTGAAAGCGCCATTGATATTATGATAATTAATAAAGCCAGGCAAATCTTCAATATTGTTAATTAGTTTCCAAAAATGATCACGCGAAAATCAAAATCTCAGAGTGTGGTATTGCCAGCTGAGTATCAAGTTCCGAATATGTTTCGTTCTCCTGTTGGGACGTTATTCTACAATAAAGTGGAGACAAATTCTTCATTACATTTTTATCTCTATTACAAAAGTACGAACGAATTTTTTTGCTTTTGTTGAGGGCCAAGTCGATTGAAGTTTCCGTGAAAAAGACAGTGGTAGGTGGCGCCGGACGGCACGGTCACGTATGTGTGTTGCGCTCAATAATCACGAATATTAATATAGTTTTGCCTAAGTTTATACGGTGATTTTAATGTTATTATGCTCCTCAAGCGACTCTGAAGAAGATGACACCAACTTTAAGGCGACCAAGGCTCCCAGCTATTTATTATTTGCATTTCTTTTTCATATTGCAGAATCTCATAAACGGACAATAACAAGCTGTATTATCGCTGACCAGCACCACTTACCGCTGCCAGCTACAGATCAAGGTCAGTTGCCCTAGTGATACGTGCCAATGACTAATCCCCGGAGATACACGTCCCCCGCACGCAGATTAACGGCATTCCTAAGGTCGGTGACAAGTTCGCTGAACTAAATACCATCAATTTAGCCCGTTAAACCTTCAATCACGAGCATTTTTCCATCAGACATCCAAACATGACTGAGTTGAAAGAAGTTTTTACTATAGCCAAATGTAAATTATGCAAATTAAACACTGATCTATGCATTATCTGTGTTACGTGCTGCTCTACCTTTTGGGGGTTATGCCTCAAAAAGATGAATAAGCAACGGAGACGCAATTTTTCGTGTGTTTCATGCAAGGAAATACCGGACAACGAGCCCCTCGGCAGTGGATTAAGGCACCTTCCCAACGTAATGAGTTACCCTGCACATCAACTGAAACTATATCATCTGCACAGGGAAAAATACCGATGAGCGGGTACATATCGGCGAGGGTGACAATCAATCCCCCACAGATGATGGCGCTGCCTCCACTTCTCGGTTGCGTCACACGGCAGTTGCATGCCTTCCTGAAGTTATATATGACGTAGCTACCTCGGCCACAAAATGTTGCCAAATGGTAATAACATTGATGCACGTGGAAAACTGCCGGCAGATAAGTGATGATTATGTGATTCTCATAAACAGTCAGCTGAATACTCTCATTAAAGAGATTAAGAAAATTAAAGCCCAAAACTCAAGCCCAAGTAATTAGAAATAAGTTCACCCTTGCGAACTAGCCTTCTACCATAGAACCCAACCTTCAAAATGGCAAATAAGTTACACCAAAAGAATACAAGGTACCAAGAATTGTGATGGGCAACAAAGTAAGAAGCAACCCACTAAATCTCAAACTAGCAATACTAAAGAAAAACAATCGCTAACTAATAGGAGACACAGAGGTCTGCTTATCCCCATCGATCTGAGTCAATTACCTGTATCAGAGCACCCTTGTGAACCTAAGTGCGATATCGATTATATATCTGAAGCAGCCGTTTCTCCCAATGAGGCTTCTCAAAATACTAAATGCCTACACTCAAGCATAAGTGGTGGCACCAATGAAAAACCCATTTACGCACATATTGTCTCCCAGCAGTCATCCTTCAAACGATCGCGATCTAATTCTCCTCTGGAAGTGACATTAACGGCCAATGATCCAACTTCTCACCAAAATAGTTTTGTAAATAGATTGGTAGCCCAGAGGGCTAGTCCCACTCAAGAAACATAAGCAGCATGCCCCAACAAAGCCAAACCAGTCGATCAATCCGACATATTGGAGAAAATATACAATATACATCCATCCAAACAAAATCGAAAATCTGCATATCGAGACTTGGACCATCCACAACCGGTGCAAATATCTAAATTCTTTGAGGAACAAATAAGGATCAAGGTGGCTATGAGACCTGTGAAAACAAGATATCCTTCGTATGCTTCATTCACAATTACTTGTGACAAACAGGTTGAGCTAAAAGTGCTGAATACCAGCATCGTGGCCTCCAGGAACTATAATAAAATGTATAAATAACGGACCTCTTCCACATCCTACCGCATGAGATCGACAATAAACATAGGAATAGCAACCAACGTCAGCCTCATCACAACCTGCCTCAATATCTCTACCAAAAATGTACGCAGCATCAGCAATGAACTACAACCTCTACAAACCATCATGTTACTAGCTGAACATCAGTTCATCTGCTTGCCCAAAACCTGGTTATCTCACGGAAGGCAACTGGATGTCATAGGTGAGCCTCTCGATTACCACAGCATCCATAATTCCAAGGACAGCAGACGCGGCGGAGGTGTTGCGTTACTAGCAGTCCAGATTTCAGGTGACCAAATCAGATAACTTCGAAGCCCTATGTGCCACATTAAGAAAGGATACCATTCAACTCCAAATTTGTCGTGTATATCTACCCCCCCCTTATAGAGAAGATTCACGAAGTGAACTGATAGCATGGATAGCAGCCAACCTAGCCCCCAATATCCCCACCCTCATAGGTGATTTTAACATGCCTACGCCTAGACATGATGAGGCCACTGAAGATCTCATATCAGTCATTGGCACATTTGGCTTAGTTCATGAAACTACACCTCCTACCAGGGGGGAACCAGATGCTCTATCAAAACAACACCTTATAAATACCATCAATAGACTTCCTAATAAATCTGCAATTGGTCTCGACGGCTATTCATGGTTAAAGTGTGTGGTGCCTTAATTGTGGAGCCCCTTCATGTAATCTTTAATCGCATATTGAATTCCAGAACAATCCCGACAATGTGGAATCACTACAGAGTAAAACCCATACCCAAAAGAAGAAACCGTAAGGACTTCAGACCGATATCAGTGAGCTGCTCTCAATTAAAAGTGTTTGAGAAAACTATTTTATGCGCACTGATCGACCAATGTTTCTCTCATAGACCTAAAAATCTGCCTACTGTGATCACCAAAACATCTACATATACAAACCTACTCGACACCCTATTTAAAATTCAAACTGCTCTCAACAGTAAATCTCAGCTAGACGTCATCTTCCTTGACATTTCATCTGCTTATGATAAGCTCTCAATTCCCGTTCTCATCTACATTCTAGAAAAGTACTTTGGCATTACAGGAAGTCTTCTAAAACCATCAACCTCATCCTTACACCAAGACAACTCCTGTTGGAAATCTTTCCAACAGGAGTGCATTATAACGAGACGACTACCGCAGGGAGGTGTTCTTTTCGCCGCTGTCGTTGAACCTTTCCTCGCAAGGTACACTGATTTCTCATCATATGCAGACGACCTCAAATTATACATAACATCTAAAGACGCTGAACAAACTCATCTCATAAATCAACGAGTCTCCGTCCTGGTCGACAGGCCTTGTAGCCTATCTACTGCAAATAGGTCTGGAACTAAACGTATCAAAATCAGCTCAAATTACCTTTACAAAAAAGAGAATCAAAAATGACATCACAGTCTATCACAACGGATTGCAGATAAAGAAAGCGAAGTCTCACACAGACCTTGGCATGACTTGGAGCGAGGGCCTCAATTTTCATACCCATTTTTCGACCATGAAATCGAAGACTTTCTCGGTGATGTTGGCAATTCGACAAGAGCTGACGGGGTTACTCAACGTCGATGTAGTCGGAGGATACGTCCAGCGGTGCCTACAACCTATCGCACTATATGCATCATCACTCTTGTCTTCTGCCCCGACGTCGTACATGAACAGATTCCTGGCAGTCGAGTACTGGGTAATGCAATGGATGAATAGGGTCACAGGCAACGCATTCACCATCTCCAGGGCTGTTTTATGTATACCAACTTAAATATCACTCCCTGGAGAGTTCACATTGCATCCAGGAATATTCTTCTTCTTTCTCAGATGCTTACCGGTGTGATTGATGCCCCCAGTCTTCGAGGACTTATCTCTACTCCACGTGCTGGACGCAGTAATGACAACCCCTACCTACCGTTGCATTCTATACTGAGCAGCCTGTGCTGCGTGAAGAACTTCTTCCCAAACAACGTAGTCAACTTTTTCAATTCATTGGCAATAGACCTTGTGAAATTCTCCGAAAGCAAGCAGTACAGAGTGAAACGCACAGCTTACCTCAACTATAATCTTGTCAATAATTGCATTTTGTAAACAATATTGTAAATATACGTGCTCGTGTTTAATAATTATAATTCTTGCATTTTTGTACACCCTTCTAGCCGATCGGTTGTGAATAAGGGGTGAAAGCAAAAACTTGCTACTTTAATCTATATGATATAGGTATTTTACCCCATAGAAAGGCTTTGACTTGCTACTTTAATAAAACAGATTTAATGATAATAATTGGGGACACCAACATTTCGAAAGCAGTTTCAAGAGATGGAACTAGTGAGATTACATAATGTCCAGCTTATTGTAGCTTTTTAAGGACGCTTTCAAAAACAGTTCGCACATTTAATGCGAGTGAATTCTGTGTCTAGAGGATAATGGTCCAAGTCCCACTTTTTAGTGAAACCCTTAGTGAAGCTGATTAAGAAGGGGAGAAAATTTAGATGGTCCAAGGAGGCAGAGAGTGCTTTATTCACCCTAAAAATATACTGGTTAACCAACCATTATTGGTACATCCTGATGGCAACAAACCTTTTTATTTCACTTGGAGCCTCAAGTGATACAATAGCCGGGAATTTTAGAACAAGAAGACGATGAGAGCAGAAAGACATCGCTATTGCAATCGGCTTTAAATATTCACGAAAAAAATTATTCCTCCATCGAAAGAGAGGCGCTTTCTGTTGTCAGTCCTCCAGCCACTATGGCTTCTGAGGAACATAAAAGATTCTTTTCTGAGTAGTTTCATTTCAACCTACAGCTGGAATTGTCCTTTGTGAAGTAAAGTGGCTTTGCCACTTGTTACTCTTTTGGAGAAGTCTAGGTTCTAGTGTTTTCGACGACTAAAATTATTTTTAATCGAGGCTGTTATTAGTCGATCTCAAGCGGAGGGACTAGGATTTTTCCGTGAGTCATTCCCGTTTTTTTTTAAGCCCGCTCCATCGGATGTGAGTTACGTCCGGGGACCAATCAAATAATAATATTATTACAGCCGGAGTTTTTTAGACGGCATTGATCTAAAGATAAGAAGGAACTCGATACCATCCTTCGAATAATCATGGCGACATGATGAAGGGGGATAAAGGAGCTGTCATCACTAGCCACCTCTTCATGGAATTATTGGCATATCACAGAGTGTCCAGTAAGAGCAAGAGATCCTTGAACTCTTTATCGAAATTTTTAAGGGTGCCGTTGGTCCTCATTTTCTCTTTTTGGACAAAGGTTTCTTAAGCAGTGTTCATCTGGTGCAGGAGTGTCTGAAAAAGTCATGTATCTAAACCCGATTGAACATATATGCAACGCCCTGGGAGATTTAACCTATCTGTAAGTTGAATTCAGCTGTCGTGAAGAAGTCGGATTTATTGTCTTTCCCTTTGCCGTTCAACGCGAAGATATCCATCAATGTAAGACCCGCATTTCCGTCTACAATATTTTTTAATTTCATGATGCAATTATCACCGTATTAATCCAGAATTTTTCCTTTTGGACTTATCGTCAATGATAAATTTATATTTCTGTATAAATGTTCCTTTGAATACCTATTTTTGACTGCTGCCTTGATTTTCCCCCAGTTGAGTTGTCACTAATATGTGGATAAGTGGTTAGATAACTTGTCTTTATGATGACGCCCAGAATTCAAAGTCGAGTAGTCAATCGAAAGGGTACGCGCTTTTAATTGACCGTGTGATTAATAAATATTATATAATGTTTTTGTAGTTTATCTTGTGAATTCCTCTGACCTTATATGGTCATCCTGGTGCATAAAATGAAAAAAAATATTTATTCTTATACGCGAGTAACTCTTTCTCCTTCATGTAGAATACTGTAAGGTGTTTTGTTGAGAGAGAGAGAGAGAGAGAGAGAGAAGAATATCGAAATTCCGTGAAGTTGCCCTCCACTAGAATATGGGACATTTTCCGAAGAATCATGAGGAGTCATTCAGCGAACGATCCCGTGAATGATGTTCCAAATAAGATAATGACTTAATGGCTCTTTGGGGTACAACAGTGTCCTCGGTATGCTCGATTTAACGGCAGAAAGATCAGCACTTTGCGTTATCCCCTTGTTAAAAGCTGCTGATGCAATGATAGAAGGACGACATTATTCTTGTACGAATCTTCGTTGAATTCACCATTAGGGATGTTTTTAAGGAGTTAATTGATTTCGGCTATCTGAAGATCGCATGTTACTGAAGCGAAAACAGTGTCTTGGGAATGATCACAGTCGCTATTAATGATAGTTGTTTAATAGCCACTCTAGAGAGGTTATTGGCCTCGTTCGAAGAATAAATATAACTGTACACTAATTATTCGTAAATAATCTTAAACAGTTAATAATGATCCTCTATTAATAAGCTGTACATCGACAAATTCCTTCGAGTAATTTTAGGCAATCTCAGTGTTTTTTACACAGTACTCAAAATTGGGACTACTTGTGGACAAAAGTTTTCTGATGAAGTTAAATAAAATCAATTTTTTTTTTTTTTAAGAAATTTAAGTTGTGTTTCAATTAAAATTGAAAGAGTTCAGGACTTGCACACGGGGTTATACCCAAGGTTTCTAAGTCCCTTCGTGAAGGTGCAAGCAGAGGATTTGGTTTCGCAGAACGATCGACCTTGGCTGAAATTCGATTCATTTGACTCCAGTGTCACCTGAATATCAGTTCCAACACCGTTTTAGACCCCCAGGTAGCAAGCTCAGATAGTCATATCTGAGAGAATGTCCGTGGCAGCGTCAAAGACCATATACATAGTTGATGAGGACATTGGATGGTGGCTTGACAAATATATGCTGAAGGAAAACTTAAATGCGATCACCGTGTGAAATTATTTGTTCGGATGAACGGAGATTGTCCACCACCGATTCATCAGAGCCGAGGTTTAAAGGCAGTGCTGTTACATGATGGTAATATTTCTCCATCTGTTCCATCGAGCGGGAACGTGTAGTTATTTTAAGAAACATCGATAATTGTAGATTCTCTTGGAATTTCCGCTGTGATCTAAAAGTAATAATTTATGGTTATAATAAATGCTTAAGCAAATAAGATAAAATCAGATTAAAGTGTGATCGGTTTGGGTATGGATGGAAGTAACAACACGTTTTGTATTAGCAGTCGTTACCTTTCTACCCTTAGAGATGTTTCATAATAAAACGACACTAAAACTGAGTCATCGAATTTGTCTTCCGATAATTTGCACATTTTTGTATTCCTACTCTCACAGCAGTAACTTGGGATTATGCAACTGCACGGGCAGTCTTTTAGATAATGTTCTGATTTACTATATTTTTTCTACAGGAACAGGCTAAGCATATTTATGTTCAAGAAGGGCAGCTCCAGTTCAGTTGAGGAGTCAAAATTCTCTTCCTCCATAAAATATGAAAACCAGCGAGTTCTTTATTGTTTATTTACCCAAAACACGCAAATATCCGGAGTGATGAAACAAACAAAGTGATAAATAGTGGTGTTAGTAGCAGGATAATCCCAAACCAAATATTAGTCAGACAGTTAAGTTAGAAAGTTTTTTTTTTTTTTTTTTTTTTTTTTGGGAGGAGGAGGATTACTAATAACGTATTGCAGTATCATGGGAGTAAATGATCACATTATGTTTTCTGAACGTCATCACAGATTGGAAGCAAATTCTCTCCTACCAGCCTTTGTAAAAAAGGATCAAATCATTAATTGCGGGTGATCTGATTCGACACCGACCCACACTGGTTAAAATATCATTTATTGGACGCTACTATACGAGTAAATGATGCAGTTGTAGTTTTATTTTTTCCCCTAACACTAAACCGGTGTTAGATAAAGGAAATCAAACTTTAATCTTCTGGATATTTGCGGAACCACTAGTGCCTGCGCATTTTTTCATATAACTTGCTTTCTCTGGGCAGACTGCTCTTTGTTTTAATAGATTTAGGTAGTAGTTAGAGGACTGAAGAGAAAATAGGTTTATTCATTCACTCAATACATACAGGCCCAATGATTTGCGATGCATTAAAATAAAATGATAAAAGTTGACTCCGTGTGGTGTAGTAGGAAATAAAAGATAACAGAAATCTTTTTGGGCAAGTTCGTCATTATCGGAGACTTTAATTTCCCTCTTACAGATTGGAAACATGGACATGCAGTGCACGTAGGAGTAGTTTTTTGAAGTAACACGACCATATTTTCTAAGCCATCCTCATAGGAATGGCTTAGAAGATGTGGTCCGCAAAGTTTAGATGGGTGTTCTGAAGGCCCAGGTAGTAAGGGATTATTACAGTGAAAGGATGGGCGGGAAATATTCTTATTGGTGAATGAGACAAGTACCAGAAGACACAACTATAAAATCTTTGGGAAGAATAGTAGACCAGACTAGTCATCATGAATTCGAGGTACAGGCAGCGTGTCATGGAATAGGTCACATGCAAGTGTGGCCAAGGCTTAGAGCTTAACAAAATTCAAGGAAGAATTGGACAGGCACTTCTTGAAGATGGGAATAATGTGACCGTATTTTTCAGCAGATGCGATTGAGTTCGTTTTCTTACATCGATGTGCCAAACTTGTAATATTGTCAATCAATATACCTGCCGTGGTTTTTTGAATAAAATTTCATTTACTTTTATGTTAAATAAGTGAAAGAAATATTATTCATAAACCACGAATGTTGTGATTCGAGAAAATTTAATCTATTCTATAAGTTAAAAGCTATCGGAAACCGTGCCCCTTTAAATAAGATGCAAAACTTAATGGAACTGAATTGTTTAATATACTAACATTCTGTTAAGTACGTCGTAATGGAAAAGATGCGGCGTGCAATGGCGAATACAATTACGTGTCGAGTAAGTGTTTGTTTTAAAAATATCTCCAAAGTTAAGGCGCTCTCTTTGGTCAGAGTAGCGTACCGCGGTATGCAATCCTATCTTGAATAATGAGGCAGATGAATTATATAAGCAATTACCTATGTATATCTCAGATTCATTTTACAACCGTACATTGTTTAAGCGGAAATTGCACATCCGTCACTCGGATATTTAAGGAGGGGCAGCCATTTTTGGCTCTCTAGTACACGTCTGTGCAATAACTTATCGCATTCAAGTAAATTATGGGTGAAATGTATTAAACCAAACACCTGATAGTATAAGCAGCTTTCCTTGTCCTGTACCGAAGGATGGACAAGAACATAAGACCATCTTGTCTTATTCATTCCTTAAGAACTAGGTGCTGCGTTATGAATTTGGGTCAAGGCTACCGACAATTTATGGAAAACAAAATCCTCTATTCTTCACAAACTACCAACATAAAAATAGCAAATAATATTCCCCATGTTTTCCTAATTAGGTCATATTAAATATCTGCTCAAAACCTCCTAATGATAACGGCTTGCTTTCTATAATCAGCATAAAATGTTCATTTAAAAAATATCGATTATTCAGGCACTGCTTCGTGGAAATTAAAAATTTGTTGCTTCTTAAATAGTTTCCATAATATTTTGCAAATTGAGAAATTTCTTTTGAGTTGGCAGCGCTTAATGGGGGAATCGTAAGTATTCCACAAAAGTTTTTTTTTTTTTTTTTGTTTTTTTTTTTTAGTTTTAAATTTGTCTTTTAACAAAGACAAGTCCTGCTGCTCTTTAGTTAACACTACCTCTATGCGATGTGCAAAATTCCCCAGCGTTTCTGAACCAAATTCACAATTAATCACACGCAGTTTGCGAGAAGTTAAAATAAATAATAGGCCCTTCTATAAAGTCAATGTTGTCATGGCTCTGCGCCATTCCTGGAGGAGGTAGGTCACGAAGAACCATAATAAATTACATATAAAAAAACAATCTGTTGTGACCAGTACGAGTGACAGAATGGTCTCCAGTTTTAGAATTACTTGAAAAGGGCCCACAGTCCGTTTTCTTATGAAAAAAGCCTCTTTTTTTTTTTGTTTGTTTATAAGGCGCTAATCTTTTACATGCTGAGTACTTTTCACGAGTTACCCCTGGATGTACTACGAATTCTTGGCGATTTTTGTGCGTTTCAGGTTTTTTTTTCTGTCAGAAAAACCAAACCTTAGATTGCTTTATCCATTATACAGCAGTGATGGAAATCTTGCTATTACCATTACGTTTTATAAATAAATAAAAAAAAAAAAAAAAAATATATATATGAGTGAGTGAGTGCTTCTCTGTATTACACCGCTGCGCCACACGCTGGTATCCTTACGAGGGGCGTTCAATAAATTTAATCTAAAAAAAACAGCAAGTCCCCGACATATAAGAGATACGTTCCAGGACTTCTTACGTAAGACGAGTTTTACATAACTCGGGAATGACTAATAAAATATAGCTGCTACTATATCCCTGATATGCCAAAATTAGAAAAACCTCAGAAGAATGAAGAGAAAAAATTATATATTTTTAATTAGTTCAATTAAAACCTTCATCTGTGGATGGTGGTGAAGTAGCCGGAATGGCACATAAGAAAAGAAAACATAAAATGAAGAAAAAACGCATCTTATTGTACTGTAAAAACTGATATGTATTTAGTAGCCCTGGTTATTATAGTTGACTTCATTGGTGCCGTTCCCTTCACTGCTTCTCGTATTCTGTCTTTCTCCTTTATTATCGTGTTCACCGTTGCCACTGACAAATCTGAATTCCCCGCGATACTTGTTAATGTTTGGCCATTTTCATGCATCCTTATTATTTTAATTTTCTGATCCAAATCGATGGCTTTCCTTTTCTTGGTGGATTCACTAGTAGCGCTGTCACTTATTCTCTTAGCCAGCACCGTGATAACGGTCAAAATTAAATTTTCTGAAAAGAACTTCACAGGGTTAAGGCGCGAGCTCACATTTTACTAAAGCACATTTCTGGAGGTCACTACATTTAAACAATTTGCACTTTCCAGACTAGTGGGATTTTCTGTTAGTGCATCTAATTATAAACGGGTAGTAAACTCGATCTTATTGCATTTGCGATAATCCCGATAACTGCAATTGTGTGGGTTTCTAAGTTATAGTGAAATATGTGTCTCCTTCACTGAAATCTTCAGTCATATAAAAAATATATAAATAACGTAAGTCGGGGACTTACTGTATAGAAAAATGTTCAGAAACCTACGTAAAAAGTAGGGGATAGATGAAAAAACTTACCACGCACTACTCGCGTGTGTACAATACGATGCTTCCCTTTATTTTTTACAATGTCGCATACGGTTTGGTCACCAACATTTATAATGGTTCATTAGAGATTTAACAGATGCACCGTTTTCAAACTTTTGAATAATTTCAAGTCTTTGTTTAAGTGAAAGAACAACTCTTGCGTTTGCCCATCATTTTCGCGATTTCTGAACAAAAAAAAAAAAATAAATAATAATAAAAATTCCGATTTCCCAGATATAAATAACAAAACAAATTTTGCTTTTTTTTTTGTGCTGATTGAACACAACAATCGACGCGACGCATCAAAACAAACTAAATATTTGGAATTTTTTTTTTTTTTTTTTTTTTTAAGCGGTGGATATGAAGACATTGGGAGTTGCAAGATAATAGGCACACTAATCTCACAATGACCACTTATAACGCCGCTTCTTGTCGCTTATTTACGACTTGCAAAACATCTGTTTATACCTATTCTAGCTATTACTTGAATTTTATGATTTCTGGTTGATATATTTTTTTTTTTATTTGGAGTCTTGAACTGTCCCGGTTAATCCGATCCCGTAAATCGAGAGTCTTTTGTTAGACAAACTGTACTTGCTACCTGGGAGTCTAAAACGCTGATGGAACTGATATTCGGGTAACACTCAAGTCAACTGGGCCCAATTTCGGCGAAGTCCAGACGGTCTATGACAACCAAATCCTCTGCTTGCACCTTCACGATGGTGGGACTGTTGGTAATCCTGGGTATAACCCCATTCACAAGCACACTGTGGGCAACCACCCAGGTGTGAACCAACGTAAGCAGGGGTTGAGGTGTGGCGCCCACACCTCATGGAGAGATACCGCCCCTCTGTGTTACCAGGAAATACTAGGTGGTAGATGACTTTCATCAACCGGTGCAATACCACCACTTTGCTGATTGGAGGCTTGAAGTGGTGGTACACATGTTTAGTCTCTTCCATCATGCAGTATGACTGATGACTTTTGAGGTTATGATGGACATCATGGCGAGATCCAATCTTCCTTACATTTCGAGGGTACAGCTCTAAAACGGTGTTCACAGGCCGGCCGCTAGTTAGTACACCGGACCAAACCGGTATTGGTAACTCTTTAAGAGGCTTCCGGTCAGCTAGTGTGTAATCTTGCTGCCTCTAATCTAACAGATAGTGACTGGAGGAAGTCCGAGCAGTGTGTATGTATGGGGGAGGCATTGTCGAGGCCACGTTATGTCATGGATCTGGGTATATTGTTACCATGTGTATGCCATATCCAAAATTTTCATTATTTCATACAGCATGTCCACCCTCCCCCCCTCACTTTTTCTTACTATTGAATATACCATGAATTGTAAAACTAATAGAGTAAGCTTATCTTCGAAAAGATCTAAACCTCCCAAACACTTCCTAATTCATTTTACAAATATACGTGATCTCAATTCTAATCTCAAAGATGTCCATTTCCACATGCAGTCTGCCGAACCCCGTGTACTTTTTCTGATAGAATCTCAATTATCGGTTGATTCAACTACTGCTCATCTCAGATACCCAAATTATTCGCTGTATGATTCCTTTCGCCTCAAAGGTGGTACTTGTGCATATGTCTGTTCGATATTCCCTGTCAGAGACTTGGTAATTTGGAATCTCCTCTCTTCGATCTTCTCTGGCTTAAAATCTCTCTCCCGCATTGTCAAATTCATCAGTTGTCTCTACCGTTCTCCCAATTCCACTAATCACTTGGAGCTCTATGACTTCCTCTCTTTGCAATTTGACTTTCTCCAGTCCAACTTTCCTAACAGCGAGGTAATTTTCCTTAGTGATTTTAATGTTCACAACTCCAGCTACCTTCTGTTTTCTAGTCACACAGACCAAGCTGGTCGAGATGATGAGGCTTTTGGAATTGCTAATGACCTTGCACAGATTGGTCATTTACCTACAAGAATACCGGACAATCCTAACCATACAACCAACACGCGCTTTGATCTTTTATCTCACAAACAACCCTTCTAAGTACACGGGCGAAGTGAGTGGTCATATAGGCACCACAGATCACAACTTGGTGATTTTCCGTTCTCCAATGGAGCATTTATCTCATGGCTCTTTCCAGCCTCGTGTTGTTTAGCATTACAAGAATGCAAAATGGGATGACATTCGAGATATCTTCTTTTCCTTGGTCGGATTACTGTTTCAAAACTTCTGATGTCAATGTCTGCTCAGATCGTGTCAGTAAAAGTATTTTTGTAAGAATTGAATCCTTTATTCCACACTCCACTTTAAAATCTCGTCCTTTATCTAAACCATGGTTTTCCAATAAATGTGCCAAGGCTGTTCAAAAGAAGAATTTTGCATATCATAATTGGCTTGTTTTCAATTCTTCAGTTTCATTTTCTGCCTACGCCAAAGCTCGCAACAATTGCAAAGCAGTTATTGATCAGTCCAAACTAGATTTTGAACAGGCCAAGAGTAGAAAACTTGATTCTTGCCCTAATGGTAGCCGAGCATTTTGGTCTCTTACCAAAGCTATTCGCCGCAACTTTTGCCCATCTCTCCTCCCACCTCTGTCAAAACCAGATGGTTCTGTTTTCACTTCAGCCAAGGATAAAGCTGACTGCTAGCATCACTTTCTTCCAACTCATGTATTAATTATCTTGGTAAAATACCTCCCACTGTTCCCAACACGCTCAATTCAATGCCTCCTTTGGTCTTCCGTCAAAAGGATGTCAGAAGGATTTTGACGAATCTTGATGCTAAAAAAGCTCCAGGTTCTGATGGTATTTCTCCACTTGTTCTCAAAACCTGCGCTCCTGAACTTACTCCTGTTCTTTGCCGCCTGTTTTCACTTTCTTATTCCAAAGGTGTTTTTCCTTCTGCTTGGAGATTTTCTCATATCCAGCCAGTTCCTAAAAAGGGTGACAAATCCTTCCCATCCAATTATCGTCCCATTGTAATTATTTCTCTTCTTTCTAAAGTAATGGAGAAATCAATTAACCGCCAACTCAAACTACCTAGAAACCTTCCATCTGATCAATGACCGCCGGTATGGATTCCGCAAATGTCGATTCACTGGTGATATTCTGGCTTATATTAACCATTTATGGCCAAATTCAATGGAAAAGTTTGGTGAAACACAAGCAGTTGCTCTTGACATTTCAAAAGCTTTCGATCGTGTTTGGCATAAAGGTCTTCTAAACAAGTTTCCATCTTATGGTTTGCCAACTGTTTTTTGTAATTGGTTATCCAGTTTTCTCTCTGATCGCTTACTGATGGTAGATGGCTCTCTGTCTTCTAACTTCTCCACTAATGCCGGTGTCCCCCAAGGTTCAGTACTTTCCTCCCTCACTCTTTTCCTCTTGTATATCAATGACCTTCTTCCATTGACTGGAAATCCTATCCATAGTTTTGCCGATGATAGCACATTGCATTCCACTTTCCATTTTAAGGAACTTTATCCTGCTCAATCAGCTTCAACTTCTCGAAAATCTGCTACCAATTCCTTAAAAATGCCGATCTCCAGGTAATTCTCCAGTGGTGCATAGAGAACTTAGTTGATTTCAATCCTTCTAAAACTCAGTCTTGTCTTCTATCTTGCAAAAAGGATTCTTCTACTCCTATGTTTATCTTTGGCGACACTCTAATTTCTAGGCAAGTAGATATATCTCTCTTGGGTATTGTCCTGACTTCTAATCTCCCTTGGCACAAACACATTACAAATATTGCTTCCTCTGCAACTAAAAAACTTGGTTTTTTCTTTCGCTCTCGGCGTTACTTTTCTTCCAAACCGCTGCCCACTCTGTATAAATCGCAAATCCGCCCTGCCATGGAATATTTTTCCCACAACTGGGGTAGGGCCCCCAAAACCTCTCTGAGGCTTCAAGATTCCATTCAGAAGAGGTCATTTAGGTTAATTAATGAATCATCTCTAACAGAGTCTCTCCACTCACTTTCTCATAGACGTACAGTTTCTGCTGCATGCTTTTCTACAGATACTTCCATGGGCACTGTTCTTCTGGATTGGCTTCTATAATTCCTGCCTTCTCTTTCAAAACAATCCGAAAACGTGCCTCCACCAGCCAACATCGATTTACTGTCCAACTTCAACCTCCCAGAACCAACTTTGCATCTTCCTCGTTTATTCACTCAACTGCCGTTTTCTGGAATAACCTTCCTTCATACGTATTTCCTGAAAATTACAGTCTATTGAAACGTACACGTACGTTCAAGTCTAATGTTAACGAATATCGTCTTTCGTCTCTCAACTTCCAACCCAAGCACGGTACTAAGTACTATAAGTTCTAATACCTCTCGTGTTTGGGGTTTTCATAAAAAAAAAAAATAATAAATAAGTGATTCATCATGTTCCTACGTTCCTTAACTTGAATGATACTAATTTTAATCCCAGTATGTTTTTAGGCTATACTGCTATAACAGAAAGAAGGAAGATAGTATCAAATTATAGATTTTCTAAAATTGGAGCAGTTTAGTCGAGTTTTTCTCACCAAAGATGGAAATGGGCCAAAGGCCATTCGTGAAAGGAATAGTGGCTGTGGATGGGAAGAGCGCGCCTTCAGAGTAAGAGGTGAAATTCTGGTAAAACAATTCAAGTGGGGTAGAGTCCATCGAAGATATTCCATCCAGGAAGGCCTGTGGCAGCCACCACTCCAGAAATGTGCGAAGATGTGGAAATCTTTGTGCTGAATGACAGACGTTTATCTGAGGGAACAGTTAAAACCATGCTCCGTGAATATTTGAGGACAAGTAAGGTCAGTGGAAAGTGGATTCCAATATTTTGTACCCCTGTGCAGAAACAATTCAGAGCTTTATAGAAGGGATCCTGAAACTTTTATCTCCAGAATTGTTACATATGATGAAACATGGGTTCATCACGGGATCCTGAGACCAAGCAAGAATCAATGCAATGGAAGCACAAGGGCTCTTAACCATCCAAAAAAATTTTTGGACGAGGCCTTCAGCTGGCAAGATTATGGCTCCCATTTTTTTTTTTTTGGAATGCTGAGGGAAAGTGTACAACCTAAGAGTTATCATAAAGGAAAAAACTCCATAGAAAACTTTCCAGAGGTGTGCTTCTTGTTCACGACAACACACCAGTGCACAGGTCATATGCTGTTGCTGCTTTGAGAGACTGACTTTACAGAACTTACCCATCCACCTTACAGACTGGATCTGGTCCCCATTGTCTATTTCCTTTCCGACACCTCAAAGAAAACGTATTTGGGCGTCGGTTCGCTGATGATAATGAATTGAAGTTTGCTGTTTTTGCTTTCTTTCAATAACAAGACAAAAAAAATTATTTGTCTTGTATTTCCAACAAAATGGAACAAGTGTATTGAAGTAGAGGGGAGTTACATTGATAAATAAAAACAGATTTTTGCTTCTATCTCATATCCATAATAGGTAGGTAGTTAATTTAGTGAACAACTTATATTGTAGTTCCTTTGTATTGGAACTCGGAGATAAGAACTCATATACTGGTATTCTTTTCAATCTGATTAAACAAAGAAAAGGTACAAATGCTATATTTACCATGGATTAACCTATTTTATTTACAGTAATAAAGTTACATTGTAGAAGGGAAAATAGGAAAATCACAAAAGTAAGGGAACACAAATATGGTTTCATTTTTATTCAAGGTATTCGCCACCTGATAGAATGCACTTGTTAAAAGTTTCTGAAAAGAAAGGGTCAGCGAAGGCGTCATTTAAATAAATAAATATTCTGTTTATACTCCGGGACGACCAAACGGTCAAAGGAGTTCACAAGATAGACAGAATACAAGAAACAGCACCGTATTCAGCAGTCACGGGCTTGAACCCCAGTCACTCAAGGCACGTGTACTATGCACCCGCGCGCCTGACCACTAGGCTACGGCGGCCTTATTCAGGATATTTCAACATCCTGAAATATATTTTCTCTGAGGGCAGTTTTCACCGTGGCGAAAAATTACGAGTCCATTGGTGCAATATCGGGAGAGTAGGATGGATGGTTGATCTTTACAATGACAGGTTTCGTCCGAAATGTCTTCATAACAAGTGTGGATTGGGCTGCCTTTTTCTAGAAATTGCGGCCTCACCCGAGAAATGCGCTTCAATAGTCTTTGAAGCACCTGTATGTAGAACGCAGCATTGAGCCTCCCCCATCTCCTTCAGGTACAAATGCCGACCGGGCTAGCCGGGTGGGTAAAGCGCCTGCCTGGCAACCCAAAGGTCGCGGGTTCGAATCCCGCCTCGGGCTTGGATCAAAGTACTGCAAAAAACCTTGGGAGGTGCACTATGGCCACAGAAGCCGATGCGCCAATAACTACCAAAAAAAAAAAAAAAAAAAAAAAAAATCAGGTACAAATTCCTTGTGAATCACACCTGGTTTGTCGAAAAACGTGATCAGCATCGTCTTCATTCTAGACGTCACTAAAGAAAACATTCTGGGCTTTGGCGTTTATTTTGAAGTCCACTGCATGCTTTGATGCTTCGCCTCTGGGTCGTGTACTGAGACATCGACACTCACCTCTAATGACAATACAACCGAGGAAATTAGGATTGCCTTGCCATACGTCTGGATTAAGTCTTTGCATGATGACACTCTACGTTGCTTCTGCTCATCGTGGGGCGGTGCGGCACAACTTTTGCACAGACTTTCGAACGTCCGAAGTGACGATCTGCTTCCCCTATTCCAGCGTTATGAATCGTACCAGGGTAACACATGTTGTAACCCACCTCCAACCTTGCTAAAGTTGAATCTAGTATTTGCAGGTGTGAAAAACTTTCAGTCATTTCAATATTGGAAATAGCACTTACGTCTCTTTCCCGAGACGATCCTTCTATCAGCTTTTCTTCTTTGATATAGCTGGAATTATAGCCTAACACAGCACCATAGTTGTATTACTACATTAGGGAAGCAAGAAATTGTTAAAAGATCGTCTCAGAAACCACGTAAAATGGCGAGTTCAGAAATAGCAACGCATTTTTGGAAAGAAAGTAATGAGATTAAACCCGCCCCTTCCATGGAGCTAGCACAGATGCTGACAATAGCTTGATGCTCTCCACATCTGCAGTACGAAGTATACATTAACAGAATAGGTGGATTAGTATCCACCTCCATCTTTGAATCCTAGTAATTGTGGTGATTCTAAATGTTGCGATCAGCACAACAGAGGATATTTACTGCATTATAAACTCAGAACAACACAACACTTATTCATATAGCATGTTCTTGGAATTCTTGTGTTAAATGGATGAATAATTTGTTTCAGCATACAGAATTTTTTAGTTGTTCTGTGATAGTAATGCTTCGCTGACCTGAAATGCTGTACTTCTCACGTACTATGTGTTGTCTTACATTTTTTTTTTCAGTCAATACTGGGAAAACATAATTTTTTTTTTCACGACACACATATATGCTCATTCTTGTTAATAATTAATAAATGTCGAAAAAATCCTTGCGACACGCGATATCATCATAATTATGTGAAAAGTTGTCAACCACTCTTTCTTTTACAATGAGAATTTTTCTACGATTAAGATTAATCAGATCTAGGGGATATTCACTGAACCGAATCACCTGCCCCACTCGATGACGTAAGAATTAAATGAGAGAGAACGTGGTTTAGAGAGGTTACACAAAGAAAAATAACCAGCAGATTAATTAATTAATTAAGCTGTGTAAGTTGTTTCTTGGCTCACTTCATTGCCCCAGATAGAAATGCCAAACGAATATATGTGGTGAAATTTAGAGAGTGCTTTTTTGCATTACATCCCATTAGTTAGAATGAGATAATCTTCAGACTAGTGCGATGTTTTTCTGTCCATAAAACAGGTACGTCAGGAGTTGAACAATACGATGTTACCTTGACTACATAATCGGAGAACGACAGTGATAGCATGAAACGTAAAAGACACAGAAGTAACTCAATATGTCGTAAGGGAGTTCGGCGTGACAAAGACACGCACATTGAACATTAGGAGTTGCTCTCAGAGAGAGACTGTAAACAATTCGTGCACTAGGGGAGGAATGCATTGAATGAGTGGACGCAGGGAATTCTTGGATTGGATTTAAACAAGTACTGCTTGGTATATCTGATGTCATTACCTTCTGGTCCATTGTTCGCATCTCCCCGTATTCTCTCTTTACTGTCAAACCCCGATTCAATTCAGCTGTTGAGCATTAGCTGCGTGAACTCTGTGACGTATCTGCTGACAGCGCAGATTTCAGGTGCCCATATGCACGATGAACGTGTACTTCAGTAAATTTAAACTTTTCATTTTTCTCCACCTTACTATTTTTTCGCAGTTAAATAATACCTATGTAGGGCGCAAAATGTTTTATGGATTCTATTAATAAGTATCCATTGTCCCATAATTTTTAAGCATCTTTACTGTTTACTACGATCCTGCACTTTTCAGTACGCTTTCGGTTTTTATTTTTTTATTTATTTTTTTTTTTTGAAGAAAGATATACACAAAAATTAAAATGTTCTTTTTAATTTCAGTGTCCAGATTTGGTATTATAATAGCCACAGCGTAATCTGATTCATTAGGGATTAATAATGCTGAGGTCTCTAGACTGATATATGTAATACAAAAATCAAATCGAATATACAGCTTCAATTTTACCCTCATATATCGGGAAGTGAGTCTCATCAGAATTTTAAATTGCAGAACTTTAAGGCATGATAGTAACACTGATCTTGATATAATTTTAATGAAAAATCATAATCGCCTTTGGATAATATAATTCATTAATTTAGAACTAATATTTCAAGTGATTTTTTTTTTACAATTTCCAGTAATAGAGGGGTTTCTTTTATTAAATTCGAAACATCCTTAAATATTTATAACAAGTTTTTCGTTCGCAATTAACATTTAAAATACAGTAAATGCTGTAAAATCCAGCACTAGTATCAACGATCGCATTTGTCTTTAACAATCCATGAAAAAGAGGGTGACATTACATTTCGCTCTTTATAAGATCCTTTTTGCAGTACTGTAATGTCTTTTAGTCTGTTTTTACGGTCAGCAGGATGTAAAGAACGGCCTTAATGCTCAGAGAAAAACAAACTTGTCTTTGCAACGAGTTCCCTGGTATTACACCACTTTCAAACAGAGACCTCAACAAAAGATTAATTGACCATTTGTTTAAAAGATGGGACTGCTATGACGGTCTGTTTCGGGACTAACTGGTCCCTTATTAGGTAGCAGGCCATCTCTATCGATAACACAGTTATAAAGAAGTTATTCGATGTGATAAATTCCAAGTATGGTCAAGTGTAAAGTGTGTTTAGGGTCTCACGGCCCAAGGAGGTTCCCCCTTTTCTCCGCGTAGTTTTAATTTTGAGTGTGAGACAGTACTCTGTCAAGGCCAGATAACGTGTGTGGGCTGTTTGCATGTGTACCGTTGTTCTTCTGCCCATTTAGCCGGTGGGACTCACCGTTTCCACACTTTGCCACAGGGAGGCAGACCAGGTACCCAGTAAATTGTAGATTTATGTTAACTCCCTTTATATTTTCCCTGTGGGTTTCAACGTACGTTAAATTTAATCCCTGAGATTACAGATGACAACTTTAAGAATTCGGTTTTATTATGAAGAAAGCTACACCATTTTATGGTCTTCTACTCACTTTATCCTTTTTTTTTTTTATTACAGGTACTTGCTGTAAAAATGATCTGTCAAGATCGTGTATAACAATTTTGGGTTTTTATATTTCAAAATTCTCATGCAGACACTCACACTCTCTCTGGATTTAAGCCAGTTTCTTTTTAGCTGCATTTTGGGCGATCCCTACATAATTTCTGACTTATTCATCTTTTTTCGTATAAAAAAACTCTAAATTTGCTTAAGAAATACTACATCGTTTCCATAAAAATTAATAAGCATAATCTGTAGCACGTCAGCAATTACAAGCATTTCATTTACGACTTCATAGAAGGACGTTAAATGCGAGGCAAAAGAATTGAAACAAATTTTTCTGCTTTTCTTCTACGTTTCCTTTAGCCATCGTGCATGAGACGTTTGATACGTCTTGAAGATGTTTTTCTCGTCCCGACGTGAAGCCTTCCCTCCGTAGTTGGAAATATAAGTTCAACAGGAACTCGGGATTGTGTATTTGCTTTAGGACGAAATGGTGTTTACCTGAAGACCGAGTATCACTTTATGCTCTCTCGTAATCCTCCTGAAGGTGGGAAAAAGAGGCATTGAGCAGTTCAGATTTGAACAGAGTTAAGTTGGGAAAAAGCCCTCAATAACTTGATATCTTTCCCCCTGAAAGTGCTAAGAAAACATTTCCTGTTGTTCCATGTTTACAGGACCAAACTGAGGTAGAAACCGCTCAGTTCGCAATGTAATGCAAACAGCAGTAAAAGAACGTTTCATTCGTGTTAGTCGATCATCCTGAGCTAGATGTTAACTCGTTTATATTACTTGGCACGCAACTATTATTGATGAGTATTTATAATTAATTGCCACTGAAATTAATTTAGCGCATTAATCAAACTGAGTTGGAACCGCGCAGTAATCCCCATTTTCATATTTCAAATCCCTTCACGCAAATTACACAAATGACAAAAGAAATATCGCGATGCACTGGTATGTTACATTAATTAAAATGACACGCAAAATAAGATCATAAACACAAATGTGAAAGCGAACCCAAATAAGAACTTCGTTATCAGGCAAACCAATATAACAGCACTTAGTAAACAAGCGATCCGTTCATTTTTCGTGGTGACGTGTAAACTCGAATTGCGTAGGCCGCAAAAAAAAGCAGAGCACGTCTACTGATCACTATTATATCGACTGCCGCAACAATGTAACAACTAGTTAATTAAAAATAATAACAAATATATTAAGCTACCTTAGAGTGAAAATAATTTATTGGGACCATTCCCCATCCCTCTCAACAAAAAATAAAACGAATTTGCCGTTCTGTGCCACGTATATATGCTAATATACATACACTGGATGGTTATGAAGTAACTTGGAATATACCAACACTAGCTCGTAGTCGGGAAATGGACAGTCAAACTGTGCGACTGACACTGATCAAGTTCATCTCTTTATAGAGCAACTCATTGTATAAAATTTAGCACGTAAGTTTCCAGTGAAGATTTCCTTGTTGGGCCATATTGGAGGGGGCTACTTCCTCCGCCTGAGATCGGCTAATTACAGCCCGACTAAGAATTTCTCCAGCATCAAGCGCAACACAAGCAAGGAGAAAACTTCCTGCATTCTATAACTTTTGCATCATAACTGATAATCCAGTTCAACATAAAATTAGAGTGGTGAATAACATCGTGTAAACCCGATGACCAACACAATGTTCTGATTTTTCTCTAATAAAAGGAGGAAGGGTAGAACATGTTAAGAATTCTATAATTTGGATAAAATTTGTTATTAATTAGTATAACTGCAGTAGGATTTGTCTGCATTACAATTATCAGTTAAGTGAAAATTCGAAATTTTTATTTTATCGGCAGTAATATCATTATTCAAACAAATAGACACTATCCTACACTATTAAGCCGTTATCCCATCTGCAGACCTCATTTATATACACCGTTGATTAGCTTTTTAGTTGGTGGTACCATTGTAAGGCTTTCTTTGTGTGGAATCGACTTCTTGCCAGATCATTTTCTAAAAACTTAAATCTCATGGCGATAAGTCCGGCTGTACAGAGGTGCTCACTCACTTTTCACTGTGGTTTCTCGCTGTTCGCATTATTGCATTTTGCCATGTAACAAATTACGCCGTCATTCAGACGTGCAAATCTGTTGTGTTACATAGCAGTTCAATTTTGAGGATCCGCGCGTAATTTTGTGAGCTTGTTGTTTCGGCTGTATACACAAAATGACACAGAAACAAACCTTGTTCGACTAAGGGCAGCACTTTTACTGTGCTTTCGAAAGTTGAATTTCTTGGGCAATGGTGATGACTGATGTTTCCACTGCATGTTGCGTCGCTTGCTCTCTTGTTCAAAATGCCTGAACCGTGTCTCATACACAGTCGCTACGCAATACAAGAGGTAATTTCTTCCTCTTCATGTCGCACAAGATGCTGCTGCTGCTGACAGTCTCTTTTCCAAACGAGTTTCTGTTCAGACACTGAGGAACCCTCTTCGCGCAGATCAATGGCCACATCAAATTTCATGCACTGGTCCGGCTTCATGACCGTGTCTTCTTTGTTTCGTGCGAATGTCACTGTCCAGAGGGTTTCTTCCTCCGCACCACATAGTACTCCTTTTCACTAGCTTGGACTCACCAGCCGTGTTGTCCCTGCTGCGCATCACTTCCATGCATGCAACACACCCAACATATAGTGTTTTAATTAGCACCGATTGTACCAATCACTAATTTACACTCGTAGCGGGGACTAATTTCAGACAGAAGAAATTCCGTTTCAATTACACTCACTCTGTCTTTCTTCTAGTATTAAAATATAATTTATTCGATTTTGTTTCAGTTACTGTCTATGTGATAATAATTCCCCCTTCATCATTTTAGACTTTCTTGTTTGCGTTCCATAAGATTACAGCATGATAGCCTTTTTGTTTGCGCTGTCATCAATTCTGATTATGCCACAAAAAACACAGCACGGATTTTAATTCATTCATTTAAACTTTTGGCATCTCTTCAATTGCCAAAACTTATAAGTGGATTGTCAGAGTCTACACTGAGGGTGTCCAGTTATCCACCGACGCAGCCATGGTAATCCCTGAAACAGTCCGGGATAATGGCATTCACCGAAAATAATGAATAGGGGTATAGTTCAAGGGTGAGCAACTCGTTATTTGTTTTATAATGCGATGGCCGATATTTTTGTGGAAAAATTTGTTTTTGTCATTTTTACTCATTCACCGTGTATGCAAATGACACTCTTCCACTAACTTGTTTGTTATATAAATTCCTAAGCTGGAAGCGACAGTTTTGCCAGTGCACATTGCTTTGGTTGTTAAAAGGTTTAGTTAGAAGAACAGCAGAAGAAGCCCCCTGCCGTACGAATGCCTGCATAAGAGAGAATGCCTGCTAGGAATCATAGCGACTGCAGGATGAAAATGGCTTTATGGATCCATTTGCATGTAGACAATAGGACCTCGGTCGAATGAAAACACCAAATAGTGTAGTGGATTGTCTTTGCGTAACGCCAATTAACTCTGCAGTTATGAATTATTTTTGTTTAGGTGGATCAAGTGTTCTCCTAAAATATCAAGTTTGCGATATTTATCCAGTATTTTTTTTTTTTTTAAATTTCTGAATAAATGCCTACTAATAGTGATCTAGTTCCTCGGGAGAAGGTACTATGAAGATTAGACTACCATAGAGGATAACTTTTCATTTAAAATGTAACTCTCCTCTAATATCTTGAGTAAAAGGCAGAGCATGGAAATGCATATCTTTATTTGGAAAAAAAATAATTCCACAAGAACTTTATTAAAAGTTACCTAATAATGGATAATTACAAAAGTAACCAACACGCTTAACCATTGGATATACGCAGTATATTATCAGACTGAATAAAATTAATGCTAATTCAGAAAATGAATAATCACGCGCATGTAAAAGAACTTATTATAGAATTGGGTAACGAGTTAAATTTATAAAATGACTAGCTAACTAATCCAAAGATCATATGCAAATTAAAGTTAATTCAGATCAGACTAACACACATGTTGTTATTATTATTTAATATCTGTTTTTATTCCCAAATAAGTACTCCTTTACCGCTAGGAGATGCCACTTAAAATTAGCAACCAACTTGTTTCCAGGAGACGGATAGAAATAAAAGTACTTTCTATTAGGGTGTACTATTCGTTTACCCTCATATATGTGGTAAGTGTGGTTTCGATCCGAGTATGTATAAATGACTACTACACAAGTATCGGCCATTTAATTTCAGTAAGGCTTTAAAAGCATCGTTTTTAAATGGTGGCCCTAATAATTCAAATTGCAGCTAACATTCAAGATGATAAATACAAATAAAAACATCCCATTGTGGTGCCTTAGTAACCCCTCATTGGTACCCAAAATTTTTTGAACGCACGATTACTAAACAAATATGATTAAATTGATCGCCAATATTGTATTTAGAAATTAGATGGAAGCAGGCGTACTTCGCCTCCCAACTTCCCGTCAAGTTGGAGTGATTAAAAGGAACTTATTATTAGAGCGATTGCCTTTCCACTGAGGCTGCAAAATTGTCTTTCTTAGTGTACACAATTAAAAGTGGTGCTGAATAATGGTAGAATGCCACCCTAGCCTTTATTAAATGTCAACTGATTTAAAATATTAGCGAAGCGGATTTCCTGATTACTTTCCCTGAGCATAATGCTGTGAAAATCTGTTGTCTGCATTTTCATATAGATAAAACAAGAGGTTCATATTCCAGTTGGCTGAATTGGCTTTAGATATTTCGCCCAGAAGTAAAAGTTTATTACTTCCTACGATTCTAGTGGAAAAATGCTGTCCAGCTAAAATTTGAACTCTCTGGCTTCTTTAATTATGGATTTAAGATAAATGATTGCAATTTAATCCTATCCGACGCTGTACAAGTATTTCCTTCATAATTAACTTGAGGCTCCAAGCCCAACACATTTTATATTATTATTATTTAATTTGAGGATATATTTTGATTCTGAAGTGTAATCCTTAATTAATGTCGGAAGCTGTTTGAAAATGCCATTATGCTTAGCAAATAACTCCGAAAGGTTAACTGAGCAATCTTGAATCAAGAATTATGATTAGCTGGAGTTTTACGAAACTGTAAGCAACGCATTTCAATAATTCTCTGGCCTGAAATGTCACTGTTGCTTTCACATTACACTGTCTGAGTTTAGCTTTTCTTTTATTTTGTCGAGGCCATAATTTAACAATTTCTGAGTGCCCACATTAACATGTTCAGCAACAAACAGTGTCACGTTCACGCTTTCATCGATCGTGGTCATATTTAAAAGCCTTTTTAGCACAGTGATTTTCCATGTCTATTGTAAACATTGCCCGACATTTCAAGCACGCCTACAATTACAAGATCCTCCATGTTTTATGTTTGTAAATATAAACCTTTCCTCCTACCAGCGCATTAGTTTTCATCCATTGCAGTAGTGGGAGGAAAGATTAAGATCTTAAACTCCGAAACATCGATCATAATAGCAATTTTTTTTTACAAATCTAGGTTCAAATTACAAATGCCCATGGGAGAATTTAAGTAGAATGAAAACCGTCTCCGAAGACGGAGATTTAAGGATGCCGACTCAGACTTTTCGATCCGCAGACAGAAATATCGACTATAACACTCAGCACTGTAAATTGGATGACGTGTTCCTCTCTGATGATGACCTGTGATCGTGCAGTCTCTTTCCCGTCTTGCGAATATGACCAGTAGCATGCTCTGCTATATTGAGGGACGTCCAATCGTAACCATTTGTTGAAATAAACTTTGAGTCAAACGGAGCACGAAGCATTTCTTTTGGAGCGGGGAACCTTTTTAGAAATAATTTACTCCTCTTCAGTGGTCCTCGTAGAACTCAAGGACTACTCAATTTTACTTCCATCTCAAGTTAGGATTATTTGAATAGCATTGATGGGGTACTGATGGTTAGTCGACCCCAAAACGGAGGTGTGGAGTTTTTTCAATCCCACGAACCCAGAAAACCAGCCTTAGAGTACGTGCCATCTAGATGGAAGAAATAATTTGCAACATCCCAACAAAAACTAATACTTTTCAGTATTAGAGCCTTCTTCACTAAGGGTTAAAATACTTTTGTGTAACGTCTAATAACAATAAAAAGAGAACAATTAGTCTCCCTGTATTAGTTATATTTTCTAGATTTCACATTTACGTAAACGATTTCGCGCTGTTTCTAAAGGAGGAGACTGGGTCGGTCACAGGAATGTTACGTTTCACGAGCTGGAACCATTTGTATTTTTTTTTCGCATGCACAGAGTTCAATTTCCTGTCAAAATTCCTCAACAGTACTGCTTTCCAATGAATCACACCATGCGCTTGTCAGAAACCAATTTAGCACTGAATCCATTAATTACATTGTGCCAGTGCTCACTTCGACTGTCATCCGCTGCACTATTAATCTGCCGAATCTGACAGATAGATCTCGCTTGCATCGTCTCTGGTTGCACCGAACAGTTGGTCGACCAGCAGCACCGGTTGTTGAGATACACGCAATTCACTCCTGTTGCATATTGATGTATTTGGTTTTATATTCCTATATTACTACTAACCCCTTTAATAATTCTATTCGCCTTTACCAACATAAAATAATCCACGTAGAACAAGAAACGGCTTCGTTGTTCTCTTCTGAATAGTCCATTGACAGATCCACCCTGGGGAAAGAAAACGAGACGCCGAATGTCCCTTACACTTCGTCCCGTCCTGCTCTTCGAAATTTTGATGATTACAGGGTTACCGGCACTGTACTACTTGTCAGCCTGGGAAGTTGCCTATGTAAACAAAAACAAAAAAACGCACAATAATTAAATTTATAATAATTATTTGGGTTATATATATTTTCTTATAAATAATTATCAGAAATGAACATTTAAATATAGAAATGTAAAACTTCAAGAACTAAACAAACTGCTTTAGAATTGCAAAAATTTGCCAGTAATTAAATAAAAACAAATTTTAGTACTTCGGGATGACCGCATGAGGTCAGAGGAGATTTCTGTTTATAAATCCGAAAAAATAAATCATGTTTGTGGAGCCTTCCCTCTCTACCAGTAAGCACCAAAATATAAGATATGACGTAGAATAAAAGCTTAGAAATTTTCGAAGATTATTTTCTACACGCTAAATAAAGATCGGCGAAATAAAACAATGGGTTCTGCACCCTTTCTTTAAAGTGTATAGTTATCTTCGGTAGTATCCATCGACTTAATGAAATTTGGAATGCTCCACAATCTCTATATAAAACATTTTATGAAAATCCACCGAATGGGAGTCAAGTTATTACATGTAGATAGATGGACATGGTGAAGACAGCAGGCACTTACGCATATATAATAACGCGCCTTATTTTTATCTTTTGTCATACAGTACTAAACTTAATTCGTCTTCCTATAATTCCTCTGACTTTGTGAAATTTCCGAAGTATAAACAGAAAATTTATTTCATTTTATTTATAATAGAGAAAAATAATCTACATATTTCTAATATTGCCATTTCTTCTACCACTTGGAATCTCTCATACTAAGCGCGTTTATCACTATTTTTTACCCAGCTTACGCTGATTTGTGCCTCATGAGATGACAGTACAATCGAAACAGCTGTCAGGGTAATTGCGTTTCATTTTAAATCAGGGTTGGCACAAACCGATGGCCACAGCACTAAAATCACGGGCGCCTCCGTAGCCAGGTGGAAAGGAGCAGCAGTGCCTAGCACACTCTTCTTGATTAGACCGGGGTTCGAGCCCGACACCACCAAATATGGAGGATGCGGAAAGGTCAGGGAATGACCACCGCATATCCCGGAGCAATATGGCCTTAGTCGCTAATGCTCCTAAAAACCAAATAACAAACAAACAAACATCATAAATACAGTGGGCTCAACATGCCCACTGTATTTATATTTAATTGATTACAATTAGGTAGCCCTGCATTAGATAAATGACAATTCTGAGACGATTCGCGAAGGTGATACTGTTTGGTATGAGAGCTCTGACATTTCTTTTTCTTCCCTCGTGTGTAGCACAGTTGGTAGGATCGCCATCCTTCCCACACCGCGTGGAAAAGACCTGATTTCGAATCCCGCCGATGACGGGAGGGATTTTTATGGTCTTTTTCACAATGTGGCTGAGTTAATCGGTCTCAGGCAAGGACAGCGTGGTTTTTCTCCCGGAAACTCGGGTTTTTAATCCAGAAAACAGAAAATCGACCTCGGAACACACGCAATTTACAGACAATATACACGGAGTAATATGGCCTGGTCGCTGATGCTCCCAAAACAACATTTCTTTTTCTTTTCTAATAAAAAACTTAGTTTTTAAATTAGAGTAGGAAAAGAACTTGTTCAGCCTTCGACTGTTATTCACTGAGAGGTAGGACATATCAAATTGAATTAGTTAATCAACCAGTATCAGTCTTGGCAAATACAGCAGTGATCGATTCAGACAGTTCGGCAATTAATGCGGGTAAAATTGTCCATTATGTAATGATCAAAATGAACCCTCAGACGGATACTCGTGTAAATGGAACATTTAAAAAAAGAAAAAAAGAAAATGCATTAAACTTTGAGACATTTCTCTAGTACAAACTTAAATTTCTTATGTGGGAATTACAGTATTGGATTTAGTACTCAAGTTGCCGCCAAGAAAATAAGCAGTAATGATTCATTTTCTTGTTCAAGGATGATGAAACCTTTTTGAGATTGAGCGCCGTAACAGTTTAAATTTATCTTTATATTTTGGTCCCCCGCCCGATTCAGGGGCTGGTGCAACTTCACCATAGGACGACGCGCCACTGCAGGTCTTTCATCGTAATAGAAGTTTAATACTGTATAAGAAATTACATATAAATCGTCTAACGTAACTCTCTCTCTCTCTCTCTCTCTCTAATTCAGTTTTGTTTAGACCAGAACGTCTAAGGTCACTGTGTGTCTGCTCCAAACACTGTCATGTGGGACTGGCTGTAATCTTCATTCTGTCCACCCACCACCCTCCCTTATATGTACACACAGGATGTCAAATTAAACGTGCGATACACTCTTATATCTGGGTATTTATTGAGGTATTATAAGCGTTGTGCTCCTAATATTACTCCTTGCTTTCCTGCTTTCTCATTCTGTGTGCGTACAATGACGTCTGTCTCCTGGCAACACGTCTAGTGAGTGTAATGCAAATTTTCCCCTGGCGGGGAGGAGGAGACAGTCTTGTCTCCTCCCATCTTCTGCCAACCCTTATTCTTTTCCTGGTGGGGCACGGGTCTGCCTCACAGAACATCCTGGGGTCGCCTTCCCTAACATTCCCATACTTCTGTATTTTCCCCGCAGCCTTCAGTCTCCCCCCCCTATTCTGCCTAATACGCTTTTCTAATTCTAGCGCTCACCCTTACCGAGATTTTCTTTTTTTTTTAGGCCCTAGCCATTGAAAGCTCAGGAAACTAGGTGGGCAGGGCCTGCCAGAGTAAAAATTTCAAACTGCTGGGTACCTGGTCTGCCTCCACGAGGCGAAGTGTGGGCAACGTTGGGCTTCAGCAGGGGTCCAGTGGCTAAACGGCCAGATAAACGACTATACACAATCTACACACTGCTAAATCTCTGGTCTTTGCAGTGAATTGTTACACCCACAATGAAAGCAACGCGGAGATGGGGGGACCTCTTGTGCTGTTTGACACTAAATGCACTTTTCAATTTCAACAACGCAAATTGTCGACCTTCTTTGAAGCCGCTTCACTTTTAATTAAGAACATTTCTCTCTTTGAACGCCACTCATTAATATTGCATTTCAGGTGACATCCTCTTTCAACAGAGGTGTTTCCGGTCAACGTGAAACATCTCCGGAATGAAATGAAATGCTTTGAATCTCCACCGCCCACTACTTTATATCAACCTGAATGCTGCAGTACTTTGATTATCACACTTCGCCTGAAAGGAAATTAAAAAAATTAACCGTCAGTTATAAACGCTATTTTAGTAACGTATTATTAACAAGTAAACGTGTTTTTATTCATGATTCACTGACAGAATCCAAATCTTTTAATTTTATTAAAAAAAAAAACATAATCAACTTGGTTCTCTCGTGATAACTTGGAAGAGATCATAACCTTACTTCGTATATAGTACAGAATAGGTTCCTATTTGTATGCAGCTTTTTTCATCCCGGGAAATGGCGGTATATTAAAAGAACGGTGATAAGACAACCTTTTTATAATTGGGAAAATTAATTACTTATGCCTAGATGACCAATTATACACTATAACACTTGAATTGTATTCATCATCAGTGGTGGTTATTTATTAAACATAATTTTTATCATGCAAGGATAAATAAAAGACTAAAATATTATATTCCTTTAATTACTATTAAAATTACAATTTGCAAATTAAAGATTATTTAAATAAAAATAATTCCTAAATAGTTTCTTAAAAAACATGAACAACTTATACTTCTCTCACTAAAACAGCTTGGATATAAATAACCCTCTACAGAAAAGGCTCTTTCTGATTCAACAGAAGTTCGCAGAATAATTTCAGTGCATTAAATGAATTCGTGATGTTTGCAGCTCTCTTCCCTATTGTCTCGAATGAAAACAGTTCTTGCTTCAAATACTTGTTTTAAACTCTGAGTCTGACACGTTGAACAATGCATAGCTTTTGTCTTTGATTGTATTGCAGCTCAAATTTGTCTGCTAGGTGTACATCTAGTGTCGTGGATTGTGCAATTTCTTGACTTTCTTTTCTTCTGAATGTGAAGAACTAGATTGCGATTTGCCTCCATTGGCAATATCATTTTTACAGATTCATATAATTAATTCTTATTCGGTAAAGTGAGCAAGCCAAGAGTAGCTGCACAATTGTCATATTTTTCCCTAATCCTCTGAACTGAAGAGTTCTTTATTTTCTTGGAAAATCCTGATGTATGTTGACCTTAGCTCATCAATTATTAGAGAAAATACACCCTCAGCAGTTAGCAAAGTTGCACCCACGGTTACATAGTTTTTACTGGTTGCAGGAATTGCACAATATCGTGAAGGGCATCAAATTGTTCATTAGTTAGCAGTTGCTTTTTAATGTCAATTAAGGCTTTGGCAGCTGCTGATCTTATTTCTAAAAATTGTTCGGGCATTGCCAATAAACTGTTCTAACGAATTTCGTAATCTAAAATTAACATTCTTCTGACCCTGCTCTACTTTCACATAATTTTTGAAAAAGAAAAAAAATAAATAAAATTCCGTGAAACAAACCCTAGTGCGTAAATTGGCTGAAATTGGGGGCCATTTATTTTCCACGTGACTGTACACGACAAATCATGTTATGGAACGCTCGTAGTGTTTGATATGGCATTAACTATGCATTGAATTACGACAGCCTGTAGTTCTTCCTATGAATGAGGATCATTTTAATGCACGGCATTCCCCCCCCCCCATAAAAAGAAACCGAGTAGACCAAAGACTTCTTAGCGGCCGTTATCCATGAAAGAAAAGCCCGAAGATGATGCGAGCAGTGTTATCTGCTAGGCTTGCCGAAATTGAGACCGGCAGAATTACTTAACACGTACAGGTCACTGTTGAACAAAAGCCGTGAATTAGGGTTGAATTTGAAAGTGTCTGAAATTCTGCCCAAACACGATAGGAGGGAGTATGTGATGAGAACCTTGTCGATCAATTCGGCCCTGGATTGTTGTTGGGTTTAACGACACAAAGGTTACTTGGGCCATATGTGTCTTCCTAATGGTGAATATGAAATAATAACTATATTTTATGATATACAGTATTCCTATCTGGTTTAAGAAAGTAAATAGTGCTTTTTCATTAGGATCATCTCCCAGGATCTGCTTTAAATTTATTGATGTTTGCATATTAGTAATTGATTTAAAAGTATCTAAGTGGATGTTTTGAAAATGGGGACAATCCACTAACAAATGGCGAATGGTCTGTTGTACTTGACATGATGTACATTGGGGAGCGCTGTCATTAGTTAATAAATACAGGTGAGTGAGATTAGCAAGTTCAATCCTGAGCCTTCCTAAAATTGTTTCTTCTCGTCTGCTTTTTTGGAAACTGGGGAGCCACAGCTTTGGTTCCGGTTTTATTTGGTATAGTTTGTTTCCTGGATAATCTCTCCAGATTAGTGACCAGCTATTGTAACATGCTTTACGGATAATATGTTTATAATCAGTATATGGGGTTTGAAAAGTCTGCAAAAGAGTAGTATTTTGCTGCAAGATCTGCTCTTTCATTTCCTGCTATACCAGAACGACCTGGAATCCAGCAGAATGTCACAGTTTGGTTTGACTCATTACACATAAGTAATTTAGAATGGATTTGTTTTATTACAGGGTAAGAGGAGTTGGCATTGCTATTTATTGCAGAGACAGCACTGAGCGAGTCAGTGTATATTAAGGCAAATGAAATTAGAAGTTGAGTAACGTGATCTAGAGCCAAGTTAATAGCATAAAGCTCAGCAGTGAAGATACTGCATTCTACAGGTAATAAGACAGGAGTGGTGAAAGATGGAAAGATCGCCGCAGCTCCTACTTGGGTCTCAGTTTTTGATCCGTCTGTATAGATCTTACAGGCCTGTGAATTAGAAGCAGAGTGAGTTTCATGTAACTGTGCGATATTGAAGGGAGACAAGGTGTTCTTTCCCCATTGCTGGAAATAATCATCGTAAATTGCAGGGATATTTGTCCACGGTGGATCAGGCGGTGTCATGTCCTGATATATATTGCCGATTTCATATTCCACGTCTGAGTTAGTTCTTTAAGTCTAAGTGCAGCAGGTCTGTTTTCATTTGGTTTACTGTTGTAAAATGAGTCCCATTCGGTATTGTACAAACATCTCCAATTAGAGTGAGAGGGAAGACTGCGGATTTTTGCGGCATATATCGAAAGCAATGTTTTTCTTCCGAAGGTTTTTAAGGGAGGTTCGTGGGCTTCAGTGTAAAGGCTCTGGACTGGGGAGGTTCTGAAAGCCCCTAGAGAAACTCGAAGGGCACTGTGTTGGATGGTATTTAATCGCTCTAAAGTACTCTTCTTCGCAGAGTCATACACTGGAGAACCATAGACCAAACGGGACCTGATGAGAGCTCTATAAATATGGATAAGCATATGCCGATCTGCGCCCCCATGACATGGATGACACACACCGAAAAATATTCAATTTCTTCAAGCAGATGGTTCGAAGATAGGCCAAATGTGCTTGAAAGTTCAGTTTTCTATCTAGTATCAGGCCAAGAAAGCGGACAGTGTTAACCAGAGGACCCGACACATTTTTTATCTTTAACTCAGGATCAGGATGAAATGACCAGAGTTTGCAGAAATTAATGATAGTGAATTTTTGTTCAGCAAGATAGTATCCATTACGGGTAAAGTCCACGATTCTATTCTGTTTAGAGTAATTTGTAACTGTCTTTCGATAGAATTCATATTTTGTGAGTGGCACGATATGGTGAGGTCATCTGCACACATATATATATTACATACATAATAGTTTTTGGAAGATCTTCCAATATATTGTTGAACTTAATTGCAAATAGGGTTGGACTCAGTAAGGAACCCTGTGGGACATCCTCTTCTCGAATGTGAGATGTTGATAGGAATTTTTGATATCTGACTTGAAAGGTACGTAACTTTAAAAAGTTCTGTATAATTTGAGGGAGTTAACCTCTCAACACTAACTGATGCATATCTTTGATAATTCCATGACGCCATGTGGTGTCGAATGCTTTCTGAATATCCAGGTTGACCATGACTAAATGTTGTCTCCTGATGAAGTCTTTACGTACGTTGGATTCAATTTTGACAAGTAAATCTAGGGTGGACCTGTTTTTGCGGAAGCCATATTGGTGATCAGAAAGCAGATTTTGGGCGTCTAGAATCCAGCTGAGCCTCTTATGCACCATCCTTTCGAAGATCTTGCCCAAACAGCTTGTCAGTGATATTGGTCTGTAATTTTTAACTAGAGAGGTATCTTTTCCCGGTTTTGGTATTGCACAAATATTGGAATGACGCCATGAGAGAGGATATGTGTTTTGTGGGAAGATCCTGTTATAAAATAGCAATAGTGTGTACAGATCAGCTTCACACAGATGTTTAAGCATTCTGTAGTGAATGACGTCTGGTCCTGCTGCACTCTTTGGAGATTTGCTCAAGGATTCTTTGAGTTCAGCTATAGTAAAAGGCTGGTTATATGGAAGTGGGAGATTAGTTGAAAAATTCAATTACTTACGTTCTTCATTAGTTTTAATTCTCTGAAAAGCAGTCACATAAGTGGTAGAGGCGGAGGTATTATAGAAAGATTCTGCTAAAGCATTTGCGATGTCAGTAGGAGAGGACAGGTCCTGCCCATTCCACTGTATTATTGGAGACTATAACGGTAAAAATTTTCCATTGAGAGCTTGTATTTTTTTCCAGATAATCCGAGTGTCAGTATTTTTTTTAATAGTTGAGGAAAAGTTAATCCAAGACTCACGTTTTGCTTTTTTCCTAATTTGTCTTGCTTTGGCTCTCAGTTTTTTGAAAACTATAAGGGTGGCGGTAGTGGGGAATTTGTGAAATTGGTTCCAAGCACGGTTTTTTTCTATTTTGCTATGGTACAATCTTGATTCCACCACTGGCTCTGGTTGTATCTTGGAACAGAAATTTCGGCTGATAAAATATGGCTGGTAATGTGTTCGGTTACGTCATTAATATGTTGCTGCTGTACATACTGTTTGTTTAGTAGGACACAAGTAGAGTAGTTTTTCCAGTCTGCTTTGTGGAAATTCCAAGATATACGGGCTTTAGGGCATGATACGTCCTGTGTTTGAATTCAGCTGATAATGGGAAAATGGTCACTGTGGAATGGATCATTCAACACCAACCATTCCATACTTGGAAAAGGAGATGCTGAACAGATGGATAAGTCTATGGCAGATGTTGTACCTGTAAGTAATTGAACATGAGTTGCAGAGCCAGTGTTTAATACAGTCAGATTATGGTTGTCTAGGAAAGTTTCAATTATTTGACCTCTCTTATCCATAGTGGAAGATCCCCACAATGGATGGTGACCGTTGAAATCACCGAGTAAACAGACAGGAGGTGGCAGTTGTGTTAAAAGGTTGTCAAGTTCAGTCTGGGAACAAGGATAATTAGGTGGGATATAAATGGATGCAATGGGTTAACGATATTTCCATTGCTATCCGAACCGCTACAACTTCTAGGGAGGTTTCTAGTTGGAGATGTCTTGATGGTATGGTAGTTTTGACAAGAAGACCTACCCCACCACGAGAAGAAGAGTCAGAATCCCTGTCTCGCCTAAACATAGTCTAGTTTTTGAATTTGAGTGAAACTTTTGGTGATAAAAATGTTTCCTGTAAGCATATTCCTAATGCATTAGTTTGCATGAGTAAATCATTCAGGGGTCATCTATATTACTGCGTAATCCTCTGCATTTCCATTGTAGGAATTTGTTCATTGATTGGGTTTATTTGAGGAAGATTGATCTGACTGTTTTTTCTGAGGTTTTCGTATATTTTGTTTTGATTTTTCATTTCTGGGAAAGGTTGGGCGTCCTGTGTCCATGGTATCATTGGCATGTAATTCTAGTACTGTCTTCGTCCTCTGACTGAACCTCCATTTCCATGTTGCTATGGCGTGGTTTCATTGTCTTTTTATTTTCAACACTAACAGATTTTGTTCTTTCGGGAAAGGTTGAGATGGCATCAGTTGGGATACTTATTGGCGTGTTGCTGGTTTCATTAACTGTAGATTTTTTATTGCACGTTAGCATAGTTTTGGCACAGGTGGCAAATGAAATGCTTGGTTCTATGGAAACATCTGTTTGAGTTGCAACTGACCGACTCGTACGATCGGCTAGGCATGGGTAACAGTATTTGCTTCCTTGCTTCAGGGTATGTGACTTTATGCTCCACCTTATATTTGTGGATTTGTTTGCCTGTTTTCCAAAGGTCACATGCTTTAGAAAAGGCAGGATGGCTTCCTTTACAGTTAGGGCAAGTAGGAGTGGAAGTTGTACAGTCTCCTTGGGAATGCTCCTTAGAGCCACAAACAGGACACACAGCATCGCCTCGCCATGCCGTCTGAGAATGGCCATACTTCTGGTACTTCAAACAGCGAATGGGATTTGGGATGCAGGGCCGAATCCTGCAGTTTAAATAACCTGCTTTAACAGAAGATGGAAGAGTAGGACTACTAAATGTCAAAATGATGGACCTGGTTGGTAGTAGGTTGCCATCTTTTTTGGTCATTATACTTCGCGCATGAGTCCCTTTTTGTTCCCTGAGTTCTTGCATTATATCTTCTTCTGACACGAATAGCAAGTCCCATTCGCTGATAACGCCTCTAGAGGTGTTAAGGGTGTTATGGGGCGTAACTGACACTGGAATACTGTTAAATGATGTTAACCTTAACAGCTTCTCTGATTGAGTTTTCTTAGAAGTTTCAATTCGAAGGGCTCCAGATTGGAGACGATTAACCATTTTAGGAGATACACAAACCGATTATAAACATTTCTGTATAAGAAAAGGCGATAGTTTGCCAAAAGGTTGCGTGAATAATGAATTATAAGAAATGCCGGCACAATCTTTATTCTGATTTTCCGACCTTAGTCGCTTTGGACGATTGGAGTCATGGTCAATGTTAGGAATTTCTGACCTTGAGCTCGAGGGCTCTAACAGTGGATAGTTACTTATATCCATGTCGGCTCCTTTTGGCCCTGGGGATTTGTCTTTACCACCCACGTTACGGGCCCCGCCACGAGGTGACCAAGCGGCTATTAGTTGTGTTAGTAATAAAGAAAACGAAACAGAAAGGTTTCTTTCCTTTCTGGGCCTTTGCATACTTCTTGTAGAACGAAAGAGCTACTTAAATATAAAATGTGAAAAAACGGTATTTAGAAATAAACCGAATATATATGGAATGGCAAAAGCTCTTTAGATAGCTCGCTTTGAAAAACGCACTGAGATCGCTTGGTCCCCGGGGCTTCGGCCCTGGAAAGATTGTGCAAGGCTCAAGGGGTAGAATTTTTTTCAGCCTGGTCTGTACTTGTTAACAGGAGAACTGCTTCTAGGGATGGGATACACTTAAATAGAAAGGGTGCAAGAATATTTGCTGATGCTATTGAGGCAGTGTTAGGTGTGTCGGAAAACTGCTATCTAGGGGGGTTCACAGACTAAAAGGTTTAAAAGTAGCAGCAAGCAGAGGTGAAGGTGATTCTTGCACTGCTTCTATTGGAATCAGAAGCAGCCTGGAAAACAAGATGCAGGCGATTTCAGAGGCTGCTGGGAGTCATTGCGGTACAAGTAAACACATGGGTTGTGTTAGGATAGCTAAGAAAAAGAACAGGTGCATGTATACTTGCGAGTACACCAATGCTAGGGGTTTGGTAAATAAATTTGATGAATTGCTCAAAACATCAAAGGCAGATATTGTTGGGATATCAGAGACGTGGTCTCACACAGATGTAAGGAATGCAGAACTGAAATTTTGGGAGTACAACGTCTACAGAAAGGATAGGAAAGGAGGAGGGGTTATGCTATTAGTTAAGAAACATAAAATCCAAGGAAGTGAAGCCAGTCGACGTTGCTGGACAGTGCAGTGTCGAGTCAGTGTGGTGTGACATAAGCATTGGGAGATCAAAACTGAGAGTAGGAGTGTGCTATAGTCCTAATGACTCTGATGAGTATAAAAAGAAACTGTACAGGGAAATAGAGTGGGCCAGAAAATCAGAGAGTCTTATAATGGGGGATTTTAACTTCGCAGATATTGACTGGAATTTGTGGATTGGTCACTCACACACTAGCAAGGCTTTTGGGGATTTACTGGTTGATAGTTTTCTAATTCAGCATGTTCGGGAGGCAACTAGAGGGAGCAATACTCTTGATCTCATTATCAGTAGTGATTCTTCATGCATTAAGAATCTGCAGGTAGAGGAACCACTAGGTGGTAGTGATCACAGTGTGCTGAAGTGGCATTTTCTCAAAGAGGTAACTACCATCAGGAGTAAAGGGAAGGTATATTGCTTTCGTAAAGGCGACTACGATGGTCTGAGACAGTATTCAAATTCTATACAGTGGGACCAACTGATGATGTTACCAACAGCAAATTCAAAATGGGAAGCATTCAAAGAATTTATCTTGGAAGCTACTAGGCTTTACATACCAACTAAAAAGTATGGTTCAAGGTTTAGGCCTAAATGGATGTCAGATTAACTAATGGGACACACATAAATTAACACGTGACACAGAAGCCTATGATAGATATAAGCGGGTCTCTAACCAAGTCACAAAGCAGGTTAGGCAGGCAAAGGCAGATTATGAGAAATCTTTGTCAAAGGATGCAAAGAGTTCTTTACTTATGTAAACTCTAGAAGAAAGGGAATGAATTATGAGGAGTTATTCAGCGAGGGGAAAGCCAGAGGTGTATTCGGCTCCGGCAGTAAGCTAGATAATCTTGTAATAACTGAGAGTAAAGTGGAGGAGAAATTGTTTAAGATAAACACAAGAAAGGCACCTGGGGTGGATGGGATCTATCCAGTTATATTAAAGGAGGCAGCATAGGGAGTAAGCAAACCCTTAGCCATAATTATGAGAGCTTCCTTGGACTCAGGGGATGTACCCATAGACTGGAGATGTGCAAATGTCACCCCAATTCACAAAGGAGGATCAAAGGCTGACAAGTAATTATAGACCTGTGATTTTAACTTCTGTTCCAGGAAAATTAATGGATGCACTGGTTAAAAAAGCATTGCAGGATCATCTAGACAAGACTTCAGTTATAGCTCGAACACAGCATGGTTTTGTTAAGGGGAAGTCTTGCCTGACCAATTTGATTGGATACTATGATGCACGGAATAAGTTTGATATTATATACTTGGATCTTAGAAAGGCTGTTGCACGTGGAAGACTGCTGCAAAAATTGGAGCAGTGTGGCATTTGAGGCAAATTGCTGCTATGGATAAAGGGGTGGTTGAGGGGGAGAAGACAGAGAGTGGTAATCAATGGACACCGCTCATCGTGCACTAATGTTATTAGTGGAGTCCTTCAGGGTTCAGAGTTGGGTCCATTATTTTTTTCTGTATTTATAAATAATATTGATGACGGTATATCAAGCTTAATGTCCAAGTTTGCAGACGATACAAAGGTTGGCAGGGTTGTTAAGGACACTACTGACGCTATGCTGCTGCTGCTGCAACAGGATCTGGAAAGGTGTCAAGTGAAGTTTAACATTGACAAATTTAAAGTACTACATATGGGAAACAGCAACCCCAGAGCAACGTATCAACTGTGTGGTACTACACTGGCAGTGGTGAAGAATGAAAAGGACCTGGGGGTAATTGTGCAGGCAGATATGAAGTTCTCTGAGCAGTGCAGACGTTCGGCAAGAGTAGCTCATGGTGTCTTCTCAATGATATACAGGAATTTTTCTAGAAGGGATAAGGAGGTGATTATTCCCTTGTATAAGGCAATGGTCAGGCCACACCTTGAGTACTGTATACAGGTCTGGAGGCCTCATTTCAAGAAGGAATGTAGAGCTGCTGGAACGAGTACAGAGAAGGGTAGCAAGATTGGTGAATGGAACAAAGAGTTCCTCTTACGAAGAAAGGCTTAAGGTTTGGAAATTACAGTGTCTGGAGACTAGGCACCGGCGAGGTGATCTGATAGAGGTGTATAAAACCTTGAATGGTTTCAGCATGCTCAATGCCGATGGGATTCTTCCTCTTGCTCAGAATAATCACCTGAGAGGGCCTAAATCCAAATTGAGGAAAGACAGATGTAGGATAGACGTGCGGAAATTTGCCTTTAGCCAGCGGGTAGTTGGTTGGTGGAACAGGCTTCCATCCCTTATTCTGGAAGTTGATAGCCTAAATAAATTTAAGGCTCAGCTGGACAGGTATTTCGAACGAACGGAGGGGTGAAGTGGAAATTTTTTTTTGGCTGATGCTGCATAAGCTTGCTTTCTTGCATCATATGCCTCTACTAATGCTAAATAATGTTGCCCATCTAGTTAAAGAAATTAATGTACAGTTTTTCGCATCACACTTTGACTTTTGACATTTCTCTGCAAATTTATACGTTTAGTTTATTAAAAATTCACTCCAGACGTTTACACTCTTATCTCACTATTTGCCAGCATGTTCACGTCAGGTCATAGAAAAATTCCTTGTATCCATTCATAAAGTTTTTTCTCGGCAAACCATGCTTTATCCATCTATAGATTTAGGAAGTTTTGTCTTTCGGCATTTTAAAAAAAATTCTAGCCGTGCTCAATCTTGGCGCAGTTTTTTTAAGGTAGAAATAAAAAATAAATACATTTCATTGACGGTTAATTTTAACCAAAAATAAATTAAAGTTTTACTTTTTAAATCCCTTTATATTTGCGCAGTTGTGGGAGACCACGTGTGGCGCCCTGCCCTAAACACTATCCCTTTATATTTACATATAATATCGGTGTTTTGATACACCATAGATAACTCTTAATAAACTACAAAGTAGTTGTTGTAGGCATCATTTGCTTTTTCTCATATTGTGCTCTGCCTTCACAACGAGTTGCCATGATATTGCACTACTTCGAATAAGTAACGCTTCACTGATAGAGAAGACTATTGTTACTTATTCTCAGTCGAGTAACCACCACCCAGACAGCACTGTTTCACGGCTGTTGATGTATGTATGTGAATATCTACTCGAATATCCACTAGTCCCTATTAGACTTAGAAAAGCAAAAAGTAGAGAGAAAGTTATAGCAAGAGTGGAAGAAGAAACGAAACAGTGTAGAAGAATGAAAGGGACTAACTCCTTCAACTCACACCACTCAAAAACTCATAAATTCCTCGAATAGGCAACGCTTCCCCAGTAGAGAAGACTGTTGTTACCTATTCTCGGAAACTCCGTGACTATCAGGCTCCCCTAAACAGCACTGTTTCACGGCTATTTGAATTTAATGTGAGAAAAACCCAGTGGACCAGATCTGTTAAACCAAACCAATGAAATATCATTCAAATCCAAATCATAAAAATCTGAGTCTAGATGATCGTCTCAAAGCTATTGTAAATTAAGGATGAAAAACCCAGAACTATTGAACCAAACAAATTGAGTTATAGAATGCAAACCTATGTCATGGAACTTTGTTGATGAGAACCTAAGACGTCTGGATTTAATCGAGAAAACTGAATTTGTAATAAACGAAAAAGAAACCCAGGTGCTGCTCTTTTTTTTTTTTTTTTTTTTATAACTAAAACCAATACTTTAGATGAACCTCATCTCCAACCAAACTGCACAAAAGCGGTGGCTCTCCCCACCTTTTCAGAAACTTATCAGACCCCAAACGCCATTTTTCCAATTGTAAAAACCTTTGCATGGAAGCAGACATTGTTTGTTTTAAGTCCCAAAGAGATCCCCTGAAAGTCCCAAACTTTTTACGTTTTCGGAGCTTCCACACATGATATTTTGCCTCTGTAATGATAAATATGGTAAACATTTTTTCCTTGCCCAAGAGATGATCGAGTTGCAGGTAAATTACCTCCTCCAACGTGAATTGTCTTCTCCTCAGAAATCGACAAATACTCTTCCAAACTTCCTGCGCGAATCGACAGTAATAAAATAAATGGTACACTGTTTCATTTTCGGTACAAAATTCGCATAATCTGTTACCTGTTTGACTAAATTTGTACGTGATATCGTTCACCGGTATATTCCCATAACCAACCCTCCACGAAAAATCAATACGTGATGGGTAATTTCCGCCAATTTTTAAATTTTTAAAAAACAACTGTGCATTAAGGTTTCCGAAATTTGGTTTTTCTGGATGTCCCGAGTTAAACAGTGCCCAATAAAGATGTTTTAACCCACCCTTAAAGGGATCTATATCTTTCTCTCTGAACTGTGTGCATATATCCCGAATTTTTTTGTAATATATAGGAATTATCTCTGCTTTAGGTCCTAAATAAGCGCCTCCTTTAATTAAGGCTGTATTGAATCCCATAAAATATTTTATCAATACCGCTACTAAATGGTTTGACTGCACCATGCTAGCCACATCCAGCAGTCTCTTACAGCTACACCTCAAATTAATTTTTGGAATACTTATTCCCCCCTCTTCCCACGGTAAAAATAGAAATTTCTGCGCTATTTCTTGCCGTTTACCTCCCCATAGAAACTGAAATGTTGGAACGTAAAATCGTCTCATTGTCTTAGCTGTGATTCCTGTTATAAACACAGTGTATAAAATTATAGGAAAAATTACGGTCTGAATGATAATAGACTTATTCGCAAAGGAAAATTGTCCCACTTCCCACTCTTTTAAGCTTTCCCGTATTTTTGTGGTAAGTCTTCCGACAGGTAACATGGGACTCTCTCTGAATGGAACTCCCAAAATTTGGATCGATTTATCTGACTCCACTTCTCGTTTTGGTAAAGGGTGATGTACCCATTCCCCTAACAATTTAATCCTGGTTTTGTCTTTATTTATTTTTAACCCCGTCGTCTTACCAAAAGAAGTAACAAGTGACATGAATTCTTCCACCGCATAACTCGTAGTAAGGGTGGCGGTAACATCATCCGCATATGCTATACATTTACACTGTTCTGCCGGCTGTGGCAATGGTATCCCCTGAATAGCCACAGTTCTGTCTATTCTTTCCAGTAGTGGTTCTAGAGCTAACGTAAATAATAAAGGACTAAGCGGACATCCTTGTTTAACTCCCCTTTCAATTTTAATATTTTTCGAGATTTCTCCATTTATCAAAAGTCGAGTATTACTACTTGTATATAAATTTCTGAGAACTGTAAACAACTTAGATCCTATATTCGTATCTTTAATTATAGAGAAAAGGTAGTCGTGGTCAATTCTATCGAAAGCCTTTTCTAGGTCGATTACCACTAACGCTAATTTGTAATTTTTCCGTTTCCGATATTCTAATATATCTTTCAATAGCCAAAGGTTATATTCTATCCGCCTCCCTGGTATGCCGTAGCACTGTGTGCTTCTAACTACCTGGGTTACATCGCGTTTTAATTTAGTTGTCAAAATCTTTGCAAATATTTTGTAGTCACAATTTGCCAAAGTTATAGGTCGCCAGTTAACAATTTTCGTTAACTCCCGTCCATACTTCGGAATAAAGATAGTATAGGCACTTAAAAAGCATTCGGGTACAACCCCTTCCTGAAAAAATTTGTTGAAAACGGCCAAAAGAATAGGCGCTAACAAGTTCCAAAATTTCTTATAAAATTCTACCCCCAGGCCATCGGGTCCCGGCGCGCGTCGTAATTTACATGATTTTAAAGCCATAGTTAGATCCCCCATGATTATTTCTCTGTCCTGTAATGTTTTTTGCTCGGGAGTGAATTGTCCAATCGCCCAAATGGAGTTGTCTCTCTCTTTTTCCTGCAAAGCCAACTCTTTTTCATAATAATTTACAAAACTATTCATAATAGTTGACGTAGTTGAATATACGTTGTCCTCGTCTTTAATTTCCTGAACCGTTTTGGCTAAATTATTTAGCCTTAGTCTTCTTTGGTAAAACGCAGCTGAGGGAGTATCAGCTTCCCTAAATTTCAGCTGTAATTTCCGCGCTTTCTCCTTCTCTGCTGCCAATATTATACCGTCAATAATCGCCTGTACTTCTACTGCTGCCCTTTTTTCCCCGCACCGTTGATAAATTCTTTTTTCTTGGAAGAGATCGTTCAGTCTATTTCTGCGTCGTTCATTTCTTTCCTTAATTTTAGAATCAAAAAATGATTTAGCACTTTCTTTTATTTTCACCCACGTTTCCCAGTCATTACCACCTTGCTCTATTATCTGTGTAACAACTGTTGTAAAATCCCAATCCTCTTTCTCCAGAACTGCTGGGTTGAGCTTCCAATAGCCGTTACCCAGACTAACGTTCGTGAATAGATCTCCCTTCCACATTACTGCCATGTGATCTGAAACTTGTCGACCTCCCGCAAATTTCACATGCCGTATCATTGGTATTTTATCCTTCAACTGACTAGTTGCATAAATGCGGTCTATCCTAGTTCCTATATTGTTAACTATTCTCGTGGCCGCTCTTTTCCCCGGATTTTTTTCCCTCCAAACGTCTACCAAATCGAATTTACTACAAACCTCGATTAATTCATGAACCCCCCCTGTACCATGATGCGGGTTGCCCGCCAGAATTTTATCCATAGTGGGGTCAGGGACACAGTTCCAGTCTCCTGCCATTATAATCCACTGCACCCCCCTCATATAGTTGCCCAGCCCCTGAAACAGAGTTTTCCTTTCTAAAATGGAATTTGGACTATAGACACAGATTAGTCGAAGTGTACGCCCCCCATAACTCCAATCCACTGCCACAACCCGACCTTCTGTATCCCTACCTGCCAATCGTACCGTCCCCAAAATTGGAGGAACCACTACTATTCCCACCCCTGCGGAACGATTTGTCCCGAAACTCCAAAATCCTAACAATCGGTATCTGTTTTGAAACTGCTGGATGTCTGCTAAGCTGGCGAAGTGGGTTTCTTGTAGAAACCAAATCTTCACCCCCATGTTCATCATAATTTGCCATATCATCCTTTGTTTGTGTACCGCTCTCAAACCCTGTACGTTTAATGACATAAATGTTATTCCTGACATTATGAGCAGAACTTTACTAAAACTTCTGCTAAAGTATTCCTGTGTTCGGAATTTAACTTTAATTTGTTACTGGTAAGTAACACAGTAAGATCTCCAACATTTTTGTTTTTAATATTAGAAATGACGAAATCACCCCAGGTGAACTGAATATTAACTACCTGACCCTCTTCGTTTTCATTCCAAAGAAAAGTCGGTTCTCCTCGAGTTTTAACAATTTCCGCTAAGCTGCGCCTATATTCCCTGTATTCTTTTGTGTTTCCTACAACGTTTAACCATTCTATCCCTTCGTATTTCCTCGTTTGTATGCCATCTGAATCCGAGTCAGCCCCCGAAAGTGTTTTACAATCTTTCTTACCGCCTGACAGAATTGATAAGTCTTCCCCCTCTATTTGTTTTATTTTAGTCTCTTCTTTGATTTCCTCTGTTCCCCCTTTTGCTCTTTTAGTTTTACCGCATATTTCTTCCTTCTCCCCCCGTTTATGTACATTTCGTACTGTATTTTCCGCTTCCATATCCTCTACTAGTTCTACGTTTTCCGAGTGTGTTGGCGATATATCGTACTCTAATGTAAATGTAGGTGTGATTTCTTTAATCTGCGGTTCACCCCTCGGTGCTCCTTTATTTTCCTCACTCTCAGCGTTAGACACATCTCTTGGTGGCTCGCTCTCTTTCTGCTGTCCTCCCCCACCTGAAACTCTTTCGGCAAAAGTGCGTTCTGGGCATTGAATGAATTTATGTGTGGAAGCTCCGCATTTTTTACAATTATTAAGGCAGTTGGCCGTAATATGACCGGTGCCATTACAATTAAAGCAACGTGATTTTTGGCAGTCTGCTCCCAAGTGGTCTTTGCCTCCACACCTCAAACAAACTTTTTGAACTCCTGGGTAATTTATTAATAGCCTATGACCCATCAAATCGATGATGTTTGGCACGGGCGTTTTCATGTCCATATGGATTCGCACCGTACCTGTTTCCACGCCTGGCCATTCCTCATATTCTTTTCTATGAATCTTAACCACCTTACCAAACTCGTTAAAAAAACTCTCGACAGGACCATTAGACATTTCTACCGGAAATCGGTCAATAGTAACCACTTTGCGTATATTACCAATTTGAACAGGTTTAATCATTACATTTCTAATAGAAAATCCTTTCAAGACCTTTTCTCTTGCCTCTATAGTTTTTAAGACCAACTGATATTTCTGCCTCGGTAAAGGAGTTAGTCCTTTTATCTCGTGAACCGAAACAACCTGAGTTACTCCTTGCATTACTTCTCTAATTGGACAAACCTCTGTAGTCTGAAACTCTACTGTTCTTTCTCTAAAGAAGAACTGTGCCATAATTAATCTCGGTTCCTTAAGGAAAAAATGAAAAATCCCGTGTCCTGCCTGACACCAGCAAAACGAGAAAAAAAATATCTAACTTGGCAGAAATAAATTTCACAAATGTAAAACAAAAGAAAGTCAAACTTACTACCCTCCGAAAGGAGGTTCCCCACAAAGGGGGTAACCTAAACTGAAAGGACCGCCGCTAACTTTGGATACGATCGGACGCTTTCCTCAACCTTCGGAACGAGTAGAACTCCACTGAACGAAACAAATCCCAAACTAGCCTCTAAACAGCACTGTTTCACGGCTGTTGGCCGATCATCAGTGGGTGGGCAGGTACCCTGGTAGTGCAGACATGACAACCCAGTTGTGAAGTTAATCACACAATATGAGAGATGCCAAGAGGTGTAGATGTCAATATTTAAAATAAATAAATGCACAAGGCATAATACTTTAAGAGTTTGGTATCTATATAATATCGGTGTTTTGATACACCATAGATAACTCTTAATAAACTACAAAGTAGTTGTTGTAGGCATCATTTGCTTTTTCTCATATTGTGCTCTGCCTTCACAACGAGTTGCCATGATATTGCACTACTTCGAATAAGTAACGCTTCACTGATAGAGAAGACTATTGTTACTTATTCTCAGTCGAGTAACCACCACCCAGACAGCACTGTTTCACGGCTGTTGATGTATGTATGTGAATATCTACTCGAATATCCACTAGTCCCTATTAGACTTAGAAAAGCAAAAAGTAGAGAGAAAGTTATAGCAAGAGTGGAAGAAGAAACGAAACAGTGTAGAAGAATGAAAGGGACTAACTCCTTCAACTCACACCACTCAAAAACTCATAAATTCCTCGAATAGGCAACACTTCCCCAGTAGAGAAGACTGTTGTTACCTATTCTCGGAAACTCCGTGATTATCAGGCTCCCCTAAACAGCACTGTTTCACGGCTATTGGCCGATCATCAGTGGGTGGGCAGGTACCCTGGTAGTGCAGACATGACGACCCAGTTGTGAAGTTAATCACACAATATGAGAGATGCCAAGAGGTGTAGATGTCAATATTTAAAATAAATAAATGCACAAGGCATAATACTTTAAGAGTTTGGTATCTATATAATATCGGTGTTTTGATACACCATAGATAACTCTTAATAAACTACAAAGTAGTTGTTGTAGGCATCATTTGCTTTTTCTCATATTGTGCTCTGCCTTCACAACGAGTTGCCATGATATTGCACTACTTCGAATAAGTAACGCTTCACTGATAGAGAAGACTATTGTTACTTATTCTCAGTCGAGTAACCACCACCCAGACAGCACTGTTTCACGGCTGTTGATGTATGTATGTGAATATCTACTCGAATATCCACTAGTCCCTATTAGACTTAGAAAAGCAAAAAGTAGAGAGAAAGTTATAGCAAGAGTGGAAGAAGAAACGAAACAGTGTAGAAGAATGAAAGGGACTAACACCTTCAACTCACACCACTCAAAAACTCATAAATTCCTCGAATAGGCAACGCTTCCCCAGTAGAGAAGACTGTTGTTACCTATTCTCGGAAACTCCGTGATTATCAGGCTCCCCTAAACAGCACTGTTTCACGGCTGTTGGCCGATCATCAGTGGGTGGGCAGGTACCCTGGTAGTGCAGACATGACGACCCAGTTGTGAAGTTAATCACACAATATGAGAGATGCCAAGAGGTGTAGATGTCAATATTTAAAATAAATAAATGCACAAGGCATAATACTTTAAGAGTTTGGTATCTATATAATATCGGTGTTTTGATACACCATAGATAACTCTTAATAAACTGGGTCGTCATGTCTGCACTACCAGGGTACCTGCCCACCCACTGATGATCGGCCAACAGCCGTGAAACAGTGCTGTCTGGGTGGTGGTTACTCGACTGAGAATAAGTAACAATAGTCTTCTCTATCAGTGAAGCGTAACTTATTCGAAGTAGTGCAATATCATGGCAACTCGTTGTGAAGGCAGAGCACAATATGAGAAAAAGCAAATGATGCCTACAACAACTACTTTGTAGTTTATTAAGAGTTATCTATGGTGTATCAAAACACCGATATTATATAGATACCAAACTCTTAAAGTATTATGCCTTATGCATTTATTTATTTTAAACTTTATATTTACATATATGCCGATAAAACATCGCCTATTAAACTATCTATGAGGATTTTCTTGTACTATTTTGTATAATGTTTGAGTTTACTGCAGGATTCGTTAGTAGGGGTCTGCATTTCTTTCATTGAAGCAGCCTGCCAGAGTGGAGTCTCTTTTAATTTTGAATCATCTTCATTTTGTGCACTACGGTATTTACTTATTCAGCACTAAACCGGTTATTCGTCAAACGGAGCAAATCGATATTATAAAGCGAAGCCCAGTGACCGATACTTATGAATATCAACATTCGGCAAGGGTGCTGTACAAGTTTTGTCTAGGAAATTCTTATCGTGTTGTGTTTATTGCCAGACTTTTCTGCTACTCTTCGCCATTTTTCGGGTGTTTTATGGGGCTGTAAATTTACGAAGATGCATTTATAGTTACAGATTTCAATATTGCGCTATCGTGGTACTGGTTATCACTAATGTTTATATTTTCTTCGCTTCTCTTTCGTCGATCGGTCCACTCTTTATTTCAGTTTATAATTGTCGGGAACTCTATAATTACCCGCTGTTCTCTGTCAACTAAACAAAGGAAACAGAAAATGAGTCTGGACATCGACAACTTTCCCATGCATAACTAAATTATGAGCAAAAGCTGTTGCTATTTTTTTTTTTTTTTGAAATCGGCTAGGAAAATCTTATCTTGTCTTACGGACATTCAAAGAACAAAAATACTTATTGTGCGAGAGTCGACTTTTATGGTCCTGGATTTGATTTTTGAAATGCTTGTCATTACAGCATCGCTTGACGTTAATTTTATAACAAAGAGCAAACTGTACAATTGTGACCAGAAATGCGCACGATCTCATTCGATTGAGTTTATGGAACTTCCATTCTCCTTCCACTCTAAGCTGGTCATTTACATTTGTTCTCAAGATCTCGTACACCCTTTCTCCTGTAATTAATTTGGTAAATGTCAGTTTAACAGCTCTAAGGGGCGTTCAGACATTCGGCTATACTTGGAATAATAAGATGCACTCTGATTAATCCTATGATTTCTTAGTTTATTTTCCACCGTGCTTGGTACATTTTTTTTTTTTTTTTCGCTTTATCAAAGTCTTGTTTAAAGCCTAAATTCCTGTTGCACCTTTTAAATCTTCTACAAACATTTAGACATTCTATGGTTCGAAATGTAAAAATTAACCAAGAATAGTACATCGAGTAGGCACATAACATTACCGATACTTGTGACAAAAGGGAAAGGCGATCCAGTCCGTTCCAATTCATTTTTTTTTATTGTATGCAGAATTTTTTTTTATTGTATGCAAATCATTTTTTTTTATTGTATGCAAACAAGGCAATACAGGTGTTACAGGATTGGGCAAAGCTACACATGTTGAAGATCTCACCCACGAAGACGAACTCTGTTCTACTGAAAGGAGTGCTCGACATTCACAGACCACCGCAAATAAAGATAGCAGGAGCAACCATCAAACTTGCAAAACAAATACGATACTTAGGGATTACAATTGACAGTAATTTATCCTTCACCCCTCGCATCATCCACCTGAAAGAAAAACTAAGAAATTACGCAGCATTAATAGCAAGAGTCTCACGCAGGGACTGGGGATTACACAGAAAAACCCTGTCCCTGTACTACAAAGCAATTTTCATCCCAGCCATTACCTACGGATCCCCGAAATGGTACAAAAAAGCAGGGACAGTAGTAAATAAAAGACACCTGGACACAATCCAGTGTAGCATTATGCTCATTATCTCTCGTGCATGCAGAACAGTGAGCACGCATGCCCTCCAAGTCTTGACAGGAGTCCTCCCACTGGACCTGGAGGTGACTCGCTGCGGGCTGATGTACCACCTGTCTAAGGGAACACCCACTACAATCTGTGGGCTCACCCTAGAAACAAACAACAACCGCAAAGCAGAAAAGCATAGAATCGTGGCTCACCTGCTACAGCTGTGGCAGGACAGATGGACAGCATCAAACAAAGGCGAAGTGACGAAGAGATTCGTACCACTGGTTGCCAAGACTTATCCAAAAGCCCCCCCCCCCGTGGTTTAACCCGGGGTTAAATGCAACTTACTTACTAACGGGCCATGGCCCATTCAAGGCAAAATTGAACTTGCTGGGTATAACGGAGGAGCTAAATTGCACCTGTGGTGAGCCTGAAACATGGCATCATATAATGCACGACTGTGAGTGTTATGAGGAACACAGAAGCGTGCTAATAACTAAAATAAAGTACATACCGAAAAACAAAGAACACCATCTCTTGGACACAGAAGACGACTACGCGGCTTTCAGCAAATTTGCACGAGAAGTCTTCGACCGAAGAAGAACGGAAATTGCCATCCACAATGAATGAAAGTAAATTACATACTCGAAGAAAATCGTCAACCCCACAAGACTGCAAAGAGCAAGAGTAAATCAAAATGAGCGTGGAAGAAGACAACCCCGACCAACGTGAGGCCAAAAACGGGTCAAAGGACCCAACAGTACCCTACAGAGATCAAGAAAATAGCAAAGTGACAAGGAACCTGGTCAGAAACAGCCACTGAAACTACCCGACGAAGATGAGTACAGGCAAACAAACCAAGTGACAAAAAAACCGGACTGGACATAAATGCAGGAACTACTTGCAGTATGCCATATGGCGGCCTGAATAGGACACCCTAGTCCTATTCACCTTTAATTCCCAATCCCCAGGCAGGGGGGACAGTTTCCTGTTCCCTCCCCTGCCACTGCCCGCTTCTCTACTCCTGGTGGGCATGGGCCTGCCCCACTGCTTTTGGGGACACCTACTCTATTGTCCCCATACTTCTGGCTTTCCCCCCAGTCTTTAGTCTCCCTCCCTTACTCTGTCTATACACCAGCGCATGTCCCACACAATGTTAAAAATTAAAATATATTCAAATTCAAACCGCGCACGCAAAACTCTTTCGGTTTAAACCTTTTTCAGCGATTATTTCATTTTATTATTATATATATATATATATATATATATATTTTTTTTTTTTTTTTTTTTTTTTAGGCCCTAGCCACTGAAATCTCACGAAACTAGGTGGCAGGGCCTGCCAGAGTAAAATATCAACTACTGGGTACCTGGTCTGCCTCCACGAGGCTAAGTGTGGACAACGTTGGGCCCCAGTAGGGGTCTAGCGGCTAAATGGCCAGAAGAACAACGATACACAACACTACACTTACAAAATCCATACACTTTTAAATCTCTGGCCTTTACAGTGAACTGTTACACCTACAATGAAAGCAACGCGGAGTTGGGGGAAACCCCCGGTGCCGCTAGACACGAATACACTTTGTACAAAGTATATTAGTCCACCATTTATTTTTATGTTTTTGTACAACCTTTGCTCTGTTATACACTTTAACTGGTCGAATGCCTGTTGTGTATATTATATGTTAAAAATAATAAATACAGTGGGCTCAACATGCCCACTGTATTTATATTTAATTGATTACAATTAGGTAGCCCTGCATTAGATAAATGACAATAATTCTGAGACGATTCGCGAAGGTGATACTGTTTGGTATGAGAGCTCTGACATTTCTTTTTCTTCCCTCGTGTGTAGCACGTTGGTGGGATCGCCGTCCTTCCCACACCACTTGGAAAAGACCTGAGTTCGAGTCCCGCCGATGACGGGAGGTATTTTATGGTCTTTTTCACAATGTGGCAGAGTTAGTCGGTTTCAGGCGAGGGTAGAGTGGTTTTCTCCTGGATACTGCGGTTTTTCATCCAGAAAACAGAAAATCGACCTCAGAACACACGCAATTTACAGACATTATACACGGAGCAATATGGCCTGGTCGCTTATGCTCCCAAAACAACATTTCTTTTTCTTCTTTTCTAATAAACAAAACTTGGTTTTGAAAATTAGAGTACTAAAAGAACTTGTTCAGTCTTCGACTGTTATTCACTGAGAGGTAGGACATATCAAATGAATTAGTTAATCAACCAGTATCAGTCTTGACAATACAGCAGTGATCGATTCAGACAGTTCTGCAATTAATGCGGGTAAAATTGTCCATTATGTAATGATCAAAATGAACCCTCAGACGGATATTCATGTAAATGACACATTTAAAAAAAAATATATATCTATATATATGATCTTTATTGTAAGGTTCCTAGGTACACACAGGTAACCTACCTTTACAAACCCTTCACGGCACTAAGCCAGGGGTTAACAAGCGGCAGACATATCATCTCGCCGGAAATGTAATAAATACATAATAGGATAAATAAATAACATACAGCAGATTGAATTTAGTTAAAAATAAAATATAATAACAATAATACATCAGATTAAAATAACACATGACAGTTTCTTTAATTCAAGTTTCTTTGAAATTCTTGCCGAGCCGGAGCGATCTCACATCAGTTGATGGTTGAGAAACACACGTGCAGATCCAGGATGCGCCGTCTGTAACTTTGTCATCGACGAAGTTGCACAGGTCGGCGTCCAAGGAATGAGCTAGATGGAGCTTCTGATAAGGGAGCAACCGATCTTTAAAATGTAACCTCGACGGAAGGGCAAGAAGCTTGGGAGGGTTGGTTGAGGGATTCTCATCGTAATAGAAGTTTAATACTGTATATGAAATTACATATAAATCGTCTACCGTAACTCTGTTTCTCTAATTCAGTTTTGTTTAGACCGGAACGCCGAAGGTCACTGTGTTGTCTGCTCCAAACACTGACTGTAATGCGTCATTCTGTCCACCCACCACCCTCCCTTATATACATACACAGGGTGTCAATTTAAACGTGCGATACATTCTTATATCCGTGTATTTATTGAGGTATTATAAGCATTGTGCTCCTAATATTACTCCTTGCTTTCCTGCCTTCTCATTCTGTGTGCGTACAATGACATCTGTCTCCTGGCCACACGTCTAGTGAGTGTAATGCAGATTTTCCCTGGCGGGGAGGAGGAGACAGTCTTGTCTCCTCCCCTCTGCTGCCAACCCTTATTCTTCTCCTGGTGGGGCACGGGCCTGCCTCATTGAACATCCTGGGGTCGCCTTCTCTATCGTTCCCATACTTCTGTATTTTCCCCGCAGCCTTCAGCCTTCCCCCTACTCTGCCTAATACGCTTTTCTAATTCCAGCGCTCACCATTACCGAGTTTTTATTTTTTTAGGCCCTAGCCACTGAAAGCTCAGCAATCTAGGTGGGCAGGGCGTGCCAGAGTAAAAACTTCAAACTGCTGGATACCTGGTCTGCCTCTACGAGGCCAAGTGTGGGCAACGTTGGGCTTCAGCAGGGGTCCAGTGGCTAAACGGCCAGATAAACGACGATAAACGTATACACAATCCACACACTGTTAAATCTCTGGCCTTTGCAGTGAATTGTTACACCCACAAGGAAAGCAACGCGGAAATGGGGGAAACTCTGGTGCTGTTTGACACTAAATTCACTTTTCAATTTCAACAACCCAAATTGTCGACCTCCTTTGAAGCCGCTTCACTTTTAATTAAGAACATTTCTCTCTTTGAACGCCACTCATTAAAATTGCATTTCAGGTGACATCCTCTTACAACAGAGGTGTTTCCGGTCAACGTGAAACATCTCCGGAAGTGAAATGAAATGCTTTGAAACTCCACCGCCCACTACTCTATATCAACCTGAAGGCTGCAGTTCTTCGATTATCGCACTTCTCCTGAAAGGAAAATAACCGTCAGTTATAAACGCGATTTTAGTAACGTATTATAAACAAGAAGTGAACGCGTTTTTATTCATGATTCACTGACAGAATCCAAATCTTTTAATTTTATTAAAAAAAAAAAACATTATCAACTTGGAAGAGATCCTAACTTTACTTCGTATATAGTACAGAATAGGTTTCTATTTGTATGCAGCTTTTTACATCCCGGGAAGTGGCGGTATATTAAAAGAACGGTGATCAGACAACCTTTTTATAATTGGGAAAATTAATTACTTATGCCTAGATGACCAATTATACACTGTAACACTTGAATTGTATTCATCATCATCATCAGTGGTGGTTATTTATTAAACATAATTTTTATCATGCAAGGATAAATAAAAGACTAAAATATTATATTCCTTTAATTACGATTAAAATTACAATTTGCAAATTAAAGATTATTTAAATAAAAATAATTTCTAAAAAAACATGAACAACTTATACTTCTCTCACTAAAACAGCTTGGATTTAAATAACCCTCTACAGAAAAGGCTCTTTCTGATTCAACAGAAGTTCGCAGAATAGTTTCAGTGCATTAAATGAATTCGTGATGTTTGCAGCTCTCTTCCCTATTCTCTCGAATGAAAAACGGTTCTTGCTTCAAATACTTGTTTTAGACACGTTGAACAATGCATAGCTTTTGTCTTTGATTGTATTGCTGCTCAAATTTGTCTGCTAGGTGTACATCCAGATGTCGTGGATTTTGCAATTTCTTGACTTCCTTTTCTTCTGAATGTGAAGACCGAGATTGCGATTTGCCTCTATTGGCAATATCATTTTTACAGATTCAAATAATTAATTCCTATTCGGTAAAGTGAGCAAGCCAAGAGGAGCTGCACAATTGTCATATTTTTCCCTAATCCTCTGAATTGAAGAGTTCTTTATTTTCTTGGAAAATCCTGATGTTTGTTGACCTTAGCTCATCAATTATTAGAGCAAATACACCCTCAGCAGTTAGCAAAGTTGCACCCCCGGTTACATAGTTTTTACTGGTTGCAGGCATTGCACAATATCGTGAAGGGCATCAAATTGTTCATTAGTTAGAAGTTGCTTTTTAATGTCAATTAAGGCTTTGGCAGCTGCTGATCTTATTTCTAAAAATTGTTCGGGCATTGCCAATAAACTGTTCTAACGAATTTTGTAATCTTAAAATTAACATTCTCCTGACCCTGCTCTACTTTCACATAATTTTGAAAAAGAAAAAAAATAAATAAAATTCCGTGAAACAAACCCTAGTGCGTAAATTTGCTGAAATTGGGGGCCATTTATTTTCCACGTGACTGTACACGACAAATCATGTTATGGAACGCTCGTAGTGTTTGATATGGCATTAACTATGCATTAAATTACGACAGCCTGTAGTTCTTCCTATGAATCAGGATCATTTTAATGCACGGCATCCCCCCCCCCCCCCATAAAAAGAAACCGAGTAGACCAAAGACTTCTTAGCGGCCGTTATCCATGAAAGAAAAGCCCGAAGATGATGCGAGCAGTGTTATCTGCTAGGCTTGCCGAAATTGAGACCGGCAGAATTACTTAACACGTACAGGTCACTGTTGAACAAAAGCCGTGAATTAGGGTTGAATTTGAAAGTGTCTGAAATTCTGCCCAAACACGATAGCAGGGAGTATGTGATGAGAGCCTTGTCGATCAATTCGGCCCTGGATTGTTGTTGCTGTTGGATTTAACGACACAAAGGAGACTTGGGCCATATTGTGCCTTCCTAATTGTGAATATGAAATAATAACTATATTTTATGATATATTCTTATATGGTTTAAGAAAGTAAATAATTCTTTTTTATTAGGATCAACTCCCAGGATCTGCTTTAAATTTATTGATGTCTGCATATTAGTAATTGATTTAAAAGTGTCTAAGCGGATGTTTTGAAAATGGGGACAATCCACTAACAAATGGCGAATGGTCAGTTGTACTTGACATGCTGTACATTGGGGAGCGCTGTCATTAGTTAATAAATACCGGTGAGTGTGATGAGTATGTCCAATCCTGAGCCTTCCTAAAATTGTTTCTTCTCGTCTGCTTTTTTGGAAACTGGGGAGCCACAGCTTTGGTTCCGGTTTTATTTGGTATAGTTTGTTTCCTGGATAACCTCTCCAGGTTAGTGACCTGCTATTGTAACATGCTTTACGGATAATATGTTTATAATCAGTATATGGGGTTTGAAAAGTCTGCAAAAGAGTAGTATTTTGCTGCAAGATCTGCTCTTTCATTTCCTGCTATCCCAGAATGACCAGAATGAGTTTGGTTTGACTCATTACACATAAGTAATTTAGAATGGATTTGTTTTATTACAGGGTGAGAGGAGTTAGCATTACTATATATTGCAGAGACAGCACTGAGCGAGTCAGTGTATATTAAGGCAAATGAAATTAGAAGTTGATGTTGTTGTTGTTATTTGGTTTTTAGGAGCATTAGCAACTAAGGCCATATTGCTCCGGGAATATGCGGTGGTCATTTGCTGACCTTTCTGCATCCTCCGTATTTGGTGGTGACGGGCTCGAACCCCGGTCTAATCAAGAAGCGTGTGTTACGCACTGCTGCTCCTTCCCACCTGGCTACGGAGACGCCTTTAGAAGTTGAGTAACGTGATCTAGAGCCAAGTTAATAGCATAAAGCTCAGCAGTGAAGATACTGCATTCTACAGGTAATAAGACAGGAGTGGTGAAAATTTGGAAAGATCGCCGCAGCTCCTACTTGGGTCTCAGTTTTTGATCCGTCTGTATAGATCTTACAGGCCTGTGAATTAGAAGCAGAGTGAGTTTCATGTAACTGTGCGATATTGAAGGGAGACAAGGTGTTCTTTCCCCATTGCTGGAAATAATCATCGTAAATTGCAGGGATATTTGTCCACGGTGGATCAGGCGGTGTCAAGTCCTGATATATATTGCCGATTTCAATATTCCACGTCTGAGTTAGTTCTTTAAGTGTAAGTGCAGCAGGTCTGTTTTCATTTGGTTTACTGTTGTAAAATGAGTCCCATTCGGCATTGTACAAACATCTCCAATTAGAGTGAGAGGGAAGACTGCGGATTTTTGCGGCATATATCGAAAGCAATGTTTTCCTCCGAAGGTTTTTAAGGGAGGTTCGTGGGCTTCAATGTAAAGGCTCTGGACTGGGGAGGTTCTGAAAGCCCCTAGAGAAACTCGAAGGGCACTGTGTTGGATGGTATTTAATCGCTCTAAAGTACTCTTCTTCGCAGAGTCATACACTGGAGAACCGTAGACCAAACGGGACCTGATGAGAGCTCTATAAATATGGATAAGCATATGCCGATCAGCGCGCCCATGACATGGATGACACACACCGAAAAATATTCAATTTCTTCAAGCAGATGGTTCGAAGATAGGCCACATTTGCTTGAAAGTTCAGTTTTCTATCTAGTATCAGGCCAAGAAAGCGAACAGTGTTAACCAGAGGAACCGACACATTTTTTATCTTTAACTCAGGATCAGGATGAAATGACCAGAGTTTGCAGAAATGAGTGGTAGTGGATTTTTGTTCAGCAAGATAGTATCCATTGCGGGTAAAGTCCACGATTCTATTCTGTTTAGAGTAATTTGTAACTGTCTTTCGATAGAATTCATATTTTGTGAGTGGCACGATATGGTGAGGTCATCTGCATACATATATATTACATACATAATAGTTTTTGGAAGATCTTCCAATATATTGTTGACCTTAATTGCAAATAGGGTTGGACTCAGTATGGAACCCTGTGGGACACCCTCTTCTGGAATGTGAGATGTTGATAGGAAGTTTTCATATGTGACTTGAAAGGTACGTAACTTTAAAAAGTTCTGTATAATTTGAGGGAGCTAACCTCTCAACACTAACCGATGCATATCTTTGATAATTCCATGACGCCATGTGGTGTCGAATGCTTTCTGAATATCCAGGTTGACCATGACTAAATGTTGTCTCCTGATGAAGTCGTTACGTACGTTGGATTCAATTTTGACAAGTAAATCTAGGGTGGACCTGTTTTTGCGGAAGCCATATTGGTGATGAGAAAGCAGATTTTGGGCGTCTAGAATCCAGCTGAGCCTCTTATGCACCATCCTTTCGAAGACCTTGCCCAAACAGCTTGTCAATGATATTGGTCTGTAATTTTTACCTTGAGAGGTATCTTTTCCCGGTTTTGTATTGCACAAATATAGGAATGACGCCATGAGAGAGGATATGTGTTTTCTGAGAAGATCCTGTTATAAAATAGCAATAGTGTGTACAGATCAGCTTCACACAGATGTTTAAGCATTCTGCAGTGAATGCCGTCTGGTCCTGCTGCACTGTTCGGAGATTTGCTCAAGGATTCTTTGAGTTCAGCTATAGTAAAAGGCTGGTTATATGGAAGTGGGAGATTAGCTGAAAAATTCAATTTTTTACGTTCTTCATTAGTTTTAATTCTCTGAAAAGCGGTCACATAAGTGGTAGAGGCGGAGGTATTATAGAAAGATATCAGAGAAGCTGTTAAAGTTAGCATCATTTAACAGTATTCCAGTGTCAGTTACGCCCCATAACACCTCTGTGAGGCGTTATCAGCGAATGGGACTTGCTATCCGTGTCAGAAGAAGAGATAATGCAAGAACTCAGGGAACAAAAAGGGACTCATGCGCGAAGAATAATGACCAAAAAAGATGGCAACCTGCTTCCAACCAGGTCCATCATTTTGTAATTTAGTACTCCGACTCTTCCATCTTCTGTTAAAGCAGGTTATTTAAACTGCAGGATTCGGCCCTACATCCCAAATCCCATTCGCTGCTTTAAGTGCCAGAAGTATGGCCATTCTCAGACGGCATGCCGAGGCGATGCTGTGTGTCCTGTTTGTGACTCTAAGGAGCATTCCCAAGGAGACTGTACAGCTTCCACTCCTACTTGCCCTAACTGTAAAGGAAGCCATCCTGTCTTTTCTAAAGCATGTGAACTATGGAAAACAGGCAAACAAATCCACAAATATAAGGTGGAGCATAAAGTCACATACCCTGAAGCAAGGAAGCAAATACTGTTAACCATGCCTAGCCGATCGTACGCATCAGTCAGTTGCAACTCAAACAGACGTCTCCATAGAACCAAACATTTCATTTGCCACCTGGGCCAAAACTATGCTAACGTGCAATAAAAAATCTACAGATAATGAAACCAGCAACACGCCAATAAGTAACCCAACTGATGCCATCTCAAGCTTTCCCGAAAGAACAAAATCTGTTAGTGTTGAAAATAAAAAGACAATGAAACCACGCCATAGCAACATGGAAATGGAGGTTCAGTCAGGGGACGAAGACGGAACTAGAATTACATGCCAATGATACCATGGACACAGGACGCCCAACCTTTCCCAGAAATGAAAAATCAAAACAAAATAGACAGAAACCTCAGAAAAAACAGTCAGATCAATCTTCAAATAAACCCAATCAATGAACAAATTCCTACAATGGAACTGCAGAGGATTACGCAGTAATATAGATGACCTGAATGATTTACTCATGCAAACTAATGCATTAGGAGTATGCTTACAGGAAACATTTTTATCACCAAAAGTTTCACTCAAATTCAAAAACTAGACTATGTTTAGGCGAGACAGGGATTCTGACTCTTCTTCTCGTGGTAGGGTAGGTATTCTTGTCAAAACTACCATACCATCAAGACATCTCCAACTAGAAACCTCCCTATAGGTTGTAGCGGTTCGGATAGCAATGGAAATATCGTTAACCCTTGAATCCATTTATATCCCACCTAATTATCCTTGTTCCCAGACTGAACTTGGCAACCTTTTAACACAACTGCCACCTCCTGTCTGTTTACTCGGTGATTTCAACGGTCACCATCCATTGTGGGGATCCTCCACTATGGATAAGAGAGGTCAATTAATTGAAACTTTCCTAGATAACCATAATCTGACTGTATTAAACACTGGCTCTCCAACTCATGTTCAATTACCTACAGGTACAACATCTGCCATAGACTTATCCATCTGTTCAGCATCTCCTTTTCCAAGTATGGAATGGTTGGTGTTGAATGATCCATTCCACAGTGACCACTTTCCCATTATCAGCTCAATTCGAACACAGGTCGTATCATGCCCTAAAGCCCGTATATCTTGGAAATTCCACAAAGCAGACTGGAAAAACTACTCTACTTGTGTCCTACTAAACAAACAGTATGTACAGCAACAACATATTAATGACGTAACCGAACACATTACCAGCCATATATTGTCAGCCGAAATTTCTATTCCAAGATCCAACCAGAGCAAGCGGGTACACCAAAGCCAGTGGTGGAATCAAGATTGTACCATAGCGAAAATAGAAAAAAACCGTGCTTGGAACCAATTTCACAAATTCCCCACTACTGCCAACCTTACAGTTTTCAAAAAACTGAGAGCCAAAGCAAGACAAATTAGGAAAAAAGCAAAACGTGAGTCCTGGATTAACTTTGCCTCAACTATTAACAAAAATACTGACACTCGGTGTCAGTATTTTTGTTAAAAATAAGACTTCAGTTATAGCTCGGACACAGCATGGTTTTGTTAAGGGGAAGTCTTGCCTGACCAATTTGATTGGATACTGTGATACAGGAAATAAATTTGATATTATATAATTGGATCTTAGAAAGGCTGTAGCACGTGGAAAACTGCTGAAAAAATTGGAGCAGTGTGGCATTGGAGGCCAATTGCTGCTATGGATAAAGGTTGAGGGGGAGAAGAGAGAGAGTGGTAATCAATGGACACTGCTCATCGTGGACTAATGTTATTAGTGGAGTCCTTCAGGGTTCGCAGTTGGGTCCATTATTTTTTTCTGTATTTATAAATAATATTGATGATGGTATATCAAGCTTAATGTCCAAGTTTGCAGACGATACAAAGGTTGGCAGGGTTGTTAAGGACACTACTGACGCTATGCTGCTGCAACAGGATCTGGAAAGGTGTCAAATGAAGTTTAACATTGACAAATTTAAAGTACTACATATGGGAAACAGCAACCCCAGAGCAACCTATCAACTCTGTGGTACTACACTGGCAGTGGTGGAGAATGAAAAGGACCTGGGGGTAATCGTGCAGGCAGATATGAAGTTCTCTGAGCAGTGCAGACGGTCGACAAGAGTAGCTCATGGTGTCTTGTCAATGATATACAGGAATTTTTCTAGAAGGGATAAGGAGGTGATTATTCCCTTGTATAAGGCAATGGTCAGGCCACACCTTGAGTACTGTATACAGGTCTGGAGGCCTCATTTCAAGAAGGAATGTAGAGCTGCAGGAACGAGTACAGAGACGGGTAGCAAGATTGGTGAATTACTGTATACAGGTCTGGAGGCCTCATTTCAAGAAGGAATGTAGAGCTGCAGGAACGAGTACAGAGACGGGTAGCAAGATTGGTGAATGGAACAAAGAGTTGCTCTTACGATGAAAGGCTTAAGTTTTGCAAATTACAGTGTCTGGAGACTAAGCACCGGCGAGGTGATCTGATAGAGGTGTATAAAGCCTTGAATGGTTTCAGCATGCTCAATGCCGATGGGATTCTTCCTCTTGCTCAGAATAATCACCTGAGAGGGCCTAAATCCCAATTGAGGAAAGACAGATGTAGGATAGACGTGCGGAAATTTGCCTTTAGCCAGCGGGTAGTTGGTTGGTGGAACAGACTTCCATCCCTTATTCTCGAAGTTGATAGCCTAAATAAATTTAAGGCTCAGCTGGACAGGTATTTCGAACGAACGGAGAGGTGAAGTGGAAATTTTTTTTTGGCTGATGCTGCATAAGCTTGCTTTCTTGCATCATACGCCTCTACTAATGCTAAATAGTGTTGCCCATCTAGTTAAAGAAATTAATGTACAGTTTTTCGCATCACACTTTGACTTTTGACATTTCTCTGCAAATGTATACGTTTAGTTTATTAAAAATTCACTCCAGACGTTTTCACTCATATCTCACTATTTGCCAGCATGTTCACGTCAGGTCATAGAAAAATTCCTTGTATCCATTCATAAAGGTTTCTTTCGGCAAAGCATGATTTATCCATCTATAGATTTAGGAAGTTTTGTCTTTCGGCATTTTAAAAAAAATTCTAGCTGTGCTCAATCTTGGCGCAGTTTTTTTAAGGTAGAAATAAAAAATAAACACATTTCATTGACGGTTAATTTTAACCATAAATAAATTCAAGGTTTACTTTTTAAATCCCTTTATATTTGCGCAGTTGTGGGAGCCGACGGGTGGGGTCCTGCCCTAAACACTATCCCTTTGGGGCGACTCCGTAGCCAGGTGGGAAGGTGCAGCAGTGCATAGCACACGCTTTTTGATTAGACCGGGGTTCGAGCCCGTCACCACCAAATATGGAGGATGCGGAAAGGTCAGGGAATGACCACCGCATTTCCCGGAGCAATATGGCCTTAGTTGCTAATGCTCCAAAAAAACAACAACAACTATCCCTTTATATTTACATATATGCCGATAAAACTATTTATGAGGATCTTCTTGTACTATTTTGTATAATGTTTGAGTTTACTGCACGATTCGTTAGTAGGGGTCTGCTTTTCTTTCATTGAAGCAGCCTGCCAGAGTGGAGTCTCTTGGAATTTTGAATCATCTTCATTTTGTGCACTACATATTCAGCAATATGTATTTACTTATTCAGCACTAAACCGGTTATTCGTCAAGCGGAGCAAATCGATATTATAAAGCGAAGCCCAGTGACGGATACTTATGAATATCAACATTCGGCAAGGGTGCTGTACAAGTTTTGTCTAGGAAATTCTTATCGTGTGGTGTTTATTGCCAGACTGTTCTGCGACTCTTCGCCATTTTTCGGGTGTTTTATGGGGCTGTAAATTTACGAAGATGCATTTATAGTTACAGATTGTACAAATTGTACAAATTGGAGCAGAATGGTATTAAAGGTAAGTTGCTGCAATGGATAAAAGGATGGTTAAGTGGGAGAAGACAGAGGGTGGTAATCAATGGGTGCTGCTCTTCTTGGACTAATGTTATTAGTGGAGTCCCACAGGGTTCGGTGTTAGGTTCACTGTTGTTTTGTATATTTATCAATGATATTGATGAAGGTATATCAGGCTTAATGTCGAAGTTTGCAGATGATACAAAGGTTGGCAGGGTTGTTAATGACAGTAATGGCAGTGTGCTACTGCAACAGGATCTAGATAATTTGGGCAGATGGGCTAAGAAGTGGCAACTGAAGTTTAACCTTGACAAATGCAAAGTACTGCATATGGGTAGAAGTAACCCCAGAGAAACGTACCAACTGTGTGGTACTACACTTAAGGTGGTAGAAAATGAAAAAGACCTGGGAGTAATTGTGCAGTCAGATATGAAGTTCTCTGAGCAGTGTAGACAGGCTGCCAGGGCAGGTCATGGGGTTTTGTCAATGATATATAGGAATTTTGCTAGCAGGGAAAAGGAGGTGATTATCCCTCTGTATAAGATTTAACTATAAATATGCTTAATAAACTTGTTTTTATGTATAACATTTGTGAAATTATTTGTTGTACTGGACACAAGCCCATCCGAAGGGAATAATATTCATCTAGAAGTTTCCCCCCCCCCAAACCTGAAGTCTTCTGTGAAGTTGAAAGTCAGACACGCAAGTGGGGAGTAATAAATAGGGGGATTAAATCTAAATCATCTCTCATCCATACAACCCCCCCCACACACACAATACCCTCCAGAAATTAAAACGGAAAAAACGAAAAAATCGACAACTTACCGGTACATTAGAGTAAAATATAAATAAATAATCAATTTAACACAATTCAAATCAATTTAAAACAATTAAAAATCAAATTAACGTAATTAAAAGAATGTAACGAAAATATTCAAAACGATTTTCCTTCCTTTCCTTCCTAAGGAAAGGAAGGAAACTCCTCTTATTATTTTACTAAAAATATTATCAACGTAGAACATATTGAGGAGTACAGCTCTGATTCATAACTATCTAATAAAAAAAAGGACTTAGCTAATAGATAATGCATGAAGTGGATGTGGCCAATTCATAGTCTGGCAAGCATTACTTCTTGTCTGCGACTTTTTCTGATGCTTGATTTCCATATTTCTGGATTCGGTTTTATTTCCCGCAGTTTATTATTGGTTGAATTCTCCATATCTGGGCCCATTTGTCTTCACTAGTTCTAATAATAATTGGTCTGAAATCAGTGTATGGTACTATCATTATTTTGTTTGGCTGCATTATCTGCTTTCTCATGGCCTTCTATTCCAAGTGAAATCCACAGCAAAGGGTTATTTCAGAATGGTTTTTTTTTGACAGATTTTGATTAGAAAGCTAATTTCTTGTAGGATGGGATTACACGAATGATATTTATCCTGTATGGCTGAGATAGCACTGAGTGAATCAGAATATATTAGGACAGAAATTAATGATTGCTGACATATTTTACTTAATGCAAGCTGAATGGCAATGTAATTCTGCAGAAAGAATGCTGTACTCAAGTGGAAGAGACTTTGAAACTACATGTGAAGAGAAAACATCTGCTGCACCTACATGTGAGTGCGATTTATAGCCATCTGTATTGATTATGAGTTTTCCAGTGTGTTCCAAAGTATGGTTGGCATGTAGCTGTTGGATGTTAAATGATGGAATGGTGCTTTTTGACCACTGAGTGAAGTATAGTTCAGTGTCTATATCAACTTTATCCCATGGAGGTAAAGGCATATTTGCACTTTCAATTTTGATGAGATCAATTTTCCACTTCTCTGTGATTTCTTGAAAACGTATCCCAGCAGGCCTGGGTTCATTAAGTTTGGATTCATAGTGTGTTGTCCAAAGAGGTTGGTTGAGGTATACCCAACAAGGATGATATGGTGAGCTTCTTATTTTGGCAGCATATTGGCAGAGTAGGCTTTGTCTTCTAAGATAAAGTGGAGGGTCATGTGCTTCCACATACAAGCTCTGAACTGGCGAGATTCTGAAGGCACCTAGAGAAGATCGAAGAGCACTGTGTTGGATGGTGTTCAGAGATCGTAAGATGCTCTTTTTAGCTGAAGCATATATTACAGCTCCATAATCTAATTGTGACCGGATTAGAGCACAATATAAATTCAGTAATGACTGCCTGTCAGCACCCCAAGATGTTGAGGATACTGCATGAAGGATGTTTAATTTCTGGAGGGATGTAGTTCGTAGGTAGGTTTTATGTTTGTGAAAATTTAGTTTGGTGTCTGAGATCACACCCAATAGTCTTATCGAATCCGTAATCGGTATCTCTGTGCCTCTCAGTTTTAATACAGGTTCCAGATGAAGCGATCACAATTTACAGAAGTGTATTGCTATAGTTTTTCCCTCGGTTAATCGATAGCCATTGCATTTTGTCCAAGTTTCAGTTTTAGTTATTGCTAATTGTAAAATAATAAGAGGAGTTTCCTTCCTAAGGAAAGGAAGGAAACTCCTCTTATTATTTTACTAAAAATATTATCAACGTAGAACATATTGAGGAGTACAGCTCTGATTCATAACTATCTAATAAAAAAAAGGACTTAGCTAATAGATAATGCATGAAGTGGATGTGGCCAATTCATAGTCTGGCAAGCATTACTTCTTGTCTGCGACTTTTTCTGATGCTTGATTTCCATATTTCTGGATTCGGTTTTATTTCCCGCAGTTTATTATTGGTTTGAATTCTCCATATCTGGGCCCATTTGTCTTCACTAGTTCTAATAATAATTGGTCTGAAATCAGTGTATGGTACTATCATTATTTTGTTTGGCTGCATTATCTGCTTTCTCATGGCCTTCTATTCCAAGTGAAATCCACAGCAAAGGGTTATTTCAGAATGGTTTTTTTTGACAGATTTTGATTAGAAAGCTAATTTCTTGTAGGATGGGATTACACGAATGATATTTATCCTGTATGGCTGAGATAGCACTGAGTGAATCAGAATATATTAGGACAGAAATTAATGATTGCTGACATATTTTACTTAATGCAAGCTGAATGGCATGTAATTCTGCAGAAAGAATGCTGTACTCAAGTGGAAGAGACTTTGAAACTACATGTGAAGAGAAAACATCTGCTGCACCTACATGTGAGTGCGATTTATAGCCATCTGTATTGATTATGAGTTTTCCAGTGTGTTCCAAAGTATGGTTGGCATGTAGCTGTTGGATGTTAAATGATGGAATGGTGCTTTTTGACCACTGAGTGAAGTATAGTTCAGTGTCTATATCAACTTTATCCCATGGAGGTAAAGGCATATTTGCACTTTCAATTTTGATGAGATCAATTTTCCACTTCTCTGTGATTTCTTGAAAACGTATCCCAGCAGGCCTGGGTTCATTAAGTTTGGATTCATAGTGTGTTGTCCAAAGAGGTTGGTTGAGGTATACCCAACAAGGATGATATGGTGAGCTTCTTATTTTGGCAGCATATTGGCAGAGTAGGCTTTGTCTTCTAAGATAAAGTGGAGGGTCATGTGCTTCCACATACAAGCTCTGAACTGGCGAGATTCTGAAGGCACCTAGAGAAGATCGAAGAGCACTGTGTTGGATGGTGTTCAGAGATCGTAAGATGCTCTTTTTAGCTGAAGCATATATTACAGCTCCATAATCTAATTGTGACCGGATTAGAGCACAATATAAATTCAGTAATGACTGCCTGTCAGCACCCCAAGATGTTGAGGATACTGCATGAAGGATGTTTAATTTCTGGAGGGATGTAGTTCGTAGGTAGGTTTTATGTTTGTGAAAATTTAGTTTGGTGTCTGAGATCACACCCAATAGTCTTATCGAATCCGTAATCGGTATCTCTGTGCCTCTCAGTTTTAATACAGGTTCCAGATGAAGCGATCACAATTTACAGAAGTGTATTGCTATAGTTTTTCCCTCGGTTAATCGATAGCCATTGCATTTTGTCCAAGTTTCAGTTTTAGTTATTGCTAATTGTAGTTGTCTTTCAATGGTACCCATGCTTGATGATTGACAGGAAATAGCAAGATCATCTGCATACATATAAGTTTCCACCGACCGTAGGTGGGATGTCTTGAGTTATGCCACTGGTTCGTAAAGCAAAAATTGTGCCGCTTAAAACAGATCCTTGAGGTATTCCTTATTCTTGTATGTGAATTGTGGACAGCTCATTCTGGAAACGTACTTGAAAGGTCCTGAGATGGAGAAAGTTCTGAATGAAACGAGGCAGGTTACCTTTTAGTCCAAGGTTGTTTAAGTCTTGGAGGGTTCCATATCTCCAGGTGGTGTCAAACGCTTTGGTAATATTGAAAGTTATCATTACCATGTGTTGTTTTTTAACAAAAGCATTTTGAGCGTGAGCTTCTACTTTAATGTAGACCTGTTACAGCGGAAACCAAATTGGTGCGGTGTTATAGTGTCTTGAGCTTCAATAATCCAGACCAGTCTCCTGTGAACCATCTTTTCTATTATCTTTCCTAAACAGCTGGTCAAAGATATAGGTTGATAACTGTTAGGGGAGGTAGTATCTTTCCCAGGTTTTGCTATGGGTACCACTATTGACTGATGCCATATATCAGGGTAAACAATCTCTTCAAAGATTCTGTTGTAAAATTTTAATAGCGTAAATTTTGAGTTGGAGTTGAGGTGGCGAAGCATTATGTAATAAATGCCATCTGGTCCAGCAGAACTATTTTGAGAAATCTGGAGAACTTCATTGAGTTCGGTTATAGTGAATAGAAGGTTATAAGGATATGATTGGTTTGTATTGAAGTTAATTTTATACTTTTCCATAAGACGTTTTTATGAATCTAAATGAGTCTTCATAAGAGTCAGGGGATGAAATGGTAGCAAATTTTTCAGCTAATGCCTCAGCAATATCAATCGGAGAAGATATATCCATTCCTTTCCAAGACAGGATTGGGGCCGAAGTTTGTTGATACTTTCCACTGAGGATACGGATCTTTCTCCAGATTATTCTGGGGTCAGTGTTTCTGCAGATGGTGGAAGTGAATCGAATCCACGCATCCTGTTTTACTTTTCTTTGAATTCGGTGTGCTTCAGCTTTCTGACGTTTATAGTTGATTAGGTTCTCCATTGCATCATTTCGGTGAAAATGTTCCAAGCTTTATTTTGCTTTCTTTTAGCAAGAAAGCAATATCTTGTCCAGCAACCATTATATCTTTGTTTGGTAATGTTTGCTTTTGGTATTGCGCTGGCAGCAGCTCCAAGTATTTCTCCTACTATATGCCTAGTGGCATTATTAATAGATGTAGTGAGGATCAAGTGACTATCAAATTGGGTTATTTTAGAAAACATTTCCCAGTTCACTCGGTGAAAATTTCATGTAATTTGTTGGCTGGAGGCATAGTTTGTATCTGTCTGTATTTTGCAAATTATAGGATAATGGTCACTGTTGTGAAGATCAGTTAATACTGTCCAATCAAGGCTAGGATAAATGGATGGGGAACATATGGACAGGTCAAGAGCGGAACTTGATCCCGTAGGCAGGTGAATATACGTGTGTACACCAGTATTCAGCAGTGTTAAGTGATGGTTGTCAAGTATGGTTTCAATTATCCTCCCTCTCTGATCCATGTTAGTGGAACCCCACAAAGGATTATTATTATTATTATTATTAACCATATGGTGCAAGGAAGCCAGAGGCTTATGGTGCACCGGCCAAAAAAAAAAAAAAAAAAAAAAATCCCTATTACCCTCGTAGAGAGAGATCACAAAGAAAGAGAAGAATAACAATATCCAGCTGAGGACCCTGGGTGTGCCAAGCCCATACTCACCAGATGTGAGCCCCTGGGGATATGATGAGCATTTAGATCCCAAGAAGGCATACAGGATGGGGCAGTTGGTTCAGTAAATCATCAAGTTCTGCAGTGGAACATGAAAAGTTTGGTGGAATATAAATAGAGACAATAGTGAATGTAATGCCAAGAACAATGCGAAAGGCTACTGCTTCCAGAGTGGTGCAAAGCTGAATAGATTTAGATCCCGTCTGTATAGTGTATATCTTGAGAAGTGTGGAGTAACTTGATGATAAGTATGTTTCCTGTAGACAAATTCTTGCAGAATCGTGTTGGTGCATTAAATATTTTAATTCATCCAGATTGCTTCTTAGGCCTCTACAATTCCATTGAATGATTTTTTGCATATTTGATTTTAAATTAGGTGGATTGGTCTGACCACTTTGTTTTCCCTCGGTCCTGTTCATATTTCTCTCATTTTGAAAATGCTGGATGAGCAATATCCATCTCATCTTCTGCATGTAGTAGGAGAACTGAATCATCATTATCCAACTTCTCGTCAATTTCCATACTACGTTCAGTTCATTTATTCTGGGTAGGATCTGCATTATTTCCCTTTGTTAAAGTCCCTGATTTGGGGGCATTGTCTTTGTTGGCTTTGTATTAGCAGAATTTGACGTATTCTTCGTCTTTGTTGCTGTCAATATCTCATCATTTGTGAGGAAAGATCTGGCCCATTGAGAAAGAGATACTTTAGGAGGAATTGTAACACTGGTCTGTGTTGAAAACTCTTTAGTGTTTCTGACTGCATCAGAATAAGATTTGGGTGGCATCACATTTAATATCTGTTTTCTTTCTTCTTGGTATGAGACATTTTTCTCTACTTTGTACTTCAGCATTTTCTTTCCCATTTTCCACGATTCACAAGTTCTGGAATATGCAGGGTGAGCACCCTGGCAGTTGGGACACTTTGGAGCTGCTGCTGAACATTCAGTTTGCGAGTGGTCTGGTGAACCACGCATGGGGCAAATGGCCTTACCTTGACATGCTGTTTGAGAATGGCCATACTTCTGGCATTTAAAACATCTGAGTGGATTTGGAATATATGGACCGATCTTACAGGAAAGGTAGCAGCTTTAATTGATGCAGGAAGATTCAGTGTGTCGAAAGTAAGGATAACATTTCTGGGTAGGTGTAAGGACACCATCCTGTTTGGTCATTATTCTTTTGGCACTGTTGACGTGTTGTGCCTTAAGTTCTTAAGCAATTTCTTCATCAGGAACATTAAGGAGATCCCATTCTGAAATGACCCCTTTTGAGGTGTTTAATGTTGTGTGGGGGTTACAGAAATGGGAAGACCTCCAAAGGTCGTTTGCTTCAGGAGCTGTCCAGAATGACTGGGATTGGAAGTCTCCTGAGCGAAGTCATTAGACAATTTTGGGAGTACCTGCTACAGCCTCTATGCTTTTTCTGTACAAGAAATGGAGATAAACTACTAAGAGGTTTTGTTAATAAAGAGTGTAAAATTAAAAAAGCAGGCAGGTCATGTGAAGAATCATCTTTTTTGATTCTTTTTGCTTGAGATGACTCAAGTTCATGCAAGCATGTAGGCTCTACAGTCAGTGATATTAATGGATCCATAATTGCTCTTTTTCGCCCTGAGTATTGAATTTATACTCACGTTACCCACCCAAGCACGTGGAGGCAGGAGTGGTGCCACCAGTGACCAAGCGATGAGAGATTAGTGGTTAGTATGTTAGAGAAAATTGGTTATATATATATATACAAAAGAAAGGTGTCTTTCCTTCCTTGATATGAAGCTTAAAAACGTGGGGCCACCTTTTGTCTGCAATACAACCCATAAATCTCTTTGCCTGGACTCCACAAGGTGTTGGTAGTGCTAACCATGCACTGCACAATGTCCAGTAATGCTTGTACGTTGTTGGGTTGATGGTCACATCAAATGTCCTTTTCCAAACATGCTCAACTGGGCTGAGACTGGGTGAATTGGGTGGCCTGGGAGGAAGGAGAATTCATTTCCAAGTTCCTGAAACCAGTTATCAACCTGCCAGGCCTTGTGGCTAATGGTGTGCACTCTTGTTGATAGATGCTGGAGTTATCTGGATACACTGTCATGAAGGAGCATACTAGAAGGTGTACTTGGTCACTGACAATAGAAAGGTAGGTGTTCCCATTGAGCTCTTCATTAACGGTAATCAGAAGACCCAGGACATTCACAAAAACAATCCCCAAACCATAACATCGCTGTCTTCAACCAACTGAACACCAACAATGCATTCAAGTGCCTTGGCCTCATGCTATTTTCTCCAAATGTGGATATGCCCATTAGCATGATGGAGTTGGGAATGGGATTCATCAGACCAGACAACAGATTTCCACATGTGGGTGGTCCAGCATGGATGCTGAGGTTCCCATGACAGCCATCGACAGCCATTAGCCTATATGAGCTAATGTCTGGCACACAGCCCATTACTACATTGTGCCAGGTAGCTAGGTCGGTGTGCCGTGTCACTCTGTGTTATGAGATATGACAAGATAACACTGTTCCCCATATGTAACCTTTGGCTGGTCACTCAACCACTGCTGAGCTAGTCATTGTAACCTCATAACACAACAGAATGGGAGCACTTAATGTGAGTTGCCAGCACCTGAACATCTTGGACCCACAATCATTCCACATTCAAAGTCGGGAAGATTTCAATGCCAGCCCATTATTTCTTGCAGACTCACAGAAACTGACTGCTGTGTATGTCAACTACACAGTCTTATATCAACCATTCCGGACTTTTTTTTTTTTTTTTTTTGCAGATATTCTATATACATTATTTCTTCTGCACATTTCTATTTTGTTTTTGGATAGCTGAAGCTGATGTTCAATTCTGTTGGTGCTTTGTGCCTCAAATGAGATGGAAGGACCATCTGCATGCATACAAATTTCCAGTATAGGCAGTATAACTTTTGTGATATTGTTCAACCTAAAGGCAAATAGGGTTGCATTTAGCACTGAATCTTGGAGGACTCCTTCCTGTTCTTAATAACTTAAAATGAAGTTGATTATATCAACCTAGTAAATACATGAATACTTTTGACCTAAAAAAAAAAAAAAACTTTGCTTATTGGAGGCTTGAAGTGGTGAAACCCATGTTTAGTCTCTTGAGCAGAGTTTCCAGCATCCCCCCACATACTTCTCCTTCAACCTATGCACAGTACTAAGTACTATAGGTTTTGATACCTTTTGTTTTTGGGGTTTTCATAAAAAAATATATACAGTCGAACTTCCCTATAATGAATTTGATAAATCCAGTGAAAAAATTTGTTATAGAGAAATTTTGTTATACAGAGAATATCTTTTTTATTAGAAATTGTTATCTAATTAGAAAATAAAAACGAATCTACATTTATTTTTAATGTATTTTATTTCAAAAACATACTTATTTAAATTACGTCTACACAATTTTCGCTGGTAAGTATCACAAATTAAAAAAAATCTGTAATTTTCGTTTGCACAGTACAATTAAAAAATTGTCTGATTCTCAAAGAAAACCTCACATTTGTTCAGAGCATTAAAAACATTATCAGGAACATTTTCACAAAACTGTAGACCCATACGAACCATTTTAAAAGCGTTAATCATTTCTTTACGAGTTGGCTTTTCTACGGGTTGTTCTGATGCATCATCGTTAATTTCTTCGTGATCATGGTAATTTCTTCGTGATCGCGTTTAATACTGTTCAGCAGTATTTCATCTTCATTTGGATGTTCTGCTGTGATCTACATAAGCATAATTATCCAGTGTTATTTCATTTTCGATGTTTCCGGACGATTCTAATGTCCAAATGTTTTTCAGTTTTGAAAGGGGCAGTTCATCTTGTTCGTCCAGTCGTTGTTCGACTTCTGTATTCAATGCAAATCCCGCTTTCGAAAAACAATTTTGAATAGTATATTCAATGACATCGTTTGTCCAAACTTTTGCCAGTTCAGAGATGCAATCTCTAAGGTTAATTGTAACCTCCAAGTTTCTATTTTCTGATAACACATTGACAATCTTCATTATTATTCTCTTTCGATAATGAAATTTAAAATTTTTAATAATGCCTTGGTCCATTGGCTGCAGTTTTGACATTACATTTGGTGGTAAAAACAACAACTTCGCACTTTTAAGTTTGGCAGAAATACTGGCAGGATGTGCCGGACAGTTGTCAGTTACCAACACGATTTTTCTTTTTTCTTTTGTTATACGCTTGTCTAGTTTTAATATCCATTCTTTAAAAATATCACTTGTCATCCTTGCTTTTTTTTATTAAAAGGTGTAGTCAACTTCCAAAGATTTTGTGCCTCTAAAATATCTTGGGTTTTTTGAAATTCCAATGACTAAAAGTCTTAATTTTTCACTTCCTGTCATATTTGCTCCAACTAGCACAGTGATTCTTTCTTTGCTTTGTTTTCCGCCAAAACATTTATCATCCTTAAAAGCAAGTGTTCTATTCGGTAAACATTTAAAGAATAAACCCATTTCGTCGGCATTAAAAACATCCTTACGCTCATATTCTTCCAAAATCTTTAGGTATTGTTCCTCCAACTGTTGCAATCTTCTTCGCTTACATTAACACTTTCTCCACAAATAACCTTTTCCACAATTCTGTGGCGCTTCTTAAATTTATCTAGCCACCCAGTGCTCGCATTAAATTCTGTATGTCCAAGGGACTGTGCAAATTTAAGAGCTTGTTGCTTAATTATTAGGCCCGATATTGGGATATTCTTTTCACGTATCATTTGCACCCATTTTAGAACAACTTTATCAACATCTTCGTATATACACAACTTAATTCGCTTCTTGTCTGCTCCTCCTTCAATTGCATTTAAAATTGATTCTCAATTTTTTTAAAATCGTAGATAAACTGCTTGCAGATATGAAATATTTCTCTGCAACATCTTTTTTCTTAAAACCCTGGTCAATATCATAACAATCTTTGCTTTATAATTAATACTTAAACACTTTCTCTTCGACATTGTTTTTGCAATTGTAAAAATTACTGGACTGCAGCTCTTTCCAATACATACACCGTAAACTTCGCTGCACTGGCCATATAGTGAATTGTTAGTACAGGTACCACCTACTCAATGACGTTCGCTTGCCAATTCAACATTATCACTCCCTTTTAAGAAATATATGACTTTATGAATTTTTTTTATTCTGCTTTCATTCATATATACACGAAAGAAAATTTATGATTAATGTATGCTGTATGTTACTTTTCAGAAAAAAAAAAATACAAGAGCATATAGCCTATGTGATTGATGATGAACGAAATTTAAAAAAAAAAATCATGAAAACCATCTACTGGGAGTCCAGTTAGACGAGAACGAACATATCATATAATGATTGACATGAAGGTCACGTGGTACAATTGAGGTGAGAAGCAAATGTCACTCAGTAGGCATTACTAAAAACCGATTATGGTAGCATTCAATGTATTGCCGTCACAGCATGCTAATGGTTTACTGCAGCGAATTTCATTTTCCCCTGAGCCAACATCAATTTACAAATCTATCCTATTTATTGTAAAGTTTACAACCACTTTTAAGAAAACCCATTTGGTTTAATAACTGTAATAAAAATGAAACAAAGACCCTCCTACGGGCGTCAGTGGCCACAAGTGTTCACTAAAAGGATGATTATTTAATTCCAGATGCTAATGCGCAATTTCGGAAGGAAGGAGGCAGTATATTTGAGCCGCTGTTTAGCAGTAAATGCTTGAAAATCTTCAAAAATGCTTTTACTAATTTTTTTTAAAATTCGTTATAGAGAGACTAACACTTCGTTATATGGGGTTAATTTTACATTTAATTTTGTTTCAAGGTGCAATGTTTCGCGAAAAAATTCGTAATATAGAGAAATTCGTTAAATAGAAGTTCGTAATAGAGAAGTTCCACTGTATATATATATATATATAGATTTTGCAACATTTTGTTCCCTTGTGATTATAAATAGATTTTTTATATACAGAAGGCCCTCATTCTAATGCGGTTCCCTTTACGCTGAGTTGCTATAACGCTGTTCTTATAACCCGTATCTGACTATAACGCTGTCACAAATCACTATAACACTCTTTTACAGATTGCATTTTTGGCATATTTAACAAAATCGTTTCATTTGATGAAGTTGATAGCTTGAAAATAAAACAGTATTAAAATGTTTTCCACACCGACTTGAGAAATTTTCCCACGCTCAGTTATATTTTCTCGAGCCAATTTAATTGCAGTACAGTGACTTGTTACATAGTTCCGAGATCAAAATTTTTAAAAATGATCAAGTACAGTGAAACTTCCCTTTAACGGACAGCCACGGGGAACGAAAATGTGTCCGTTAGAGAGGTGTCCGCTAACAAGAAGTCTGAGGGAGAAAAAAAAAAAGAAAGAAAGAAAAATCGTTAAACGTTTAATTTAAATTAAATTAAATTATATACAGATTTTGCACAATATTTTAGTAAATAATATACATACAATTGTGCTATGCATATGCCTTTATCTTAAGAAAAATACAGTAATCACTTATTTTCTTCTGCACCTTCTTCCAGCTGATAATTTTGTTTTCAACATTTGTTTGGAGTGAAGAAACCATCGAAAGTCCTTCAGTATCTTCTTCAGCGGCAAAAAACATTTTTAAACAGTTGATTTGTATGAGCGCTTCTATTTTCATCGGTGGTTCATCGTTAATATGTTCTTCGACAGAATGACCTCCTTCCATTTCTTCATCCTCATGAGGAACTTCTTGAAAAATATTGATGATAATGTCGTTGATATCTAGAGCGCCATCTTCTGTAGTGAGGTTCGAGTCTATATCTTTGTAGCCAGAGTCACTTGTAGCTGAAGTATCGCACATTATCAATAGATGTTGAAGTTCTTTTTCTTCTTGGTGCTCCACATTGCTCTGTTCACAACTTCAATTTTTGCGTTTGAGAAGCCAGACTTTACAAAACAGTTCACGACAGTTTGTTTTCTAATTGCGTTTACTGAAGAGGAAATCCAATGAATCGCATCTAGGATGCTGATTTCCTTTGCAAGGTCACTCGCACGTTACATCGTTCACGTTTGCAATGAGATGCCTTAAAACACGTTTTCTGTAGTGAAGTTTAAAATTTTTTATTATCCCTTGATCCAAGGGCTGACACTCTGCAGATGTGTTTGGTGGCAGAAAAACGATTTGAATGTTGGACAATTCAATGTGCGGGTGAGATGCAGCATTATCCATGAAAAGAATAATTTTTCTGTTTTCACGAATCATGTTTTGGTTAAAGTGACTTATCCATTCGCTCATGATATCTCGTGTCATCCACGCTTTTTTATTAGACTTCCAGTCAACATTCAAAAGATTCAACTTTATGCCCTTGAAACAACGAGGATTTTGTGGTTTTCCTATAACAAGAGGTTGTTCAAAGTCTCCCAGCATATTTATACACAATAGTACAGTCAAGCGTTCCTTAAACATTTTTCCGCCCTGGCACTTTTCGTTTTTTTAGACTCATTGTTTTTTAAGGAAGAGCTTTAAAAAACAACCCTGTTTCGTCACAGTTGTAAATATCCTTAGCTTCAAAATCACAACATAAATCTTCCAATTTGACGGTCCACTCTGTTACAACCCCAGTATCAACAGATCCACCTTCACCACTTATGTTTTTCCAAGAAATTTTATGCCGAGTTTTGAACTTGTCTAGAAGCTTTGAACTCATTTGCTCCCATAGATCTCGCAACCTCCAAAGCCTTTTCCCTAATAATAGGCCCATTAATGGGAATTTTTTTAGCACATGCGCGACAAAACCACTCATACGTAACATTGTCAATTTGAAGTCCAACAGTTTTCGGGAATGATTTTTGAACCCGATCATTTCCGTGTTGTCAAAATTGTTTGAGCAGTTCATTTTTTTTCTTTAGGATGTCGCTTACCTGCATCTTCCCGATTTTGAATTTTGCAGCGAGATTGCAAACACTATTTTTTTGCCGATCATATGCATTATGAGTTTGACTTTATCTTTTAAAGTTAAATGTTTACGAGAAGACATTGTGCACTTCACACGACACCGAACAAAACTGAAAACTGAAACTCAAAAGACGAAAGGCCGATCAAATTCCCCCCCACCTGCACACACCGAATTCATCAGAAGTTTTACACGTGCCTTAAAATTCTTGAAAAAGGGTTTAGAACAGCGATGTAAACCTTGATAAAATTCAGAGAATTGGAAATAGAAAATAAACACACGATTGAGGCAATACGTAGAAGAAAAGTTCCTAGTAAAAGGGCCATGAGCTCTCCCGCAGTCTGTTATAGGGAGATCAAATTAAGTGCTAATCTAAACGAAACAGTGCAAATTGCCTGTCCGCGTCCGTTACAGAGAATGTCCGCTAGACAGAAGCGGAAAACACGTTAAAACCAATGGAGGTGAGTTGGGGAATTTGAAAATGTCCATTGTAGAGAGATGTCCATTAAAGAGAGGTGTCCGTTAGGAGAAGTTTCACTGTATATCATATGCAAGTATAGATACACCTATACAATATTATAGGTGTACGTATACTTGCATATACACCAATGCTAGGATTATAACAAATAAATTTAAGGTCCAGGTAAAGAACTTCCAATTGTGAGTTCCTTATATCTGTAACACAGATATAAGGAACACACAACTGGAATTTGGTGAAAACAATGTGTACAGAAAGGATAGACTGGGAGGAGGGATTATGCTGTTAGTTAAGAAACACAAAATCTAAGGAAGTGCATCCAGTTGACATGGGTGGACAGTGCTGTATTGAGTCAGTTTGGTGTGACATAAGCACTGGAAAAGCAAAATTGATAGTAGGAGTGTGTTATACACCTAATGACTGTGATGAGTACAACGAACAACTGTACAGAGAAGCACAGTGGGCCAGTAAATCAGATTGTCTTATAATGGGGGATTTTAACTTCCCAGATATTGATTGGAATTTGTGTGTTGGTCACACCCATGCTAGTCAGACTTTTGTCAATTCACTGCAAGATTGTTTTCTACAGCAGCATATTTGAGAGGCAATCAAAGACAGTAATACTCTTGATCTGGTTATTAGGAGAGATTATTCGTGCATTAAGAATCTGCAGATAAAGAAACCACCAGGTGGAAGTGATCACAGTGTACTAATGTGGGATCTGCTCAAAGATGTACCTTTCAGGGGTAAAGGAAAGGGTTTTTGCTTCCCTTTACCCCTTGTAGTCACCTTTACATAATTTTTATTATGTAAAGGTGACTACGGTGGTCTCAGATTTTCAATTCCTTACAGTGACACCAACTGATGTTACCAACAGCAAATTCTAAATGGGAAGCATTCAAGGAATTAATCGTGGAAGCAACTAAGCTTTTCATACAGATTAAGAAATATTGTTCAAGGTTTAGGCCTAAATGAAGATCAGATGAACTAATGAGGCTCTTGGCAGAGAATAAAAATGCATGGGATGCATATAAATTATCACGTGACGGAGATGACTATGGTAGATATAAGATAGTCTGTAATCAAGTCACAAAGGAGGTGAGGCAAGAAAGGCAGATTACGAGAAATCTTTGGCAAATGATACAAAGAAAAACAGTAAAGACTTTTTTTGCTTATGTAAAAACTCTAGAAGGAAGGGGGATGAATCAGATTGATCCACTTGATATCAATGGTTCGATTGTTGACGATTCTGCTCAGGTAGCTGACAAACTGAATGAGTATTTTGCCTCTACATTCACACGAGGAATTCTGTAGATAAGTGAAGGCCAGAAACTTAAACTCTAACAGGGAGTTAATTGATTTGGTAATAACTGAGGGCAAAGTGGATGAGAAACTGTTAAAGCTAATCATTTAAAAAAAAAAGAAAAAAGAAAGGAAGCAACAAAGGAAGTAAGCAGGCTCTTAGCCATGATTATGAGGGTATCCTTGGACTCATGGGAGGTAATCACAGACTGGAGATGTGTAAATGTATCCCCAATTCACAAAGGGGGACTTGAAAGGTGACACGAGTAATTACAGATCTCAGTTTGACTTCTGTTCCTGAGAAAATAATGGAGTTACTGGTTAAAGAACACTGCAATTATAGTTCAGACACTGCATGGGTTTGTTAAGTGGAAGTCTTGTCTAACCAATTTGATAGGATACTACGACGTGTCCACAAAGGAATTGAATGCAAAAAATAATTTTGATATCGTATATTTGGATTTTAGGAAAGCTTTTGATACTGTTCCACATGGAAGACTACTGTACAAGTTGGAGCAGTGTGGCATTAAGGGAAAGTTGCTGCTATGGATAAAGGGATGGTAAAGTGGGAAAAGACAGAGTGGTAATCAGTGGACACTGCTCTTTGTGGACTAATGTTATTAGTGGAGTTCCCCAGGGTTCAGTGTTGGGTACATTGTTTTATGTATTTATTAATGGTATTGATGAAGGTATATCAGGCTTAATGTCTAAGTTTGCAAATTATATGAAGGTTGGCAGGGTTGTTATTGACACTAATAACAATATGCTACTGCAACAAGATCTAGAAAAGCTGAGCAGGTGGGCTGAGACATGGCAACTAAGCTTTAATATTGACAAATGTAAAGTACTGCATACAGGTAGTAGTAACCCCAGAATCTTTTGTTGTGATAGTGTTTAAATTTACTCCATTTTGATGAAATTTCTAGAAAATAATACCACACAAAGCAACATTTTATAACTGAAATAAAACTTTAACTGAATCAAATTACAAAAAAAAAATAGAAAAGGAAATATTTACAAAATGAACATCTTAAGCATCACTATTTTTTTTTTTTTTTTTTTTTTTGGGGGGGACTTAACTGCAGACGTAGATGGATCCGCAGATGTAGATGGATCCTCAATCGTAGATGGATCCTCAATCGTAGATGGATCCTCAATCGTAGATGGATCCTCAATCGTAGATGTGTTAACTTGGATGTCCATTTCAGTGGACGTCGACCTCGAGACAGCGTCGATGTGCACTGCAGTTTCCCCTATAGAGTGCCTAATGGTTTTCGCTGTGTATGAACACGCTTCAGCTGCACCTGCGCAGACGCTTGCAGCCAATACACAGATGGCTGCAGCGACTGCGCAAGTGCAGGCAGCAGCTATGCAGATACAACAGAAGACTCCTCGGGCAACAGCCGTCCTGATTCCTTCCAAAACAGCTCCTCTGATTCCTTGGGCAACTGTCATGTCTCCAGCAAGAACGTTTCCTGGAACACCATCTCCTGGAATACCATCTCCTGGATCACCACCTTCTCCTGGATCACCGCCTTCTCCTGGATCACCGCCTTCTCCTGGATCACCACCTTCTCCTGGATCACCACCTTCTCCTGGATCACCACCTTCTCCTGGATCACTACCTTCTCCTGGATCACCACCTTCATCTGGATCACTCTCATCTGGATCACTCTCATCTGCATCAACAGCATCACCAATATCCTCATTACTTGACACAATTACACTTGAAAAAAAAAGTCAAAATATTTATATTTTGTTCTCTAAAATTAGATTAACATAAAGATCCAAGTTTAATATAAAAAAGCTCTAGTAAAATAATGAGGAGTTTACCTCAATATAGTGCGTAGAACACTTCTGTATGATACTGTAAGATCTGAAAATCTTACAAATATAATTTTTTTTTTAGACTTTGGAAGTTAGTTTTCCTTTTAGATTCTTGCCATTAATAAAAGGGTAATATCGGCAGTTCAATAACAAGAATTATAAAAATTAAATAGCAGTAGAAATGAGGGCAGTGTCCAGCCTTAACTTCCGTTATACTAGGGTATAGACAGAGAATACTACGGCAAACCCAGCAGGGGGTTTGGTGCAACAAACAACTTCAGGTTTATGAGGGGGGTCACACATCGGAAACTTATTCTGAACAGCACACACTAGTTTCTAAAAATAGACGCTAAATAGACGGCCCGGACGAGCAAGCACTGACTATGACAAACATTTTGACAAAAACAGCAACCCTGTCTATCCCACGACAAAAACCGAGGAAGCAGACAGTTCCCTGGTGGTGCCCCGAACTGACTATACTCAGAAGTAGGGTACACCAAGCGAGAATTTTCAAAGAGCTAGAACATCTTGGCCACAAAATGAGGTGAATGCACTGAGAGATTCTTATAGAACCTCTCAGGAATCAGTATACAGCCCTCATAAGAGACAAGAAAAAGGAATGCTGGAGGCACTTGGTTGGAGCTACTGGAAACAACCCCTGGGGAGTTGTCTACAGAATAGTGACCAACAAGCTGCCAAGAGGAGATGTCTTAGAAACTACTGTCAAACCAGATGGAACCCCAACCCTGTGTTGGGTGGATTCTGTAAATAACATCCTAGACAGTATCATTCAGACTGAAACTGGAAATCATTCCCCCACCCAGCTAGACATTATAAAAGAAAACACTGAATATGATAATGCTAATATTGAACCTCTGTTCACTATACAAGACTTAGAAATAGCACTATCTAAAACCAAAAACAATAAATGCCCAGGTTTTGACCTCTTAGAGGTTGAGATTATCAAAAAATTAGCGGAAACAGCACCACATAAATTAATAGCACTATATAATAACTGTATGACAGAAGGTATATTCCCAAAAATATGGAAACAAGCTGTGTTAAGATTAATCCTCAAAAACCCTGAAAAACTCCCTACTGATCCCAAATCATATAGACCAATAGCCCTACTCCCTGCACTAGGGAAAATATATGAAAGACTAATATACAATAGATTAGCTCAATATTACACAGAAGCAGGTTTGCATTCAGTACGGTTTTAAGCAGGGCAATTCTACGGAGGACGCCATGCACCACCTACTGACAACAGTTAAAAATACAGAGGAGAAATATATGCTGGCAATCTCCATTGACTTTGCTGGGGCATTTGACTCACTCTGGTGGCCTAGTTTCCTTAGGAGACTTCGCCAGGCAAATGCCCCACAAAACCTCTAAGATAATAAACAGCTACCTTACAGACCGAAGTGTCTCAGTATGCACAAGGTTCCAGGAATTGACACGCCCTGTGAATAAAGGCTGCCCGCAGGGTTCAATCCTTGGCCCTTTCTTTTGGAACATTGTTCTGGACGAATTTCTGGCCTTGGATCTGGGCCCCGTGGAAAGCCTGGCCTTTGCAGATGACATGATTTTCCTTGTAAAAGGAAACTCACGAGTGGTTGTAGAGCAAAGATCAAATGCCGCCCTCTTGCAGCTGCAGGAGTGGGCACAAATGCACATGCTCAAAATATCGCCTGAAAAACCAAACATACTTCTAAAAGGCAATTTGGACATAAGACGTCCACAAATCAAAATTAACACAACCACTATAAAAATGGTAACAGAACTAAAATATCTTGGAGTGGTCTTTGATTCAAAATTAACTTTTTACCCCTATTTGATCTACTTGGCGAAGAAAGTGAGAAATTATGCAGGTATGATTGCCAGGATCAGACGAGCAGACTGGGGACTCAAAAGAAAGACCTTGGTGATCATATACTGTGCAATGTTCCTACCTGTTATCACCTATGGAGCCGGTGCGTGGTTCATCCACTCGGCCATAGTAAGAAATAGGAATAAATTAGAATCGATACAAAGGGCAATACTACTCACTATTACCAGAGCATGTTGCACAGTAAGCACACCTGCACTACAGTTGCTGGCCGGAACTCTCCCACTTTACCTGGAAGTAGCCAAAAGAGGCTTATATTATAGATTTAAAAAGGGTATACCCACAGAATTTCTGGGGATAGCCCTTGACACAGCCAACACCTTCAATGATGAAAGAAAAAGAATAGCCACAAAGCTCCACGAGCTATGGCAAACAAAGTGGGAGCAGGAAACCAGAGGTCTGGTTACCAAACAGTTTCTGCCAAGGGTGACAATGGTTAGCCCAAAGCCACCTAAGTGGTATGCCCCTGGACTTTTTATTACATTTATATTAACAGGTCACGGCTCCCTAAAGGCAAAACTAGCCTCCTTAGGCCTGACCGATAAACGAAACTGCACCTGTGGTGCAAGTGAAGACTGGGCACACATTCTATATGAATGTATAATATATGACATCCCCAGAACAGAGCTAATAGCACAGATTGGTCCCCTTCCTAGGGGAGAAGAACATCTGTTCATCATAGAAGTGCAAAATTATAAAGCTTTTACATCTTTCACACAGAAAGTATTCGAAAGGTGCAGAGCAATGCAAAGAATGGCAATTCAGCCCCCCAGCAATTAAACAATAATCAATAGTAAAATTTCCCAAGTTTCCCACCACGCCCAGACGATGACTTAAAAACTGTCAGGATAGCAGTATTCTGCACCCTGACAGAAACCTGACATGAGAAACCTCCCCAGGATTACCCTGCCATGTGTAGGAACCTGGGGCCCCTGCCAAATAAGGAACCACGTATGGGAGGGAGATGTACAGGGAGCAGATTAGCTGAAAAATATCAGTAGGCTAGTAGCAAAGGGATGCAATGTAGTACAAATGAATGAGAATGAATAGGCTGGGAACTGAGTGAACTAGGAATTATGGTAAAAGGGAATAAATGGCAGTTTTGGTGAAAGAAAGAGTGACCTAGCATAAGGGAAAGAGAGTAAATGGGAATGAGTGGAAGAGCAAATGTAATTGGCCGAAAGAATACAAAGTTAAATATAACTTACATCACTTTATATATACTGTACTAACGAACATTTACTAACCACAAACACTTATCACTGCATTCTCCCCTGGCCTACAAAAAAAAAAAAAAAAAAAAAAAAAACTTGTGGCTAGGCCTGCACCACAACTGAAGAATAACAGTAAGTTGAGGTGCCCAGAGAGTGCAGTGCAGTGCAGAAAGTAAGAGTCGAATAAATGAGATGAGAGCTAGAAGAATGAATAAAAGTGTAAGCATATGAGAAAAAGAACACAAACCATAAATGCTACAGTTAAGTACACACTAACCTTAGTTTTAATTAGCATTTAAATTTACACTACACATCATTGCATCCCCTCCTGGTGTGTGAGAAAAAGATGAATGAGTGAAAAAAAAAAAATATTCGAGAGGCAACCAGAGAAAGTAATACTCTTGATCTGGTTATCAGCAGTGATCATTCATGTATTAGGAATTTTCAGATAAAAGAACCACTAGGTGGCAGTGATCACAGTGTACTGACGTGGGATTTACTTAAAGATTTAATTACCATCAGGGGTAAAGGAAAGGGTTTTTGCTTCCGTAAAGGCGAGTACAGTGGTCTCCGACAGTTTTTAAATTCTGTACAGTGGGATCAACTGACGATGTTACCAACAGTAAATTCTAAGTGGGAAGCATTCAAGGAATTAATGGTGGAAGCTACTAAAAGTTTCATACCTATTAAGAAATATTGTTCAAGGTTTAGGTCTAAATGGTTGTCAAATGAACTAATGAGACTTGTAACAGAGAAGAAAAATGCTTCGGATGCATATAAATTATCAAGCGACTCAGAAGCCTATGGCAGATATAAGTTAATCTGTAATCAGGTCACAAAAGAGGTTCGGAGGGCGAAGGCAGATTACGAGAAATCCTTGGCAAAAGATGCTAAGAAAAACAGCAAAGATTTCTTTACTTATATAAACTCTAAAAGGAAGGGGATGAATCTGATTGGTCCACTTGACATCGATGGTTCGACTGTTGATGATCCTGCTCAGATAGCAAACAAACTGAATGAGTATTTTGCATCTACATTCACACACGAGGAGTTATTAAGGTTTGAAAATGGCAGAAGGTTATCAAATTGTAGCAGGATGCTTAATGATCTTGTAATAACTGAGAGCAAAGTGGAAGAGAAATTGTTGAAGTTAAACGTAAGAAAAGCACCTGGAGTGGATGGGATCTATCCAGTTATATTAAAGGAGGCGGCAAAGCAACTAAGCAAATCCTTAGCCATAATTATGAGAGCATCCTTGGACTCAGGGGAGGTTCCCACTGACTGGAGATGTGCAAATGTATCACCAATTCACAAAGGGGGATCGAAGGGTGACACGAGTAATTACAGACCAGTTAGTTTAACTTCTGTTCCGGGTAAAATAATGGAGTCGCTGGTTAAAGATGCATTGCAGGATCATCTAGACAAGACTGCAGCAATAATTCAGACACAGCATGGGTTTGTTAAGGGAAAGTCTTGTCTGACAAATTTGATAGGATATTATGATGTGGTTACAAAGGAACTGGATGCAAAAAATAATTTTGATATCATATATTTGGATTTCAGGAAAGCTTTTGACACTGTTGCGCTTGGAAGACTACTGTACAAATTGGAGCAGAATGGTATTAAGGGTAAGTTGCTACAATGGATAAAAGGATGGTTAAGTGGGAGAAGACAGAGGGTGGTAATCAATGGGTGCTGCTCTTCTTGGACTAATGTTATTAGTGGAGTCCCACAGGGTTCGATGTTGGGTCCTCTGTTGTTTTGTATATTTATCAATGATATTGATAAATATCATTGATAAGAAAACTTCAGCATTCTAGAATTTATTTTGATTTATAGAACCACACCTGGCAAGATGGAAGTACTTCACTGATCTCTATGTATTCTATTTTATGCCAAATTGCTAATGATGACAGTATATAGAATACTTTGAAATGGACATCCATGTACTTATTTTTAATTCATTAAATTTAAAAATTTTATCAATGTTTCAATGAAGTGAAAGGTACTTTCTTTCTTAAAACATTTTAAAAATGTTTTACCACACAAACGCAGTTATTTTGCATATTCAACTGATTGTTGCTTACAAATTATAGTGTTGTGATTTATGGTTCACCCTGTAGTTTTTAGAAAATATAGTAATTAAATATATTTTTCTTTATACAAAACTTACATTCCAACATCAATTAGCATATCCTGACATGCTGGATGTTTTAGAAGTTCAGCAAGCACTTCCCAAGAATGCAGCAGAGTGTCCCTTTCCTGAAAGTGATCATTGCATCCATAGCCACAAAAAAAAAAAGTGTAATGAAAAGTTAAAATCTAAAAAAATCAGTATTAAATAAAAAAAATAATTAATTAATTATTTAATTAATACATACATACATATATATACACACAGGGTGTCCCAGAAGGTGAAAGGACAGGTCATTTTAAGCAAAAAATGACCATGTAAATGTGCCCTATCCCAAATGGTTTCCGAGATAGAGGCGTTTGAATATTTATTTTTCAAGTGACAAATTTGGAAGAGTTTATAATAAATTTTCAAAGATGCCACCATCAACTTCAATACACTTTTCTACTCTCATGAGAACATGGCGTATTGCTTGTCTAAGTGTATCTTCATGTTCCTTTATAGGGGCAACAGCGTCCATTGTGCAAGCTAGAAGATCATCTCTTGTATCTACCTTTCTTCTGTACACTTCACTCTTCATCCAATCCAATAAACAAAAATCTAATGGGGTTAGGTCTGGAGATGTTGGTAGCCAATTAATGGCTACCAAGACACCACCACGACTAATCCACCGATTAGGGAAAATTTGGTCCAGATGTTGCTTCACACGTCTGGTAGAATGGGAAGGGGACCCGTCATGCTGAAAGTACATAGCACACCGTGTGGCCAAAGGAACATCCTCTAGTTGTTCACCAAATGTATTTTGCAAAAACTGAAGATAATTGTGTCCTGTCATTTGATGTTCTAAAATAATGGAACCTATCAACAGGTTATCGATCATACCACACCACACATTGATTGAGAAACGAACTTGGAAATTTGTTTCCACTGTACCATGTGAATTCTCGTGCGACCATCGATGAATGTTACGTGTGTTGTTGATTCCATTCCAGGTAAACGTGGCTTCATCAGTAAATAGTACTGATGGAAGCACTTCATGATTGGCATTTTAACCAATGACAAAATTCAAGATGTGTGGCACTGTCCCTTATGTGAAGATTTTCCACATGCTGTGGGTGAAATGGGTACAAGCTCTTTTCATGTAGTGTTCACCATACAAGTGTTTGTGAAACACCAAGACATGCAAAAAGTCTTGCGTGCTAATTGTAGGACTATGCTGAACCATGTTCAGAATGTGTTCCCGTTCCTGCACATTTTCTTGGCATCCTCATTCAGATGAAACATGAGCACTGGGAAGCATACCACTTTCACGCAATGTAAACACTCTACGATATGGAATTCAACGTGTAGGAAAGCGCCGACAGTATTCTTCAACAGCAGCAGGGGCACTACTGTCGCAGAAGCAGTAAACATACAGCATATTCACCATTAGTAAAAATGTGCTGCATTTTTAGCAAACACTTCTACAATTAGAACTGACAACTGATGCTACTCACTGATTCACTCGCAGTCTGATTCACTTCTACAGTCACAACAATCAAATGGCACAGTCTGATGGGAGGGAAGGAAAATATTGCATGCCAATTTCAAAACAAATGTATGTTAAAGTAGATCTACCCCAGGGGCTCACATCTGGTGAGTATGAGCTTGGCACACCCAGGGTTCTGGATATCATCATTCTTCTCTTTCTTGGTGATCCCTTCTACTTTTGACTCTCTCTCAGGGTAACTCGGGACTTTTTTTTTTTTTTTTTTTGGGTGATGCAGCATAAGCCTCAGGCTTCCTTGCACCATATAGCTACTACTAATACTAATAATAATATCTCGGAAACCATTCGGAATAGGGCACATGTTTATATGAACTCTTTTGCTTAAAATGACCTATCCTTTCACCTCCTGGAATATTGCCTTTCCTCCTGGGACACCCTGTATATGTATATATATAAATAAAAAATAATAAATTAGAATAAGAATTAAAAAATAAAAATAATGCCAGAAGCATGGCAAGACAGAAGAGCAAAAATAGTCAAAATTAAACATGTTTAATTTTGACTATTTTCGATCTTCTGTCTTGCCTTGCTGCTGGCATTATTTTTATTTTTTAATTCTTATTCTAATTTATTGTTTTTTTATTTTTATATTTCAAGCATCATGTAGAGGAATATGCTTTTTGCTGCCTCTGATGTTTGCTTTAATCTTTTTATTTTATTTTTATTATGAAAGATTTAGTTTCCAACTATTTCAAACGTTATTCAAATATATGTATAATTATATATATATATATGCACATGAAATGCTGTTGATGTGCCAGGAAAGGCAAGAGGAGTTTTTTTTCATAATATGGCTAGTCTCCATAGAAAGCTGGATCCATCACTATGATCCCAAAACTAAAAAAAATGTCAAAACAATGGAAATGCACAGAATCACCCCACCCTCCAAAAAGGGCAAAGGTGCAACAAAGTGCTGGCAGGGTGATGCTGTGAGTTTTTTTTGGGATCAGCATGGCATAATACCAACACATTACAGCCACTCCCCGACTTACGTAATGGTGGTTGAATTCTGCGGAATTCTACATAAGTCAGAATTTCCCTAAATCTTATGCAGCACTCACAACTAATGCACGCACCGAATTTGATTGAAGCAAAAAAGAAATGTTTGACAAACATGTAAATAGAATTATTTACTCAATATTTTTTATCTCATGCACAGGAAAAATGACAAAAGTGTACAAAATTACAAAAAGAGAGAGGAGACAGGCATAACGCTAGCAAGTTTTAACTTTTGAGCATCGTTGCCAGAATTAACTCCCAGCTGATAAACATGCCACTGCAGAAGTTGAGGATCTGTGGAGATTTAGAAGGTATTTTTTCCAACACATCACAAAATTTCTCTGCAGCTGCAGAATCGGCACTGGCGACTTCATCACATATTTTAATGTTTTGGAAATCAGTACAATGCTTGAAAGTATTAAATCACCCATTGCTTGCCACAAACTTGGCTTGGGGTTCGCCATACTTATCCTTAATATCTTCATAAATACTTCTTGCTTTTGCTTGAATGGTCATTAGACTCAGGGGCATTTGCTTCTGAATCTGATTTTCCAACCATATTATTAATAGCTTTTCCATCTTTGATATAGCACCTGAATGCTGTTTTGCGATCACTGTTGATCTTAAATGCGTTGATTCTTTAACATGTTCTTTTATATGCGCACTGTCCCTTAAAATAGTATTCACTTTTGAAGCAGCGAGACCTAATTCTATGCAATATAATGATCCATGCAGATGACGAACTTTGTCCTGCTTTGTACTTCTTAATTAATCATCTTCATTTCTAAATCAATTTTGTTTCGTTTCCTAGCACTGCCAGCACTTGCACTTTCCCTTCACCATTGTAATAAGTAAATAGGAATGAAGAGAATATTCTGAAAATTTATTTACGTTTTTTATATGATTGAAGATTTCAGTGAAGGGGAACTCATTTTAACATAATATCGTAACATAAAAACCCATAGAAATCCAGTTATCGGTATTATCGCAAATGCAATAAGATTGAGTTTACTACCAGTTTATAATTAGATGCACTAACAGAAAAGCCCAATAAACCAGAAAGTGCAAATTGTTTTTATTGTTTTATGGTAGTTTGTTTGTTTGTTTGTTATTTGATTTTTAGGAGCATTAGCAACTAAGGCCATATTGCACCGGGATATGCGGTGGTTATTCCCTGACCTTTCCGCATCCTCCATATTTGGTGGTGACGGGCTCGAATCCCGGTCTAATCAAGAAGTGTGTGTGCTATGCACTGCTGCTCCTTCTCACCTGGCTACGGAGGCGCCGTTTTATGGTAGTGACCTCCAGAAATGTGTTTTAGAAAAATATCACAAAGGCATTCAAACTTGATTCTTATAACGGAACATATGATAATGATGAAAGTGTAGTGCAATATCAATTATAAAAATTACACCTTAGCAAAAATTTCAATTTCCAAGGTCTTGGAACGGATTACCAAAAAAAAAAAAAAAAAAAAAAAAGGTGTTACTGGGTTCACATTACGAATATTTTTTTCACGATACCTCCATTTATTCCTACAGGATACAAAATACGTTGCCACAATTTTTTTAAGATTGCAACGGCCCGCAAAAACTCACACAAAGTCAAATTTCCATAAGTCGAGTATTATGTAAGCTGGGGAGTGTCTGTACATTCAAAATGGCTTTACTGTGATAGCAAGGTATTATATTCAACCTCTTCATAAAGCTAGATGCTGCTATAAAATAAAAAAGATGGAAAAAGCTGTCAAGTGTGTGCCTACTCCAATAATGTCCCTGCTCATTCCTTGCATGCTGTGGTGAGGTTGCAATATTTCAAACCCTCGAATGTCGGTTTGAAATATTACTACATCCTGCTTATCTCTCTGACCTTGCACCCTTGGATTTTTTCCTCTTTCCTGCCCTGAAATCCTTTTTTTGTAGAAAATAATATGCTGCTGATTATGAGATGATTTCTGCTGCTGAAGTGTATTAAGAGGTGGCAAAAATGTGTCATTTTGTCTGGTGACTATGTTGAAGAAATGTTATACATGGTGTTTGTTTCTACCTTCCATCATAACTACTTCTGGGTGAATACAAATCTTTTTTGAATCCCACCCCCACCTGACCCTTATATATCTGTTTTACATGCAGGACAGAACAGGACAGGCTAGGACAGAATAGTCTAGAAACTGCATAAACTGAATGCTGCAGCAAGTTCTATAAAAGTCCTGACTGCAGAACTTTTAAATTAGCAATCCAACTAACATGAATAAATAAACCAAAACTTAAGTATATAAAAACTTAAATATGAAATTTCTTGTGAACTGTGGGTAATAGGGAAAAAATGGGTTGCACATTTGAAATCAATGTTAAAAAATGCACAGAGTCCACCATATTTCTATTAAAAATATTTTTTGTTGTTGTTCAATATATATATATATTTTTTTTTTGCCACCTGTCTTAAGATTTTATTTCTATTTGCTAAATATCCAAAATGTCACCATTTACATTCCTCTGTCATTTCTTTTACCTTCTTGTGCTTGTTAAAGTTTTCATGTGTTCTCTGTAAGTTTTCTCATTACATTTTTGGAAAGCACTGCTCTTTAGTCACCTTTCTGTGTATATCCTTATATTTGATTTGGTTTTTATTATTTTTTTCCTTTTCTTTTTCATCCAGAAGATAAAGACTTTCCCCTCTATCCACCCTTCTTTTTAATAAATTTTTGAAATTCCGATAGTTTCTATTTCTACCTTCTTTATTCCTTGGAAAACAGGCCTTGAGCATATCAGGTTGCATATCACAAAATTTTCTAGCGACAACCGACAAACTGAGTTTAAATAAATTTATTGAAATAAATAAATAATATATACATAAAATACTAAAACATAGATAAAATAAAAAATAAAATAAAAGCATTAAAATACAACAACATAAAATCGTTAAAATATACAATACCTTTCAAGTGCCTCTTCATTGTCGGTGAATGGTTTACCATTCACCAAATAAGCTGATTCCTTATTTCTTCTCTAGTTTCTGTCCACACGTGGCTGACTTCTAACAATTTCTTATTTTCATAAAATCGCTTATTATTATTAATATTATTTAAATTACTGATCTAATTTCCCACTGGGAAGAAAACTAGTGGAGAGAAACTGTCCAGGCAGCTGAAGGTCATTTTATTAGCTGGTGCCATCTCATTCTGTATTCCTTTCACCCACACAATTTGTGATGCTAACTGCTTATGTAAACAGTGAGTTTCTTATACCACCGTTTGTTGTTGAGAAGGGGTGGAACTGCAGTATGGATGTATCACAGAATAGCCAGTGAATGATTTTAAACAATTTATAGAAATTCATTCTACTATAGTTAATTTCAATCCTTCTAAACACAGTGTCTTACTTCTCACAAAAAAAGTGTTACTCCCATGATTATCTCAACAACTCTTAGATTATTAACTGGGATCATGTATCTATACAATAAATAATCCTGAATTTTAATCTCTCTCAGCATTAACATATCCAACTACTACTTTTTCTACATAAAAAAAAACTAGGCTTTCTGATCTTGGCTGTCTGGAAATTAAATGAAAATTTAGTTATTATTTTTCTTTTGCTCTTGGCATCACTTTCTTCTCAACTGCTACCGACTATACAAATCATAATTTTTTTTCATGCAAACGGACCCCACTGCCTATTACAGATGGAAATATTAGCATTAGCATTAGTAGAGGCATATGATGCAAGAAAGCAAGCTTATGCAGCATCAGCCAAAAAAAAAAAAAAAAACTTCCACTTCACCCCTCCGTTCGTTCGAAATACCTGTCCAGCTGAGCCTTAAATTTATTTAGGCTATCAACTTCCACAACAAGGGATGGAAGTCTGTTCCACCAGCCAACTACCCACTGGTGAAAGGCAAATTTCTGCACATCTATCCTATATCTGTCTTACCTAAATTTGAATTTTTGCCCTATCAGATGATTATTCTGAGCAAGGGGCAGTTCCATCAGCATTGAGCATGCTCAAACCATTCAAGGCTTTATACGCCTCTATCAGATCACCCCGCCGATGCCCGTCTCCAGACACTGGAATTTGCAAAACTAAAGCCTTTCTTCGTAAGAGCAACCCTTTGTTCCATTCACTAATCTTGTTGCCCTTCTCTGTACTCGTTCCAGCAGCTCTACATAATTCTTGAAATGAGGCCTCCAGACCTGTATACAGTACTCAAGGCGTGGCCTGAATATTGCCTTATACAAGGGAATAATCACCTCCTTATCCCTGCTACAAAAATTCCTGTATATATCATTGGTAAGACAACTTGCAGCCCATCTGCAGTGCTCAGAGAACTTCAAATCTGCCTGCACAATTACCCCCAGGTCCTTTTCATTCTCTACCACTGTCAGTGTAGTACCACAGAGTTGATACGTTGCTCTGGGGTTGCTTTTTCCCATATGTAGTACTTTACATTTGTCAATGTTAAACTTCATTTGCCACCTCTTAGCCCATCTGCTTAACCTTTCCAGATCCTGTTGCAGCAGCATAGCATCAGTAGTGTCCTTAAAAACCCTGCCGACCTTTGTATCGTCTGCAAACTTGGACATTAAGCTTGATATATACCATCATCAATATTATTTATAAATACAGAAAACAATAATGGACCCAACACTGAACCCTGACGACTCCACTAATAACATTAGTCCACGATGAGCAGTGTCCATTGATTACCACTCTCTGTCCTCTCCCCCTCAACCACCCCTTTATCCATAGCAGCAATTTGCCTCCAATGCCACACTGCTCCAATTTGTGCAGCAGTCTTCCATGTGCAACAGTATCAAAAGCCTTTCTAAGATCCAAGTATATAATATCAAAGTTATTCCCTGCATCCAGTTCTTTTGTGACTGCATCATAGTATCCAATCAAATTGGTCAGGCAAGACTTTCCCTTAACAAAACCATGCTGTGTCCGAGCTATAACTGAAGTCTTGTCTAGATGATCCTGCAATGCTTCTTTAACCAGTGCCTCCATTAATTTTCCTGGAACAGAAGTTAAACTCACAGGTCTATAATTACTTGTGTCAGCCTTTGATCCTCCTTTGTGAATTGGGGTCACATTTGCACATCTCCAGTCTATGGGTACCTCCCCTGAGTCAAAGGAAGCTCTCATAATTATGGCTAACAGATTGCTTACTTCCTTTGCTGCCTCCTTTAATATAACTGGATAGATCCCATCTACCCCAGGTGCCTTTCTTGTGTTTATCTTCAACAATTTCTCCTCCACTTTAATCTCAGTAATTACAAGATTATCTAGCTTACTGCCAGAGTTGAATACACATCTGGCATTCCCCTCCCTGAATAACTCCTCATGTGTGAATGTAGATGCAAAATATTCATTTAGTTTGTTAGCTACCTGAGCAGGATCATCAACAGTTGAACCATCGATATCAAGTGGACCAATCTGATTCATCCCCTTCCTTCTAGAGTTTACACGAGTAAAGAACTCTTTGCTGTTTTTCTTTGCATCCCTTGCCAAAGATTTCTAATAATCTGCCTTCGCCTGCCTAACCTCCTTTCTAACTTGGTTACAGATCAACTTATATCTATCATAGGCTTCTGTGTCATGTGTTAATTTATATGTATCCCATGCATTTTTCTTCTCTGCAATATGTCTCATTAGTTCATCTGACATCAATTTAAGCCTAAACCTTGAACAATATTTCTTAGTTGGTATGTAAAGTTTAGTAGCTTCCAAGATAAGTTCTTTGAATGCTTCCCATTTTGAATTTGCTGTTGGTAACATCATCAGTTGGTCCCACTGTATAGAATTTAAATACTGTCTCAGACCATCGTAGTTGCCTTTACAAAAGCAATAACCCTTCCCTTTACCCCTGATGGTAGTTATCTCTTTGAGTAAATCGCACTTCAGCACACTGTGATCACTGCCACCTAGTGGTTCCTCTATCTGCAGATTCTTAATGCATGAAGAATCACTACTGATAATCAAATCAAGAGTATTACTCCCTCTAGTTGCCTCCCGAACATGCTGATGTAGAAAACAATCATCCAATAAATCCACAAAAGCCTTGCTAGTGTGTGAGTGACCAACACACAAATTGCAGTCAATATCTGGGAAATTAAAATCCCCCATTATAAGACTCTCTGATTTACTGGCCCACTCTATTTCCCTGTACAGTTTCTTATTATACTCATCAGAGTCATTAAGCCTATAGCACACTCCTACTCTCAATTTTGATCTCCCAATGCTTATGTCACACCAAACTGACTCGACACTGCACTGTGCAGCGATGTCGACTGGCTTCACTTCCATGAATTTTATGTGTTTCTTAAATACAGTAAACCCCCGGTATTCGCGGAGGTTACGTTCCTGAGAAATGTCGCGAATACTGAGTTATGGCTCCCATAGTAATAAAGGGGTTCCGTTCCAAAGTATGTAATATATAAGAAAAACTAGTCTAAATTTTTGTCTATGTATGTATTATATGTACCTTCATAATATGACTATGTACATAGACAGTACATAGTGAAATGCAACATATGACATCGAAATGAAAATAAGAAACAATTTAATATTGAATGTAATATTTATTAGAAATTTCAAACAAATCTTTCAAACCAGTGCCTTTGCTATCTAAAAAACTTATCCCGCCAGTGCTATCACCAGTTTCGCTAAAGTGTTGATAAAGGAGTTTTGCCTTTTCACGAATGATGAGTGAACTTAACGGAATTTTATTTTGAGTTCGGTCTTCTATCCACAGATTTAAAGCTTTTCCTGCAATTCTTCTTCAGGATTAATGGAGACCTACTAGCTTTCCTCACCGCCTTATTGAAGAATAGAAGTGTCCACCTCACTTTGAAGAAAACCCACTTTACAAGAAAAATTAATGCAGGAGTCCCACAAAGTGGTGTCCTGTCTGGCCTTCTCTTCTCAGCGATTCTGATTCCTTTCATGAGTCCTCGTGATGATGATGCTCTAATATATGCCGACGATATAAAGTTTCTTACCTTAATCCCACCGTCTGTAAACCCAAATGGCAAATACGTCTTCCATCACAGAGAACTTGACCACTCTTTCAACTTACTTGAAGATGTTTGGATTAAACCTTAACCCGTCAAAATCTGCAATAATGACTTACTCATTGAAACAGCAACCAACAATAATTCAACCTTCAGTTTTAGGTACTCTAATTCCAGTGGTTACCTGCCATAAAGATCTCGGTGTCTATTTTGATCCGAAGCTGAAATTTAATGTTCACACAGAATACCTCCGGAAGCATTTTAACACCCTACGCTGGAGAGCGAAACAACACTTACTTCATTCCAACGATGCCGCAACCACTACCAGATATCTTCAAGCCACTGTTTATCCGGCTATTTTATACGCTACTGAAATTTGGGCATCTGCGTCGCCCTCACTTCAAAAACCGGTGTTCTCGTGTGAATACTGGACCCTGAAATGGGCTACAAATAAGCATCGCCGACCCCCTCAATTGAGAACAACTGACATGGCTGAGCAGCTAAATGTACCCAGGCTCCCGAGGTTAATTGACAGCAGGCGTTTAATGACTTCAGTAAAAATGCACACAGGAGTGATAAATGTCCCAAACATCTGGGATTTCTGTCAGTGGCACAATCCTACGCCATCCTTGAGGTCAGAGCCCATACTAATCCTCAAATACAACTGGTTGAAACTGTGTAGTCGGTTCCTACCTGCCCAGGCACTCACCAAAATTCAGGCACTGCTCCGTCTTGGAGTCGACCTTCAGAAATTAGCTACCGACTACAAATACCGTCACATGCTCCTCGAGTGGTTTCCATCTGTGGAACTGGGATAATTTTCTCCATATGACGTTTAGTCCTCATTTTTCATTATTATAATTTACATGTTTGTAACTCATAATTTCCATGTAACGGTATTTTTTTCCTTTTTGCCAATTAATTTCATTTATAATTTCATTTATAATGTAAAACTCCTGGCCATGTCGCCGTGTTCAGTATTATTGTCTCTAGTACATGTCCTGTACTTATTAGCAATAAAGAATTTATTTATTTATTTATTTTCTAATTTAACATCACGAGTTACAGACCAAATTTTTGAAGCAATTAGCGTGTTTTCACGGACACTACGGCGGATTTTTTCTTCCGATTTTTTGATTGATCGTACCGTTGGCTCATTGATTTTATAATGTTTTGCCACTGAAGAGACACTTTCACCATTAGAAATTTTGTCTAATAACTCAATTTTATTCGCTAATGTCATCACCTTCTTTGATATTTTCACATTTCTCTTGTTATTCGTAGCCATATTTTTGTACGGGTTAGAAAGAACCTGTCCACAATAAAGTCACTTTCTTCCGTTAACACACTCAAAAAAGTATGTTTTTCACTGCAAAATGGTAGATTTATCACTTTTGTAAGCATATCAATTTATAAATTGAAAAATTTATTCAATTTATAAGCATATAAATTAAAAACAAACGACGAAACCTTCCATGACAAGCGCATAACACATACTGAACAAGGATTAGCGAGAAACATCCACGCTCGCGATTTTGTTAATCCTCTCCCACTCACCCACCCACTGAGCGCTGTTTTGACTGGGAAAGATAATTTTAGCCACGCCCATGGTTTTTTATGGCGGAATATATTCATGGCGCTTTAAAATTCACATTTTTTTAGGTTTCATTTTATATTAAATCAACGATCGCGAATCCGCAAATACAGATACCGCGAATAGTGGGGGTTTACTGTAATAGCATAACCCCTCCTCCCTTCCTATCCTGTCTATCCTTTCTGTAGATGTTGTACTCCCCAAATTCCAGTTCTGCATTCCTTATATCTGTGTGACACCACGTCTCTGATATCCCAACAATATCCGCCTTTGATACTTTGAGCAATACCTCAAATTCATCAAATTTATTTATCAAACTCCTAGCATTGGTGTACACGCAAGTATACACGCACCTGTTCTTTTTCTTAGCTACCCTAACACAACCCATGTGTTTACTTGTACCGCAATGACTCCCAGCGGTCTCTGAAATATCCTGCATCTTGTTTTCCAGGCTTCTGCTTATTCCAATAGAAGCAGTGCAAGAATCACTTTCACCTCTGCCAGTGGCTACTGTTAATCTATTAGTCCTTGTATCCCCCCCAAGCTAGCAGCTTTTCGACCCACCTAACACTGCCTCGACAGCATCAGCAAATATTCTTGCACCCTTTCTATTTAAGTGTATCCAATCCCTATAGAAGCAGTCCCTTCTGGTAACAATATCCATGTTACGATGTATAGATGTGTTACAGATGGAAACATCTGCATTATGAACTGTATTACAATGTATTACAAATGGAAATATTAGTATGGAAACAGATATTTCAATGGGCAATCTTCTCCTTCTGAACTAGCACTTAATTCCATCTCTTTAATCCAAACCATCCAACATTTACTCAACTAGTTAACAACCATTCATAGTTCAACTCCAAACTTATTGAACTAACTTTTCTTCTTTGTTTATTAGATCACACACAAAAAAAAAAAAACACCACCTTTTAGATCTAGAAAAATGTTTGGCAAATATAATTCATAATCTGTCTTACTTGGAAATGGGCAATAAAAGATTTTATGTTCATATATTTTATATTCATGTGAAATGGAAGAAAATAAACTTACGTAATTTCTAATTCTGGTCCAGTACGATACATTGCACCCTTCACTTTTGCTTCCTCTATACCTACAACATAATGTGAATTTAAATACACTTCAGATAAAATTTGCAATTCTAATTGTTTAATAAAAAAAAAAAAAAAAAGAAGCACACTGTAGTATTTCATGCAACTTACTTTTTAAAATACGGTGGAAATTACCCTCAAAATCCATTGCCCACTGATTGAGGGTGCAAACTGCCAAAATTATTTTACGCCTAATATTATTCTCATATAGACTGAAAAATAAAAGATTTTATTATATGATTATATTTACAAATGCCATTTAAATTTATATTGTAATTAGCATTAGCAGAGGCATGCAATGCAAGAAAGCAAGCTTATGCAGCATCAGCCAAAAAAAAAAAAAAAAAAAAAATCTCGCTCCGATTTCTTCCCTGTGTTCGTTCCAAATACCTGTACAGCTCAGCCTTACATTTATTTAGGCTATCAACTTCCACAACAAAAGATGGAAGACTCTTCCACCAATCAACTACCTGCTAGCTTAAGGCAAACTTCCACACATCAATCCTACAACCGTCTTTCCTTAATTTGAATTTATGCCCTCTCATGTGATTATTCTGAGCTAGAGGAAGAATCCCATCAGCATTGAGAATCCTCCAACCATTCAAGGCTTTATACACCTCAATCAGATCACCTCACAGGTGCCTAGCCTCCAAACACTAATCTTCAAAACTTAAGCCTTTATTCGTAAGAGCAACCCTTCATTCCATTCACTAATTTTGTTGCCCTTCTCTGTACTTGTTCCAACAGCTTTACATCCTTCTTAAAATGAAGCCGCCAGACCTGAACACAGTACTCAAGGTGTGGCCTGACCATCGCCTTTTACAAGGGGATCACCTCCTTATCCCTGCTAGAAAAATTCCAATATATCATTGACAAGACACCATAAGCTACTCTTGCAGACCATCTGCACTGCTCAGAAAACTTCATATCTCCCTGCACAATTATCCCCAGGTCCTTTTCATTCTCTACCACTGTCAGTGTGGTACCACATAGTTGATACGTTACTCTGGGATTACTGCTTCCCATATGTAGTACTTTACGTTTGTCAATGTTAAACTTCATTTGCCACCTCTCAGCCCATCTGCTCAACTTTTCTAGATCCTGTTGCAGCAGCGTATCCTCATTAGTGTAATTAACAACTCTGCCAACCTTCTTATCATCTGCAAACTTGGACAATAAGCTTGATATACCATCATCAATATCATTTATAAATACAGAAAACAACAATGGACCCAACTCTGAACCCTGACGGACTCCATTAATAATATTAGTCCACGAAGAGCAGTGTCCATTGATTACCACTCTCTGTCTTCTCCCACTCAACCATCCCTTTATCCATAGCAGCAATTTGCCTCCAATGCCACACTGCACCAATTTGTGCAGCAGTCTTCCATGTGCAACAGAATCAAAAGCCTTTCTAAGATCCAAATATATGATATCAAAGTTATTCCCTGCATCCAGTTGCTTTGTGACCACATCATAGTATCCAATCAAATTGGTCAGACAAGACTTCCCCTTAACAAAACCATGCTGTGTCCGAGCTATAACTGAAGTCTTGTCTAGATGATCCTGCAGTGCTTCTTTAACCAGTGCCTCCATTAATTTCCCTGGAACAGAAGTTAAACTAACATGTTTATAATTACTTGTGTCGCCCTTTGATCCTCCTTTGTGAATTGGGGTCATATTTGCACATCTCCAGTCCACGGGTACCTCCCCTGAGTCCAAGGAAGCTCTCATGATTATGGCTAAGGGTTTGCTTACTTGCTTTGCTGCCTTCTTTAATATAACTGGATAGATCCCATCCACCTCAGGTGCCTTTCTTATGTTTATCTTCAACAATTTCTCCTCCACTTTCCTCTCAGTTATTATAAAATCATCTAGCTCACTGCCAGTGTTTACTTCATCTATGGCATTCCCCTTCCTGAATAATTCCTCATGTGTGAATGTAGATGCAAAATATTGATTTAATTTGTTAGCTACCTGAGCAGGATCATCAACAGTTGAACCATCGATATCAAGTGGACCAATCTGATTCATCCCCTTCCTTCTAGAGTTTACATAAGTAAAGAACTCCTTGCTATTTTTCTTTGCATCCCTTGCCAAAGATTTCTCATAATCTGCCTTCGCCTGCCTAACCTCCTTTGTAACTTGGTTACAGATCAACTTATATCTATCATAGGCTTCTGTGTCACATGTTAATTTATGTGTTCCATGCATTTTTCTTCTCTGCCATATGTCTCATTAGTTCATCTGACATCCATTTAGGCCTGAACCTTGAACAATATTTCTTAGTTGGTGTGTAATATGTGGCCATTCCTTGTTTCCTGGGCTATTTTGCAATACTTTTGCTGATGCCTAAGGTATAATTTATGCAAATGTGTGGAAGGTTCTTCTGGCTTTTAGGTTTGTTGAATTCTGTAGTAGTTTGGTGTACAGTCTTCTTGATTATATGAAAGGGATATCCATTATTCAGCCAGTTGGATTAGGGCACACAGTTCATTTTGGAGAAGGGGTCCTTTACATATTCTGAGAACATATGATTCCAGAACTTCATTTCCAAGACAGAATGATTTCCAAAGGAGGTGATTATTGAGGGTGACTATTGTCTGGGAAATGGGAAATATATTGTATGACAAGGATAGGTGGAATTGGGCCAATGTATGTCAGCCAGGGTCAAAAGTAGATGATGTTGTAGAGCAGATATTATCTTTTAAGGGCACAAAAAATGATATTATATGTTGGTACTAATGATATTTAAGAGTAGATCTAAGGACTTACTTCACAAGTACAGGGCAAGGTTGGGAAAAAGGTGTGAGTTAGGACTGAATTTGAAAGTGTCTGTAATTCTGCCCAGACATGATGGGAGGGAGTACATGTTGAGGGGCTTCTTGTCAATCGATTTGGCTCTGGAGAGAATGTGCAATGCTCGTGGTGTTGAATTTTTCTCCACTTGGTCTGTGCTTGTTAACAGGAGAGACTGTTTTTACAAGAATGGGATACACTTGAATAGATGGGGTGCAAGAATATTTGCTGATGAGTGTAGGTGTGTGTTGGGAAACTGCTAGCTTGTGGGGGGGGGATACACAGACTAACAGCTTAAATGGAGCAGCAGGAAGAGGTAAAAGTAATTCTTTCACTGCTACTATTGGTACATGCAGCAGCCTGGAGAGAAAGGTGTCGAGGACTTCGGGTGCTGCTGTGGGTTATCAATGAACAAATAAATATATGGGCTATATTAGGGTAACTAATAGTAAAAACATTTGAAGGTACAGTAATGCTAGGAGCACTGTAAATAATTTGATGAATTTGAAGTACTGATTAAATCATCAAATAAAGACATTGTAGGAATAGTGGAAACATGGTGTCACTCAATCATAAGTGAGGCTGGATTTGAATATGGGGTGTATATAGGAAGCACAGACAATAGGAAGAGCAGACAGGACAGGAGAGGGGGGGGGGGTTAGGCTCTTAGTTAAGAAGCATATTAAATCAAAGGCAGTGCATCCAGTTGACATAGGTGACGAGTGCAATGTTGAGTCAGTTTGGTGTGATATAAGCACTGAGAAAACAAAATTGAGAGTAGGGTTGTGTTTTTTTTATTATTATTATTATTATTAGCCATATGGTGCAAGGAAGCCTGAGGCTTATGCTGCACCAGCCAAAAAAAATTTCCAAATTACCCTGAGAGAGAGAGAGAGAGAGAGAGAGAGAGAGAGAGAGAGAGAGAGAGAGAGAGAGAGAGGAATCACCAAGAAAGAGAAGAATGATGATATCCAGCTCAGGGCCCTGGGTATGCTAAGCCCATACTCACCAGATGTGAGCCCCTGGGGTTCATTTACAGACCTAATAACTGTTATGAGTATATCAAACAACTATATAGAGAAATAGTGTGACAGAAAATTAGAATGTCTCATAATGGGGGATTTTAACTTTCCAGATGTTGACTGGAATTTGTGGGTCTGTAGCCGAGTGGTCAGGAGCGGGAGTGCAGTAGCACACGCTCTTTGAGTAGACCAGGGTTTAAGCCCCTGACTGCTGAATACAGTCAATCTGCCAACCCGCAATGGACCAGCGGGGCAGATTATGGTCCATTTTCCCTCAGCATGAATTGTTGAGGAGGCTTCCATCCTGCAGTGGGTTGATAATGGCTGCACTTTACCTTTTTTTTTTTTTTTTTTACCACTCACCTACTAGAAAGACTTCTGTGGATTTCTTGGATGACTGTTTTCTACAAAAGCATGTTAGAGAGGCAACAAGAGGAAGCAATACTGTTGACCTGGTTATCGGCACTGATTCTTTGTGCATTAAGAATCTGCAGATAAAAGGACCACTGGGTGGCAGCGATCACAGTGTACTAATGAGGAATTTAATTAAAGGCATAACTACTATCAAGCGTAAAGGGAAAGGCTGTTGCTTTCAAGGGGTGACTACAGTGGTCTCACACAGTTTTAAATTCTGTGCAGTGAGACCAACTCATGATGTTACCAACAGCAAATTCTAAATGGGATGTATTCATGGAAGTAATCAAAGAAGCTACTAGGCTTTTCTTACCAATAAAGAAATACTGTTCAGGGCTTAGACCTAAATGGATGTCAGAATGCCCTTCTTTGTACTTGGTCTAGCAACTCTACATCCTTCCTAAAATGAGACCTCCAGACCTATACACAGTACTCTAGGTGTGGCCTGACCATTGCCGTGTACAACGGGATAATCACCTCCCTGTACCCTGCTAACAAAATTCCTATATATCATTGAAAAGACTCCATGACCTGCCCTGGCAGGCCGTCTGCACTGCTCAGCAAACTTCATATTTGACTGCACAATTAGCCCCAGGTCTTTTTCACTTTCCACTTCCCTGAGTGTAGTTCCATATGGTACAAGGAAGCCTGAGGTTTATGCTGCACAAGCCAAAAAAAATTCCCGAGTTAACCCCTGAGAGAGAGAAAGGAACCACCAAGAAAGATTAGAATGATGATATCCAACTCAGGACCCTGGGTTTGCCAAGCCCATACTCACCAGATGTGAGCCCCCAAGGGTTAAATTGCTACCCATATGCAGTACTTTGCATTTGTCAATGTTAAACTTCAGTTGCCAAACTTGTCTAGATCCAGTTGAAGTAGCATACTGTCATTAACAACCCTGCCAACCTTTGCATCATCTGCAAACTTGGACGTTAATCCTGATATACCTTCAATATCATTGATGAATACACAAAACAACAATGGGCCCAGCACCATACAATGGGGAACTCCACTAATTACATTTGTCCATGAAGAGCAGTGTCCACTGATTACCACTTTCTGTTGTTTCCCACTCAACCATCCCTTTATCCATTGTAGCAACTTACCCTTAATGCCATACATCTCCAATTTGTACAGCAATCTCGCTATATGCAACAGTATCAAAAGCTTTCCTGAAATCCAAGTATATGATATCAAAATTATTTTTGACATTCAGTTCCTTTGTGACCACATCACAGTATCCAATCAAATTGGTCAGACAAGACTTCCCTTTAACAAACCCATGCTGTGTATTCACTATTACTGCAGTCTTGTCTAGATGATCCTGCAATGCTTCTTTCCTCAGTGACTCCATTAATTATTTTCCCCAGAACACAAGTTAAAATAACAGGTCTACAGTTATTTGTGTCACCTTTTGAACTCCCTTTGTGAATTGGTGATACATTTGCACACCTCCAGTCCATGGGGACCTCTCCACTGTGTCCAAGGACACACTCATAATTATGATTAAGGGTTTGCTAACTTCATTTGCTGCTTCCTTTAATATAACTGGATAGATCCCATCCACCACAGGTGCCTTCCTTGTGTTTAACTTCAACAATTTCTCTTCCACTTTGCTCTCAGGTATTACAAAATCACTTAGCTCCCTGTTACAGTTTGATAAACATCTGGCATTCCTCTCATTGAATAACTCCTCATGTGTGAATGTAGATGCAAAATACTCATTCAGTTTATCAGCTACCTGAGCATGATCAGCAATAGTCAAGCCATCTATGTTAAGTGGTCCAATCTGATTCATCCCTTTCCTTCTAGAATTTACATAAGTAAAGAAATCCTTGCCGTTTTTCTTTGCATCCTTTGCCAAAGATTTCTCGTAATCTGCCTTCGCCTGCCTAACCTCCTTTGTGACTTGATTACAGACAAGCTTATATCTGCCATAGGCTTCTGTGTCACCTGATAATTTATATGCATTGCATACTTTTTTTTTTTCTCTGCCAAGAGCCTCGTTAATTCATCTGACATCCACTTAGGCCTGAACCTTGAACAGTATTTCTTAGTTGGAATAAAAAGCCTAGTAGCCTCCAAGATTAAGTCCCTGAAGGCTTCTCATTTAGAATTCAACGTTGGTAACCTTATCAATTGATCCCACTGTACAGAATTTAAAAACTGTCCGAGACCCCTGTAGTCACCTTTACGAAAGCAAAAGCCCTTCCCTTTAGCCTTGATGGTAAGTTACACCTTTAAGTAATTTCTATATCAGTACCTTGTGATCACTGTCACCCAGTGGTTCTTTTATCTGCATATTTTTAATGCATGAATAATCACTGCTGATAATCAGATCAAGAGTATTACTCCCTCTGGTTGCCTCTTGAACATTCTGCTGTAGAAAACAGTCATCCAATAAATCCAAAAAAGTCTTGCTAGTGTGCAAGTGATCAACCCACAAGTTCCAGTCAATATCTGGAAAGTTAAAATCCCCCATTATAAGAAATTGTGATTTACTGGCCCACTCACACACCTACTGTCATTTTTCCTTTCCCAGTGCTTATGTCACACCAAACAGACTCAACATTGCACTGCTCATCTGTCAACAGCTTAACCCCTCCTCCCTTCCTGTCCTATCTATGCTTTTTGTACACATTGTACTCCCCAAATTCCAATTCTGCACTGCTTATATCTGTGTGACACTATGTCTCTGATATCCCAAAAATATCTGCGTTTAATGTCTTGACTAGCACTTCAATTTCATCAAATTTAAAGGATAAGACAATCCTTTCGTTGCCTTCACCTATTCAAGCACTAAAAATCCAAATATTTAAAAATTTGAAACTTTAAATTCCCGAGAGTTGAATCTGGACATGATATCAGACACCTCAAAACTGAAAAATTATGTTTTGGCACATTATGGTGACAATATGATAATTGAGATGGACAAATTCTTCCAAAGGAGCGGTCAAAAGTAAATGCATTCCATAGGTCAGTTTTGTTATATCAAGCTCACAGGAAATGGTTTGGTTTCTTCCCAATTTATACACATCTTATTTAATTACAGAACATGAACTTAAATTGCAAAACTTTTGCAATTTGACCTTCCGGATCCAGAGACCTGTGTTTGTGGAGAAGGTTTTTAACACTGTCGCCTTTATGTTGACTTACGGTTTTTACTAGGTGGCTTCAGGAAACGAACGAAGATCAAATAACGATACAATACATACCTCGCCCGTCTACAAATTCACCAGGAAAACGTAAGATTTTTAATTCACGTTATCAACGTACCCACTCCTGTTCCTGCTGTTTCTAATCCGTCTAATTATTTTAAGTTTATTTTTTAAATTTAATTTTAATTTTTTTATTATTTTAAGTTTATTTTTTAGGTAGAGATTCAGAAACGGGCGCCCCTTTCAAAATGGCGGCGAGGAGAGGAGGGGAAAAGCAATGAGTGGCGGGTTGTGACACCGCCCACAGATTACACAGCAGCAACTGGACACCCGCACAAATGAAATACAGACTAAAAATGACCACCAGAGCCTGGAAATGGCGCAATAGTAATCAGCCATTCACATTGTGATTGGCTGATTACTTTTGATTGATTACTGTTGATTGGCTGATTACAGTTCTTCCTTACAGAGCCAATAAAAGTTACGAGCTAAGCCTAACGAGGCTTAACAACGATCGACTGATCCTAAATGATCCCAGAGCCAATGGGACCCATCTCGACCTGCGGCCTTCATGCGCTGCGCTATGGTCGCTACGCTCCCTCGCTTGCGGCGGCTAACGCCGGCACCAAGATAACATCCTAGCTTTTATGACACACGTGTAAACGTATCGGGCGTGTAGTCACTATTCGCTTGCGACAGAAAGGGCTTATTTCGCCAGGCTAATTTTTATTATTATTTTTATTTTTTTTACTGGGGGCTAATAGTAATCAGCCATGTTACGTGGCACGGGTGGCACGCAGTGCGTGTTCTACCGTGCCGGCTGCATCCGTCTCTTAAGGAGATCACGTGACGATAGGCGGAGTCAACACCCGTCAATTACGGCTGTATCGCTAGCAGTCTGGAAGGGGCACCCGTTTCTGAATCTCTGCCCTAAGTTACCTTTTTTTTTTTGGTGACAGTAAAGACTATAAAGATGAGAATTTTCATAGCTCTGGATAAAATTACATTTTCAAAGTTATTTTCCAATAAAATAATATTGGAAAAAAAAAAAATAAATATATATATATATATATATATATATATATTCTTTCAGAAGGCAAGTGATGAAAGATTTCGTCCATCACTTGCCTTCTGAAACACCCAATGTGATCAGAATAGGCGACTATCCCCACCCACCATAACCGTAGTTTCCTTATTATACCTGCATAAATACTACACAAACTACTAACAGTTTACTCAGTCAATTTAACTACGTATAAATAGTGAAGTCCGCTTATTTTAGAAAAATAGCGCTAATTCCTTCAGTGTTATGATACTCAGATGTTCAGCTAAAATTCACAAAAATCGTGTTTGAGAAAGAAATATAAAAAAAATATCTATCAAAAAATAAATAATGCAATAACCTTTATCAACAAATTATAAAATAATGAATAACAAGAATTATGTAAAACGGATTAATTAAGCTACCTCATTTTCAACCAAACTCAAAAAGACGGAAAAAATACTACACATACACACGATTAGTGACGAACTGAGGATTACAGATGGCGCTTTCTTTCACTATTCCACGCATTTAAAAATAAATCATGTTTCGTACCCGATAGTTAAACATGAAAAACAGTTATTAAGGTGAAATTATTCAATTCTAATTATTCAGGTCCATTATTCAAGTAAAAACAGAACTTAGATTGAAAATAAAAAATTTCGACAACGTCTGGAAAGGAAGACAGGAAGAAAAAAAATAAAAGAAAAACATGAAAAAATTATCAAACCTCATCCTGGCAATAGTGGAGGTTGTATTATAGTCGCATTGGGCAACCAACTTGGGTGCCAATCCAAAAGAGATTCCTTAAAACGTATATTACTACAAAGATGCAAGCTTAATTCGTATAAATTAAAGTACAGTGAACATAATGACTAATTTCAGATGAAAGCTTGAAGTACTGTTGATTATCTATTAAGATTCTTAGCAAAGCTTATTATCTTAGTACTTACCTCTAGATCTGTATTAGCACCAATATTACCAATATCACCTCTAGACCCGTATTGGCACCAATACGAATCTAGAGGTGAATAATAGCATTAGCATTAGTACAGGCATTTGATGCAAGAAAGCAAGCTTATGCAGCATCAGCCAAAAATAAAAAAAAATAATAAAATAAATAAGTAAAAAATAACCATTTCCACTTCACCCCTCTGTTCGTTCGAAATACCTGTCCAGCTGAGCCTTAAACTTATTTCGTCTATCAACTTCCATGCCAAGGGATGGAAGTCTGTTCCACCAACCAACCACCCGCTGGCTAAAGGCAAATTTCTGCACGTCTATCCTACATCTGTCTTTCCTCAATTTGAATTTATGCCCTCTCAGGTGATTATTCTGAGCAAGAGGCAGAATCCCATCAGCATTGAGCATGCTCAAACCATACAAGGCTTTATATACCTCTATCAGATCACCTCGCTGGTGCCTAGTCTCCAGACACTGTAATTTGCAAAACTTAAGCCTTTCTTCGTAAGAGCACCCCTTTGTTCCATTCACTAATCTTGTTGCCCATATTTGTACTCGTTCCAGCAACTCTACATCCTTCTTGAAATGAGGCCTCCAGGCCTGTATACAGTACTCTAGGTGTGGCCTGACCCATCACCTCCTTATCCCTGCTAGAAACATTCCTATATACAATTGACAATATACCATGAGCTACTCTTGCACCCGTCTGCACTGCTCAGAAAACTTCATATCTGCCTGCACAACCACCCCAAGGTCACTTTCATTCTATACCACTGTCAGTGTAGTACCACAGAGGTGATACGTTGCTCTGGGGTTGCTGTTTCCCATATGTAGTACTTTACATTTGTCAATGTTAAACTTCATTTGCCACCTCTCAGCCCATCTGCTCAACCTTTCCAGATGCTGTTGCAGCAGCATAGTGTCAGTAGTCTCCTTGACAACCCTGCCAACCTTTGTATCGTCTTCAAACTTGGACATTAAGCTGATATACCATCATCAATATCATTTATAAATACAGAAAACAATAATGGACCCAATATTGAACCCTGAGTGACTCCACTAATTACATTAGTCCATGATGAGCAGTGTCCATTGATTACCACTCTCTGTCTTCTTCCCCCTCAACCACCCCTTTATCCATAGCAGCAATTTACCTCCAATGCCACACTGCTCCAATTTGTGCAGCAGTCTTCCATGTGCAACAGTATCAAAAGCCTTTCTAAGATCCAAGTATATAATATCAAAGTTATTCCCTGCATCCAGTTCTTTTGTGACTGCATCATCGTATCCAATCAAATTGCTCAGGCAAGACTTCCCCTTAACAAAACCATGCTGTGTCCGAGCTATAACTGAAGTCTTGTCTGGATGACCCTGCAGTGATTCTTTAACCAGTGCCTCCATTAATTTTCCTGGAACAGAAGTTAAACTCACAGGTCTATAATTACTGTGTCAGCCTTTGATCCTCCTTTGTGAATTGGGGTCACATTTGTACATCTCCGGTCCATGGGTACCTCCCCTGAGTCCAAGGAAGCTCTCATAATTATGGCTAAGGGTTTGCTTACTTCCTTTGCTACCTCCTTTAATATAACTGGATAGGTCCCATCCACCCCAGGTGCCTTTCTTGTGTTTATTTTCAACAATTTCTCCTCCACATTACTCTCAGTTATTACAACGTTCTCTAGCTTACTGCCAGAGTTGAATACACCTCTGGCATTCCCCTCCCTGAATAACTCCTCATGTGTGAATGTCGATGCAAAATATTCATTTAGTTTGTTAGCTACCTGAGCAGGATCATCAACAGTTGACCCATCGATATCAAGTGGACCAATCTGATTCATCCCCTTCCTTCTAGAGTTTACATAAGTAAAGAACTCTTTGTTGTTTTTATTTGCATCCCTTGCCAAAGATTTCTCGTAATCTGCCTTCGGCTGCCTAACCTCCTTTGTAACTTGGTTAGAGATCAACTTGTATCTATCATAGGCTTCTGTGTCACGTGTTAATTTATACTATCCCATGCATTTTTCTTCTCTGCCATATGTCTCATTAGTTCATCTGACATCCATTTAGGCCTAAACCTTGAACAATATTTCTTAGTTGGTATGTAAGGCCTAGTAGCTTCCAAGATAAGTTCTTTGAATGCCTCCCATTTTGAATTTGCTGTTGGTAACATCATCAGATAATAAGCTTTCTAAGCTTTGCTAAGAATCTTAATAGTACAGTGAACGTCACTTATAGTGATCACGGTTAATATTACTTTTCGTTTAAGGTTATCACTTTTATGAAGTGCCGATTATACGTAGAAAAAAACGACATTTATTGTAATTAGCTTTTCAGTTTATCACTGTTTTGCCGTATAACGGTTTACGCAAATGCAGCGAAAGCGACAACACATATCTCCGTGTTTTCTTGAACTCCGACATGTTGCGGGTACAATTATTGCTGTTACCTCGCACAATTTCTATGGTTGGCAGCGTTGCTACGTCAAAGAAAGTACAGTATCTGTACTCCTTCCATCTGACTATTTTCCAGTAGAGCATTAACCCTTTTCTCACAGTTTCCCTTTTATTGATGACTATAAGTATTAGCATTAGCATTAGTAGAGAAGGCAAGCTTATTCAGCATCAGCCAAAAAAAAAAAAAAAAAAAAAAACAACCACTACTCCCATTTCACCCCTCCGTTCGTTCGAAATACCTGTCCAGCTGAGCCTTAAATTTGTTTAGGCTATCAACTTCAACAACAAGCGATGAGAGTCTATTCCACAAACCAACTGCCCGCTGACTAAAGGCAAATTTCCGCACATCTATCCGACATCCGTCCTTCCTCAATTTGAATTTATGCCCTCTCAGGTGATTATTCTGAGCAAGAGGAAGAATCCCATTGGCATTGAACATGCTCAAGACATTCAAAGCCTTATACACCTCTATCAGATCACCTCGCCGATGCCTAGTCTCCAGGCTCTGTAATTTGCAAAACTTAAGCCTTTCTTCGTAAGAGCAACCCTTTGTTCCATTCACTAATCTTGTTGCCCTTCTCTGTACTCGTTCCAGCAGCTCTACATCCTTCTTGAAATGAGGCCTCCAGACCTGTATACAGTACTCAAGGTGTGGCCTGACCAATGCCTTATACAAGGGAATAATCACATCCCTGTCCCTGCTAGAAAAATTCCTGTATATCATTGACAAGACACCATGAGCTACTCTTGCAGCTCGTCTGCACTGCTCAGAGAACTTCATATCTGCCTGCACAATTACCCCCAGGTCCTTTTCATTCTCTACCACTGTCAGCGTAGTACCACAGAGTTGATACGTTGATCTGGGGTTACTGTTTCCCATATGTAGTACTTTACATTTGTCAATGTTAAACTTCATTTGCCACCTCTCAGCCCATCTGCTCAACCTTTCCAGATCCTGTTGCAGCAGCATAGTATCAGTAGTGTCCTTAACAACCCTGCCAACCTTTGTATCGTCTGCAAACTTGGACATTAGGCCTGATACACCATCATCAATATCATTTATAAATACAGAAAACAACAATGGACCCAACACTGAACCCTGAGGAACTCCACTAATAACATTAGTCCACGTTGAGCAGTGTCCATTGATTACCACTCTCTGTCTTCTGCCACTCAACCATCCCTTTATCCATAGCAGCAATTTGCCTCCAATGCCACACTTCTCCAATTTGTGCAGCAGTCTTCCATGCGCAACAGTATCAAAAGCCTTTCTAAGATCCAAATATATAATATCAAAGTTATTCCCAGCATCCAGTTCTTTTGTGACTACATCATAGTATCCAATCAAATTGGTCAGACAAGACCTGCCCTTAACAAAACCACGCTGTGTCTGAGCTATAACTGAATTCTTGTCCAGATGATCCTGCAGTGTTTCTTTAACCAGTGCCTCCATTAATTTTCCTGGAACCGAAGTTAAACTAACAGGTCTATAATTACTTGTGTCAGCCTTTGATCCTCCTTTGTGAATTGAGGTTACATTTGCACATCTCTAGTCCATGGGTACCTCCCCTGAGTCCAAAGAAGCTCTCATAATTATGGCTAGGGGTTTGCTTACTTCCTTTGCTGCCTCCTTTAATATAACTGGATAGATCCCATCCACCCCGGGTGCCTTCTTTATGTTTATCCTCAACAATTTCTCCTCCACTTTCCTCTCAGTTATTGGAAAATCATCTAGCTCACTGCCAATGTTTACTTCACCTACGACATCCCCCTTCCTGAATAACTCCTCATGTGTGAATGTAGATGCAAAATACTCGTTTAGATTGTTAGCCACCTGAGCTGGATCCTCAACTGTTGAACCATCAACATCCAGTGGACCAATCTGATTCATCCCTTTCCTTCTTGAGTTTAAATAGGTAAAGAACTCTTTTCTGTTTTTCTTTGCATCCTTTGCCAAGGATTTCTCATAATCTGCCTTTGCCTGCGTAATCTCCTTTGTGACTTGGTTACAGACCAACTTATATCTATCATAGGCTTCCATGTCACCCATTAATTTGTATGTATCCCATGCATTTTTCTTCTCTGCCATATGTCTCATTAGTCCATCTGACAACCATTTAGGCCTGAACCTTGAACAATATTTCTTGGTTGGTATGTAAAGCCTGGTTGCTTCCAAGATTAGTTCCTTGAATGCTTCCCATTTTGAATTTGCTGTTGGTAACATCATCAGTTGGTCCCACTGTATAGAATTTAAATACTGTCTCAGACCATCATAGTCGCCTTTACAAAAGCAAAAACCCTTCCCTTTACCTCTGATGGTAGTCACCTCCTTGAGTAAATCCCACTTCAGCACACTGTGATCACTGCCACCCAGTGGTTCCTTTATCTGCAGATTCCTAATGCATGAAGAATCACTACTGATAACCAGATCAAGAGTATTACTCCCTCTAGTTGCCTCCCGAACATGCTGGTGTAGAAAACAATCATCCAATAAATCCATAAAAGCCTTGCTAGTGTATGAGTAACCAACCTATGTTTACATAATTTTTTTTTAAGGTCCCAAATCCATTCCTGAAGTGGATTTGACATGTTATGATACTCCATTTATCATAACATTGTTTAGAGAGTGAAGATTAGTGGGGGGTAATGTGACAGCATGCTAAATAAGAAAATGTAAATACTGATATTAATGCCTCCCCCCCCCCCAAGTGTACTCATAACCATATGTCTGTGGCGACTCCGCAGCCAGGTGGGAAGAAGCAGCAGTGCATAGCACACGCTTCTTGATTAGACCGGGGTTCGAGCCTGTCACCATCAAATATGGAGGATGCGGAAAGGTCTGGGAATGACCACCGCATATCCCGGAGCAATATGGCCTTAGTTGCTAATGCTCCTAAAAACCAAACAACACACACACACCATATGTCTGCAGAAGTGTTCATAGGCCAATTTCTTCCACGGCTAAAATACCAAAAACAAGTGATGGGGAGGGGGGTTGAGATGTTGAATAAGTGATGGGGTTGAGAACTATACCCTCTGCATGAGATCAGCTAACATTCTCAAATGAAGAAGAATTCAGAAAAGTTGTAGACAGGAAATGAACCAAGACGTTTCCAAACGAGTGGTAGCCTAGTTGGAACATAGCATGTCAATAGAATTAATATAATTCCATAAAAACATGAATGAATGAAAATGTTACATGCATTTTCATCAAAAAAAAAAAAATGTTTGGATTAATTTAATCAGATGATTGTGGATATTATGGGTGTTTTTTGGTTTTTTTTTTCCTTCCAACTTTACAAATTACACTTTCTTTTTAATAAAGAAATACCAGCAAATATTATGTCACTGTCACATGCTTTTAACTGTAGTTCATAGCCATAAGTTCTAAATAAAATTATTTCTCTTTTCAATCTAGAACATTTCCACTAAATAGTGTGAAAGTGTCTTAGATTTAAAAGAGAAAAAATTCTGATAAAAAAATTCCTCATGACAAGATAGATGGCTATCAAACTGCAATTTTACTTTGACCACGCACAAAAATAAAGGGCATTCTTCATTTTAGATATTGATCAAACCCAACAACTGGGCAAGTTTTCCGAATTAATCACAATAAAATGAGTATGCAGTGCTCAATTACAGTGTGTGACCAATATTTGATAAATACTTTAAGTATAGATCTCGGCATCACTTACCTTTCCATACGAAGTGAAATAGAAAACCGATCCAAAACGTGCATTGTACTAGTTCCTCGGAGTTTAGAAAATTTCCAGTTATCTCTCATGTGGCTTACAAGAACCTGAATGTCATTGAGCTCAAGAGTGTATCTATATGCATATTAAAGAAAAATAAAAAAAAATTAAAAAATATAATAAACCTTTATCTGAAACCCTTATCTTAAAGCATGCACTAGAGCCGTTTCAAAATAAAATATTAAAATAAAATTTTTAAAAAATAAAAGCACCCATATCCTTCTTTGACTAATGATTAAAAAAACTACAAACCAGAAAACATCAGCAAATGAAAAAGTAATTACTGATTTTTATCCAGGAGAGGCTGGTTGAGAGTAACACATTCAAATGATTGTTTTCCAATCTACTGCTAACATAGATTAAGTAAATTAATATGACTCCCATACACAGTAAACAAATAAATAAGACAAGAGAAACCTTAATCCCAACAGTCAACAAATGTAACCAGCTAACCAGGGGTGCCCAGCCCATAAGCAGCATGCAGCCCATTCCTTCACATTCTGCAGCACACATCTACGTAGGCTGCCCTAAATGGTATGCATCTCCAAGTTTAAAACTAACAAATAACAAAACAGTTTCATACAATTTGAAAATATCCAAATTTAATAAAACTGATTTTTCTTTTTCTGTACTGAAGTATCATAAGTATACAGAATCATAAATTTAATTTATGATACTTTATGTATGTTTCTCGGTATCTAACAATATTATAACTTTATATAATAAGAACATTATTAGTATTACATAATAATTGTTGGATTTTCATATATAATTATTAAATGTGAAAAAATTACACAAAAATGATTTAACATTTAATTAGTTAATGCAAAAAATTAATGTAAATATAAACACTAATGACAAAAATTATATTGTATTTCAAAAAATTCTTAATTATTAGTAAGGAACCATTGTTGTGACCCATGAATCTATTTTCCATTAAACCCCAGGAGCTCACATCTGGCGAATGTGGGCTTGGCACACCCACGGTTCTGAGATGGATATTCTTCTTCTTCTTTCTTGGTGATTCTCTTCTACTTTTCTCTCTCTCTCTCTCCCAGGGTAATTCGGATTTTTTTTTTTTTTTTTTTGGCTGGTGGGACATAAGCCTCAGGCTTCCTTTCACCATATGGCACAGTTATACCATATCTATTATGGGATGGCAAAATGTAGTATAAGATTTGGTTGGAATTTCAATAAAATTTCTGTCTCAGCTTTACATATTTAACTCTTAATAAAAAATACTCGTAATTACTAGATGAAATTGTTATTTATCGCTCTCTCTATACATGCACACAAACACACACACATAACTAAACACTATTCTTTGAGTAAAGCAAGACAGCAGAAGATATTCATTGTCTAATTAGCCCTATTATAAACTTACAGTATATGTAAGTGAATAGGTGTCATCTGCACAGGGGGAGGGGGAATGCAATGCTAGTAAAAAAATAAAAATTTGAAATCATAAAATTTGATAAAAAACATTCTGTAATTAGTGATTTAATATAACTAAAATTTATGCTAATTAAAATCAGAGCACTTAAATAATATTTAGATTAGTTTTTCCTTTTTAATTTTTTATTTTTATTTTGTTTGTTCTTTCCTATCTTTCTGCCCGTACATTACAGAATACGGCAACTGACGATGTGTTCTTACAAAAAGATTAGCCCTCTTCCTTCCACTCCATATATTTTTTACTGTTGTAAGAAAAATACAGAGTGGAAAGAAGAGGACTAGACTTTTAACAATTTTTCTTATTGTTGTAAATTGTGTTTTTGCTGCCAATTGGCAAATTTAGACTCATACCTTTCATAAATTCATACCTTTCATACATACAGTCTCTCAGGTATGTAGTTTCTAAAGACTCTATGCTACCGTTAGATATATCTGGGAACACTGGATTTTCACCTAAGCCATCCCTCTCCACTAAACAAGTGAGAGTTTCAGGAGGAGTAGAGCATGGAGTGACAAAGTCTTCTGAAACACAAATAAACTGATATAGATAACAAAGTAAAGGCAAAAATTAATCTTCAGCAATAAAAAAAATCCGCATCACAAAAAAAGTAATTTTTTTAATAACAAAATTGAAGATCAGCAACTCCGTAGTTTTCCATTTCAACTAAGACATCGTATTAATGTATTTTTTTTCATTAGCTTCTGAATAAATATGATTAGCAATTAGAAAAATTAAGAATTTAACATTATTCAGAATTAACTTCAAAAATCCAGTCCACTGTCAAAGAAAATCACACAGACAAGAAATAAGAAATTAGACATATATAAACAAATATCTATTTACTGATTTTCAAGAAGAAAAATAAGTCTGTGAATCTGCTTTCCATGGCTGAAATCCAGTGGAAAATTCAAGAAAGCTACATTAAATAGTACCATAAACTGATAACCAAATATATAAAGAGAAGAAAAACAAATAATATAAGGAATTAAATAAAAATAAAAAATAAAGATTTACAGTACTTGTTTATACTCTGGCAAGCCAACCAAGGTCAGACAAATTTACAATAAATTATCAATACAAACATTAAACGTATTTAGCAGTCAAAGGCTTGAACCCCAGTGCACTTAAAGAGTTCGTGCTGCTGCACTCTTGCCCCTGCCCACTCGCCTACATCAGTACATGGACATATGCTGAGCATAAAACTTGAACCATGGCCACCAGATAAATAATTAGTTAAAATCAAATCGATGAATGCTCAAAATTATACATAATATTATGATTATCGTTTTGTCGTAACACAGCAGAAAAAGATTACAGATATTAATTAACATAATAGTTTTAGTAGTGGAAAATTTTACAAGAAAGCAAGCTTATACAGCATCAGACAAGGAAAAAAAAAAAAAAACCCTGCCCACTTCAGCCATCCATCCCCTCTACAAATCTGTCTACTTCTTCCTTGAATTTATTCAAACCACTCACTTAAACAATGGATGGAAGTGTATTCCAATAATCAAACACCTGCTGGCAGAAGGGAAACTTCTGCACATCTATCCTCCAACCATCCTTCCTCAAACTGAATGTATGTCCCCTCATGTGTAGTCTCAGCAAGAGGAAGAATGCCATCAACATTTAGCTCACTCAATCATTCAAAGCAGGTGCCTAATCTCCTTGCAGGTACCTAATCTCTGGATTCTGCAATTTGCAACACCTTTCTTGGTAAGAGCACCTTCTGTTCTCTTCACCAATCTGGTTGCTCTTCTCTACACCCATTCTGGCAGATCCTTCCTAAAGTGAGGCTTCCACGAGTACTGTATACAGTACTCAAACGGCAGCCTAACCATGGCCTTGTAAAAGAGATAATCACCTCCTTATCCCTGCTAGCAAAGTTTCTGTACATCATCAACACAGCCCCATGAGCTGTCCTGGAAGCCTGTCTGCACTACTCAGAGAACTTCACGTCTGACTGCACCAAGTCTTTTTAATTTTCCACTTTGGAATTTTAATCTGAGATTACTGCTACCCATATGCAGTAATATAGAAAAAGATATAGAAAAATTAGCCTACCAGGCTAATTTTTCTATATCTTGTTGCAATAGCTTACCTTGATTACTGTCAATTAAACACACTTAAAAACACACACCTTTTTTTATCATCTGCAAACTTGACAAATAAGCTGATATACCTTCATCAATATCATTAATAAACATTGAAAACAAAAATGAACCCAGCACTAACCCCTGGGAAACTCCACTAATAACATAAGTGCACAAAGAGTAGTGCCCATTTGATAACTACCCTCCATATTCTCCCACTCAACCATCCCTTTATCCATAGCTGTGACTTGCCTTAATAGAAGGCACCTCTGTCCCACCTCTGTCAAAACCAGATGGTTTTGTTGTCACTTCAGCCAAGGATAAAGCTGACCTGCTAGAATCCCATTTTTCTTCAAACTCACGTATTAATGATCTTGGTAAAACCCCACCCATTCAATGGCTCCTGTGGTCTTCCGTCAAAAGGGTGTCAGAAGGATTTTGACGAATCTCGATGCTAAGAAGGCTGCAGGTCCTGATGGTATTTCTCTAGTTATTATCAAAACCTGTGCTGCTGAACTTACTCCTGTTCTTTGTCGCCTTTCTTATTCCAAATGTGTTTTTCCTTCTGCTTGGAAATTTGCTCATATCTAGCCAGTTCCTAAAAAGGGTGACAAGTTCCTCCCATCCAATTATCATTGCAATTACTTCTACTCTTTCTAAAGTATTGGAGACATCAATTAGCCGTCAACTCTTAAACTACCAAGAAACCTTCCGTCTGATCAACAATCGCCAGTATGGATTCCATCAATGTCGATCCACTGGTGATATTCTGGCACATGTTACCCATTTATGGACAAATTCAATGGAAAAGTTTGGTGAAACACAAGCAGATGCTCTTGACATCTCAAAGGCTTTCGATCGTGCTTAGCATAAAGGTCTTCTAAACAAGCTTCCATCTTATGGTTTGCCAACTGTTTTTGTAATTGGTTATCCAGTTTTTTCTCTGACCGCTCATAGATGGCTCAGTCTTCTAACTTCTCCACTAATGCCGGTTTCCCCCAAGGTTCAGTTCTTTCCTCCACTCTTTTCCTCTTGTATATTAATGACCTTCTTCCATTGACTGGAAATCCTATCCATAGTTTTGCCGATGATAGCACAATGCATTCCACTTTCCATTTTGAAAAACCTTGCCCTGCTCAATCAGCTTCAACTTCTCAAATATCCACTACCAATTCCTTAAATGCCAATCTCCAGGTAATTCTCCAGTGGGGCAAAGACAATTTAGTTGTTTTCGATCCTTCTAAAACTCAGTCTTGTCTTATATCTTCGCAAAACGGATTCTTCTGCTCCTATGCTTATCTTTGGTAACACTCCAATTTCTAGGCAAAATATCTCTCTTTTGGGGATTACCCTGACTTCTAATCTCTCTTGGCACAAGCATATTACAAATATTACTTCCTCTGCATCTAAAAAACTTGGTTTTCTCTTTTGCACTCGGCGTCACTTTTCTTCCAAACAGCTGTTTACTCTGTACAAATCACAAATCCGCCCTACCATGAAATATTGTTCTCACATCTGGGTCGTTGCCCCCAAAACCTCTCTCAGTCTTCTAGATTCCATTCAGAAGAGGGCAGTTAGGTTAATTAAGACTCTGTATGTATAAAGTGCTTTAGCATCATAATACACAGCCATTTCTGAATAAACAGAAAATTAAGACTCTGTTAATAAGAGACTCTGTTAGTGGAGAGACTCTACCAGAGTCTCTCCACTCTCTGTCTCATAGACTTACTGTTTCTGCTGCATGCCTTTTCTATAGATACTTCCATGGGCACTGTTCTTCTGATTTGGCTTCTATAATTCCCGCTTTCTCTTTCAAAACAGTCTGAACACGTGCCGCCACCAGCCAACATCCATTTACTGCCCAACTTCAAACTCACAGAACCAACTTTTCATCTTCCTCGTTTATTCATTCAACTGCCGTTTTCTGGAACAACCTTCCTTCATACATATTTCCTGAAAATTAGTCTACAGAAGTTCAAGTCTAATGTCAAAAAATATCTTCTTTCGTCTTCTCAACCTCTAACCCAAGCACAGTACTAAGTATTATAGGTTCTCATTCCTCTTGTGTTTGGGGTTTCCATAAAAAAAAAAAAAAAAAAAAAAATCTAGAACCAACTATGGGCTATATTTAAAATATATATGTGACTAGGACTCAAAACTTCATCCAGCTGAATGCTCAAAGAGCAAGAACTGTTGTGGATCAGATCAAACTCGAATTAGAAGAAAATGATATAGATATCGTGGTACTCGAACACCACACACACACATAAATAGAGTTCGAGGACACCTAAGAGGCTATAGAATCATAGAATATACCTCAGGTGTCCCTTCTACAGCAATAGTAGTTAAAAACACTGACCTTTCAGTCACAAAGGTAGGTGACCTCTACTCCCATGGCAGTTTGGGACAGTTTTATGTTATTTCACTTTATTCCAGACCAAGTAAAAATATAAATCATACTACTGAATATCTACAAGTAGTTACAGATTTGCTACCTAATGCTAATGTTGTGTGTGCTGATGTCAACTGCTGGTCAACCTTATGGAACAGCCATGCAGAAGACAAAACAGGAACACACACAATGGCCAGATACTCACTGAATACATAGTTACTTCCACATTTCAAGTATTAAATCAGTCAAATAACCTTCCAACTTTCAGCAGCACCTTAATTCTTACACTTTTTTTAGCATCAGGCTTACAAAATTACAGACTGGTGTGTCCAGCCAGCCTGGACCACATCAGATCATAGAGCAATCATTTTCAAACTAAATAAACAGTTACAAACAATCCAACAATCCCAGTTGGATATCAAAAGACATAACACAAAAAAAGCGAATTGGAATATCTTCACAGAACTTATATGGCTGAGCTGCAAAAGTAGGAAAGTGAGTGGTCTGGATGAAACAACAATTATAGCCCAGACAACCATGCACTGATTATGACAAAAGTCTTAATAAAAATGATAAACCTGTCTATCCAAAAGAAAAAATTAAGCAAGCAGGTAGTTCCCTGGTGGTGCCCTGAACTGACTATACACAGGAGAAGAGTACAACAGGCAAGAAGATATTTTCAAAGAGCCAGAACCTCTTGATCACAAAATGAGGTTGATGCACTGAGAGATTCTTACAAAACTCTAAGGAATCAATATATACTTCCCTCATTAGAGAAAAGAAAAAAGAATCCTAACGGCTGGTGGGAACTACTGAAAATGCTGACCCTTGGGGAGTTGTCTACAGAATAGTGACCAACAAGTTACCAAGAGGAGATGTAATAGAAACTACAGTTAAACCAGATGGAACCCCAACCCTGTGTTGGGCAGAGTCTGTGAACATCTTAGACACTATTATCCAGACTGAGGATGGGGATTATTCCCCTACTAAGACTGACATTATAAAAGAAAATACCAGTAGTAAAATAATAAGAGGAGTTTACCTCAATATAATGCGTAGAACACTTCCGTATGATACCCTCCAGAAATTAAAACGGAAAAAACGAAAAAAATCGACAACTTACCGGTACATTAGAGTAAAATATAAATAAATAATTAAATAATCAATTTAACACAAATTGATTGAATACACATGACAGTTCAGCTTTACGAGAACTTCGGGGAAATAAGGACATTATTATACAGAGGGCAGATAAAGGAGATACAGTGGTAATACTAAATAAACATGATTATATTAATAAGTTAGATTCAGTTGTATCAGATAACTCCACTTATCGTGAAGTAGACCCGGCACTGTTTACCAATTTGGTCAATCAATACAATAAAACGTTAACCACGTATCGAAAAAACGGCTACATTACTATGGTTCAGTTAAAGGAATTGAAGTCCAGAACATACAATATTCCCTCACTTTTCGGTCAGGTAAAATTACACAAGACTGGGTTTCCTATTCGACCTATTGTTTCCTACAGGAACTCGGCATTTTCATCCTTAGCCACACATGTATATAACATTACAAAACCCTTTAGACAGGTAATAGAATTTGGGATTAAGAACTACGATACATTATTTAATAAACTTAAAGACTGTAGACTCGGCGACAATGACAATTTATTCTCACTAGATGTTACCTCATTATATACAAATGTAAACGTTGAATACACATTAGATATTATTTGGGATATGTTAAATAAAAACTCGACACCGATTAATTATACGAAGCTACCTATTAAGGAAATTTTTCACTTAATTAAACTGTTAGTTGAGGCTAACTACATCACCTTTCGAGACAAGGTGTACAAACAAATTTTTGGATTACCAATGGGTTTGAGCCTGAGTGGCTTAATGTCAGAAATCTATCTCTCAACGATTGAGCAAATACATTTGACACCTTTTCGAACCCGTATCACATACTATGGGAGGTATTTAGACGATGTTCTAGTTATTACCGATAGTAGTACTATCCAAGACATTTTACATTCGTTTAATAATATTCATTCTAGACTTCTAGACTCGAATTTACATTGGAAAGGGAGCATACGGATACAAAGTCATTAAACTTTCTAAATTTCACGCTTACCCGGGACTCGAATAAAATACAATTTAGCATCTATCGAAAACCTACAATCACTGGTATGCTTCTACATTATAATAGCTATCACCCGTTCACCTACAAAAGATCGATTATCTTTAATCAATTTCTTAATGCCTATAAATATTCAACGACGGATTCTGCTTTGGACTCAGAAATACAAATATTAACTAGCAGATTCTTAAACAGGGGTTATTCCATTACCACAATAAACCGAATTAGGGTACAAGCTAAGGATAAGATACAAAATACTACACCAATCAACAATAGTAATATCAAAAAATACTTTATTTCTGTCCCATATGTTGAACAGTGGCACAAACAGCTTAACAGATTCTTTAAAGATACCGAATTTAAAATTGTAGCTAGGCCAATACGGAAGTTACACACTATACTGAGCAATCGCTCGGTTCTTTAAGCGTTCGCAACACAAATTAATGATCTGGTATACAACATTTCTTGCGGTGATTGCGACTCGTCTTATCAAGGTTCGACCCGATTTTCTCTTAATAGTCGTGTAAATCAACATGAAGCCTCAGTTCGTGCTTCTCGTTCAGCAGCGTCAGAATTAGCCTTTCATGCCATTAACGAAAAACATATTTTTATTTAACGAGGCCAAAATACTTAACGTTCAACGTAATTATACGCGACTATTAATTGCAGAAACCGTTGAAATTAAATTACACGAGAATTCTGTTAATGTTCGGCGGCCATATTTGATCTTCGATGCGTGGACCTTTACGCGCATGCGCGAAGACAAATAATCTCTATTTAGGTTCAGGTTATACCCGATTCGGTAATTTTCATTCCTGTGATCACGACATACGGTCGAAAAGCATTGTCAGCTTCAGGAAGGAAAATCGTTTTGAATATTTTCGTTAGATCCTTTTAATTACGTTAATTTGATTTTTAATTGTTTTAAATTGATTTGAATTGTGTTAAATTGATTATTTAATTATATTCTACTCTAATGTACCGGTAAGTTGTCGATTTTTTAGTTTTTTCTGTTTTAATTTCTGGAGGGTATCATACGGAAGTGTTCTACGCACTATATTGAGGTAAACTCCTCTTATTATTTTACTAATATTATCAACGTAGAACATATTGAGCAGTACAGCTCTGATTCATACTATCTAAAAGAAAATACCAAATATGAAAATGCCAACATAGAGACTCCTCTTACAACAGAAGAATTAAAAATAGTCCTAACAAAAACAAGCCCTGGTTTTTACCTCCTAGAAGTTAAAATCAGCAAAAAATTAATTGGAATAGCACCAGATAAACTAATAGAAATGAATCACTTATAAGTTTATCAAGTGGAAATCTGCTGTACACCAATGGAAACAGTGAAAGGAGTGAAGGTGGAGTTGGGTTTCTGGTCCATAAAGATTTTAAAAACAACATTTTGGAATTCAAAAGTACATCACCAAGGGTGTCAAGGCTAATACTCAAGATTTCTAAGAGGTACAAGCTAAAGATTATAATGATTTATGCACCAACATCGAGCCATGATGATGAAGAGGTTGAAGAAATGTACACTGAAATTGAGAGTCTTTTAGATGACCAGAAAACCCACTACACTATTATTATGGGGGACTTCAATGCTAAGGTTGGAAAAAGGCAAAACAGAGCAGAAAGAGGAACTATAGGAAATTTTGGAATTGGTGAAAGAAATAAAAGAGGTGAAAGACTTGTGGAATTTGCAGAATCTCAAGGACTGTCAGTAATGAACACTTTTTTCAAGAAAAGGGTGAACAGAAAGTGGACATGGAAGAGTCCAAATGGATTAACTACTAATGAAATCGACTTTATCCTCACTAACAGAAGATATATTGTGAATGATGTTACCGTCCTGAATAAGGTAAATGTTGGAAGTGATCACAGAATGGTAAGATGTACACTTGATATAGATGTAGGAAAGGAAAGGAAAAAACTGACTCGACTAAATAATACAAAGGTCTTTGAGATAACAGAGGAGGAGAAAAAGCAGTATGTACTGGAACTTAAAAACAAGTTTGAGCTTCTGCAGACTGCTCAGGACCAAGATATCGACGAGGAATATTACAACTTTCTGAAAGTGATAAAACCCAAGAAACCTATAGGGAAACAGAAATCCAAAGAAGAAAAAATTAGTCAAGAAACACTTGTCATGATGAACCGAAGACGACAAATGAAGAGCAAGAAAAACACTGACAGGGAGAAAATTGAGTATACTGAGTTATGCAAAGCCATTAGAAAGAGACTCAGAGAGGACATAAGAAGATTTAACACAAGAAAAGTGGAACAAGCATTAAGGGAAAACAAAGGATTTAAATCAGCAGCCATGAGCAGTAATACAGAAAGACAAATGATACTGAAACTGAAGAATAGCGATGGTGTACTTATAAACAGCAGAGAAGGCATAATTCAAATAGCAGAAGACTACTATAGAGAATTATACAAGGAGCGAGGGAATGACACCAGCAGTGGGGAAGACGGATTGCAAAGTAGCAACACATACGACATACCCGATATTCTTCCTGATGAGGTAGAACATGCATTGAAGAAAATGAAGAATCTGAAAGCTCCAGGGGAAGATGAAGTTACTGTAGAGTTGTTAAAATTGGGAGGAAGAGACATAACACAAAAACTGGCAAGGCTCTTCACAAAGTGCATTAGAAAAGGTGTGACGCCTAAGCAGTGGAATAATGCAATCATAGTTTTGCTGCATAAGAAAGGAGATAAATCAGAAATTGGAAATTATAGACCAATTAGCTTGTTATCCCACATCTACAAGTTGTTCACAAGGGTCATTATTAACAGATTAGAAAGAATACTTGATGAGAATCAACCGAAAGAGCAAGCTGGCTTTAGGACAGGATTCTCAACTATGGATCACCTTCACGTAATATCATAGCTAATGGAGAAAGCAAATGAATATAAAACACCATTATGCCTGGCATTTGTGGATTATGAAAAGGCATTTGACTTCATACAGCATAAGGCAATGTTTCGGGCTCTGGAAAGACAAGGCATAGATACCCCATATATTATGATTTTGAAGAAAATATATGAGAGTGCTACCTCCTTTATTAGACTAGACAAAGACAGTAGCAAATTTAAAATCGAGAAAGGAGTTCGACAGGGAGACACAATATCTCCGAAGCTGTTTAGTGCTGCCCTTGAGGAAGCTTTCAGAAGATTAGACTGGTCGCAGAAAGGAGTCAATGTGAACGGAGAGTACCTAAACCATTTACGATTTGCAGATGACATTGTGGTTATAAGCCACGATCCCAAAGAATTAGAGGAAAATCTTAATCAGTTATGCACAGTTAGTAAGGATTTTGGACTAAAGATGAATATGGCTAAAACAAAAGTAATGATGAACAAGTATGCCACGGAAAGGGAAATAATGATTGAAGGAGCAGTAATTGAAAAGGTGGAGTCACATACTTATCTGGGACAAGTTATTAGCTGTAATAATGATAAATGGCTGGGAGTCAAGAGAAGAATAAATTTTGGATGGATAGCATTCAGGAAATATAGTCACATACTGAAGAGCAATATCCCAGTTTGTCTGAAACGTAAAATAATGAATCAATGTATACTCCCCACCATGACTTATGGAAGTGAAACTTGGGCACTCACCAAAAGAATGGAAGAGAAGCTGAGAACTACACAGCGAAGAATGGAACGAATTATATTGGGAATCAGACTGTTAGATAAGAAGAGAAACACATGGATTAGGCAGCAAACTCAAGTAAAGGACATTCTTATCAAAACTAAAGAACTAAAATGGTCTTGGGCAGGACACATAGCTCGAAGACATGATGACAGATGGACTAAGAAAATAACAGAATGGTACCCAAGAGGAGCTAGAAGAAAACCTGGAAGACAAAGGCAGAGATGGATAGATGAAATTCATGAGTTTTTGGGTAGTAAATGGATGGCCAGTGCTCAAAACAGAAGGAACTGGAAAGTTGCTGGAGAGGCCTTCATCCTGCAGTGGATTGAAAATGGCTGATGATGATGATGATGAAACTAATAGCCTTGTACAATCCCTGCATAACAGAAGGAACATTCCCTAAAATACAGAAAAGGGCAGTACAGGTAACCCTCGTATAACACAGTAGTTAGCATTAGCATTAGCATTAATAGAGGCATATGATGCAAGAAAGCAAGCTTATTCAGCATCAGCCAAAAAAAAAAAAAAAAAAATACACCACTCCCATTTCACCCCTCCGTTCGCTCAAAATACCTGTCCAGTTGAGCCTTAAATTTGTTTAGGCTATCAACTTCAACAACAAGTGATGGAAGTCGGTTCCACCAACCAACCACCCGCTGGCCAAAGGCAAATTTCTGCACATCTATCCGACATCCGTCCTTCCTCAATTTGAATTTATGCCCTCTGAGGTGATTATTCTGAGAAAGATGAAGAATCCCATTGGCATTGAGCATGCTCCTATATGTCGACTCCTATATGTCCTATATGTTAGACTCCTATATGTCGTGTTGTACGAAACCATGTTATAAGGGACTAAGAAAAAGTATAAAAAGGTGCAGTTACATTCCAGAAGCTAACAAAAATATACTATTTCATTAAAAAAACTAACACAAATACACCATTCTAGATTTCGTGTATCTTCTGCTCTCTTTAAAAAAATCAGTAATCTGGTTTTGTTTTCATCATATGGAAATAAGCACTTTTGAAGCTCCCTCTTGAATGAAAGGAGCCCAAAGGAACTTTGGGCTCCTTTCATTCAAGAATCCGCATTCAAAAAATAAAATTCTAATTGCTCGGCTAACTTTCCCGTATGCTTTTTTGGTGTAAAATTTGGAACTTCAAAATTTTCATCTATACTATCATCCTCTGAATTGAGTTGGTTTTACTTCCGATGCCATTTCCACCAATGGAAAAAAAAATCTGCTTCGCCAGCCACTTTTTCTACCAGTAATTCTTGAACATTTTCAGTAATCATATCTTTTTTTATTTTTTAGGAGCATTGGCGACTAACACCTTGTTGCTCTGCACATATTGTCTATAAATTGTGTCCTGAGGTCAATTTTCTGTTTTAATGGACGAAAAACCAGAGTTTCCGGGAGGGAAAAAAACCATGCTACCCTCGCCTGAGCCTGACTAACTCAGCCACGTTGTGAAAAAGATCCATAAATATTCCTCCTGTCATCGACGGGATTCGAACTCAGGTCTTTTCCACTCAGTGTGGTGGAGAAGGGTGATTCTATCTACTGTGCTACGCATGAGGGCTGCAGTAATCATACCATCAAAACCTTCCGCTCCTACTGACGTAGCAAGTTCACTATCCCACCGATTACATTTTCTGCCGGCTCGACCATATTTCCTGAATGAACTGACTCGGGCCATACATTTTTCCACACGCATTTAACGTTGATTGTTTTACTCCTTTCAATAAAGCTATGATTCTGATACAGTCCACAATTGAGAAATGTTTCCAAGCACCTCATTACTTCAAAAGTTCTGCTCCGGGTACTAATGAAAATATATGAGAGACTAATTTACAATAGTATATCAGTGTATTATATAGAAGCAGGCTTTTACTCAGACAATCAGTATGGTTTTAAGCAGGGGAACTCTACAGAGGATATACAATGTCAAGATGCTTTTGTTTTAACTGCAATTTCCAGGGTTTCTCCTATATGCCACTGTACCATCTGAAAAGGCATAAAGCCAAGTCTGGCAAGTATGCATATGTAGATGTGTGTTGTTATGCTGAGTGCCGGCATCTGCAACTTCACCAACAGTGGGCACCTGGTTCCCTGCCCTGACTCCCAACCTTGTCCACAAGAAGGTGCACCAGAGAATGCTCTTTTACTGAAACTCTTACCGGGCTATCAGGCAAGCCTGGACGTATCAAGGTGTTTAGGGAAAGGAAGTGGAGATAAGGATGAGAAGTATGGGGATTAGAAGGGAAAGTCAGATAGAAGATAAGGGGAAGAAAAAATAACATCATCTGAAAGAGAAAAGAAAAAAAAAAAAATACAAAGTGGTATTTTATGAAAAGGAAATGGGTAATAGAATGAGAAGTATGGGAGCGGGGGGCAATAGTTATAGAAAGTAGGGGAAGAAAGAAAATGGCATCCCCTAGAACAAGTAACAGAGTAAGAAGGTATAACAGATTTAAGAAAGACTAGTGAACAGATATTTAATCTAAACTTAAGACTAAATATCAAGCAACCTTAAACAATAACAACAACATGTACTTTGGTTCTAACTTTAAACCATCCCACAATACAAGTGGAGGAGATTAACTATCCAATTCTATTTCCTGTAACCTAACATTAGGAAAGCAGAAAACAAAAACTAAGTCAAATCTTAAGCCCATTACAATTCAATACTTGCACAGAGTTAGCAACCCCCCCCCCCCACAAGTACAGCAAAAAAACAGTAAAACAAAATTAGAATACATTTCTGCAACCAAAATCATTCCAGCCCCTCCCAACTCAGGAAGAGAACCAAGGACAATTTAAAGTCTCTCCACTAGAATAATTTCCAAAAGGAAATCTTCCATTTACATAACACACCGGCCCAAACAATTGGTAAGGGACAGAAAAATCAGTTATTTACAATTATTTAACTATTTATAAATAAACATCCAGAAAACAATATATACCTTAATAACAATAACTACAAATCACGATAACAATTAACCAATGACAGTCTATCCTCTAAATTCAGAGGAAGACCACAATAACTTCCAGAACATAATATACATTTAAAGCGAATTAAGAGCAAGTCAATTATGGCTTCCTTGCACTATAAGGCGAATACTATTACTATTAATGGCTAAACAGCAGACGACAAACAAAAATTGAGAACTTCTCCTCCCCCCAGTTTATTTCAGCTTTGAACACAATAATGAAATTACTTACATTTAACAGAATTTGCTAGTCCTTAGCCTATGCTTTAGAAAACCATTTTAAATTTACTGGAAGAATGATGCTGAAACAGTATGTTTCATGAATTAACATAACTTAGAGTTTATTTAATATACACTCCAGTATACCTCCTAATACCATGTGGTCCATTTCACCTGGAAACCATGCTAGTGTTCTCAGTTATGCAATCAATTGGTAAACAGCTTACTGTTTTAGTGCTCATATCATAAGTAGCCATTTTTTTCTTCTTCAATTGCAATATGTAATGGAATTACCTAGACACACAACCATTATTTCTTTTCTTTCTTTTTTTTTTTTTTTTTTAACAATGGTATACCAAATATGTAAGGATATCATTCGTTAACATTTAGCATTGTACAAAAACAGTTAAGTACATTTTCTTGTTTAATTTTATTTTTTTATTTATTATTATTAGCCATATGGTGCAAGGAAGCCTGAGGCTTATGCTGCACCATCCAAAAAAAATTCCCGAGTTACCCTGAAAGAGAGAGAGAGAGAGAAATAAAGGAGTCACCCCAAGAAAGAGAAGAATGATGATATCCAGCTCAGGAACCTAGGTGTGCCAAGACCATACTCACCAGATGTGAGCCCCTGGGGTTTAGTAATTGCATAACCAAAATTTTTAATGGAACTAATTTACATATGATATCAATTATCAAAAATCAAGGCCCATTTTATGCCAGACTGTGAACAATAATATCATTACTAGAGCATTTGTCAGTGCGAACATGGTAAAAACTATACAAAAATTATTCAATAACTTTAAAAAATATACTAAATAACAATTAAATTTAAATAAATTTTAAAATTAGAGGTTTCTACATTCCTAACACCCAGATCAGATTTTTAACCAACATACTGCTCAAATTCCAACAAAATGATTTTTAACCAATATATTTCTCAAATTCCAATAAAATTAGAAATGCTGATCAAAAGTCACAAATATACTGAAGGAATATTAAAATTCACACTTACATAAAGTCAATCAATCCATTAGCCATTTTAATTTTTCAGATCAATACAGTCAAAAGAAAAAAAAAAACAATAATAATAATATTTAAAAGCATTTTTATGTACACAGGTTTTCAAAATTTGAAAGTTCCAAACAGCTCAAAAAAATTCACTCTGGGCATACTGTCCTGAAACCCACTCATGAAAAGACCAACCTGTTGAACACATGGAAGTCTAAAACGGCAAGATCCGGATTGCATGAACTTTTTCCATAGTCCAGATGATGGTAAAAAGTGAACACCCAAGGTTTTCAGGAGATCCTGGGTTAGGTGCACTTAGTGATGGCCAGATGATCATACATCTGGCCATCACTACAACACACACACACACACTACTTTATACAATATAACAATTCGTTGGTAAATGGTGTGGAAACTTTTCTTAAATATGATTTCCTAAATAGTGAAGAGTGATAGGATACCATGCATTTCAATGAAAATATTCATGTAAAAACTCATAAAATAACTTTATAGTACACTTAAAAAGGATGCAAAACAGTAAAATCATTTCTAGTAATTATAGAGAATCATAAATAAAATAATTACCTTCTTCATCATTCTCATCCGTGGTCAGAGCACACTTCTCAATATCTTTAATATTAGCAGCATTTGAGAACTGAAGATTTCCTAAATCAAACAACACCTGCAAAAGATAAAAATAAAAAATACTGTAATGATGTGTTATTAATTTTAGGCTGTATTAAAAGTAGAAACAAAGTAAAAAAAAAAAAAATCATATAAATATTAGCTTTTAATTACTAATTGATTATTATTAATATATTCGTCAAATGTACTTACCATATTTGATGCACTTTTTTTTCCGAAAAAATGCCTTGAAAAATCACCCTACATCCTCTATGCGGAAGTGAGCCCTCCCTCATCGGCATCGAGGCGAGCGGGCAGGCTGTATTTCGCCATTCGGTCAGAATATTTTCATTTCTGAAGGGTAATGGGACACCCTAGGGTACTTTTGGACTCGCAGAGTTGTTTGGAATCAATTCCAACAAGTTTCGAAAGCCAGAGAACAGAGGAAAGGCCTTAGAAGGCAATGGAAGCGTCAAAATTCTACTCCAGATTTCTTAACAGTTTGCCGATCCTTTAAAAGGTGGCATGACTGGGGGGGCCAGTTCTGTGCGGTCTTTCATGATGTTGAGCGTGTCTCTGTGTACGGTAGTGTACTTTAATTGTGTGTGAAGTGACTATAATAACAACGAATTGTAATCATTGTGGGTAACTGAAATAAAATAAAGAATGGTGTTAATAGTATAGCAGTTTTGGCCTGCTGTGCTGATGGCACAGAACTACCACCATTTTTGACGTTAAAAACGTTTTTACTGATTTTATTCCAAAAATTTTGTAACAAAAACCATCATGCGAAAAGTGTTATGAAAATTTATTCCAGTTTAATTTATCTTCTACTGGACCAAATTTAATGATTTGCCCAGAGAGCTTCATCTTATCTCTATATTAGAGGAAAAACTTTCAAACCTCTGAAAATTGCAGTAGTTTTTCCAGAATAGTGGAAAATATGAACAGGTGATCGAAGAAATTTTCTCACTAACCACCACTGGCCACCAAGACCACTGTAATAAACAGTGGTCTTGGTGGTCTCTTAAGGAAACCATCTCTTCTCGTTTAGGACCGGTTCAGAGTCCATAGAACCAAAGTCATTAAAAAGGGGTGAGGGAATTGAATACACAGGTAGTTGTCATTCCCCTGGACTAACAAGCCAATTGCAGCCTTTGGATGTGTCCATAAACAAGCCATTGAAGAAAAATATGAGAGAACATTGGAAAAAATGGATGGGAGAACCCGATCATGACTTCACATCCACCACTGCACAGGTGTGTGAATGGGTTAAGGAATCTTGGAGAAATATAAATGGAAAAATAATTGTAAAGTCTTTCAAGAAGACTGGAATTAGTAATGCCCTTGACAGCACTGAAGACTGCGTTATTTGAAGATAGTGATACCAACATTAGCGAGGGAGGGTTTTTGGGATTTGAAGGCAATGATTTTTTTGTTTTCAAAATGACTGAACTTTCCATTTGCAGAACACTAATGTTTTTTACCATTCCATCACTGCATTTTGTTCATTTTCAATTTTACTGGTACTCTGCTTCATATAAAATATTTTCTAATGTAGCTAAGATTCTTTTATTTCTCTTTAAAATTTCTGTATTGGTAAATTAATAATAATAATTAAATAATGTATTATTATTATACGGTATTAGTATTTTTCTTACTGTTCGGATCAGATGTTTAGTATTAATTTTTTTCTACTATACACATTAGAATGAATATTAAATGCCTAAATAGTTTGTACTAAAACTTGACTAATACTTTACCAAAACTTTTTTTCCTTAATTTTCCTTTCTAAAATAAGGGTGTGTCCTATATGCTCATGTGTCTTATATGCTGTCAAATACAGTACGTACAATATGTTTGATTTGTTGGGTTCCAGTTTCATTATGCATATTGGTCCAGTGGACACTATTTCATATTACTTTTTGCCCCTGCTTTGTTATTCAGGTTTGTTCTAATAGTTTTATGTTCCGAGTGATTGATTTTTCCAGAAGCCACAGAATTCTGAATATGTGTTATAAGCTTGATAATCAGCCATATTCATGAAGATGAAGTGATTAGATTTTTCTTCAATCTTCACACATGGAAATTCAAGAAATAAGCTATAAAACTATCATTAGATGTTGGACTCAGTAATTTTTTTTGTCAGGCCAGACAATGGCTGGCTTTCTTATTTATCTTATCAAAGTTCTTGTTGAACTGAATAGCTGTAAATGCAAATGGTGGTGTTAATATTTTGGCAAAGAGTGGGACTTGAAATTTAGCATAAAGCCTTTTTATTTATGGATTCATACAGTCAACAAGGGCCTCTTCCCAGTATGGTCCATGTAGTAGTTCCAATTTATATTTATTATTATTTATTTTTTTGTTAGTTGTGGTGCATCGGCTTCTGTGACCATAATGCACCTCCCCAAATTTTTGCATTTTTTTTTTTTACTCTGATCCAAGCGTGAGGCGGGATTCGAACCCACGACCTTTGGGTTGCCAGGCAGGCACTTTACCCACCTGGCTAGCCCGGTCGGCAGTAGTTCCAAGGTTTTTAGTAGCTAATGATTTCTTGAATATTAAAGTTGATTTTTGTTACCACAAATGAAAAGTTAGCAGCCTGAGTAAAACAGTAGTGTTATAGTGTTAATTTCTTATGAAATCAACAGAGATTACCTTTATTTCTGATATAGGATGCTTCTTTTCCAACCACCTCTCCTAGTCCAATGTGCTAACAATTCTTTGTGAAGGCGACATAAATTTTATAAAATATGTGAAACATCTTCCCCACTGTCAGAACAGTAGTGTTCCAGACCCCTCGGTCTCAATATTGAGCCCTCAACCCAACTTCTGTCTACAAACACCATACCTCTGCCAGCAAAGAAAACATTACGTAGAATGACATTAAAATTTAAAGGTCTTAAAAGCTTAATGAATATGGAGCGATTATTCTCTTCATTCCTGTAGATTGACATTAAAATTAAAATTTAGAAGGTCTAAAAAGCTTAATAATATGGAGCTATTATTCTCTTCATTCCTTAAGTGGGACTAAAACTTTTCAAAGCAACATATTCACAGAAATAAGAGCAACACACAATTAATTCGAAACCTTTGTTTTATGTTGTAATGCCTGTTCTTCACGCATGCGCATAAGTGGCCCATCATCGGATAATAAGAATGGTCTATGGATATTGATTGAATTTTCACATAATTTCATCTCTAGGGTTTCCGCAATAAGCATTGTTGTGGTAGTTATGTTGAATATTTATTTTTGTTTCATTAAAGCCAAATGAATGTTCATTTATTGTGTGAAACGAAAGTTCCAATGCACTTGAACGACCTGCCTGAACCGAAGCTTCATGTTGTTTTGCTCGAAGCTGTGCCACCCCCACGGTAGATCCCACATAAACGGCATCGCAATTTTTTACATGCAATGCTGTATACGAAGTCATGCTGTGATTGGAATGTAGTGTTAGAAGGTCGATTTCTAAAGAATGTGTATAATTTAATAATGGGTTTTGCTATAATTTTCATGTCGGTGCCCCTGAATATTTGGTTAAGTTTATTGTGCCAATATGCGACATATGGAATGGTAATGAAATGTATTTTGGCCTTGTCAGATTTTTGTGCAATGTTTGTTGTGAGGTTGTTATTTATTTTTTCACGTGCTAACGTTTAACTTTATTTATATAGTTTAAAGCAGTGGTTTTTAACTGGGATGCCGGGGCACCTTAGGGTGCTGCAACAACATTCCAGGGGTGCCACGTAATTTGGATTTAAGTTACTTAAACTTATTATTATTTTTTAATTTATATGCTTATTTCATTATAAAATGGTGTACAGTACCTTTTTAAGTTTGTGGTGATCTATAATTAATGTTTACTTAGTACTTCTATATAAAGAATAAAATTATATACTGGATATATATAATTTGTATTATGAAATGTAATTTTTATAATTATATTATCGTAATAAATATCATATAACATATATATTTTTTAATATTATATATATACAGATATATACAGAGAGAGAATCGGATCAAACAGGCAGAAAATTGAGTAGGAGTGCCACAAAATAAAATAAATTACTTAAAGGTGCCGTTATTAAAAAAAGGTTGAAACTACTGGGTTAAAGGGTAACCCCTATTTGTGAATCTTCTAGTTAATTCATTTATTTCTGTCATTAGAGAAATCTGAGTGGAAGAATATTTAAAGGCGTTAAGAAATTGATTCAGCATGACCAATTTTTTGTATGGATAGCGATGATAACTGTCAAAATGCAAAAGCAACCCCTTATTCGTGGGTTTTCTCTATATATTAAAATTTAGTTTTTAGTCTAATCTGTGTATGGTAAAATTAAAAAAATTTATGGAGTGGGTTTCTGCTTCAATTTCTAATTCAAATTTTAATCTCTGATGGATGTTATTAAAAACCTGTAGAATATTGTTTATGGTCAAATGATCTGTGATAATTAGGATGCCATCCAGATATCTTCCATAATATATGATCTGTGGTATAAATTTGTCAATCAATCTTCTCTAATTTATCTAAGTATAGCTCAGCAATGAGTCCACTGATGTTTAGACCCATTAGGAGGCCAAAAATCTGTCTATATATTTTTTATTGAAAGAGAATGTAATTAGAATTTACTAATAGTTTCATTAGTTCAAAGATTCTGTTTGGGAAGTCTGGTGTTTTTAATTTTTATGTTATCATTGTTTAAGTAGGCCCAGACTATGTCTAAGGTATATGGTATATTTACATTAGTATACAGTGAAGCCACATCCAGTGATATAACTTCATATCCTCCTTGATTTGGAGATCTTTAAGGTTCATGAATAAAGCATCGTAGTTTTTTATGTTATATGTTAGAAGTTCTCTAAGTAGTTTTAGAATTGGGTAAATAAACAGGGCTAATGAAGCAAAAGCTGAATTCTTATATGACACGATTGGACATATTGGGTATCCTGTTTTGTATAATTTTACTTGGCCGAATAAGGTTGGGATATTATAAGTGCAGGCTTTAATTTGTTTAAGCTGGACTATAGTGATGTGGTCATCTTTCCTATAAATAGTGAGCATTTTGTTATATTTATTAACTAGACAGTTGAACTCGGATGGTTCAACCTCCTCGTATGTCGTCATGTCTGAAATGGTGTATAATTTATTTATATAATCTCGTTTATTGAGAATAACTACTGCATCACCCTTGTCAGCCTTTTGAATAATGATATCGAATTTTGTCCAAGCATGTGTAATGCTTTAGCTTCTTCTCTATGTAGTTTGGATCTAGAGGGGATTGTTTGGTTTATAGTAGTAGTGGCATGTGATGCAAGAAAGCAAGTGTGTGAGCTTATGCAGCATCAGCCAAAAAAAAAAAAAAAAAAAAACACACACCATTCCCTCCAAATGCTTGTCCAGTTCCTCCTTAAATTTATTCAACCTATCAACTTCCACAACGACAGATGGAAGTTTGTTCCAGCAATTAACCACCCGCTGGCTAAAGGCAAATTTCCACACATCAATTCTACATCTGTCCTTTCTTAATTTGAATTTATGCCCCCTTAGGTTTGTAATCTGAACAAGTGGAAGGATTCCATCAGAATTCAGGCGTGCTTAACCCATTCAAGGCCTTATACACCTCAATCAGATCACCACACAGGTGCCTAGTCTCCAGCCACTGCAATTTGCAGAACTTAAGCCTCTCTTGGTAAGAGGATCCTTTCATTCCCCTCACCAATCTTGTTGCCCTTCTCTGTACACGCTCAAGTAAATCTACATCCTTCCTAAAATGAGGCCTCCAGACCTGTACGCAGTACTCAAGGCGTGGCCTGACCACTGCCTTATACAGAGGGACAATTACCTCCTTCTCCCTGCTAGCAAAATTCCTATATATCATTGACAAAACCCCATGACATGATCTGGCAGCCTGTCTGCATTGCTCAGAAAACTTCATATCTGACTGCACAATTACTCCCAGGTCTTTTTCATTTTCTAATACCTTAAGTGTAGTACCATACAGTTGGTACGTTTCTCTGGGGTTACTTCTACCCATATGCAGTACTTTGCATTTGTCAAGGTTAAACTTCAGTTGCCACTTCTTAGCCCATCTGCCCAAATTATCTAGATCCTGTTCCAGTAGCAAACTGCCATTACTGTCATTAACAACCCTGCCAACCTTTGTATCATCTGCAAACTTCGACATTAAGCCTGATATACCTTCATCAATATCATTGATAATATACAAAACAACAGTGGACCCAACACCGAACCCTGTGAGACTCCACTAATAACATTAGTCCATGAAAAGCAGCACCCATTGATTACCACCCTCTGTCTTCTCCCACTTAACCATCCTTTTATCCATTTTAGCAACTTACTCTTAATACCATTCTGCTCCAATTTGTACAATAGTCTTCCATGCGCAACAGTGTCAAAAGCTTTCCTGAAATCCAAATATATAATATCAAAATTATTTTTTGCATCCAGTTCCTTTGTAACAACATCATAATATCCAATCAAATTTGTCAGACAAGACTTTCCCTTAACAAACCCATGCTGTGTCTGAATTATTGCTGCAGTCTTGTCTAGATGATCCTGCAATGCATCTTTAACCAGCGACTCCATTATTTTACCCGGGACAAAAGTTAAACTAACTGGTCTGTAATTACTCGTGTCGCCCTTCGATCCCCCTTTGTGAATTTGGGATACATTTGCACATCTCCAGTCCGTGGGAACCTCCCCTGAGTCCAAGGATGCTCTCATAATGATGCCTAAGGGTTTGCTTAGGTGCTTTGCTGCCTCCTTTAATATAACTGGATAGATCCCATCCACCCCAAGTGCTTTACTTATGTTTAAATTCAACAATTTCTCCTCCACTTTGCTCTCAGTTATTACAAAATCATTAAGTATCCTGCTACAATTTGATAACCTTCTGCCATTTTCAAAACTTAATAATTCCTCGTGTGTGAATGTAGATGCAAAATACTCATTCAGTTTGTTTGCTATCTGAGCAGGATCATCAACAGTCGAACCATCGATATCAAGTGGACCAATCAGATTCATCTCCTTCCTTTTAGAGTTTATATAAGTAAAGAAATCCTTGCTGTTTTTCTTAGCATCTTTTGCCAAGGATTTCTCATAATCTGCCTTCGCCTGCCTAACCTCTTTTGTGACCTGATTACAGACTAGCTTATATCTGCCATAGGCTTCTGAGTGGCTTGATAATTTATATGCATCCCATGCATTTTTCTTCTCTGTCACGAGTCTCATTAGTTCATTTGATAACCATTTTAGCCTAAACCTTGAACAATATTTCTTAATAGGTATGAAACTTTTAGTAGCATCCACAATTAATTCCTTGAATGCTTCCCACTTAGAATTTACTGTTGGTAACATCGTCAGTTGATCCCACTGTACAGAATTTAAAATTTATGATATGATACGCTATGATACACTTCTTTTCCAACCAACTCTCCTACTCCAACGCGCTAACAATTCTTTGTGAAAGTGATATAGATTTTATAAAATATGTGAAACATCTTCCCCACTGTCAGAACAGTAGTGTTCCAGACCCCTCGGTCTCAATATTGAGCCCTCAACCCAACTTCTGTCTACAAACACCATACCTCTGCCAGCTGTTGTTGTTGTTGTTATTGAGTTTAAAGACACAAGGGCAAATGAGGCCAAATTGTGTCTATTCATCGTTTAATTGCATAACCCTATCTTTATAGTTGTTAAATTATATACTTTTGTATAGACCAATACATTTTAAGTATATTAAAAGTTCTTCAATATTTGCATCGTTTCCTAGGATATGAGATAAATCAGGTGATACGTTAAACCTGGAAACTGATTGAAATGTGTTTGACCAGATGGTTGAATGCAAGGGACAATCAAGCAGAAAATGGCGGACCGTAAGCCGACTGTTACAGGATGAGCACTGAGGCGGGCTTTCTCCCAATAGCAAGTAAAGATGGGTATGATGCGTGTGTCCAATTCTTAGCCTTGCCAACACCACTTCCTCACGTCTGTTTGGTCTGAAGCAAGAGAGCCATAGCTTTGGTTCTTGCTTTATTTGGTAAAGTTTGCTGTTAATATTCCTTTTCCATATCTGCGACCAGTTGTTGTAACATGCTTTACGAATAACAGGCTTGTAATCAGAGTACAGAACCTGAGGATGTTGTGAGAGAGTGGGTTGAGGATGTTTAGTGGCAAAGTCTGCACTTTCATTTCCTGAAATGCCAGAATGGCCAGGGATCCAGCAAAACTTGATTGATTGATTCGACATGCTACAGAAGTATAGTTGGGAGTGAATTTCTTTTAATGCAGGATGAGAAGAGGAGAAATTCTTCCTTATGGCATAGATAGCACTGAGGGAATCCGTGTAAATTATTGCAGGTGAGATGCAAAGTTCAATAATCTTACTAAGTGCTAACTTGGTGGCATAAAGTTCAGTAGTGAAGATACTGCATGATAAAGGTAGTGTGGCTGAAATTGTACATGAAGGAAAAAGAAAAAGGAACAGCAGCACCTGCCATACTGTCAGTTTTCAACCCGTCGGTATATATTTTACAGGCATGGGAGTTAAGAGTAGCATGAGCTGAGTGCAACTGTCTCATGTTATTGGGAGGTATGACATTCTTCCCCCACTGGAGAAAATGTGTATCATGGGAGGCACAAACATACGTCCAAGGTGGAACAGGTGCAGTTGTGTTCTGAAAAATATTAGCTAAATCAATGTTCCAATTCTGAATAAGATCTCTGATCCTGAGTGAGGCAGGTCGATTTTCATGTGGTTTATTCTCATAAAAAGAATCCCACTGAGTGTGATAAAGATACTCCCAACTGGGGTGAGATGGAAGACTCTGGATCTTAGAAGCATAGAAAAGCAATAATGTTTTTCTATGAAGATGTAATGGAGGCTCGTGGGCTTCAATATAAAGACTTTGCATGGGAGAAGTCCTGAATGCGCCCAGAGCAGTCCTCAGGGCACTGTGCTGGATGACATTTAGCTGATCTAATGTGCTTTTCCTAGCTGAGTCATAGACGGGAGAACCATAATTTAGGCGTGAACGGATCAGAGATTTGTAAAGATGAAGTAAGGAGTACCGATCAGCTCCTCACGACATGGCTGAGACTGATCGAAGCATGTTCAACTGTTTCAGACAAGTAGTTCGTAGATACGTGATATGTGCTTGGAAGTTAAGCTTACTATCTAATATCAGGCCCAGAAATCTGATGCTGTTTACTACTGGTATCGGACTATTGTTTAGCCGTAATTCAGGATGGTGGTGGTGGACAGCACGTTTCTTACAAAAGTGAGTGGTGGTAGACTTTTGTTCAGCTAGTCGATATCCGTTGCATGACATCCAAGATTCAATTCTGTTAATGGCAAGTTGGAGTTGATGTTCAATTGTTCATGCTTTGCGATTGGCAGGAGATGGCGAGATCATCCGCGTACATATAAGCCTCCACAGTTTTGGGGATGTCTCTGGTTATGTTGCTGACTCAAATTGCAAATAACGTTGCGCTGAGTATAGATCCCTGTGGTACTCCTTCTTCCTGAATATGGGGTGTAGACAGTATGTTCTGATAACGGACCTGAAAAGAGCGGTGGCGCAGGAAATTCTGAATTATCAGAGGGAGATGACCCCCTTAGTCCTAGGTGATAAAGGTCCATAATAATACCATGTCGCCAGGTGGTATTAAATGCCTTTTCAATATCTAAATTGACCATGACTAGATGTTGCTTCATGACAAAGGCATTGCGAATATTCCATTCAGCTTTGATAAGGACATCAAGAGTGAATCTGTTCTTACGAAAGCCACTCTGATGATCTGTTAAAAGGTTCTCTGCTTCTAAGATCCAGGTAAGCCTCGTATGTACCATTCTTTCAAAAATTTTCCCCATGCAGCTTGTGAGAGATATTGGCCTATAATTGTTAACCAAAGAAGCCTTTGCCTAGTTTTGGTATGGCAAGTATGAGAGAATGACGCCAGGAAAGCGGATAAGCATTTTCTGAGCAGATTCGATTATAGAAGATCAATAGGGTACGTAAGTCCTCTTCAAGCAATTGTTTTAGTATGTAATGCAAATGTAATGTATGTCAAATGTAATGTATGTCATCTGGGCCGGGAGCACTGTTTGAAGATTTATTTAAGGATTCTTTGAGTTCTGTTATATTAAATGGTTGATTGTATGGAAGTGAGAGCCATGTGGAGAAGTTAATTTTGCGGCGTTCTGCATCTGCCTTGATGCGCTGAAAGGAGATCGAGTAGGAAGCAGAAGCAGTTATTGCAGAGAATGATTCTGCTAGCGCATTGGCGATTTCCTTAGGTGCCGATAGATCTTTCCCATTCCAACAGAGTATTGGAGAGGGTGGTTGAGTGAATTTTCCATTTAGTGCTTTAATTCTTCTCCAAATGAATCGTGGGTCAGTGTCTTTGGTGATAGTTGAGGCAAATGAGATCCAGGAGTCACGTTTGGCTTTTCTCCTAATCTGCCTTGCTTTGGCTTTAAGTCTTTTGTATTCTATTAGATTACTGGTTGTCGGAAACTTACGGAATTTGTTCCAAGCATGGTTTTCTCACGCTTAGCATTAGAACAATCTGTAATCCACCAGTTGTTATCGTGGGAGCACTTGTGAGGTTGTGACTTCGGGATTGAATTTTTTGCTGCATTTAGTATCTGATTGGTAATGTAGTTAGTTATGTCTTCAATTGGATGTTGCTGAACATAACTCCTGTCTAACTGGACCTGGGTACAGTAGCTCTCCCAGTTTGCCTTCTTGAACTTCCAGGTGGATCGGAACTGGAGATTTGCAGTTACCCGTGTTTGTAATGAGCAAACGATTGGAAAGTGATCGCTGTTTAGAGGATTGTTTAACACTGACCATGACATACTTGGGAGAATTGCTGGTGAGCAGTTAGACAAGTATATTGCAGAAGTAGATCCCGTAGATAGGTTAATATAAGTGGGAGATCCAGAATTTAGTATAGTTAGGTTGTTATTATTCATGAATGTTTCGATTAATTTGCCTCTTGTGTCAATCGCAGGTGATCCCCATAATGGATGATGGCCATTGAAGTCACCAAAAAGGCAGATTGGAGATGGTAGTTGCATAACCAAATTATCAAGTTCTGTATTTGAAAATGGTTGAGAAGGGGAAATATATATAGAAGTTAGGGTAATTGATATACCGATTGAAATACGTGCTGCCACAGCTTCTAGACTAGTTTGTAAATGAATTTGCCTGGACGGTATGTTTGATTTTATAAGCACAGTTACTCCTCCACGAGCAGGAGACTCCAAAATCCTGTCTTTTCTATATATTGTATAGTTTGTAAATTTTGGTGAAGCTTCATATGATAAGAAAGTTTCTTGTAGCATACTCCTATCGGATTGTATTGATTCAGTAAATCTTTTATGTCGTCAGAATTGCTTCTTAGTCCTCTGCAGTTCCACTGTATGATATTAGACATTATTTGAGTTTAGTTATGGTCGATTGTTCTGACTGTTTTTTAGAAGTGGAGCATTTCGGTCTGTCTTGCTTTATTTTATCTTTTTTCAGGAAATAGGAGCATACAGAATCCATGGTGTCATTTGAATGGAGTTCCAAAATGGGCTCCCCGTTATCTAAACGCTCATCTACTTCCATACTGTTGGTGGGAGTTTCCATTTGTTTTGAACCTGTGTCAGATTTCCTTTGCTCTGTGTCATATGGGACCGATGCAGTATCACTAGGGATACTGACTGGGGTATTTGTAGCTTCGCTAGTTTTATTTTGAGGATTTTCTTTTTTTGAATTTGAAAGAGTAGATTTAAGCCAATTAGCCATTGAGGTATTAGGCGGGATCGATACATCTGTTTGTGCTCCAGTAGATACATAGTTTCTAGTGCGTACAGCGTAGGATCGACAGCTAGGCATGCTCAACATAACTTGCCTACGTGCCTCAGGAAAAGTAACTTTATTTTCTATTTTATATTTTTGAATTTTTTTCCCTGTAATCCATAATTCGCAAGATTTGGAAAAGGCAGGGTGACTTCCCTTGCAGTTTGGACACGCAGCGTTTGCGGCCGAGCAATCAGCTTGAGTATGTTCTTTAGATCCGCAGATGGGACAAATGGAGTCACCTCTACATGCCTGCTGTGAATGACCATATTTCTGGCATTCGAAGCAACGAACTGGATTCGGAATATATGGTCTAATTCGACAATTCAAATAGCCAGCTTTGATTGAGGATGGTAAGTCTGGAGTACTGAATGTTAAAATGATGGTTCTAGTTGGAGTTAGATTCCCATCTTTTTTATTCGTGATTCTTTTTACACTTGTTACCTTTTGACTACTAAGTTCTTGGAATAGTTCTTCTTCGGAGACTGTAATTAGGTCCCACTCACTGATCACACCTCTTGATGAATTTAAGGTTCTGTGGGGAGTAACTGATACTGTCAGCCCCCCAAATGACGTTGTATTTAACAGCCGCTCAGAATGTTTTGAGGTGGCTGTTTCGATCAGGAGGTCTCCAGATTGTAGTCACTTCACCATTTTTGGTGACCCTGCAATAGACTCTAAACACTTTTGTATCAAGAATAGTGATAACTTGCCTACAGGTTGGATATCTCATTTGGATATTTTGCTTCCGTTCGAAGCCTTTTTGGGTGAACACAGTCATGGTCAATGTCGGAAGTCTCTTGTCTTGAGCTCAATGGCTCTAAAGGGGATAACTATTTGCACTGCTCCTGCCTCCCCGGCCCCGCCACGGGGAGGCAGGAGCAGTGCCGCTTGTGGCCAAGCGTAGAGGTTAGTATAGTTAGTAGGAGTACTAAATTAAAGAAAAAGGTTCTTTCCTTTCCTTCTTCTGGGCTCACTTCTTAGTGTTTTAAGAAAATGAAGCTACTTAACGAAAAGGTTTAATAAGTAAGGCAGAAAACAAAATAAAACCTAGTCGCTTACCAAAAAACGCTCTTTAAACACACAAGAATTGCTTGGCCACAGAAAATATGGCACCCGGGGCCACCTCTGCCAGCAAGGAAAACATTACGTAGATTGACAAAATTAAAACTTAAAGGTCTAAAAAGCTTAATGAATATGGAGCGATTATTCTCTTTGTTCCTGTAGATTGACATTAAAAGAGATGAAACTATGTGAAAATTCAATCAATATCCTTAGACCATTCTTATCATTCGAAGATTCGTCACTTATGCGCATGCGTGAAGAACAAACATTACAACATAAAACAAAGGTTTCAGATTAATTGTGTGTTGCTCTTATTCCTGTGAACATGTCACTTCTAAAAGTTTTAGTCCCACTTATGAAGAGAATAATCGCTCCATATTCATTAAGATTTTTAGACCTTTAAATTTTAATTTTGTCAATCTACGTAATGTTTTCCTTGCTGGCAGAGTATGGTGTTTGTAGACAGAAGTTGAGTTGAGGGCTCAATATTGAGACAGAGGGGTCTGGAACACTACTATTCTGACAGTGGGGAAGAAGATGTTTCACATACTTTATAAAATTTATATCGCCTTCACAAAGAATTGTTAGCGGGTTGGACTAGAAGAGAGACTAGTCCAACTTGGACTAGCATGTTGGTTGGAAAAAATGCATCCTATATCAAAAATAAAGGTAATCCCGGTTGATTTCATAATATAATAGAAATTAGAAACTACTAATTGAACACATCATCAGGGATGTCTGATTCAAATTACCTTCCACTCAACTCCTGGATTTTAAAAACACCAACATGGAAATAATGTACAAATGTTAAAGGAAGCAGTTGGCAAACAGTTTGTAAATTTCTGTGAATGTATCTCATCATTTTTCTTTTCTCTCCTCATTTAATTGTAATCGCACTGCTGCTCCTGCCCACCCGGCTACGGAGGCACCACATGTGTACTACTTGATAACAGGTTCTTGTACAATGGAACACAACGTTCACAATGATGTTATAAGAGTGATGCTTTTTGAAGTCGTCTGTAAAGAAATGTAATGTAAAGAAAAAAAAAACTCCAATTTATTTATGTCTTTCCTGTTGAACATTACGTGTAAAATTTCAGAACTGTACATTTTTAAATTGTATATTTATATATTCATAATTTTTAAGGGAACACCCTCTAAAAAGCCATTGGCTTATGTGTTCTCCCTCCCTTTTTGCTGTTATCTCCCAAAAAAAAATGTAACATAAAATAGGGATAAATAAATTATTATTATTATTATTATTATTATAGGAATTATCAAGCACTTAATAGCTCTCTATTATCAAAGTGTTAATTTCTGCACATAATGTATCTTCAAATAGTAACCCATACAGTTTTATGCAGTTTCAAAAATGTCTTTTTTTAATTTAAGGTCCTGAAGTCAACAAAGTTGTGTGAATGAGGAATCATGGACAAAATCAGTCACCATGCAGTCATCGAATATTTGAGGAAAAATACACTACTGCTAAAGGTAATTCATGAGGATATAGTTACAATACTGGGGGATGATGATGCCCCTTTCTATTTCGTGGTTAAGAAGTGGGCAGCAGAATTTAAATGAGGGAGGAAGAGCCAGAAAGATGACTCAATGAAAGTCAAACCAATTCCTTCTACTGGCGAGGTAATGGAATTGGTTTATTGGGATGCTGATGGCATGTTGCTAGTGGACTACCTTCAAAAAGCCAGACAACATGGACATATTACACAAACCTTGAGTTTTTTGCATGAAAAAAAAAACACCGAGGAAAACTCAGCAAAGGGATCTTGTTCCACCAGGACAGTGTACCTGCTCACATGTCTGTCATTACCAGGGCTGAACTGCATGAGTGCAACTTTAAAATAATGGACCATCCCACATATTCACCAGACCTAACATTATCACACTTTCACCTATTTCCTGAAAAAATACCTGGCCATCATCCACTTCCCCATTGACAGTGGCATCACTGCTGCAGTGAATGCATTCCTGGAGGTCGAAGAGAAAACTTTAATTGTGGCTGGAATAAATGCATTACAGCATCAGTGGCAAAAGCTTATTGTCTCTAATGTTGAACAGAACTATGTCAAAAAGTAACATGTTACCAGCCTCCTTAAATAAACCCTTCATACGCGGGACTATTAAAAAACATTCTTGTTTATACTCCGGCACGACCACCAGGTCAGAGGAGTTCACAATAAATTATTAATACAAACATTAATCATATTTAGCAATCACAGGCTTGAAACTTGGTTCACTATAAGAGCGGTGCAACTGCACTCTCACTCTTGACCACTCGGCTGTCAGGCCTGATTTATTTTAAACTTTGCATCATTATTCCTTTAACACAAAATGGGAGGTTGGCATAACCTGCCCTAGTGACTGTCTGACCTTTCTGAAGGAAATCCACTTATACAGTAGCTTCAGCATTTTCAACAGCGCTTTTGTGTACATTTCAGAACAACCCAATTATCCCCTCAAAGAATAAGCAAATTTATTTCTAAGCGATTATTTTAAAAAATTTTCTGATAATTATGTAAAATCATAAATTTAATTTCACCCCATGGAGGATTCTGTCTACTACATTATTTTCCCCCATTCCAACTCGTTTATTATTAATATTTGTATTTGCAGCAAAACAACTATAGCTATAAGGCACCATTGTACTGTGCCTGAAAAGTGCATGTATTCTATGGTATGATAGGTTACAGAGGAAAAACCATGAAAATTTTATCCAATAGCAACTAACTCAACCACAGTGTGAAAAAGACCATTAAATTCTGTCCAGATTGATGGGATTTGAAAACAAGCCTTTCCTCACAAGGTTAAGGACATTTATGGAAACCATTGTGTCACTTGCTACCCTGTACCACAAGATTGAGAAATATTGTCCCTTACCTCACATGTATCAATTTGTATCTTATTCATGTGCAATTGTTCTTGTGGCTATCAGTTGGGCTAGCTGTTATTTTACCAATAAATAATTACCAAAGTGTTGATAATTATTACATTTTAACAAAAGGCCTTTTGATATATCTTTAGATTCTGTTATTGCTAAACAGCAATAACAGAATCTAAAGGAACCAGCAACCAGAAACAGATAGATTCAACTAATTATAATTTGGACATACTGAATGGTGATAACAAATCATTCAATGTATCCCATTAATAACTAGCCTTAATACATTAATTTTATTTTGTATATATGTTCTTTTTTTTTTTTTTTTTTTTTTCCTAAGGGCTTTTTCTTTGTTTTAGCTCACGGCACACTTAATTTTCCCTCTCCATTTAACTGACGAGTCTATTTCTTTTTGCTCCTACTAGGACTTACAAGAGGCATTTGACAAGTTCATGGCCTAAGTATGAAGGGGTTTATCTGAGGAGTTTGGTAACAATTACTTTTCAACATAGCCCCCTTTGGATTCAATACACTTTTGTCAACAATGCTGCAATTTATTGAGGTAAAAGTCCAATGGTGCTACATCTATTGAATATGGGGGATAGTCCAGGATTTCGATCTTGCACTCATGCAGTGCAACAATGGCAATGAGAGACTTCTGAGTAGGGGAAGTGTTCTGGTGGAATAAGACACCTTTGTTAAGTTTTCCACAGTGTTTGTCTTTGATGTTTTCAAGCAAATGCCTCAACAGGTCAGCATAACCTGCCCAGTGACTGTTTGACCTTTCTGAAGGAAATCCACTAACACCCCTTCAGCATCCCAACAAACCAATGCCATCACCTTGCCAGCAGAAGGAATCAACTTGACTTTTTTTGGTGGGGAAGAAGAGCTGGGTTTCCACTATTTGGACCACTTGTTTATCTCTAGGCAAAGTGCTTGACTTGTGTATCATCCATGGTCACAAACCTTGAAAGGAAACTTGCTGGATCTGCTTGAAAACAATGCAAATGGTCACTTGACTTGAAAACTCCAGTGTTTTCATCTACTGTCAACAACTTTGGGCCCACTGTGCTATCATTTTCATAGCAATAACCTGCTATTATGTAGTACAAACATTCAGATGAGAATCTCAAGATGCTTGTAATTAACTGAACTGTCACTTGTCAATCATGCATTGCCATATCACATACACTCACAACAACTCCTGAAGTGACGAACATTGCAGATCTTCCCAGCTATCCCTCTCTCTTTCAAATTCTACTGCCCACTTCTCAAACAGGGAACAGTAAGGGATACCCTCGTCCAATGCTGTAACCATATCCTCATGAACTGCCTTCAGCTTAATTCCCCTTTTCTCCCAAATATTGGTTAACTGCACAGTGAGAAATTTTGTCCATCTCTCCTCATTCACACCATTTTGTTGACTTCAGGACATGAAAATCAAAATGATGTTATTGAAACTATATGAAACTGGAGGTCACTACACTGCTCAACAAAATTAAGAGAAAAAATTTTTTCATAAATATTTTATTGTGAACAATATCGCTGAAGACGAATATTTGATGTAATAGGTAAACTGGCATGCAAATTACGAGAATCCAATAGAAATCGATCTACCACCTTACAGAGCTGCACATTATGGATATTATTCAGGCCCATAAAAACACAGATTGTGACCACATCGGTTCATTCCTAGTTTTTGGTTTGCTCAGTGGGATAGCCACATCTCCAGGGTATGTCTGCCAGGGTCAAAAGTTGACATTGTAGAGCAGATAACATCTTTTAAGGACACATGGGTCGATGCTCAAAAAAAAAGTTGCAAGATAGGGTTAAATTTGAAAGAATCTGCAATCTTGCACAGACACGATAGGAGGGAGTATATATGAGAGCCTTATAAATCATGGGGTATAATTTTTCTCAGCGTGGTCTGTGCTTGTTAACAGGAGAGACTGCTTTCTACAGGGATGGGATACACTTAAATAGAAGGGTGCAAGAATATTTTCTGATGCTATTGAGGCAATGTTAGGTGGGTAGGAAACCTGCAAGCTTGGGGGGGATTCACAGACTAATATATTAACAGCAGCCGCAGGCAGAGGTGGAAATGATTCTTGCACTGCTTTTATGGGAATGTGTAGCAGCCCAGAAAGCCAGTTGCTGGGGATTTCAGGAACTGCTAGGGGTCATGAAACAAGTAAATACATGGGCTGAGTTAGAGAGTAACTAAGAGTAAAAACAGGTGCATGTATACTTGCATGTACACCAATGCTAAGAGTATAATAAATAAATCTGATGAATTTGAAGTGCTGATTAAGCACTGGAATTTGGGGAGTACAATGTGTACAAAAAGGATAGACGGGATAGAAAGGGAGGAAAGGTTATGCTGTTAGTTAAGAAACAAAATCTAAGGAAGTGCATCCAGTTCACATAGATGGACAGTGCAATGTTGGGTCAGTTTGGTGTGACATAAGAACTGGAAAGCAAAAATGAGTGCAGGTTTGTTATTGGCCTAATGACTCTGACAAGTACAATAAACAATTATACAGACAAATAGAGTGGGCCAGTAAATCAGAATGTCTTATAATGGGGGATTTTAACTTCCTAGATATTGACTGGAACTTGAGTTGGTCACTCACACACTAGCAAGGCTTTTCTAGATTTATTGGATGATTGTTTTATACAGCAGCATGTTAGAGAGGCAACAAAAGAGAGTAACACTATTGATCTGATTATCAGCAGTGATTATTCATACATTAAGAACTTACACATAAAGGAACCACTGGGTGGCAGTGATCACAGTGGGATTTAGTTAAAGATGTAACTACCTGTAACTACCATCAAGGGTAAAGGGAAGGGTTTTTGCTTTCGTAAAGGTGACTACAGTGGTCTCAGAGACTTTTTAGGTTCTATACAGTGGGACCAGCTGATGATGTTACCAACAGCAAACTCTAAATGGGAAGCATTTAAGGAAGTAACTTTGGAAGCCACTAGGCTTTTTGTTCCAACTAAGAAATACTGCTCTAGGTTAAGGCCCAAATGGATGTCAGATGAACTAATGAGACTCGTGGCAGAGAATACAAATGTATGGAATGCACACAAATTGCCAGGCAACACACAGAAACCTATGGTAGATACAAACTAATCTGTAATCAAGCCACAAACTAGGTTGACCAGGCAAAGGCAGATTAAGAGAAATCTTTGCCAAAGGAGCCAAAGAAAAACAGCAAAGACTTCCTTACTTATATAAACTCTAAAAGGAACGGGATGAATTAGATTGGTCCACTTGATATCAATGGTTTGACTGCAGATGATCATTCTCAGATAGCTTCTGAACTAAATGAGTATTTTGCATCTACATTCACACATCAGGAGTTATTCAACGAGGAGAGAGCCAGATGTTCATCAAACTCTAACAGGGAGTTAAATGATTTTGTAATAACTGAGAGCAAAGTGGAGGAGAAATTGTCAAAGTTAAGAAAGGCACCTGGAGTAGATGAGATCTATCCAATTATATTAAAGGAGGCAGAAAAGGAAGTAAGCAAACCCTTAGCCATAATTATGAGAGCATCCTTGGACTCGGGAAGTCCCCAATGACTGGAAATGTGCAAATGTATCTCCAATTCACAAAGCGGGATCAAAGGGTGACATGAGTAATTACAGACCTGTTAGTTTGACTTCTGTTCCAGGGAAAATAATGGAGTCACTGGTTAAAGAAGTATTCAAGGATCATCTAGACATGATAGCATATTAATTCAGACACAGCATGGGTTTGTTAAGGGGAAGTCTTGTCTGACCAATTTGATTGGATACTATGACATGGTCACAAAGGAACTGGATGCAAAAAATTATTTATTGATATCATACAGGAACGGAAATTCGACTTCACCTAAGTTTTGGCTGGTTGGTGTAATCTTAAAAAAATCGTGGAAACGTATTTTGCATTCCGTAGGAATAAATGGAGGTATCGTGATGTGAACCCAATAACGTTTTTTTTTTTTTTTTTTTTGTAATTTGTTCCAAGTCCTTGGAAGTTGAAAATTTTGCTATATTACTAAGCTATTTATCTCTCTAAAAGGTCATATTTATAATGGAAATTGCACTACCCTTTCCGGTTTATTGGGCTTTTCTATTAGTGCAATCTATCATAAACGGGTAGTAAACCCGATCTTATTGCCTTTGCAATAATACCAATAACTGCAATTGTGTGGGTTCATTATTATGGTGAAATGGATTCCCCTTCAGTGAAATCTTCAATGATATAAAACAGTGGTGTCCAACCTTTTCCAGTACAAGGTACATATTGAAAGATAGATTTGTTTCCCAGGCCGCACTGAGTGATTCGAGAAAAATTAGTGTGTTACATTTTCCCTATCCTGTTACATGTAAAAGGAAGTTTCAGTTTTCATGTTACCGTGTTTTAATTTCAGGCTATATATAAAAAATGGAAATTCCCAACACTTTTATGTGCAACAATCTGTCAGTGATTTGTTTTTTAGATTTTATTAAAATAAAAAAATATGACTTAATTTTGTTTTTTAAATGGTTTACTTTTGCCTTTTTTAAAAAATTACTTTACTTTTTTTTTAATACCTTACTTTTGCTTTTAAATGCTCACTTGAGAAAATTTATAGCCTGAAAAGGATCACTGCTTTTCAATATTAAGGTGAATAAATAAATATAATGATACCCCTAAAATGGAAAATATTAAAAAATTTTATTACATAGAATACACAACATTTACTGAACAAAACTTAACATTTAATGAGATGATTGAGGCTAAATGTTTTTAGATAATTGTTCAAAATTTTTTTGAAAATTTGTGACACCAATTCTCAATACGGAATGAAGATGCTCATCTGCTATTCTTTCTTTTTAAATCTTTATTTGATTTCATGTTTGAAACAATTTGCTCGCAAACATACATTGATCCAAACAAAGTAGCCATTTTCATGGCATTTTCTTTTATTAGTGGAAAATCTTCAGATGGGCGAGCCTTGTGGAATTCGTGTCCATCTACTTATTTTTGAACCATGTTTTGGCTTGAAGATCAATAACTTCAAATTGCAAGCTGGGATTATAGTTTTCAGCCATAGAAGTAAATGGATTCTCAAGCAAGCTTATGTCATGGGATCTCATATCAGCAAATCGACTTTCAAACTCGTCAAAAACTAAATGTAATAATGATAGGCAACGATTCTTTGGAAATGTGTTTTTCTGTTTTTCTGGTTTTTTTTTTGGTTTTTTTTTGTTAGTTCTTGGCGCATCGGCTTCTGTGGCCATAATGCACCTCCCAAGGTTTTTGCAGTACTTTGATCCAAGCCCGAGGTGGGATTCGAACCCGCGACCTTTGGGTTGCCAGGCAGGCACTTTACCCACCCGGCTAGCCCGGTCGGCGTGTTTTTCTGTTAGCTCGGTACAACGTTCAAAGTGAACTAAATTGCCCTTGCTCAATTTGGGATTTAAATAATAACAATGTATTCTGAAGACCAATTTCCTTTCCCTTGCAGTTTAAATTAAGACCATTTAAAGGACTAGAAATGTCTGTAAGAATTGCCAGATCAAACAGCCACTCCATATTTGATAGTTGTTTTTTGCCGTTTTCCCTTTTTCTGTCATAAAAATATCAATTTCATGATGCAGTTTAAAGAAACGATATAACACTTTGCCACGACTAAGCCATCTCACTGCACTGTGTAAAATTACATCATCATATTTAGCTTCAATTTCTAACTGTTGAAACATCGGGTGATTAAAGTCATGTGATCTTATATAATTTACAGTTGAAATAACCACATTCATTATATGTTAGAGATCTAATACATTTCCACACAGAACTTCTTGATGCACAATGAAGTGAATTCCAATCTGAGGTTCAGCTCCTATATCTTCATTTTCTTGGTTATTCTAACCATAAGTGCAATGTTTTTACCAATCATATTTTTTTTTTTACTGTCAGTCATGACTCCTACCAGGTTTTTAATATTTAACCCTAACTTTTCATTAGACTGGCAAAAATGTTCAAAAAGATTTTTACCTGTAGTTGTTGCAAGCATACTCTGTAGATTAGCTAAATCTTCAACTGGTACAAATTTATCATTAATTCCACGTATGAAGATAAGGAGTTGGGCTGAGTCCTTTACATCAGTATTGTCACTCAGTGATACACTAAAATATTTAATTTATTTTATACTTTCCACAAGTTGTTGGAACAAATTCTTTCCAAAATCTTCTACTCTTTGCATAATTGTTTGCCGAGACAAACTAATGTCTTGTATCATTGCTCGTTTCACTGGATACATTTCTTTCATACCATTTAAAAATGTTTAAAAAATTCACCATCACCAAATGGTTTACTTTCAAAAGCGATCAAATGTAAACTTGATAACTGACACTTACAGAAGATAAATTTCTTGATCAATACGTTTTCAGTCTGTTTTGTTGTTTTCTTAATTCCAATATCTTCTACTCTTTGCATAATTGTTTTTCAAGAAAAACTACAGTATATCCTTTAAAAAGTGATACAGTATCCTTACACAACAAACATACAGCTTTTTTGTCATACTCAATGAAGAAATAGTCTTCAGTCCACCTTTGATTAATAACACGACAATCGAAATTGATGTTTCTCTTTCGGAACAACTTCAATACAAATTAATAATAATTCAATAAAATGAACAAGTTATATCAAAATAGCAGAATTTCACAATATGAAAAGATTGATGTGTACATAACTGTATTTAGCATACAAGCTTAAGGTCAAAGTTTGCAAATGATACAAAGGTGGTAGGGTTGTTAATAACAGTAATGACAGTATGCTGCTGCAATAGGATCTGTAAAAGTTGGGTTGATGGGCTGAGAAGTGGCAACTGAAGTTTAACATTGACAAATGCAAAGTACTCCATATGGGTAGCAGTAATCCCAGAGAAATGTACCAACTATGTGGTGTTACACTCAGGGTAGTGGAGAATGAAGTGGGGGTATTTGTGCAGTCAGATATGAAGTTTTCTGAACAGAGTCCCTCAGTGCAGACAGGCTACCAGAGGGGTCTTGGGGGCTTGTCAGTGATGTACAGGAATTTTGCAAGCAGGGATAAGGAGGTAATTATCCCCTTGTATAAGGCAATGGTCAGGATACACCTGTAATGCCAGCATTTCTGAGGTATGACTGCACCCTAAGTGAGAAAATGAGGGAAAACATTGGTGTATGTTTTAAGCCTTGTGAGACAAGAAGACAAACTCATCATTAAATCTAAATAGCATAAAACTTACCAATTTCACTGTGTGGCAAGGTGCTGAGTCTTGTTGAAAAATGCAGTTTTGGATGTCTGTGTGGTGATCCCTGATAACGAGTTGCAGGCACTCCTCCAAGATAGCAGTGTAGGTTTCTGATTCATCATTCCGTAAATAAACTTAATTCACTCCATCCCTTTGCTTGTTATGCATCCCCAGACCATCTGACCAGCGGGGAACTTTACAGTCGGTGTTGTGCAGTCAGGATGGTACGCCTCTGATTTTCATCTTCTGACATATCGCTTCCCATCCGAGCCATGCAGGTTGAATCTCAATTCGTCAGAAAAGATGATAGTGTCCCATTGCTCATCTGTTCATGAAACAGCCGTTTTAGCCCAAGAAATTCAATTCTTCCTCATTTGTTGGGTCAACAAAGGCTTCTTCTTGGGCCAACAGGCATGCAGACCACATTCCGAAAGCAGTCTTTGGATAGTGTGTATACTTGTTCCAACACCAGAGGCCATCTCAATCCAGTTTTAGATCAGGAGCACTAGCATGGCGAAGGCATAGCCGTTTCAAATATCGATCTTGGGAAGTCACTCTCTTACGACTTGATCCATGTCTTCTCTTCAGATCACCGGTTTCACACTTTAATTTCAACACTTGGGATACTGTTGACTGGTCGTAGCCTATTTTATCAAAGATAGCACGTGTAGAAAGCCCTTCCTGGGATATAGTAACAGCAACATTTTTTTTTTTCTTGGTGTCAACTGAACATATGGAGCCATGCTTACACTTCCACAAAACAGGATATTAATGAGCATGTATACCCTTCCAACGATGTATTTATAGAAATGGCTGATGCAATAGCTTGCAATTACTGTATGATGCAACAGAAGCATCATCTGATGCGACAAACTTTGTATTGCGACAAACAAAATAACTGTTATCAAACAATATCTTATATGTTACTATAAATAACTACAAATGTTACTTTTTTTAAGGTGATGCAGTTTTTTCATCCACCACTGTACCTTCTCCACAAATGCCGGTGTTTCCAAAAGTTCAGTTCTTTCTCCCACTGTTTTCCTCTTGTATATTAATGCCCTTCTTGCACTGACCAGAAATCCTATCCATGGTTTTGCTGATGATAGCATATTCCATTCCACCTTCCAATTTGAGAAAACTTGCTCTGCACAAATAGTTTCAACTTCTCAAATATCCACTACCAATTCCTTAAATGCTGACCTCCATGTAATTCTCCAGTGAAGTAAAGATAACTTAGGTAATTTCAATCATTCTAAAACTCAATCCTGTCATATCTTGCAAGAAGGATTCTTCTGCTGCTATGCTTATTTTCACTGACATTCTAATTTCTAGGCAAGATCATATATCTCTATTAGGGATTACCTTGACTTCTAATCTCTCTTTGCATAAGCACATTACAAATATTGCTTCCTCTGCATCTAAAAAACTAGGTTTTCTCTTTCACTCGCAATTTTTTTTTTCTTCCAAACATCTGTTTACTCTGTATAAATTGCAAATCTGCCCTACCACCGAATATTGTTCCCAGATCTGTGGGGGGGGAATGTCCCCAAAACCGCTCTCAAACTTCTAAATTCCATTCAAAAGAGGGTAGTTAAGTTAATTAATGACTCCTCTCTAACAGAGTCTCTCCACTCTGTCTCATAGATTTTCTGTTTCTGCTGCATGCCTTTTCTATAGCTGCTTCCTTGGGCACTGTTCTTCCGAACTGGCTCCAATAATATCCGCCCTCTCCTCCAAAGCAATCCGAAAACATGCCACAAGCAGTCAACATCCTTTTACTGTCCAACTTCAAACTCAGAAACCAACTTTTCTTCTTCCTAGTTTATCCATTGAACTTCAATTTTCTTGAACAACATTCCTTCATATATGTTTCCTAATAATTAGAATCTACATAAATTCAAGTCTAATGTCAACAAGTACCTTCTTTCATCTTCTAACCTTCAGCCCACGCATGGCACTAAGTACTGTAGGTTCTAATATCTCTCGTGTTTGTAATTTTCATAAAAAAAAAATAATTAGGTGTAAAAAACACAAATTAATGCAATTAAAAATAAGAAAATTAATTTAATTAAAATAATTTTTAATTAATTTTCTTATTTTTAATTGCGTTAAATTGAATTTATTGTGTTAAATTGATTTTTAAATATCTTTTAAACTATTTGTTACTCTAATGTAAGTTTTTCTATTTTTCCGTTTTAATTTCTGGAGAGTATCATAAGGAAGTGTTCTACGTACTATACTGAGGTAAACTTCTCTTATTATTTTACAATGTAGAAACGTAGTGGTCAAAAATAAGCAAAACAACAGATTAACGTTCTCCCAGTGGCAAACAGGTCTGGCACAGAGAAGCAACCTCTATTAATCACTGGAAGCATTGCCACATTAAGTATTGAGAAACCAAAATGCTGGGATGTCATCAAAAATTTATCAAGAATGCATTTAGAATGCAAGATGAGCAGGATTGTTGTTGTTATTTGGTTTTTAGGAGCATTAGCAACTAAGACCATATTGCTCAGGGGATATGCAGTGGTCATTCCCTGACCTTTCCGCATCCTCCGTATTTGGTGGTTACAGGCTCGAACCGTGGTCTAATCAAGAAGCATGTGCTACGCACTGCTGCTCTTGCCCACCTGGGTATGGAGGCACCGTCTCAAAAGCAAAACAACACAAAATTAATATTCTTCAGGCAATGTATGATTCGTTTAGCATGGAATGAGGTTGACCAAAAAAAGATTACCAATTACTTAAAACAGTGGATTTGCTGCCCTGAATGATACAACCAATGAAGCTCTGTAAGCTTCTTCCTATATTAATTGCAAATAGTCCAATAATAGCAAATAAAATTTTGAGGATGTGAATTATTACCTAAACTTAAAGGGATTTGAAGACTATTCCAAAGTGGATGCAGATATTACATGTTTTAGGATAAGCATGAATGAAGAGGAACTCATTGAAGATGTAATATAAGCTGCAATTTGTAGTGATAAAGAAGCAGAACATACTGTGATTATTGAAAGGAATTATGCTGTTTGCAATTAGGCCTTGATATATATATATATAAGAATGTACACATATCCATAGATAATCTACATATGCGTATGCACATGTGTGTGTGATAGAGAGGCAGAGAGAGAGAAAAAATACTCATATTCAGTGGAAAGCTCTATAAATAATTGCGAATCGCCCGACACTGAAAAATTGCTTGGCACCCAAGGTCCTACATGAAGGAAAACACAACATGGGTTTGTTAAGGAGAAATCTTGCCTGACCAATCTGATTGGATACAATGATGTGGTCACAAAAGAACAGGATGTAAAAAATAATTCTGATATCATATACTTGAATTTCCAGAAAGCTTTTGATACTGTTGCACATGGAAGACTACTGTACAAATTGGAGCAGTATGGCACTAAGGGCAAATTATTGAGAGGGATAACAGGATGGTTGAGGGGTAAAAAACAGAGTGACAATCAATAGACACTGCTCTTTGTGGAATAATGTTATTAGTGGAGTTCTACATTCAAAAAAATAGCCATTTGTTATTTTCTGTATTTATCAATGATACTGATGAAGGTATATATCAGGCTTAATGTCCAAGTTTACAGATACAAAGGTTGGCAGGGTTGTTAATGACAGTAATAACAGTATGCTACTGCAACAGGATATAGAAAAGTTGGGCAATGGGCAGAGAAGTCGCAAATGAAGTTTAACATTGACAAGAGTAAAGTACTCCATATGTGTAGCAGTAACCCCAGAGAAATGTACCAACTGTGTGGTACTACACTCAGGGTGGTAGAGAATGAAAAAGACCTGGGAGTAATTGTGCAGTCAGATATCACGTTTTCTGAGCAGTGCAGACAGGCTGCCAGGGCAGGTCATGGGGTATTGTCAATGATATACAGGAATTTTGCTAGTAGGAATAAGGAAGTGATTATCCTTTTGTAAAAGGCAATGGTCAAGTCATACCTTGAGTACTGCATACAGGTCTGGAGGCCTCATTTTAGGAAGGATATACAGTTGCTGGAACAAGTGCAGAAGAGAAACAAGGTTGGTGAGGGGAACGAAAGGGTCCTCTTACCAAAGGCTTAAGTTCTGCAAATTGCTGGACTGGAGACTAGCCACCTGCAAGGTGATCCAATTGAGATGTATAAGGCCTTGAATGGTTTGAGAAAGCTCAGTGCTGATGGAAATTCTTCTTCTTACTCAGATTATGAAACTCAGAGGGCCTAAACTCAAATTGAGGACAGACAGTTGTAGAACAAATGTGCAGAAAATTGCCTTAAATAAATTCAAGGAAGGACTGCACAAACTTTTAGAGCGAATGGATGGGTGAAATGGGAAGTGTTTCTTTTTTGGCTGAGCTGTATAAAGCTTGCCTTCTTGCAACATATGCCTCTACTAGTACTAATGCTAATATGTTCCCATCTTTTTTGAAGTGAGCTAAAAAAGGAAACACACACATACAGGATCAAAATATAAATGTAAGAATACCCTAGAAATCTAAACAAGTAAGAATGATACTAAAAACACCACTAAATGGGTAGGGTTTATATTGTGATATATTATACCAAATTTTATTCTGAATTTTATTTTTTAAAGGTAGACTAAAAAATTACTAAGTTTTAAAAACCAGTTATGCTATGAAGAATTTAAAAACTTAAATTCTTAAGGATTAAGAATTAAGAATCTTAATTCTTAAATATGAATAAAGGATAGGTTTTCAATAATATATACTATACTCTCAAAGGATTCGGGTAATATTACTTTTCAATAAAATGATTACTTATCTAACTGCCATGATCCTCCTGGGAAAAGGAATAATTCTGTACAAATTCTAAACAACATTATACAACTAATAAATCTATCCCACACTTCCTTCCAAATATTCACAAGTCACATAGTCCAAAAGAATGGTTTTTGACCACACTCTGATCCAGCATTCCTGCTCATCCCAGATACATTCTACACTATTCAGCTCAAAATTCTGTGCCAGCAAGCAAAGGATTTTGCAACATTCTTCTCTATTCTTCTCTAAACTAGATTCTTGCATATGTCAATGTATGCAATAGTACATTCATTTCTAGAGGTGTAACAGTATAGTTGGGACAATTTTTTAACTCCTGTTGGGTAACTTTTTTCAAATGAATTTTGGCAGTATACAGGATGATTGGTATGGCAACCAACAATCAAATGTAACTGCAACTCTTAGGGCTCTACAATACAGTTCACGCTTGCTACTATTGACATCTGCGGTGCTACCATAATACTTGATACTTTCTTCTAATCCACATACAGATAGTCTGATCAATGTCTCTGAACTGGAAGCAAGGGAACCTCCAAATACTTCTGAGAGTATAGTATAAATCTATAAAATTCTTGAATGGAAATACATAAGAATATACTTACAACAACTGAATTTTTATCATATATATTTTCTGGTACAATTATCTCAGGAGCAGAAAGAGACATCTGTATATCCCACCTACTAGTCTCCAACTGAAAATAAATAAAATTAATTTTAAACAGTAACCACTGGTGAAATCTATATACCATTCCATACATAAATTTTTAAATCAAAAATAAGAATCAGCAAAAGCAGAGCTCAAGTTATAAGCAATTCTGTTTCCAAGTAAATTGGGCAGCCCACCTTGTTTCCACAACAATTAAAATTGATACAGATGGTCTTGTCAGAAGTTCCCAGATTCTGGTTACTTTCTGTTTTAAGAGTTTGTACAGCCATTTTAATGTTTTAACGTTACATTTTATATATTGTTTTCTGTTTTGCTAAATTTATTCTTTTCCTCCAGTAGGTTGTTATGATTTTTACAATTGTTAAGTGCATATCCTTAATGTACTGGAGGCATACAAATAATTACAATTTTCATATATTCTTGTGCTATTGCTATTTCTCTTCTGATGTCGGTACCGGAAGACAATCAGAGTAAGGGTAGATTTCAGTGTTCTATTTATAATGCTTAAGGGTTGGTTTAAACCAGAATCTTGAGAGTAAATTAGGAAGCATGCTAGTTTACTCTACAAGGATAGAGTAAACAGCAGGCTGCTGTAAATAATATTAAAAGCATCCAAACATTTTGTAAACCCTAATTTGAACCCAGAATCACACAATTAAACAAAATGCTACCAGAAAAGTTTTAGTAAAGTTGGCCTTAAATTTTCAAAGTGCAAAATGTGCTTCAACAATTAAGATCCACATTCAGTGTCATTTTCTGTGTTAAGTAACTAGTCTATTGCAGTGCAACAAACAATATATACTGCAGTAATACACATGTAAACAGATGTAAACCAAGTCTATAAAAATTTAATACATAATGCTTGAAATAAGTAGTATAGTATAAATATTAGTAGTGGCAAATGACACAAGAAAGCGAGCTTAAACAACATCAGAAAAAACAAAAACGAACACTTCCATTTCACCTATCCATCTCACTACATTCTTCCTAAAATGAGGCCTCCAAATCACTACGCAGTACTCAAGATGTGGCCAGACCATTGACTTATACCAGCAGTTCCCAACCTTTTTTGACTTGCAAACCCCTTTCAACATAATATTTTTATTGCGAACCACTAAGCCTATATAATCTGAAATTGTATAATAATTCTGAATTTTTATTATAAAATATTTCTGATACTACGTTTTTATAAGCGATACTGCGTAATAATATAAAATTATTTTATATTATTATCTTTGAAGATTAAAAAATTATATTATTTATCTTTGAAGATTAAAAAATTATATATCTTTGAGGATTAAAAAAGATTTGGTATAGAAAACATTTTTATTTAACACAATATACTGTAAGATAGCCAACTAATTATAAGACATGTGGGAGATGAGATTTCTTTTTTTGAAAATTCTTTACTTTATATTTAATTTATTTTATTTATTCTATCTTTGTTTATTATTAGATATAATTTTTTATAACCCCTTTACCACAGACAAATGGTACGGTACATATCGGCACATTCGCACCCAATCCCCACACTAACATCCTGTCATGCATTCTCACTATGTAAAGGTGCGACCCAAAACACAACTATATGGGTTTGTTGAGGGAAAGTCTTGTCTGACCAATTTGATTAGATATTACGTGCAGTCACAAAGGAGCTCTGAATGCAAAAAATAATTTTGATATCATATACTTTGATTTTATGTTGAAAAGAAGAAAATAGCCAATCGGTTGGTGGTAGAAGCGAAAAATGAAGAATGGAAAAGGAAATGCGCAACTATTAATAGCAAATTGGGCTTCAAGCAGTCAGTGGAATCGTGGAAGGTATTCCATGATTCCGGGGGTGTATACCAACGGAGAATACCAGTGGAGAATACCATCCGTAGTGCAACAAACAATATATAATGCAGTAATATGAATGTAAACAAACATAAACCAAGTCTATAAAAATTAAATGCATAACACTTGAAATAAGTAGTATAGTATAAATATTAGTAGTATAGTCTTATAATCAGTTTGCTATCTTACAGTATATTGCGTTTAATAAAAATGTTTTCTTTTCCAATTTTTTTTAATCCTCAAAGAAATATAATATAATTTTTTAATCTTCAAAGATAATAATATAAAATAATTTTTATTTTATTACTAATATATTACTAATATATTTTATCACTACTAATATTTATACTATACTACTAATTTCAAGTATTATGCATTAAATTTTTATAGACTTGGTTTACATCTGTTTACGGTGCGTCCGTAGCCAGGTGGGAAAGAGCAGCAGTGTGTAGCACACGCTTCTTGATTAGACTGGGGTTTGAGCCCGTCACCACCAAATACGGAGGATGCAGAAAGGTCAGAGAATGACCACAGCATATTCCCGGAGCAATATGGCCTTAGTTGCTAATGCTTCTAAAAACCAAATGACAACAACAACACAACACCTGTTTACATGCGTATTACTGCAGTATATATTATTTGTTGCACTGCGAATGGTATTCTCCGATGGTATATTCCCCTGATGGTATTCTTCACCTCGTCGCGGTGGAGGGGCTTGCGTGTCCCGATGACCCGGAGAGCTAAATCGGCGGTAGCTTAGCTACTGGTAAGTCCTCCCAAGCCAGACAGGTCAAAGGGTAGGGGCCAGACTAAGAGAGATACCCTGGTCCTCCAGGTTGGGGGTTGCTGCAATGAGCTAGCTCCTCATTCGGTGTAAAAAATACACAAATGCTAAACGACCTACAAGTGAAAATGAAAACGGACTGCACTTTCGGAATCGACTTGGCAAACGAAAAAGGACTATGATTTTTTGGGTTGCTGGAATATTCAAGGCCTTTCAACTAAAAGAAACTTTCTTCCGGATGAACGGCAAAAATTCAATTTAGACATCATCGTGTTATCAAAGACAAAGAAAAAGGGATGTGGAGAGGAAATAATGGGAGAACACTACCATTTTTGGAGTGGAGTCGATAAAAGTGAAAAAGCAAGAGCAGGAGTTTCTATTGCTGTTAAAAAGAAATTGAAACAACATCAAAAACTGGCAATTTATTAATGAAAGAATGATCTCATTGGAACTGACAATCTATGGGAGAGAAATATGTATTTTGGGAATATATGCCCCGACTTAGAGGGGGCTTAGAGGGGAACAGGTATCCTGTGCATTATCAGCCACTCAGCCAAAAACTGATGGATCCAATATCTCTCTATTACAGAAGATTTAGGAGAAGTCCGGTTGGCCTGCCTCACTAAAATCCACTCATGCACACCTTCTCGATGGTAAGCCCCGTTATGTCACTTAGGTGGCAACGAACGTGTAGAGTGGTTCTCTTCAAGACGCCTGGTCAGCGTGAAGAGGAAAAGACCAAACCCTCCAGCATATGACAGCACGACAAAAGAAATGTCCCTCGGTCCCCAGCAGCTTTCACTCTCCCTCTTACGGCAACAAGAGGATCAGAGTGGAAGCAGAGGGTGCTAAGAATCTCTGGGTACGACCAGGCTGCCATGCACGGAAACAGAACTTGGCCTGTTATAACGTAAGATCACTCATCAGTGAAGACAGGATATTAGAGCTGTAAAAGGAATTAGAAAATGTGAATTGGAATATCATCGGTTTGGTTGAAACAAAAAGAAGAAATGAATCACTTATACGTTTATCAAGTGGAAATCTGCTGCACACCAATGGAAACAGTGAAAGGAGTGAAGGTGGAGTTGGGTTTCTGGTCCATAAAGATTTTAAAAACAACATTTTGGAATTCAAAAGTACAATACCAAGGGTGTCAAGACTAATACTCAAGATTTCTAAGAGGTACAAGCTAAAGATTATAATGATTTATGCACCAACATCGAGCCATGATGATGAAGAGGTTGAAGAAATGTACACCGAAATTGAGAGTCATCTAGATGAGCAGAAAACCCACTACACTATTATTATGGGGGACTTCAATGCTAAGGTTGGAAAAAGGCAAAACAGCGCAGAAAGAGGAACTATAGGAAATTTTGGAATTGGTGAAAGAAATAAAAGAGGTGAAAGACTTGTGGAATTTGCAGAATCTCAAGGACTGTCAGTAATGAACACTTTTTTCAAGAAAAGGGTGAACAGAAAGTGGACATGGAAGAGTCCAAATGGATTAACTACTAATGAAATCGACTTTATCCTCACTAACAGAAGATATATTGTGAATGATGTTACCGTCCTGAATAAGGTAAATGTTGGAAGTGATCACAGAATGGTAAGATGTACACTTGATATAGATGTAGGAAAGGAAAGGAAAAAACTGACTCGACTAAATAATACAAAGGTCTTTGACATAACAGAGGAGCAGAAAAAGCAGTATGTACTGGGACTTAAGAACAAGTTTGAGCTTCTGCAGACTGATCAGGACCAAGATATCGACGAGGAATACTACAACTTTCTCAAAGTGATAAAGCCCAAGAAACCTATAGGGAAAAAGAAATCCAAAGAAGAAAAAATTAGTCAAGAAACACTTGTCATGATGAACCGAAGACGACAAATGAAGAGCAAGAAAAACACTGACAGGGAGAAAATTGAGTATACTGAGTTATGCAAAGCCATTAGAAAGAGACTCAGAGAGGACATAAGAAGATTTAACACAAGAAAAATAGAACAAACATTAAGGGAAAACAAAGGATTTAAATCAGCAGCCATGAGCAGTAATACAGAAAGACAAATGATACTGAAACTGAAGAATAGCGATGTTGTACTTATAAACAGTAGAGAAGGCATAATTAAAATAGCAGAAGACTACTATAGAGAATTATACAAGGAGCGAGGGACTGATGCCAGCAGTGGGGAAGATGGATTGCAAAGTAGCAACACGTACGACATACCCAATATTCTTCCTGATGAGGTAGAACGTGCATTGAAGAAAATGAAGAATCAGAAAGCCCCGGGGGAAGACGAAGTTACTGTAGAGTTGTTAAAATTGGGAGGAAGAGACATAACACAAAAACTCTCAAGGCTCTTCACAAAGTGCATTAGAAAAGGTGTGACACCTAAGCAGTGGAATAATGCAATCATAGTTTTGCTGCATAAGAAAGGAGATAAATCAGAAACTGGAAATTATAGACCAATTAGCTTGTTATCGCACATCTACAAGTTGTTCACAAGGGTCATAACTAAAAGATTAGAAAGAATACTTGATGAGAATCAACCGAAAGAGCAAGCTGGCTTTAGGACAGGATTCTCAACTATGGATCACCTTCACGTAATATCACAGCTAATGGAGAAAGCAAACGAATATATAACAAACACCATTATGCCTGGCATTTGTGGATTATGAAAAGACATTTGACTCCATACAGCATAAGGCAATGTTTCCGGCACTGGAAAGACAAGGCATACATACCCCTCATATTATGATTTTGAAGAAAATGTATGAGAATGCTACCTCCTTTATTAGACTAGACAAAGACAGCAGGAAATTTAAAATCGAGAAAGGAGTTCGACAAGGAGACACGATATCTCCAAAGCTGTTTACTGCTGCCCTTGAGGAAGCTTTCAGAAGATTAGACTGGTCGCAGAAAGGAGTCAATGTGAACGGAGAGTACCTAAACCATTTACGATTTGCAGATGATATTGTGGTCATAAGCCACGACCCCAAAGAATTAGAGGAAAATCTTAATCAGTTATGCACAGTTAATAAGGATTTTGGACTAAAGATGAATATGGCTAAAACAAAAGTAATGGCCAGTGCTCAAAATAGAAGGAACTGGAAAGTTGCTGGAGAGGCCTTCATCCTGCAGTGGATTGAAAATGGCTGATGATGATGATGATGCACCGCCGATACCTTGAAGGATGAATTTTGGGAGGATCTGAGAGAACTAATAGAAAAAAATCCCTAATCCCTAAGAAAAGAGATATTTCTAATGGGAGATTTCAATGCAAGAATAGGAACTGAAGAAAATAGTAAAGTTATTGGAAGATTTTTGGAGAGAAAGAGAGGAACGATAACGGAGATAGACTATGCAATCTACGTGAACAGTTTGACTTAAGAATAAACAACACATTTTTCCAACACAAGGATATCCATAAATATACTTGGTCACAGGAGACAAGACAAATTAGATCAGTTATAGATTACATTATTTCAAAACATTCAGGGTTGGTTGTGTTTTATTGGCGCATTAGCAACTAAGGCTATAATGTGCCAAAACCTGGACATTCAGGGACATATGTATTGAAAGATGTCAGAGTTTATAGAGGAGCCGAATGTGGATCTGACCATTTTCTTGTTAAAACAACACTGAGGTGGAACTGGATTAAGAAAATATGTATGGACAACCAACAATGCAGGGAAGGAGAAATGCTACAAGTGGATCAATTTAACGTTGACCTACTCCAGGATGACAGCATCAGAAACAACTTCACCCCGAGACTGGATGCTGCAATTAACATAGAGATAAAAGGTAATACTGAAGAAATCTACGAATATTTAAAAATTACCGTTAAAAAAATAGCTCGTGAAATCCTAGGCAAAAAGAAGAGCCAAGGACCAAAAAAGACCTCGATAACAGAGAGAGTAAGAGCTGCTGTAGAGGAAAAGAAACTTGCATATTAGAAATGGCTGGGTGATAGGAATGATGCATATAGGAACATTTATGTTGAAAAGAAGAAAATAGCCAATTGGTTGGTAGTAGAATCGAAAAATGAAGAATGGGAAAGGAAATGCACAACTATTAATAGCAAATTGGGCTTCAAGCAATCAGCAGAATTGTGGAAGGTCCTTAAAGACTTAAAGAGTTCAAGATGATGGAGGATTTTGGTGTACAAGACTCGGGCTTAAAAGTTTCTGTTAGGGAAGTGGAATTCATGCTGAAGGAAAGAATGGCAAATCACCTGGACCTGGAGGAGTTTACATGGAACTTCTGAAATATGGAGGAAGAGGAGTGGCTGTTCTGATACAAAAACTGTTAAATAGTATACTGAGAGGATAAGAAATACTGAAAGAAATGATAACAAGATATATTACATCAATTTATAAGAAGGGCAACTGGAAAAGCTGTTCAAATTACAGAGGAATATACGTCCTGAACCCGCTGTTAAAGATCCTTGGAAAATGGATCAGGAACCATTTAGAAGCCCCGAATCGAGGTATCAGAAGAAAGAAGTGGTTTTTCAGCAGGGAGGTCATGTATAGACCATATCTCAACAGTACAACAGATCCTTGGAAAAATGCCAATTAAAAGGGAAAAAAAATCTTTATGATTTTCATTGACCTTGAAAATGCATATGACAATGTTCCAAGAAAACTCTTATGGGAAGCACTGAAAGAGGCAAATATTGATGGACAACTGATTAACATTATTAAGGCAATTTACAGGAATAATAGATGCAGAATTAAAGTGGGATCAGCTTTGTCACCTGAATTCCACACTTCAAAAGGCTTATTACAAGGTTGTTGCATGTCACCAACACTTTTCAAAATTTATATCGACATCTGCCTATGATCCTTGTCAAAAAAATGCAATAAAATGGGATTGCCGATTAATAAGAACATCTACATTCACAATTTACTTTTTGCAGATGATCAGGTGGTGATAGCACAAGACTCAGAAGATGCAAAGTATGCATGTCGTCAATTGTTTGAGGAATATAAACAATGGGGTCTAAAAATCAATGCGTACCGGCACCAGGGTCATCAAAAAAAATCATAGTACAGATTTCCACATACATACCTATTTTTAATATTTTGTCTAGTAACATCATAAAAAATGTAAAAGAAAACAATATTACATACATACAACTTTGTTCTAATGTCATTAAAATTTTAAAAGAAAACAATATTACATAATTATATTTCTTTTTTGAAAAAGTCATCCATTTTTTTTTGTTTCATTACCCCCCAAGCCTTTTTGGGAGGCAATATTACGAATTTTACACAAAAGTAATGCTTGCAGAGCATTTGCTTCTTGTAACGCAAACCACTAAATGCAATTTGACAAATAGTTTCAGCTTCAGAGTGGCTAATTACATTTGTTGTTCCATTAGCAGCAGCTTTTTCTTCTTCTTCTTCAGTTTCAGAATCATCCGAAATTGTCATCACTCTTTCCACAATTTCATCTTCTTCCAAAATTTCACATCCGACATCCATTTTGTCCATATCCAGCGAATCATTTACTTCCTCCATCGAAATATTTTTAAAACCAGGAACATTCGAACACAGCTGCAAAATTTTCATTTCTTTTGGAATGGTTTCTGTATCATTTGAGGCGCCTCCGTAGCCAGGTGGGAAGGAGCAGCAGTGCGTATCACACGCTTCTTGATTTAGACCGGGGTTCGAGCCCATCACCACCAAATACGGAGGATAGGGAAAGGTCAGGGAATGACCACCACATAACCCCGGAGCAACATGGCCTTAGTTGCTAATGCTCCTAAAAACCAAAAATAACAATATAACTGTATCATTTGAATATATTTCTGGCCATAACTTATTCCAGCTTCTTTGTATTTTATGAACTGGAACATCATTCCAGGCATCGGCAACACTGAATATTGCATCTTTTATAGTGTAGCCTTTCCAAAACTCTATCAAATCTATTTTCTCTCGAAACAAGTTTCTGAATGAACATTTTGCGATAATGATGTTTCATACTTTCAATCACGCCTTGGTCCATTGGTTGAATGAGAGATGTCGTATTTGCTGGCAGAAAGTGGCATGATATTTTGCCATCATCACTTTTTAAATCACATATGTGTATGGGATGAGAAGGCTGTTGTTATTTAGTTTTTAGGAGCATTAGCAACTAAGGCCATATTGCTCCGGGGATATGCAGTGGTCATTCCCTGACCTTTCCGCATCTTCCGTATTTAGTGGCCATGGGCTCGAACCCTGATCTAATCAAGAAGCATGTGCTATGCACTGCTGCTCCTGTCCACCTGGCTACGGAGGCGCCTGGATGAGTAGGCGCATTGTCCATCAGTAGCATTACATAGTTTGTTTGTTTGTTTGTTATTTGGTTTTTAGGAGCATTAGCAACTAAGGCCATATTGCTCCGGGATATGCGGTGGTCATTCCCTGACCTTTCTGCATCCTCCGTATTTGGTGGTGACGGGCTCGAACCCCGGTCTAATCAAGAAGCGTGTGCTACGCACTGCTGCTCCTTCCCACCTGGCTACGGAGGTGCCTTTTATTACATATTGTGGTAAACCTTTTGATCCCAAATGTGAAGATACATGCGGTACAAATAATTTATGAAACCAATCATGAAATATATCTTGGCTCACCCACACATTGTTTTGTGAGAAGTATTTAAATGGCAAAGCATTTAAATTAATATTTTTAAATGATCTAGGCATTTTTGGTTTTCTTATAACAACCAAAGGCAATTTTTGACTACTGCTGGCATTAGCACATACCATTATAGTGATACAATCTTTTTGCATCTTATATCCCAGTTCCATATGTTCAGTCATTGAGGCCAGTGTCTTTTGAGGTAGCACTTTTCAATTAAGGCCAGTCTCATTGCAGTTGTATATTTGGTCTTTAACCAAACTTCAATCTGCTATTTCCTTCTGTAGTTTATCATAATAAACAGAAATTGCTGCATTATCTGCACTTAACTTCTCACCCTGGATTGATAACTGTCGAATACCATAGGAAAATTTAATTTTGTCCAACCATCTGATGCTAGCCTTGAATGAAGGATCTCTGCCTAGTTTTTTATTGATTTCAATGGCTTTTTCGATTATTATAGGTCGCGACAATGGAATTCCTTGGCTACGTTTTTGAAACATTGCAGTATCCAACTGTTCATTTTTAGCAAGCTTCATTGTTTTACGACTTTTAACCTTACCATCAGCGGTTTCCATTTTTGCCAGGTGGTTTTAAATTTTGTCTGCATCAAGCATAATATCATTTACTGTTTTCTTCCTATTCCATAAACCATAATTGTAGCACTTTCACCTTTTCTTAAGACGATTGATTATTTCAATTTTTTTGTAATAATCCCAACACTATTCGCTTATGTTTCTCTGTCATTTCAATTGGTTTACTAAATAAAAGTTATTAAAATGTGAAAGAAGAGGTTAAAGTACAACCATATACAGTGAGTTGCATACAAAGACTGAGTGACACATGGTGCTCACAATGCATTACGGCGTAGTGGAGTTAAGTGAGGGTTAACAGAGACTGATGGCAAATAGCATGACGGACAATCAAAGTTCTACTGTACTTAATATTTGATGACTTTAAAATGATAGGAATGTTACTTGGAAAAACAAAATTGTCTTGCTTTTTGTGAGTGGGACAGTTGGGCAAAGATCAACTGGGATGTCAAGATGTTGCCTTGCTTGTTTGCAGGGTGGTGTTATTTGTTTCCTGACGAAAAAGGGGCTCAGAGAACATAATTCATAAACCCCTGGTAGACCCAAACTGGGTTTGATGAAACAGTTTGTGAAAGTTTTATCTCAGGAAGGTCCCTGCTTCAACTACCTTTTTAATAAATTCCCATTGATCAGATCGATGGGGATTTATTAGAGATACTTAAACAAGAATTTTTGTTGATCCTCAAATTCGAAAACTAATGAGGGACCAGATTTTGAGGGAACTATCAATAAAAAAATAAAAAATAAAAAAACCACCATGGATTAGGTGTCTGTTGTTGAAAACTTAGGGCACAACAAGGATCCAGACTACAAGAATATAGTTAAAAATATATTAGTAAACTTCAAGAATCTGGGCTATAACATGAATGTCAAGGTATTTTTCTCAATTACTTCCCAGAAATCTAAGCAGTGTTAGTAAAGAGCAGGGTAAGATTTCACCATGGCATTAAAGACATGGAGACAAGGCACCATGGTTGTGGAATTTCAACATGATGGTTGACTATTGCTCGATGCTGAAGAGAGAGAGAGAGAGAGAGAGAGAGAGAGACTGTAAAGTAGAAAGAAAGAAATGAAAATTTGACCCATCGTAGATCAGTTTTTAAAATGAGGAATAAGTGTTCAGTGGACTTTTTACCACACTGCTGCCATTTTAATATTGTTTTCAAAAAAAGTCTGATAAAAGTAGCATTTTCTTATAATTTCAGTGCACAAATTCTGCCAAAATTAATCAAAATTTGTGAAAAATCAAATTTTCTTTTGTGACTTTCTAACACGTTGGAAACAACAGAAGTCATTTTTGAAATCAGAAAATGATTCAGAAACACCTTTTCCTGAGAAAAAGTTAGTGATTTTTTTTCAAAATGCAGAGTAGTGTAATCACTGCTGATGGCTGGATCAAGAATAATGCTTTCTTGTTGCTTCTAAAGCATTCAAAGAATTAATCTTGGAAGCTACTAGGCTTTTCATACCAACAAAGAAATATTGTTCAAGATTTAAGCCTAATTGGATGTCAGATGAACTAATTAGACATGAGACAGAGGAGAAAAATGCATGGGAAACATACAAATTAACATGTGACACAGAAGCATATGATAGATATAAGCTGGTCTGTAACCAAGTTACAAAGGAGGTTAGGCAGACAAAGGCAGATTACGAGAAATCTTTGGCACAGGATGCAAAGAAAACAGCAAAGAGTTCTTTACTTATGTAAACTCTAGAAGGAAGGGGATGAATCAGATTGGTCCACTTAATATCGATCTTAGAAAAGCCTTTGATACTGTTGCACATGGAAGACTGCTGCACAAATTGGAGCAGTATGGCATTGGAAGCAAATTACTGCTATGGATAAAGGAATGGTTGAGTGGGAGAAGACCGAGAGTGGTAATCAATGGCCACAGCTCTTCGTGGACTAATATTATTAGTGAAGTCCCTCAGGATTCAGTTTTGCGTCCATTGTTGTTTTCTGTATTTATAAATGATATTGATAGTAATAGTAATAGAGGCATGTGATGCAAGAAAGCAAGTGTATGAGCTTATGCAGCATCAGCCAAAAAAAAAAAAATCACTCCATTCCCTCCAAATGCCTGTCCAGTTCCTCCTTAAATTTATTCAACCTATCAACTTCCACAACGACAGATGGAAGTTTGTTCCAGCAATTAACCACCCGCTGGCTAAAGGCAAATTTCCGCACATCTAATCTACATCTGTCCTTTCTTAATTTGAATTTATGCCCCCTTAGGTTCCTAATCTGAATAAGTGGAAGAATCCCATCAGAATTCAGTGTGCTCAACCCATTCAAGGCCTTATACACTTCAATCAGATCACCGCGCAGGTGCCTAGTCTCCAGCAACTGCAATTTGCAGAACTTAAGCCTCTCTTGATAAGAGGATCCCTTCATTCCCCTCACCAATCTTGTTGCCCTTCTCTGTACACGCTCAAGTAAATCTACATCCTTCCTAAAATGAGGCCTCCAGACCTGTACGCAGTACTCAAGGCGTGGCCTGACAATTGCCTTATACAGAGGGATAATCACCTCCTTTTCCCTGCTAGCAAAATTCCTATATATCATTGATAAAACCCCATGACCTGCCCTGGCAGCCTGTCTGCATTGCTCAGAAAACTTCATATCTGCCTGCACAATTACTCCCAGGTCTTTTTCATTTTCTACCACCTTAAGTGTAGTACCACACAGTTGGTACGTTTCTCTGGGATTACTTCTACCTATATGCAGTACTTTGCATTTGTCAAGGTTAAACTTCAGTTGCCACTTCTTAGCCCATCTGCCCAAATTATCCAGATCCTGTTGCAGTAGCACACTGCCATTACTGTCATTAACAACCCTGCCAACCTTTGTATCATCTGCAAACTTCGACATTAAGCCTGATATACCTTTATCAATATCATTGATAAATATACAAAACAACAGTGGGCCTAACACCGAACCCTGTGGGACCCCACTAATAACATTAGTCCAAGAAGAGCAGCACCCATTGATTACCACCCTCTGTCTTCTCTCACTTAACCATCCTTTTATCCATTGTAGCAACTTACCCTTAACACCATTCTGCTCCAATTTGTGCAATAGTCTTCCATGCGCAACAGTGTCAAAAGCTTTCCTGAAATCCAAATATATGATATCAAAATTATTTTTTGCATCCAGTTCCTTTGTAACCACATCATAATATCCTATCAAATTTGTCAGACAAGACTTGCCCTTAACAAACCCATGCTGTGTCTGAATTATTGCTGCAGTTTTGTCTAGATGATCCTGCAATGCATCTTTAACCAGTGACCCCATTATTTTTCCAGTATTTCCACTATTTTTCCATTATATCTGTGTGACACCACGTCTCTGATATCCCAACAATATCAGATGATGATGGTATATCAGGCTTAATGTCCAAGTTTGAAGACAATACGAAGGTTGGCAGGGTTGGTAATGACACTAATGACAGTACACTGCTGCAACAGGATCTAGAAAAGTTGAGCAGATGGGCTGAGAGGTGGCAAATGAAGTTTAACATTGACAAATGTAAAGTACTACATATGGGAAACAGCAACCCCCGAGCAATGTATCAACTCTGTGGTACCACACTGACAGTGGTAGAGAATGAAAAGGACCTAGGGGTAATTGTGCAGGCAGATATGAAGTTTCTGAGCAGTGCAGACAGTCTGCAAGAGTAACTCATGGTGTCTTGTCAATGATATACAGGAATTTTTCTAGCAGGGATAAGGAGGTGATTATCCCCTTATATAAGGCAATGGTCAGGCCACACCTTGAGTACTGTATACAGGTATGGAGGCCTCATTTTAAAAAGGATGTAGCGCTGTTGGAACGAATACAGAGAAGGGCAACAAGATTAGTGAATGCAACAAAGGGTTGCTCTTACGAAGAAAGGCTTAAGTTTTGCAAATTAAAGTGTCTGGAGACTAGGCACCTGCAAGGTGATGTGATTGAGGGTTTTTTTTTTTTTTTTTTTTGGTAGTTGTTGGCGCATAGGCTTCTGTGGCCATAATGCACCTCCCAAGGTTTTTGCAGTACTTTGATCCAAGCCCAAGGCGGGAATTGAACCCGCGACCTTTGGGTTGTCAGGCAGGCACTTTACCCACCCGGCTAGCCCGGTCGGCTCTGATTGAGGTGTATAAAGCCTTGAGTGGCTTGAGCATGCTCAATGCGGATGGAATTCTTCCCCTTGCTCAGAATAATTGCCTGAGAGGGCATAAATTCAAATTGAGGAAAGATGGTTGTAGGATAGATGTGCGGAAGTTTGCCTTTAGCCAGCGGGTGGTTGATTGATGGAACAAACTTCCATCGTCTTTGTAGAAGTTGATAGCTTAAATAGATTCAAGGCAGAACTTGACAAACACTTGGCGTGAGTGGATGGGTGAAATAAGGGTTTTTTTTTTTTTTTTTTTTGGCTGATGCTATATAAGCTTGCTTTCTTGCATCATGTGCCTTTGCTAATGCTAATATTGCTGTATAAAACAGTCGTCCAATAAATCCACAAATGTCTTCCTAGTATTGAGTGACTAACCTTCAAATTCCAGTCAATATCTGGAAAGTTAAAATTCCCCATCATAAGACATTCTAATTTACTGGCCCACTATATATAGTTGTACACTCTGTATAGTTGTTAATTATACTTGTCACAGTAATTAGGCCTACAACACACTCCTAATCTCATTTTTATTTTTCCAGTGGTATTTGAAATATCTAAAAGGCAACCCCCGTATAACACAGTACTTTACAATACAGTTTTGCTCTAACACAATTGATAAATTGCGGCAATCCTCGCACAACACGGTACTTATATAACATGATTTTGCTCTAACATGGTTAGAGAATTTTGATAAACCTCGCATAACAGGGTATTTTTGAGCTTTTGTGCAGGGGAAACCTACTATTATGTTGGATGTAATTTTTCAACATTTCCAATCTTTTTGAATCCCCACTGTTGACTCACTAGTCAAAAAAAAATTATTGCGAAATCCCTGTATTTTATTTTGTTGGGAAATTCCTGTGTTACATTCTGTGCTATTGATCTTGTACTTGTTGAACTTTTGGAAAAATCTAGATTTCAAAGTTTTATTCCTATTGGATAGCACACCAGGTCATCCAAAAGATTTAAGTCATCCAAATGTTGAAGTTGTTCCTAACGCCACAGTTGTACTGGGTTAATAGTACTTCTTTCATTCAGCCGTTAGATCGAGGCATTATATCCACCTTTAAAACTCATTTCAAATATATTGCCTTTATTTCAAATAAAGGCATGGAAACATTTCTCAATTGTGGGCTGTTTCAGAATCATAGCTTTATTGCTCAAAGAAGTAAAACCTTCAATGTTAAATGTGTGTGTAAAAATTTTTGACCAGAATCAGTTGATTCAGGAAATATAGTCGAACTGGCAGAAAATATAATCGGTGCAATAGTAGAACTTGCTACGTTGGTAGGAAGGGAAAGTTTTGATGATATGACTACTGAAGCCCTCGTGGTAGCACAGTTGACAGAATTGCCCTCCTCCACACACCAGCTTGAAAAGACCCGAGTTCGAATCCCGTCGATGAAGGGAGGAATTTTTATGGGTCTTTTTCACAATGTGGCTGAGTTAGTCAGGCTCGGGCGAGGGTAGCATGGTTTTTATTCCCGGAAACTACAGTTTTTCATCCATCAAAACAGAAAATCTAACTCATGACACGCAACTTAAAGACAATATAAACAGAGCAACATGCCCTTAGTCACAGATGCTCCTAAAAAATAAAAAAAGATATGATTACTGAAGACGTTCAAGAATTACTGGTAGAAAAAGAAGGCGGCATAGCAGATTTGGTGCAAATGCCATCAGAGGTAAAATTAAATCAATTCAGATGATGATATAGCAGATGAAAATTCTAAACTTCCAATTTTACACTAAAAAGCATAGAGGAAGGCATAAAGTTAGCCAAGCAATTAGCATCTTATTTTTTAAATGCAGATTCTTCAAAGAAAGGAGCCCAAAGTTCAAAAGGGAGCTTCAAAAATACTTAGTTCCATACGATGAAATTCACAAAGATTTTTCAAGCAAAAAGCAAACAAACCCAGATTACTGATTTTTTTTAAATAGAGCAGAACATACACAAAATCCAGAATGGTGTATTTTTTGTTAGTTTTGTTAACAAAATAGTGTATTTTTGAAAACTTTTGGAATGTAACCTCCCCCTTTTTTTGTACTTTTTCTTAGTCCCATATAACACAGTTTCGCACAACACATGACATTTTACAGGAACCCAATAACCGTGTTATACGAGGGTTACCTGTATCAGCAAATATTCTTATTTCAAGTGTTAAGAAGAAACTAACACAAATTACACTATATTGTTCAGTAAACAATAATCTGTTATCATTAACAATTTTGAAAATGATCACAAATTTCCATCTGAAACCAAGCAAGCAATTTATTATTGAGTGTCAAGGTATATTTTACAACAATGTATTTTGCCTTATACTCTATTAACACATAGCCTAGTGACTATGTAATGTCTTGGAATAGTTACATCAGATAAATGGTCTCAAAAGTTACTTAACAAAAAAACTGATCTAAACTTACAAACTTATCTTCTCCTTCCAAAATTCTGTCTAACTTGTGTTTCAATTCAGCTTTAGTTTGCTCTTTCAATACTTCATAACGCATACGAGCAACAGCAGTCAGTTTTAAGTCACTTGGAGAGGGTTCATATCCTCCTGATTTACTTTTCAATGAGAAGAACTCAACAAGAGACTTAATGGCATAAGGATTATATACAACATCAAGTGAATGTAGATTCACAATTAACCTAAATTAATTAAAAAAAATAAAGTCATACACTGAATCATAAACATCACAAAAGCATAAAAAAATTACTTAATCTATGTAAATAAAAAATAAAATTTATTTAAAATTCCAGTATGAGTCCAATGTTCTTCAGAGTATGGCATAAGATCTAACACTTAATAATGAAAATTCATAAAAAAAAATAAATAAAATAAATAAATAAAAAAAAGCTAAAATAGATCAATCAGAGTGCAAGTCTACTACAAATTAAGATGTTTGCAAGTAGACATATTTATAATGGTCACACTTGATCATGTTATCAGTGGGGAATGGGCATCTACCAACATGCTATAGCACCCTATCAAACAAAAATTAAAAATAAAAATTAAATTATAGGACACTAATTTTAATATTCCTCCAGTATGGTCTTTACTTTTGATCTGTGTTACTGCTGATTATTTTTTTAATTGGGGAAGAATAGCAATAAAAATTTATTTTATGGCTCTATGACCATGAAAAAGATGCATTGAATACCCACATCTGTGTGGTGTGAATTTTCCATGGAATTCATATTCTGGTTTCATTTTCACATATATCATTGCTACAATCTTTAGCAACAAAGTAGTTTGGATTTTTTTTTTTTATAATAACAAGAATGCTATTATTCAAGGTGTTATTCGCCATTTTAAATTATTCTAGCCTTTTTTTTCCCCTAAAAATTACCAATCATTAATATAATCAGAATATAATCTGAAGCATATTAATATATGCTTCAGAGAATATGAAATGCAAAGCATTTTCAAATTATTTTCTTCATTTATTTATTTTATAATTTAATTTTTTCCTCATTCTGTTGAATTACACAGTAATTTTATTTTCAAAATCTTATTGGTTCACATGAAGATTTTGTTGAATTTGACTATGCCCATTTATGCAAATTGTTTACCACAGAACAATCACATCGCTCAACAAATTCAAAGTAGTATAATCTCCTTTCATAAATAAATGCTCTTAAAAAGTGAAACACTTACATATTTAAAACTAATCAAACCTTTTAACAATAAACTCTACAAAATTCAACAGAACTGTATTTTGTAGATTAAATGATTAGTTGCACATGGCAAACTAATCAATTACTAGTAACAGCAATGGTGCACTAAACTTGCCCTAAATTGCTAATACTATTTAGGGGGGGGGGGGGGAAGAAAGCACTAAAATTAAGATATTAAAATTAAACCTTGGTTACACAAATCATGTACTTAAACAGTGCCAAACGTTAAGTTATAAAAAATGAAGTCCAGGTATGTTTTTCTACCTAATGTTGTAAACATGTACTTTTTATTATTATTATTATTATTATTATTGGCCATATGGTACAAGGAAGCCTGAGGCTTGTGCTGCACCAGCCAAAAAAAAATTCCCAGGTTACCCCTGAGAGAGAAGTAGAAAGGAATCACCAAGAAAGAGAAGAATGATGATATCCAGCTCAGGACCCTGGGTTTGCCAAGCCCATACTAACCAGATGTGAGCCCCCGTGGTGATCACTACCTAGCATTAACCTTTAAAGCATATCATAAAATTCAGTAGGTCTGTAATTAAAAAAACCTCTCAATACTTGAAAATCAACACAAACTTGAATAAAAACCAGAAGAGTAAACTTATCAGAAAACCAAAAAACACCTAATTATGGAAACTTCCAACTAAATCAGAAGAATTGGCAGGTATGTAGAAGCCACAACAGCAAGAATGGGACATATCTTCCGTGCAACAAATAGTGCAAATGCTTACAGAAACCAGGAAAGGGATTACATTTCTTGGACCTAACAAGACCACATGAATCTTATCTTTAAATCAAAGCATCCATACAGTGGGACCAGGCCCTGCACATTAAAGAGTAGCTTGCCTTTGTATGCCTCTGAAAGAAAAGCAAACTATTTTCTTTATTATTTAATGAAAAGCATATAGTGACAAACTTGAACTGATGAATAAACATCACATTTTTATAAATCAAGATAATTAGATGTAGGTCACTCCTCCATATTAGCAAACACAAAAAGGACAGGGCGATGTCTTTTTTATGTTAAAATGGATGAATTGTATTGGGTGTTTAGTGGCAAATTGTACTTTTCAAGATTTGTGGTGCAATATTACTGTCTCATAAGAAATCTAGGTATATTTTAAAGTCACAACAAAATCGAGTATAAAAACCAATTTGTTTAAGAAATGTAGAGAATTCTGTTAAGGTTGGTATTTTCTCTATTATCACATGAAGTGTAAAGGGTTCCAGAATATGTGATAGGGATTGAATAGTGAATGCATATTGCAATCTATGAGAATGAGTCAAGAGTGACATTGTAACACTGAGGCAAGTCTTTCCCATTAAGCAAAAAGTTAGACAGGCATGACCAATGTGTGCCAAATGTGGTATTTATGCACATGTATGCTTTGATAGTCCCTATCAGAGACAGTAATTTGGAATCCCCTCTTTTTGATTTTCTCTGGCTTAAAATCTGTCTATACACCATTCTGACAAATTCATCTGCTGCCTATATTGTTCAGCAACCTCCACTAATCAACTGGAACTCTGACTTCCTTTCTTTGAAACTCCACTTTCTCCAGTCCAACTTTGTTAATAGTTAGATAATTTTCCTTGGTGACGTTAATGTTCAGAACTCCAGGTTGCTTACTTTTTCTAGTCGCATGGACACAGTTGGTCAATATGCTGAGGCCTTTCCAATTACTAATGATCTCACACACACACTGTTCATTTACCTACCAGAACACCAGACAATTCTAACCACATACCCAACACACTCTTGATCTTTTTCTCATGAACAAACCTTCAAAGCACACGGTAGAGTGGTCCTCTAGCCACCTCAAGTCTGAATTTGGTGATGTTGTCTTCCCCAATGGAGCATTTCTTTCATAGCCATTCTCAGCCACGTGTTGTCTGGAATTACAAGAATGCAAAATGGCATAGTCTGCAAGATTTCTATTCTTCTCCTTGATTAGCTTACTGTTAAATCTTGTGACATCAACATTTGCTCAGATTGTGTCAGTGAAATTCTTGTGGGTATGAAATCCTTTATCCACACTCCAACTTAAAATCTAATACTTAAAAAAATCTGAACCTTGTGTTTTCACTAATTGTGCTAAGAACGGCCTTAGGCACAAGCAATATACAATGAATACTGTATATTGCAACTGCCTCAGAGTAGAAAACTTGCTTCTTGTCCAAATGGTAGTCAGGCATTCTGGTCTTCTGCCAAAGCCATTGGCCACAAATTTACCCATCTATACCCCCACATAATTTAAAATGTGACAGTTCTGTTGCCTCCTCAGCTAAAGATAAAGCTGACTTATTAGCATCCCACTTTTCTTCTAATTCTTGTATTGATGATCTAGGTAAGCAACCACCTACCATTCCCAGTACAACCCACTCAGTATCTCCTGTAGTCTTCTGCAGAAGAATTTTAAACAATCTTGATGCCAAGAAAGCTCCAGGTCCTGATGGTATTTCTCCACTTGTTCTCAAAATCTGTGCACCTGTTCTGAATCACCTATTCATGCTTTTTATTCCACTGATGATTTTCCCTCTGCTTGGAAATTTGCTCATATCCAACTAGTACCTAAAAAAAAGATGACAAATCAATCCCTCTCATCCAATTATTGTCCAATGGCATTTACTGCTAATCTTTCCAAAATAAGGGAGAAATTCATTAACCACTTAATTGAGAAATTCATTAACCACAAACATCATCAATTTCTTAAATGCTGCTCTTGAGGTAATTCATCAATAAGGCAAAGATAACTTAGTTAACTACAATCATTCAAAAACACTGTCTTGTCCTGTCTTGCATCTCACAAAAAGGATTTTACGCTGCTCCGACAAGATGTGCCTGAAAAGTTTTAGGACAACATTCATAAAAAAAATCAAAATCCAAAGGGGGAAAAAAATTTATTTACCATTTAATCTTCAAATTATAGTCCCCATAACTCAATACACCACTTTGCACAGTCATAACAAAATCCCAGCAAAAGGGGCACCATTTTGAGAGGATTTCAGAGATCGAAAGCAGCATGATGAGGGAGTTAAAAAGGCTTCCACAAGATCACTTGTCCTGTTTAACTCCCTTATCATGCCAGTTTTGATCTCTGAAATGCTGTCAAAATGGTGCCCCCTTAATGTGGGATTTTGCCTTTGGGAACAGAAAATAATCATAAGATGCTAAACCCGGTGAACGGTGCTTGCTTTTTTGATGATGGCTCCGTTGAGTGAAGGCGCACCGTCATGAAGCAAGAACCACTGACCTGACTCTGCTATATCTGCTCTAACATGACAAGACATTCTTTCCAACACTCTATCCATCATTCTTCTATAATAATTAGCAAATAGTTTCAACAGCAGCCAATGTAATGTGCTAGTAGTATTGTTTAAAAAAAATCAGTACTGTAACTTTTCACACACACCTTATATGTTTGTTTTCAATGACATTCAGATTTCTAGATAAGACCATATATCACTATTAGGAATTACCTGACTTCTAATCTCTCTTGGCATAACAACCCCAGGGGCTCACATCTTGTGAGTATGGGCTTGGCACACCCAGGGTCCTGAGCTGGATATCATCATTCTTCTCTTGGTGATTCCCTTCTACTTTTCTCTCTCTCTCTCTCTCTCTCTCTCTGGGTAACTTGGAAATTTTTTTTTTAGCTGGTGCAGCATAAGCCCCAGGCTTCCTTGCACTATATGGCTAGTAACAATAATAATAATAAAAAATAACAATAATAAGCATGTCAGAAATATGGCTGCTCCTTCTTCTTCTGCATCTAAAAAGTAGGCTTTCTCTTTATCTCTGAGTGTTACTTTTCTTCTAAACAACTACTCACTCTGGACAAAGATATAGAAATATTGTTCGTACATGTGAGGTGGTGCACTCCAAACCCTCCATCAGGCTTCTAAGGTCAATTTAAAAGATGGCAATCATAGTAATAGTAATGGAGGCATGTGATGCAAGAAAACAAGTGTATAAGCTTATGTAGCATCAGTCAAAAAAAAAAAAAAAAAAAATTTCACACATGCAATCCCTCTAAACATTTGTCCACTTCCTCCTTGAATTTATTTAAGCTATCAGCTTCCACAACAACAGATGGAAGTTTGTCCCAGCAATTTACCCCTGGCTAAAAGCAAATTTCTGCACATCGACTCTACAATTGTCTTTATCTCAATTTTAATTTATGCTCCCCCTCAGATTCGTAATCTGAACAAGCAGAAGAATCCCATCAGAATTCAGCATGCTCAACACATTCAAGGCCTCATACACCTCAATCAGAGCACCTCACAGGTGCTTAGTCTCCAGGCGCTGCAATTTGCAGAATTTAAGCCTTTCTTGATAAAAGGACCCCTTCGTTCCCCTCACCAATCTTGTTGTCCTTCTCTGTACATGCTCAAGCAACTCTACATCCTTCCTAAAATGAGACCTCCAGACCTGTATGTGGAAAGAAGGCGTGGCCTGACCAATGTCTTATACCAGGAGTAGCCAACTTAATTTGTGATGTGATGTACTTTTTTTTCTTCAAAATTAGCCATGATCTACCATCTCAAGAATTTCATTGCACATGGTTAAAAAAGTTAATCAACACGTATTGAAAAATGTTCATAAATTGTAAAATTAAATACAATTCAGAATCCTTATTTTAAATTTATACGTATTTAATTTTTTTATTTTTTTGAAGACTAAATGTACAAGTTATAATAGTGCATTTAAGTCTTCAAAATATTATCATTATCTTCACCATTTGGAATCTCTCATATTGTGGAATTAACTTCACAATCATGATGGCATGGCTGCATTATCAGGGTACCTCTGCCCGCCCACCAATGAGTGAGCCAACAAACTCCAAAAACACATCTGGGTGGTGGTGCCCACCGAGAATAAATAACAATAGTCTCCTCTACTAGATAAGCGTTATTTATTTGAAGTAGCGCAATACCTGGTATCTCATTGTGAAGGTAGCCACAATATGAGATAAAATCAAACGATGCAGTTACACTACTTATGTAGTTTAAATTTATGGGTCAACTATGGTGTATTTACACTGATATTATAAAGTTAAATTTTTAATATATGTGAAGTTTGTGTCTTCTTGTCATCTGCCAAGCTTTCAAAATCAGGGATATATTGTGATAAGGCCAACCATAAAGAATCTTCTGTATGGAAGTCTGTAAGAGTAGAGCGATTCTTCGTCTTTATATGTTTCAAATATGAAAAGGTGGATTCACATAGATATGTGGAACCAAAACAGGAATTTAAAAGTTCACTGCATTTTTTTTACATTTGGGTACTTTTCTTGGCAAACGTATTTCCAAAAGTCCTTTTCTGATGATCTGGCTTTTAGGAAGATATCGTTTTGCAATGTAATAATTTCATTTTCAAGTAATATTTTCTCCATGTGAAAAATGTCAGCTATTTTTTTCTGCAATTTGTTTCGTATCTAAGTCAACATTAAATAGATAAGAAATATATTGAACAATGTCTTCAATTGTTTCAAAATCATCCACAACTTTCTCAATTTCAGAAACATATTTCTCACTATTAAATTCAAAAACAGGATATTTTTACAAATGTTCTTGCATATTGGCAAAATGATCGCATTTTTTTTTTTTTCTTTGAGATCCTTAGCCATTGCCAAAAATTGATATTAACAAGTAATTGACAACTTTACGAGTTAATTCATTCCTAGCGCAAGCTTGAAAAGCAAAAACTCGTAAAGCGGGAATTTATTTCCAATAGACAATGTTAAAAATACAGGTTACATTCTCAACAATGAAATTAGTTAGCTAATTAAAGTTTAAACAATGACTGATTTAGCCAAAGAAATGAAAACGTAGCCTGTAAATTCAAGCAAATTTTAATAATAAAGAAATTATTTATGACTTACAAATATGGAAAAGGTAAAGAAAGCCAACACGAGAATGACGAGAAACATCGGATAACTTACGCGGAAAATTAGTTTCCTGATACAGCACTCTAGCGCTGCTCGCTCGGTAAACAGACGGTACGTGTTATTGGTCTGGAGCAAAGTTGAGAATGATATATTGATTGACAGGTAGGCGTGGCAAACAATGTGTTGATTGGTGCGCAAACACAACACAATAATCAGTTTAGTATCACTTTAGTAGCACTCAGAAGCACTAATGGTACCTTGCCATAATAAATGCTTTCCATAAGGGTGAAAAAAGATCAGGTTACCTCAACTTGAATCCCGTGGGAGCTTGAACCCCTCCCGAAATGGAGGGGATAACCTAACCTTTTTTCTTTAGAATCATGGGTGGACTAGTGCATAAATTGTTTATTAACAAAATATTAATTTTTTATTACTGTACTTTTATTTTTAAGGTCAGGTTACGAAATATAACGAAAAATAAAGAAACTTTTTCCTTTTTTCGTAACCAAACCTAAATCAACAGTATAGTAAAAACACTCATGAACTCCAAAAATCTGCTTTTAATAATGAGAAAAAAACATAATTAAGAACATAAAAATGAAAAGAATGAAACTTTTATTAATTTAGTTTTCATCAAAAAATCAACTGTTTTATTTTCCTTAATATCTTCCATCTTTAAAAGATTCATCGCTACTATTACCTGTTTACCGTTCATCACAAAACTATTATGCACCATTCTTTATTCATAAATACACACTATAATGCCAACCAATGACTACACAGTAGCTTGTCGTCAGTCGCACCCACCACCAATCATTTAGTTTGCCACGCCTACCTGTCAATCAATATATCCTTCTCGATTTCGGCTCCAGACCAATAACACCTATCGACTGTGAACCGAGCAAGCAGCACTAGTCCAATGTCACAAAACTAATTTTCCGTATAAGTTATCTGACGTTTCTCGTCATTCTCATGTTGGCTTTCTTTACTTAGCCACAAATGTTAAAGAATGTTTATTCTTCATCATCATCGACTAAATGCACACTCGTTGATCACTCATTATTGGCTCTGCGCTCGTTGGTTTGTTGCACAAGGAATCGTCTTCTTCAGAAATGCTTCAAGAGATGTTTGTTTCCAAGATAATCTTCTCTTTTCTTTATAAATTTCAATAGCATGTATAAGCATTTTTTAACGGCACACACATATTGCAACTATCATGATTTGCACGGAATAACAAGTTTAAGAAGTTTAAAAAAAAAAAAGGTTGAAGAGAAGATTCTGAAAATTTATTTATGTTTTTTATATGAATGAACATTTCAGTGAAGGAGGAACACATTTCACGATAATAACGTAAAAAACCACACCATTCCACTTATCGGTATTTTTGCAAATGCAATAAGATCAAGTTTACTACCAGTTTATAATTGCTTGCAGCAACAGAAAAGTCCACTAAACCAGAAAGTACAAATTGTTTCTATTGTTTTATGGTCGTGACCTCCAGAAATGTGCTCCAGAAAAATGTCACAAAGCCAATCAAAATTGGTTCTTATAACAGAACATATGATAATAACGAAAGTATAGTGCATTTTAATGATTTGAATTAGTAACTAATACAATTTGCACTATAAAAACGACCTTTTAGAGAGTTATATAGCAAAAATTTCAACTTCCGAGGTCATGGAATGAATTACTAAAAAAACATTTTTGGTAATTCGTTCGTTTGTTTGTTTGGTAAAACAAGGTTCACGTTACAATATTTTCACGATATGATGGTGTCACTGGAATGGATTAATATCGTAAAGCGGGGTACACTGTATTGTATAGCTACACATGTGGTTTGAAATGCGCTATTTATGAATGTTTAACATTCATTTTTTGCAATTAGCATTCATATTTTCAATTTTGTTGATACTTGAAAAAAAAAAAAAAAAAAACTGGTAACCCAGGAACTCGTAAAGCGAAAACTCGTAAAGTGGGAACTGCCTGTATCTGCAGAAATACTAATAATCATGTCGTGCACATTTTTTTTTTTTTTTTTTCCTTGCAATTCCAAATTCAGATCACTTAATTTACTGGTAAAATCTGCCAAAAAGCTAGTCACACAACCACTCCATATCTTGTAGCTGCTGATAATCATCTCCCCATTGATCAACAAATTTTTTAATTTCATTCAGCAAATTTCGAAATCTCCGTAGATACTTACTAAGACTGAGCCACGTCACATCTGTGTGTAATATCGGATCTGGTTCATTTTCGTTGAGTTGCATTTTTGAAAAGTCTCCTGTGAAGAGATTGTCCTCTGATGGAATTTATGATTTTGAAAGCTATGTCCATAACACTTTTAGTATTTAATCTTTTGCTGGCTAACACTTGTTGGTGGATGATACAATGGTAACTCAAAAAATCTGAGAATTCATCATCCTATAGGCACAATGTGATGAATCAGTTAAGATGCCCAGTCACTGCTAAAGCAATGACTGGGTATCCTAACTCCATCTGTTGTTATTAACATAAGCTTAAATAGTGGTAATTTAATTTTTTCAATAAAATTTTTGAATGCATTAAATATATCAAGACCTCTAGTTCTTTTAATGAAACCATACCCAGCAGTTCTTCTCTAGTGGCAGAATCATCGAAAACCATACGAATAAAAACGAGCAATTGAGCTGTATCACTGACTTCTGTAGATTCATGCAGTTGTAAAGGACACACAATTAGTAAATGAGCACACAATTGTTTGCTCATATTTTTACTCATTTTTTCGATGCATTGCATCACAATATTTCGAGATAATTGCTGATCTTGAACTTTTAATAACATTTTTGTTCTTAAAATTTTCAAATGGAGTATCTGTTATTTTTAAAAATGCATCTTTGATTAATTGACCATCAGAAAATGGTTTGCATTTTTTTGCGAGATGACTCACTTTAAATGATGCTACAGTTACTGCTTTAGATTGTAAATTAGGTGTAATGAAGAAATTTTGTTATACAAATAATCTAGATTTAAGCTCTTTTAATTTATTTTTATTAAGTCACTATTAGGCAGAAAATCTGATTAGTATTTACCATGGAGTGAGTTGAAGTGCCTTTCTAAATTTCCTTTTCTGGGTGTGGCCACAGAAGCATTGCAAATAAAACAACAATGTTTTTCTTTTATCATTACAAAAAATTATTCTAGTTCCCACTCTTGATGAAAATGATACGTTTCACTCTTTTTTGTAGTATTAATTTTAAATCAAAAGGTATTAAATTAACATAAAGTACTGTCCAGTTATTAATATTAACTAAGCTAAATAAAAATTCGATACATACACTATGCTCTCCACAACGCAACTGTGTTAATTTTCGCTAGGGAAGCCTAGCGGTTGCGCAGCAACAAGAGAAGTTGCATGCTTCAATTTGTAATTTTATATTTGTAATAAGCTTATGCAGTGGGGCACATAATAATAACATTTAGATTTTGACTAATCCATTATATATATATTGTAAATTCATCATGATCGACCAAAATTAAAATCGCAATCAACTGTTAGATTGCAATTGACCTGTTAGCCACCCCTGCCTTATACAAAGGAATAATCACCTCTTTTTACCTACTGGCAAAATTCCTGTATATCATTGACAATAACCCATGACCTGCTCTGGCAGCCTGTCTGCATTGTTCAGAAAACTTCAAATCTAACTGCACAATTACTCCCAGGTCTTTTTCATTTTTTACCACCTTAAGTGTAGTACCATACAGTTGGTACGTTTCTCTGGGGTTACTTCTACCCATATGCAGTACTTTGCATTTGTCAAGGTTAAACTTCAGTTCCCACTTCTAAGCCCATCTACCCAAATTTTCTAGATCTTGTTGCAGTAGCACACTGCCATTACTGTCATTAACAACCCTGCCAACCTTTGTATCATCTGAAAACTTCAACATTAAACCTGACATACCTTCATCAATATCATTGTTAAATATACAAAACAACAATGGGCCCAATACCGAACCCCAGGAGACTAGACTAATAACATTAGTTCACGAAGAGCAGCATCCATTGAATACAACTCTGTCTTCTCCCACTCAACCACCCTTTTATCCATTTGTCGCAACTTACCCTTAATACCATACTGCTCCAATTTGTACAGTAGCCTTACATGTGCATCAGTACTAAAAGCTTTCCTGAAATCCAAATATATGATATCAAAATTATTTTTTGCATCCAGTTCCTTTGTAACCACATCATAGTATCCAATCAAATTTGTCAGACAAGGCTTTCCCTTAACAAATCCATGCATTGTCTGAATTATTACTGCAGTCTTGCTAGATGATCCTGCAATGCATCTTTATCTGGGGAAAATAATCAGTGACTTGATTATTTTCCCCGGAAATCATCAACAGTTGAACCATCGATCAAGTGGACCAATCTGCTTCAACCCCTTCCTCCTAGAGTTTAAAGAGGTCCTTGCTGCTTTTCTTAGCATCCATTGCCAAAGATTTCTCGTAATCTGCCTTCGCTTGCCTAATCTGCTTTGTGACTTGATTACAGACTAGCTTATATCTGCTATAGGCTTCTGTGCGTCACCTGATAATTTATATGCATCCCATGCATTTTTCTTCTCTGCCACGAGTATCATTAGTTCATCTGACATCCATTTAGGTCTATGCCTTGAACAACATTTCTTAATCGTTATGAAAAGCCTATTAGCTTCCACAATTAGTTCCTTGAATGCTTCCCACTTAGAATTTGCTGTTGGTAATATCATCAGTTGGTCCCACTATACAGAATTTAAAAACTGTCTGAGACCACTGTTTATGGAAGCAAGAACCCTTCCTTTTACCCCTGATAGTAATTATATCTTTAAGTAAATCCCACATCAGTACACTATGATCACTACTACCTAGTGGTTCCTTTATCTGCAAATTCTTAATGCACGAATAATCACTGCTTATAACCAGATCAAGAGTATTACACTTTCTGATTGCCTCTCGAACATGCTGCTGCACAAACCAATCATCCAAGAAATCCACAAAAGTCTTGCCAGTGTGCGAGTGACCAACCCACAAGTTCCAGTCAATATTTGGTAAATAAAATCCCCCATTATAACACAATCTGATTTACTGGCCCATTCTATTTATTTATACAATTATTCCGTATACTCATCCTACTCTCATTTTTGCTTTCCCAGTGCTTATGTAACACCAAACTGACTCAACAATGCACTGACCATCTATGTCTACTCGATGCACTTCCTTAGATTAATTAGCCATGTTAATTAGTGACCCATGTCTTACAAAATCTCTCTACTCTGCCTCAGATATTCTGTTTCTGCTACATCTCTCTCTCTCTCTCTCTCTCTCTCTCTCTCTCTCTCTCTCTCTCTCTCTCTCTCTCTCTCTCTCTCTCTCTCTCTCTCCTAAGCCAGTCCGAACAAGTGCTGCCACATCATTCAGCATTTATTTAATGACCGAGCATCCAACTTAAAGAACCAAGTTCTCTTCTTCCTCACTTATCCCTTCAACTTTCTAGAAAAACTTTTTTTACATGCATTTCCTGATAATTACAATCTAAAGAAATTCAAGTCTGATGTCAAGTATTTCCCTCTGTCTTCTTAACCTTCAACCTGTACTGAATACTATCAGTTCTAATACCTTTCATGTTTGAGGTTTCCATTAAAAAAAAAAAAAAAAAGCAGGGCACTGCAAAAGCACACTAGAAAGATTTTGTTCTGTAAATAATTCTAAGTTATATAGCAAAGGTTGTTATGTAATCAAAAATAATATAGGGATTTGAGAATGCCAAAATGCCATGCAGTAGCAAATGCTTTCTCAACAGCATTGATAACTATAACCAGGTGTTCATTTCCAATAAAAGTATTTTTCTACGTGATTCAGCTTTTATCAAGAAATCCAAGGGGGACCTCATTTTATGAAAGCCATGTTGAAGATTATTCATGAGATTCTGAAATTCAAATACCATGTAAGTAAATTATGAATTATTTTTTCTAACAAACCTTATGTTTATTTTCAATGACACTCAGTTTTCCAAATTGTCAGATATTGGTGTTACATAACCACATATAACTTGTAAAAAATAATGGTCAATAATTTATGAAAATTAAATAGTCTTTTCTGGGTTTCAGACAGAACAACTGAGCATCTTCAGGAACTGGGATAAACATTCTTGCTGAATATTCTATTATAATAGTTTAGTAAAAAAATGCAAAGCAGTGTCATCTAAGTGCTTCAACATTACATAACATATACTCTATTTATTGATTCCCATAATTCAAATATTGTAAGCGATTGGTTATAAGGGAAAAATAGTAGTGTGTGTGCAAATTTATATTATTGTTTTCTGTTGAAGTTTTCGTTTTTTTAAAAGATTCATCATATGTATTGATACTTGGGAGAATGCATCTCCAGGATTTTCAATATCATAAGAAGGGAGAAACTGGAGAGGTTCATATAGTTGGTAAACTAAATAAAGTATCTTCTTTTTCTTGGCTCTTTCTTAGTATTTTTAAGTAAGAAAGGCTACTTAAATGAGAAATATACAGCTATCTACGAAAAATGAAAATATCAATCAGTCAATGGAGAGAAAATGCTATTTAAGTTAACAAGAATCACTTTTCCACAGAAATTCTTGGAACCAAGACCAATGGCTCAATGGAAAAAATATTCAATAGATAAATGTCACAATCCTGCATGATAATGACCATTACTCCAGCATGCAGATGTATAATACAAACATAATAAAAATATAATCATAGGGTGTTCACGTAAGTTTAATTCAATTAGTTTATTTAATTTAAAGGAAATACATAGAGTATTTTTTTTTTTTTTTTTTATTATTATTATTTACATAAGCCAGGTGCGCATTATAGCCTAAGTTGCTGATGCGCCAATAAAACTCAACATAAGCCAGGCCTCAATTAGCATATTACCTATGATCAGCTGAAGAATTAACAGGTTTTCTTTCATAAAGAAGCTCAAAAAGGGGACTCTCTAAAGATGCTTCTGTAGGCTTTTGAAAGAAGTGAAAAGATCTTGGATAAGTAAAATTGGCATTAGCACATTTGGTCAAGCTATGGTTAGATTCCTAAAAAAAAAAAAAATTAATTAAAAATTAATATCAAGTAAAAATTAAAAATTCTGAAAATCCTCTCTTTCTTGCACAGGAAATTTGTTAAGAATATTATGTATTTGTGAAAACAAATACATAATATTCTTCTTATAAATTTGTTTGAAATATATAAGAAGAATTTGTTAATTCTTCTTATGTATTTCATTTAAATTGTAAAGAGAAATTTTTTTAACTCACACAAAGAAATGTAGCACCTTTTGAAATTAGTATTAGTAATGGCCACATAGCACAAGGAAACCTATGACTTATACTGCACCAACCAAAAATAAATAAATAAATAAATAAAACATACAAATAAAATAAAATAATAATAAAAAAATACTAACGTATAGGTAAGTGCAAAAGCATCAGTTAACGTAGCTATCTACCAAAGTAGTTAAGTTAAATTGGCATCTCATATTGTGAATACCTTTGAGTTGCCATGGTATTGTACTACCTCAAATAAGTAACACTTCGCCAGTGGAGAAGACTACTGTTACTTATTCTCGGCAGATACCACCACCCAGATGGTACCATTTCAAAGCTTGTTGGCTCTTCATCAGTGGATGGGCAGGTAGTCTTCTCCATTGGCGAAGTGTTACTTATTCGAGGTAGTACAATACCATGCAACTCATTGTGAAGGTATCATTTCTAACCATGAAAATTTCATCCTCATTCATTTTACTTATGCCTCTCAGAGCCTTAAACACCTCGAGTCTCCTCTAAGGTGCCTAGTTTCCAAGCTCTGCAACCTGAATATTTGAAGTCTTTCCTCATACGGATGCCACTTTTGCCGATCTCACCAGGTGGTGGGATCAGTAAAAGGTTGGTTGGTTTTATTTTTTATTGGCGCATTAGCTGCTGAGGCTATAATGCGCCAAGACCAGGTCGTATATAAAAAAATTTTAAACTTTCAGTGACCTACTTAGTTAGGTCACTATGTCAAGATGTAAAACATATGTATAAAAGAAAAATGTAAATTTTATATAAGAGCAAAAATGTTTATTGACTTTAAAAAGGTAAAAACAGCAGACACATGGTCATTGTCAGATAAAATCTGACTGAGTGTATACGGCTCAGTCAGATGATTAAAAGCGGTAAAACGGATATTGCTAAAATCTGGACAATCAATTAAGATGTGTCTAAAGGTTAAAATTGTGCCACAGGACTCACACATAGGAGGGTCATCAGCCCTCAGCAAAAATGAATGTGTCAAATGACTATGTCCTATGCGGGTCCGGGCAAGAACAACTTCCTCCTTACGATTCCTGCGCAGACTAGACTGCCACGGTTCAATTACAGGCTTTATACGATATAGTTTATTCCCAGTCTGTCTATTCCACGAGTCCTGCCATTGGGAGTGTATCTTCTGCTGTATTGTTTGCCTGTAGTCTGTATAGGGGACTGACAGGCAGCGATTGTTATTGGGGATTGCTGATTTGGCTGCGGTGTCAGCCAAATCATTTCCTTAATCCCAACGTGGCTCGGAATCCAGCAGAAGCGGATATCATATTCACGTTCCCGGAGGAAGTGAATCTTCTGCTGGATACTAGACAGAACCGTATGAGCATTATATCTCACAGATATTAAAGCCTGTAACACACTGAGAGAGTCAGAATATAAAATGAACCGTTGGTATTGGCATTCACTAATGTGATCCAAGGCTAACTCTATAGCGTGCAGCTCTGCAGTAAATATGCTGCATTCAGAGGGAATCTGCTCCGATGTAGTGCTGTCTGTAAAGACAGCAGCAGATCCCACGTATGATTCCGACTTCGAGCCGTCTGTGTAGACTGGCGCAAAGTCGGAATATTCAGTTCGGTGTGCTGAATGAAGCTGCAGGTAGACATATGATGGAGTGTCCGACTTTCCCCAGTTTCTAAGCGACAAGTCGCATGCCGGGACACGAGCATGCCAGGGTGGAAAGGGTTGCTTTGATGTTTGGGCAACCTTGTCTACCTTGATATTAAGTTCATTGAGTAGCTCTTGGAGACGAATACCAAAAGGACGATTGGCAGTCTTACTAGTATTGTACAAGTTTTCCCATCGTGGCTCAAAAACGAAGGGCCACGTAGGATGGTCTGGCAGGGATTTCAGTTTTAAAGCATACTTTAAAGACAACTGCTTACGTCAAAACGATAACGGTGGTTCGTTTGCTTCGACGTATAAACTCTGGACAGGAGATGTTCGAAATGCTCCAGTAGCGATACGTAGGGCCTGATGATGGACAGGATCCAGCCATCGAAGGGCACTGTCTCTGGCTGAAGAATATACTTGGGACCCATAATCTAATTTGGATCGCACAAGTGCACGGTAAAGCCGTAGAAGGGTGCATCGGTCTGCACCCCAAGATAAGGAGGAGAGCGAGCGTAGCATATTAAGGGCTCTTGTGCACTTTGTGCGGAGTTGACGAATATGATCCAAAAAGGTCAGTTTTTTATCGAATATGAGTCCCAAGAATTTTGTGTTCGCTGCTACTGGAATAGCATTTTGTCCGAGCCTTAATTCAGGTTCAGGATGAAGATTACGCTTGCGACAAAAGTGTACGCAAACGGTCTTCTCCGGCGAGAACCTGAAGCCATTAGCAAGTGCCCAGGAATTCAGACTATCAATGGCTTTCTGCAGTTGTCTTTCAATAACCCTCATGTTGCACGACTGGCAAAAAATGCTAAAGTCGTCCACATAGAGGGCACTGTTTACAGTTGGAGGAAGTTGTTCTGTGATGGAATTAATTTTGATGGCAAAAAGCGTGACACTTAATACTGATCCTTGTGGTACTCCCTCCTCTTGGCTGAAGGAACGAGAGAGTGAGGATCCCACACGAACTTGGAAAGATCGCTTGGCTAAAAAGTTTTTAATAAAAATGGGGAGTTTCCCCCTAAGACCAAGGCTATGCAGATCTTTTAAAATGCCAAATCTCCAAGTTGTGTCATACGCTTTCTCCATATCAAAGAACACCGACACCAAGTGTTCGCGTTTTAGGAAAGCATCCCGGATGGATGCTTCCAATCTAATAAGATGGTCCAAAGTGGACCGGTTCCTTCGGTAGCCGCACTGGATGTTGGAGAGAAGGTCATTTGATTCGAGATACCATATTAAACAAGAATTAACCATTCTCTCCAGGATTTTGCACAGACAGCTAGTCAGAGCAATAGGACGATAATTGGTGGTGACTTTTGGATCCTTTCCTGGCTTAGGAAAGGCAAGAACGATTGCCTTTCGCCAGGAGTCTGGAAACTGTCCTTCAGTAAAGATTCTGTTATACAGAAGGAGCAGACAATCCATAGATTTTGGTGAAAGATGTTTAATCATTTCATAATGGATGCCATCTGGTCCAACGGCACTTGCTTTGGATAGAGCGAGGGCTCTTTTCAGTTCCTGAATAGTGAAATCCCCGTTGTAGGGATAAAAGCTCTTAGATTTAAAGTTAAGTGCCTGTTTTTCGATTTTATATTTCAGGACCAGGAACTCTGGGGAATACGAAGATGTTGCAGAGATGTTAGAGAATGTTTCCCCAAGAGAATTGGCTATTGCAGTTGGATCTGCAATAGCGCATCCATTATAATCTAGGATTGAAGAAGGGTGGGATGTATATTTTCCCTTCATTTTCCGGATTTTATCCCAGACTACCTTAGAGTTGGTAGACTGGTTAATAGATGACGTAAAACGGATCCACGATTCCTTTTGACTCTGACAGCGAATGTAGCGTGCTTTGGCTCGTGCAAGCTTGAAGGCTATTAGATTAACAGTGGTAGGATAACGGCGGAATATCCCCCATGCTTTGTTTTGAGCCTTTTTTGCTGCTGTGCATTGTGAATTCCACCAAGGTTTGGGAAATGGTGGAAACCGGGCAGATGTTTTTGGGACAGCATTCGCAGCTGCTTGGACAGTGACTTCTGTGATGTACGTTACTGCGTCATTGATAGGCTCCTGACTGACTGTACTGAGGTCAAAATTTGCCTGATGTTGGAAGGCATTCCAGTCAGCCTGATCAAACTTCCACCGTGGTAACCTAAAAGGAAGACACGGTCTCCCGCTGTGTAACAAGGTTATCACAGGGAAGTGATCACTTCCGTATGGATTCTCCTCCACTTCCCAAGTGAGTGAAGGGAGTAGAGAAGGGGAGCAGATAGAGAGATCAATGGCAGAAAAAGTACGGGTAGGCATGTGGAAGAAAGTATTTGTTCCACTGTTTAGAAGGGAAAGGTCATTGTCATTTAGCATATGCTCTATGACTCGTCCCCTTCGGTTGATGTTAGCACTACCCCACAGGGTGTTATGTCCATTAAAATCCCCGAGAAGTAAGAAAGGGGGAGGCAACTGCGTTAGAAGATCATCAAGGTCTTGCTGGGAGATGTCAGTCCCAGGTGGCAAATAGATAGAGCAGACGGTTAATAAAAAACCCACCGTAAGGCGAATTGCAACAGCTTCTATGCTAGTTGTAATTAGCAAGGGCTGCACTGGGGTCTGGTTACCCACAAGGATAGCCACTCCCCCATGTACAGAGCCATCTGCAATCCTATCTTTACGAAAAATTGTGGTGTTATGCATCGTGGGATCGTCATTTGCCTTTAGATATGTCTCCTGCAACTGGCTCGTGCTTTTGCAGGAGGGCCTTGATGTCATCAATATTTCTCCGGAATCCACGACAATTCCATTGTAGGAATTTAGCCATTATTTTGGCTTGGTGGGTCCATCAGGCGGCTTCCGAGGTGCTGAGGGCTTACTTTTGTCAAGCTTGGATTTGTCTTTTTTGGGGAAGAATGGATGCTGTCCCGTGTCCATTTCTTCCTCCGCAAAGAGTTCCAAGACTGAATCTTCGGGTACCTCCTTCTGCTCGACATCCATCTTTTCTTGGGTACTAGGGGGGACTTCCCCTTTCTTATTCTTTTCTTTCATAATTACCCTTGTTACTTGTGGAGCATTAGGAGGTACCGATATAGGAGTGGCAGCTGATTGGTCCTTCTGTGCAGGTTTTTGAGAACTTAAGAGGTAACGCGCGATGGGAGTGAAAGACTCCTTTGGAGGAATGGTCATGTCCGTCTGAGTTCCGACGGAACATCTCCCTGCTACCTTCTGGGCGTAGGTAGGTTTGTTGATGTTGAGCGGTTTCACTGCTTTCCTTGCCTCCTGGTACGATATGTTTAGCTCTGCCTTCAGCCGTTGTATTTCTTTTTCTTCTTTCGACCTCTGGCATGCTCGTGAGTAGGCCGGGTGTTCTCCCTCACAGTTAATACAGGTGGGTTTTACGGCTGAACATGCTGTTGTTTTGTGGTCCTTTGCACCGCATCGAGTGCATGCAAGGACTCCACGGCAGGCCATTTGAGAATGTCCGTACTTCTGGCATTTAAAACACCGTAAAGGGTTCGGAACGTACGGACGCACTGAACAGTTGATGTATCCAGCTTTAATCTCATCAGGAGGTTTGGGAGAGTTAAAAGTCAGGATGATGCTCCTGGTTTTAACAATTTTTCCATCCCTTCGCGCAGTAATTCTCTTGACGGCAAGAACTCCCTGGGGTTTTAATTCGGAGCAGATTTCCTCCTCGGTTACGTCGAGAAGGTCCCACTCCGAAATGACACCTCTCGATGAATTGAGTGTTCTGTGTGGTGTCACTGTTATAGGGATTCCTCCGATTGATGTTACTCGGAGTAGATGTTCTGACTGCCTGTCATTTTTTGTTTCAATCAAGAGGTCCCCAGAACGGAGCCTCTTAACTGACTTGGGTGAACCTGCTAACCCATCCAACCCTTTTTGAATGAAAAAGGGGGACATTTTACCAATTGGTGTCTCATTGGTAGAATGCATAATTAAAAACCTTGGGACAGGCCCTGATGGTAATTCCGTCCGCTGCCTCTTTTTAGCAATAATACTATCTGTTTCCTTTTCATTGATTTCAGATAGGGACCGGGTTGGGGCCCCTGAAGAAGTTTGTTTATCAGGATTCATATAGGTTTTATAAGTTTCAGTGCCCGGGCTCCCCACCCACCACAGAGCCCAAAGGGATGCCCACTACCCGGCATGCAATAAATGCGCTCGGGAGTGGGACGCCAGGGCTACCCAGACACTATACCCGCACCGCCGCCAGCCTGAATCCTGTCCCTCGGACCATGAGGGTAGGGGCGTGGCATTAACACGGTTGACCCTCGCAGGCGAACCTACTAGCTGATTGATCCTAGCCGGGCCTTCCAGGACCACCCGTCTTGTCGAAGCAGGGACCAAAGTGGTGTATTGAAGCTGGGCCCCTCAACAACCAGGATCCCCCTTTCCGAATTTCCATGGGTCGCAGCGCACGGCAAACATGCCGGATTCCATTGATGTAAGCCCGGAACCTAGGCTGTGGGCGTTGGATCCCAGTGATGCTAGTCTGGAAGTCCAGCAGCGTCACTGGGAGGTCCCCTCACCACGTACAGGTGCCCACGTCGAGGGGATCAGTAAAAGGAAAGATGGGTAACCAGGTGAGTTAAACATCTTTGGACCCTTTCAAGAAGAACAATGTCTTTCTTTAGATGCAGCCTCCAGCTTGAACACAGTATTCCAAGTATGGTCTAACAATAGCTTATATAATCCCTTATATAATGGGATTATGATGTCCTTATCTCTAAAGGATAAGGTGTTATAAAGGAATTTTTCTTTTTCTAAGGAGTGTAAGCAATTCAATGCCTAGATTAAGTAAACCAAAACAAATCATAATTGTTACTATTTAGAAACATCCAGCCAAAAATATGCAACAAAAAGAAGAATTTGTTAATTCCAAGTTAACAAATCATAGTGGGATACTTCAGCACTTAATAGCATAAAATAAAAATATTGTAAATACAAGAAAGAAGTGGTGACCTTTCATCTCAAATATACAAATTTGTAACCAAAAGTTATGAGAATGTTTTAAAAATAAAAAATCAATTAACTTAACTAATTTGACATTGTAACTTAATACACCAGGTCCAGCAATTCTGCTATTGCTGTGAGCATATGTAGAATTTTTTTATCATAATACCATCAAGTATCTCCACAAGGTGTAATTAAAACTCTTTCTCGTGAATTTTATCTGATAAAATATGAAATAACAGAATCTATAAGGGAAATCACAAACATTTTTTTCTTTGCTAGAAACTGTGAGAGAAAGCAATGTGTGGATATGCTGCCAGGATAAACCACCCACACTCCATTTTGCCATTTCTCTGAACTATTATTTTTTGTTTTTCATGATTTTTTTTCAATATAGATTTTTCCACAGACAGTTTAAAACCAGAGAAGGAATAACATTTAAATTCATTATATTCTACAACAGTACAAAATTTTTTTTTCATTGTTTAGCATTATATTCATTATAGTCTTAAGCTTCACTGAAACATTTATATGGGGAAAGATTTGGCCCTTGATGCTTGTTAACTTAGTGTTTTTACAATACATCCATATGAAATAAAGTATTTCAAAATAACAACAAATCACAAAAAAATAAAAAAATGATAGACTGTTTGTAAACACCCACTAATTAATAATGCCTAACCAATAGTGTTGAATAAAATTTAGGAATGGAAAAGACTAATAATAAAATATTTAATACAGTTAAATATTTTATATGGTTAAAAATATTAAATATATTTTTTAAAAAGTGTACATTGAACTTATTTGGTAAACATCTGGACAGAAAACTCTGGAAGGCAAGCACACATGAAAATGCAAAGAACCGTATGAAGACTGTGGGGTGAAAAGTTTTATCATGCATATTTAAGTTCCCAATATATCAAAGTTATGAAGATTATATTGTAATTTTATCAAAGGAAATATGGTCTTTTTTTCTCATATTAACAAATGTTAATATGAGAAAAAAATTTCTCATATTAACAAATGTTATTTTACATTAACAAACCTTTTTCTGATCCCTCAAGAGAATGATACAAAAATAAAAACATTTAATCTAGATCAGAGAACACTAAATAAAACTTAATAATGTGACAGGTGCTCCTATCATTTAGGCCTTGACCTTGAAAGAAAAATAAGTGAAAGTTAACATAGATGATCTGACCATTGAGTGAAGTAAGTCTAATTGAATCAGGTACAGTGCTCAATTGTCACACATTTGGAGTGGTTGACTCCTAACATTTCCACTTTTGAATTAAGATATCAAAATTAAAATTGACTCTTGCTCACTGAAAGGAAAAGGCAAAAGGACTAAATTCTGTGTAAATTTCAGGCGAACACCATCTGCACCACACCGATTATATCAAGTAGGAAAAAATGTCACATATTCAAGCTAAAAATGGAAAAGAATCCCTAGACAATAAACTCTTTACAATAATTAGCATTAGTAGAGGCACACGATACAAGAAAGCAAGCTTATGTAGCATCAGTCAAAAAAAAAAAAAACTCTTTCCATTTCACCCATCCATTCATTCCAAATGTTTGTCTAGTTCAGATGGAAGTTTGTTCCAACTATCATATATCGCTGACTAAAGGCAAATTTCTGCACATTTATTCTACAATTGTCTTTCCTCAATTTGAATTTATGTCCCTTCAGGTTAGTAATCTAAGCAAGAGGAAGAATCCCATCAGCATTGAGCTTGCTCAAATCATTCAAGGCTTATACACCTCAATTAGATCACCTCACAGATGCCTAGTCTCCAGACAATGCAATTTGCAGAACTTAAGCCTTTCTTGGTAAAAACAACCTTTCATTCCCCTCACCAATCTAGTTGCCCTTCTCTGTACTAGTTCCAGCAGCTCTACATCCTTCATAAAATGAGGCCTCCAGATCTGTATGCAGTTCTCAAGGTCTGGCCATTGCTTCATACAAGGGGATAATCAACTCCTCATCCCTGTGTATCATTGACAAGACACCATGAGCAACTCTTTCAGCCTGTCTGCACTGCTCAGAAAACTCCATATCTCACTGCACAATTAACCCCAGATCCTTTTCATTCTCCACTATCCAGAGTATACTACCACCCAGTTGGTACGTTATTCTGTGGTTACTGTTACCCATATGCAGTACTTTGCATTTGTCAATGTTTAGCTGCACATGGTCCTCCATGTGCAACCAAAACAGCTCATACTTGGTGAGGCATGGAAGCTACAAGATTTCTAAATGTCTTGTGATATCTGGTACCAACATGTAACCAGCAGATCCTTTAACTCCTGTAAGGTCCATGGTTGAGATGCAGCAGATCGGAGTTGCTGTTCCAACACAAGTCACAGATGCTTGATGAGATTGATGTCTGGGGATTTTGGAGGCCAGGGCAATACCTGGAAGTCTTTCTCGTGTTCTGCGAACCAGTCTCGAACAATCGGGGTGGTGTGGCATGGCGTATTATCCTGCTGAAAGACGGAACTGCCAGAGGGTAAGACCGTTGCCATGAAAGGGTGTACCTGGTCAGCAATGATAAATAAATAAATAAGATCTTTATTGTACAGTTCACCGGTACACGCAGGTACCACGACCATACAATACCCTTCACGGCACCATGCCAGGGGTTAACAAGCGGCAGAGATAATAAAGGAATTGTAAAGATTAATTATAGGCGAATTATATTAAAAATAAATAAATAAATAAAATAAAATAAAAAAAAGTACTCATAGCAGATAACAATGACTTGAAAGGAAAACTAATACAAAATAACAAAACAAATTGTGATAACAAAAGATTTTCCTCGAGTCCAGTTTTCTGAGAGTCTCTTGCGATCTGAGATCTGAGATCAGTTGGTAGTTCTGGAGACCACGTGCAGATCTAGGATGATCCGTCTATACTTTTTATCATCTATGATTTTAAATAAGTCAGCATCCAGGGATTGAACCAGATGGAGCTTCTGATAAGGGAGGAACCGATCTTTCAAATGTAGTCTCGAAGGAAGAGCAAGAAGCTTGGGAGTGGAGCGGACACCTGGTTGGGGAATCCGCCAGCACACGGTGTCCCAAACGTTGGGTGCTGAGACTCTCCCAGCAATCATTTTTATGGTGAAGATGAGTCTTCTCTCGTGCATTAATGCTGAAAACCTGGTTAAATTCAGCGCGTTGGCCATCGGTGTTGTGCGCTGCTGTGGTGGGAGATGACACTTCCAGGTTGCCCATTTCAGGAGCCAGTATTCAGCGGCTTTTAATGGTTTAATTGTGGTGTCTGCAGCTGAGCCCCTCAACTCTACTCCATACAGTACACTTCCAAAAATCATCATCCTGATATACATTTCTATCAGGTTTGTGTTGTAAATGTGTAGCAAGTGCTGCTTGGCAACCCACCGTTTCTTGTTGAATTTAGCACAGAGTTCTTCTATATGATAATGGAATCGTAATTTTCTGTCAAAGATCACACCCAGATCTCTTTGCTTTTCAACGCAGGGGATCGGGACTCCGTCAATTGCAGGCTGAATTATGGTTGGTATGGGTTTAAGTGAGAATACCATGATGGCAGATTTCTCAGGGTTCACTTGCAGGTCAAAATTCGAGAGGTACTGCTGTACTTCTGATAAGGTCTTGTTGATGGTTACTGTGGCGTTTTTGGCTTCATCGGTCAAATTTATTTTTGGGAAGATCTTTAAATCATCTGCATATGATATCATATCTGTTCTATTGTGTATTAGTGGGTAGATGATAGCAGTGAAAAGAATTCCGGACAGGACTCCTCCTTGTGGAACGCCTGCTTGTAAATGTCTAGTATACCTTTGTTTAGTATACCTTATCTAGTATACCTTTGATGTTTAGGTATAAGTATATTTGGGTCTAACGGCTCCTGGGATTTCTCCCATCTCCACGTATGTACATTGCATCGGACAAGCCAGGGATTTAAAAGTATATGGGTAGCATGTTGTGCCCTTGTTCATCCAGACTGTTAGCCACCGGCCCCTAATGGGACCTGACGTTACCATGCCATGCCATGGGGAGGCCAGCTGGGTGTTATAGTACTGTGGCAGATCTTGACACCTACTTTCCTGGGATTTCAGTAGCGGACCTATTAAAAAAAAAAAAAAGTGCTTGCAGTTTGTCATAGTGTTTGTTAAAATAATTTAGAAGAAGCTTGCAAGAGGCTATACACTGAAATGATATTTTTTATATGCCTAAATGGGTTGGGCAAGAAATTTTGATGTAGTTAAATTTGGATGTGTAGGGCTGAAAACACCATGAGAGATGTTTAGGTAAGATGTCAATGAGATTAGGAGCCCAAAAGAGTGATGCACAGCTAAGCAGTTTAATTTTGAATTTAAATTTTGGTTGTGTGGAACATACGTTGTGGTGTTTAGAAGTAGTGGGGGAGAGAGAGACTGAAGGCTAGGGGGAAAAGATAATGGATGGATGACTGGACCCAGGGTATCCCAGCATGACACCGCCACCACCAGCTTGTTTTTGTCCCACAGTGCATCCTGGCACCATCACTTCCCCAGGTAAACGACACACACGTACCCAACCAGCCACATGGTGCAATAGGAAATGTGATTCATCAGACCAGATGACCTTCTTCCAATCACTCAAAGTCCAGTTTCGCTGCTCGTATGCCCATTGTAGGCGCTGTCGCTGGTGAGCCGTCATTAGCATGGGCATTCAGAGGGGCCTGTGACTACACAGCCCCATTTCAGCAGGGTTCAATGTACTGTGTATTGTGACACATTATTCCCGCCACCAGCATTCTAATTACCGGCAAACTGCGCTACAGTTGCCCTACTGTTGCCAGGCCTTGAATGGGTTTGAGCACACTGAATTCTGATGGGATCCTTCCACTTGTTCAGATTACGAACCTAAGGGGGATTAAATTCAAATTAAGAAAAGACAGATGTAGAATAGATGTGCAGAAATTTGCCTTTAGCCAGCGGGTGGTTAATTGCTGGAACAAACTTCCATCTGTCGTTGTGGAAGTTGATAGGTTGAATAAATTTAAGGAGGAACTGGACAGGCATTTGGAGGGAATGGTGTGATTTTTTTTTTTTTTTTTTTTGGCTGATGCTGCATAAGCTCATACACTTGCTTTCTTGCATCACATGCCACTACTACTACTACTACTACTACTACGTACCATCTGAGAGTGCCTTAGCTCACCTCGAGTATGAATGAGCCGTGGTTGTCCAACACCTAACCGGCGGTTCATCGGTTTTCCCTCCTCGGACCACTTCAGGTAGGTACTAACCATGGCTGACTGTGAGCAATCTACCAGCTGTCATTTTGGATATGCTCTGACTAAGTTGCCTAGCCATTACAATTTTGCCTTTGTTCAACTCGCTTAAGTCCACTGCTTTTCCCATCTGAAGAACAAGAGTAACACTGATTAACGGATCTCAGTATGGGTATTTTTTATACAGAGTCCAGACCTGCGCATGTGCCATAGTTCACCTGCAGTTGCTTCGATTTGCATAACGACTCGCTGGTCAAATTGTTTTGGCTCACTGGTGTATTTCTCCCATCTATAGATCAGTTATTTAATGCCTTGATCATAGAAGTCCGCACTTTTTGCCAGAAACCACGAATCCACTTCACTGGTGACTCGATAAGACAAATGAAGGCGGCACCCATGCAATGGTTTCTTCATTTCTCAAAAGAGGAAGACGTCTGACAGTGCCAGGTTAGGAGAATAGGGTGGGTGTTTCAGTAGTTTGAAGCTTCGCACAGTGTAAATGACGGTGATATGAATGTTCCTACTATCCTAGCTCCATTGCTATCTATTTTTAGTCTTTATTTATTTAAAATACTCCTTTCTCTCCCTCCCTCCCCATCCTTAATTTAATACCTCCCCCTATACTATGTGATTTTTCCAAATTTATTTATTGAATCATTCAAATCCTATCTATACATAATTAAATCCTACACTAAATTCTACATATTAATATTAAATATATTTACTTTAACTTTATCCTTATTTTTATCTAAATAAATTACACTGCATTGGGACTACCTTGTTCATACTGCATTAGAATGTGCTAATTTAATTTTCATTGCTTTTTGGCCTATCACTTTTCTTCTACTACAAAGGAACAAGTATAGAAACAGTTCCTGATACATGGTCAGGTGTAGTCCCCTGATGAAATACCTGATCATGTATCAATATTTATTTATTTCAGCTGACATCAGATCAAGTATATTTGCCTTACCTATATTCGACCATTTTCTAAATATGTTTCCCCCCCCCCATATCTGAAGACAGCTCTAACGCTATCATTTTCTTTTCATTTTAATTTTATTTTTATTTTAAAATTTTTATTTAAATTTTATTTAAAAATTTTATTTTATAAAAATTTTACTTTACATTTCTTCCACTTTCTATTGGTTTGGTAATTCAGTCCATAATTCTCTTAATTTATCATAACCTTTAGGATATTAACCTTTTTTTTACCTTTCACAAATCTATAACACACCTTTTTCTACTTTCCAACACCCTTCTAGTTACTGGTACTATGTGTAATTTTGACATCACTTTATGCATACTTTATTCAAAAATATTAACACAAACACATTAAAGGAGGCAGCAAAGGAAGTAAGCAAACCCTTAGCCATAATTATGAGAGCTTCCTTGTTGGACTCAGGGGAGGTACCCATGGACTGGAGATGTGCAAATGTGACCCCAATTCACAAACGAGGATCAAAGGCTGACACAAGTAATTATAGAACTGTGAGTTTAACTTCTGTTCCTGGAAAATTAATGGAGGCACTGGTTAAAGAAGCACTGCAGGATGCAGGATCATCTAGACAAGACTTCAGTTATAGCTCGGACACAGCATGGTTTTGTTAAGGGGAAGTCTTGCCTTACCAATTTGATTGGATACTATGATGAAGTCACAAAAGAACTGGATGCAGGGAATAACTTTGATATTATATACTTGGAACTTAGAAAGGCTTTTGATACTGTTGCACATGGAAGACTGCTGCACAAATTGGAGCAGTGTGGCATTGGAGGCAAATTGCTGGTATGGATAAAGGGGTGGGTGAGGGGGAGAAAACAGAGAGTGGTAATCAATGGACACTGCTCATCGTGGACTAATGTTATTAGTGGAGTCCCTCAGGGTTCAGTATTGGGTCCATTATTGTTTTCTGTATTTATAAATGATATTGACGATGGTATATCAAGCTTAATGTCCAAGTTTGCAGACGATACGAAGGTTGGAAGGATTGTCAAGGACATTACTGACACTATGCTGCTGCTGCAACAGGATCTGGAAAGGTTGAGCAGATGGGCTGAGAGGTGGCAAATGAAGTTTAACATTGACAAATGTAAAGTACTAACATATGGGAAACAGCAACCCCAGAGCAACGTATCAACTCTGTGGTACTAACTGACAGTAGTAGAGAATGAAAGGGACCTGGGGGTGGTTGTGCAGGCAGATATGAAGTTCTCTGAGCAGTGCAGACGGGCTGCAAGAGTAGCTCATGGTGTATTGTCAATGATATATAGGAATTTTTCTAGCAGGGATAAGGAGGTGATTATTCCCTTGTATAAGGCAATGGTCAGGCTACACCAAGAGTACTGTATACAAGTCTCATTTCAAGAAGGATGTAGAGCTGTTGGAACGAGTACAGAGAAGGGCAACAAGATTAGTGAATGGAACAAAGGGGTGCTCTTACGAAGAAAGGCTTAAGTTTTGCAAATTACAGTGTCTGGAGACTAGGCACCAGTGAGGTGATCTGACAGAGGTGTATAAAGCCTTGAATGGTTTGAGCATACTCAATGCTGATGGGATTCTTCCTCTTGTTCAGAATAATCACCTGAGTGGGCATAAATTCAAATTGAGGAAAGACAGATGTAGGATAGACGTGCGGAAATTTGCCTTTAGCCAGCGGGTGGTTGGTTCGTGGAAGAGACTTCCATCCCTTGTCGTGGAAGTTGATAGCCTAAATAAGTTTAAGGCTCAGCTGGACAGGTATTTTGAACGAACAGAGGGGTGAAGTAAAAGTGGTTATTTTTTATTTTATTTTATTTTTTTTTTTGTCTGATGCCGCATAAGCTTTTTTTTTTTTTTTTTTATGTGAACCCCAAACACGAGAGGTATTAGAACCTATAGTACTTAGTACCGTGCTTGGGTTGGAGGTTGAGAAGACGAAAGAAGATATTTGTTGACATTGGACTTGAACTTCTGTAGATTGTAATTTTCAGGAAATACGTATGAAGGAAGGTTGTTCCAGAAAACGGCAGTTGAATGAATAAATGAGGAAGATGAAAAGTTGGTTCTGTGGGTTTGAAGTTGGACAGTAAATGGATGTTGGCTGGTGGCGGCACGTGTTCGGACTGTTTTGAAAGAGAGAGCATGAATTATAGAAGCCAATTCAGAAGAACAGTGCCCATGGAAGTATTTGTAAAAGAGGCATCCAGCAGAAACAGTGCGTCTATGAGAAAGCGAGTGGAGAGACTCTGTTAGAGATGAATCATTAATTAACCTAACTGCCCTCTTCTGAATGGAATCAAGAAGCCTGAGAGAGGTTTTGGGGGCACCACCCCAAATGTGGGAACAATATTCCATGGCAGGGCGGATTTGCGATTTATACAGAGTGAGCAGCTGTTTGGAAGAAAAGTAACGCCGAGAGCGAAAGAGAAAACCAAGTTTTTTAGATGCAGAGGAAGCAATATTTGTAATGTGCTTGTGCCAAGAGAGATTAGAAGTCAGGGTAATCCCCAAAAGAGATATATCCTTTTGCCTAGAAATTGGAGTGTCACTAAAGATAAGCATAGGAGCAGAAGAATCCTTTTTGCGAGATATAAGACAAGACTGAGTTTTAGAAGGGTTGAAATCAACTAAGTTGTCTTTGCCCCACTGGAGAATTACCTGGAGATTGGCATTTAAGGAATTGGTAGCAGATTTTCGAGAAGTTGAAGCTGATTGAGCAGGACAAGATTTCTCAAAACGGAAAGTTGAATGCAATGTGCTATCATCGGCAAAACTATGGATAGGATTTCCAGTCAATGGAAGAAGGTCATTGATATACAAGAGGAAAAGAGTGGGGGAAAGAACTGAACCTTGGGGGACACCGGCATTAGTGGAGAAGTTAGAAGACAGAGAGCCATCTACCATCACCCTCAGTGAGCGATCAGAGAGAAAACTGGATAGCCAATTACTAAAAACAGTTGGCAAACCATAAGATGGAAGCTTGTTTAGAAGACCTTTATGCCAAACACGATCAAAAGCCTTTGAGATGTCAAGAGCAACTACTTGTGTTTCACCGAACCTTTCCATTGAAGTAGTCCATAAATGAGTAACATAAGCCAGGATATAACCAGTGGATCGACACTGACGGAACCCATACTGGTGATCGTTGATCAGACGGAAGGTTTCTAGGTAGTTTAAGAGTTGGCGGTTAATTGATTTCTCCATTACTTTAGAAAGAGTAGAAGTAATTGCAATGGGACGATAATTGGATGGGAGGGATTTGTCACCCTTTTTAGGAACTGGCTGGATATGAGCAAATTTCCAAGCAGAAGGAAAAACACCTTTGGAATAAGAAAGTGAAAAAAGGCGGCAAAGAATAGGAGTAAGTTCAGGAGCACAGATTTTGAGAACAAGGGGAGAAATACCATCAGGACCTGGACCTTTCTTAGCATCAAGATTCATCAAAATCCTTCTGATATCCTTTTGACGGAAGACCACAGTAGGCATTGAATGGACCGTGTTGGGAATGGTGGGAGGTGTTTTACCAAGTTCATTAATACACGAGCTGGAAGAAAAATGGGATGCTAGCAGGTCAGCTTTATCCTTGGCTGAAGTGACAACAGAACCATCTGGTTTGGACAGAGGTGGAAGCAGAGATGGGCAAAAGTTGCGGCCAATAGCTTTGGCGAGAGACCAGAATGCTCGGCTACCATTAGGGCAAGAAGCAAGTTTTCTACTCTTAGCCTGTTCAAACTCTAGTTTGGACTGATTAATAACTGCTTTACAATTGTTGCGAGCTTTGGTGTAGGCAGAAAATGAAACTGAAGAATTAGAAACAAGCCAATTACGATATGCAATATTCTTCTCTTGAACAGCCTTAGCACATTTATTGGAAAACCAAGGTTTAGATAAAGGACGAGATTTTAAAGTGGAGTGTGGGATAAAGGATTCCATTCCTGCAAGAATAATTTCACTGACACGATCTAAGCAAATGTTGACATCAGAAGTTTTGAAACAGTAATCAGACCAAGGAAAAGAAGAAAAGAAGTCTCGCAGGTCATCCCATTTTGCATTCTTGTAATGCCAAACAATACGAGGTTGGGAATAGCCATGAGATAAGGGTTCCATTGGAGAAGAGACAATCACCAAGTTGTGATCTGAAGTGCCTAAAGGACCTCTCACTTCGACCGTGTACTTAGAAGGGTTGTTTGTGAGAAAAAGATCAAGCGTATTGGCTGTATGATTCGGATTGTCCGGTATTCTTGTAGGTAAATGAACAATCTGTGCTAGGTCATTAGTAATTGCAAAAGCCTCAGCATCTCGACCTGCTCAGTCGGTGTGACTAGAAAACGGAAGCCAGCTGGAGTTGTGAACATTAAAATCACCAAGGAAAATTACCTCACTGTTAGGAAAGTTGGACTGGAGAAAGTCAAGTTGCAACGAGAGGAAGTCAAAGAGCTCCAAGTGATTAATGGAGTTGGGAGAACGGTAGAGACAACAGATGAATTTGACACAATGAGGTAGAGAGATTTTAAGCCAGAGAAGATCAAAGAGAGGAGATTCCAAATTGCCAAGTCTCTGACAGGGAATATCAGAACGGACATATGCACAATTACCACCTTTGAGGCGAAAGGAATCATACAGCGAATAATTTGGGCATCTGAGATGAGCAGTAGTTGAATCAACCGATAACTGAGATTCTGTCAGAAAAAGTACATGTGGTTTGGCAGACTGCAAGTGGAAATGGACATCGTTGAGATTAGAATTGAGACCACGTATATTTGTGAAATGAATTAGGAAGTCCTTGGGAGGTTTAGATATTTTCGCAGATAAGCTTGTTCTATTAGTTTGACAATTCATGGCGTATTCAATAGTAAGAAAAAGTGGGTGGGACATGCTGTATGAAGTAATGAAATTTTTGGATATGGCGTACATGTGGTAAGAATATACCCAGATCCTTGACATAACGTGGCCTCGACAATGCTCCCCGCATACACACTACTCGGACTCCCTCCAGTCACTATCAAGGTAGCAAGATTATACACTAGCTGATCCGGAAGTTCGGTCCGGTGTACTAACTAGCGGCCGGCATGGGAAAACCGTTTTAGAGCTGTACCCTCGAAATGTAAGGAATATTGGATCTCACCACGACGTTCATCAAAACCTCAAAAGTCATCAATCATACTGCATGATGGAAGAGATAGGGAAGGGTTGACCGGAACTTAGCTCTAGAGACTAAACATGGGTTCCACCACTTCAAGCCTCCAATAAGCAAAGTGGTGGTATTTCACCGGTTGATGAGAGTCATCTACCACCTAGTACTGCCTCGTAACATAGAGGGGCGGCGTTCCTCCATGTGGTGTGGACGCCACACCTCAACCCCTGCTTACGTTGGTTCACACCTGGGTGGTCACCCACCATGTGCTTGTGCATGGAGGTTATACCCAGGATTACTAACAGTCCCACCATCGTGAAGGTGCAAGCAGAGGTTTGGCTGTCACAGACCGTCCGGACTTCGCCGAAATTGGGTCCACTTGACTTGAGTGTCACCCGAATATCAGTTCCATCAGCGTTTTAGACTCCAAGGTAGCAAGTACAGCTTGTCTGGCATATCTGAGAGAATGTCTGTGACAACCTCAAGGACCAAAGCTTGCTTTCTTGCATCAAGGCTTGCTTTCTTGCATCAAATGCCTCTACTAATGCTAATCCTATATATATAATCTTGAATCCTCTAATACTGCTTTGCGCTTTTAGATGCATCTGTAATACCTAGTACTGCGTACAGATCTGGAGGCCTCATTTTAGGAAGGATGTAGTTTTGCTTGAGCATGTACAGAGAAGGACAACAAGATTGGTTAGGGGTATGAAGGTTGTTCTCTTACCAAGAGAGGATTAAGTTCTGCAAATTGCAGCAGCTGGAGACTAGACACCTGCAAAGTGATCTGATTGAGGTGTATAAGGCCTTGAATGGGTTGAGCACATTGAATTCTGACAGGATTCTTCCGCTTGCTCAGATTATGAACCTAAGGGGGGGCATAAATTGAAAGTGAGGAAAGAGTTGTAGAACAGATGTGCGGAAATTTGCCTTTAGCCAGCGAGTTATTAAATGCTGGAACAAACTTCCATCTGTTGTTGTGGAAATTGATAGCTTAAATAAATTCAAGGAAGAACTGGACAAACTTTTAGAAGGAATGGTTGTATTAATTTTTTTTGGCTGATGCTACATAAGCTCGCGTGCTTTCTTGCATTACATGTCTCTATTACTACTACAACCTGAATTTATGACAGAATGAAACTAAAGCTTTAAGGATTGATTTTTTGATGTTAATAAGGAAATTGTTTATTATGGATAAATTAAGAGTAGCATGGTCCCAAGCACTGAGTAAGTTATTAAAATCAAACTTTATATTTTTGTATGGATTATGTTTTTTGTTACCACATGATTGTCTGTGTTTTTTAGTTGCATGATATGACTAAGATTAAATAATTTGTAAAATAATTAAATAATTAGCATATATTGATCATTACAGAAACAGAGAACTTCTTGTCATTTTTTGCCTTCAGTCTGGGTGGTTGGCCCCAGTTGAAGTCATCTGGATTGTGGGTAAACAGCGATAAGTTTTTTTTTTTTTTTGCATTTTCTTAGTTTCCTGCTTGGTATTATTTGACTGATTTGCCTTCTCTATTATTATCTTTAATATTGATTTTACACATTTTATATACATTATGGTTGTAATGCATAATTGCTCCGCAACTGCATTGACCCATAAATATTATTTACAGTTTGTTACAATTATTAACTTTCTTTCCTTAATACTCATATATATATATATATATATATATATATATATATATAAAAAAAAAAAAAAATTAAAAAAAAAATATATATATATAAGAATTAGAAATAATTAACAAAAGATATAATAAGATGGAAAAGTTATTAACAACAACGTGCCAGGCCTAATGGAAGAAAATAAGAGAAAAAGAATGTTAAGAACCTAATAAATCAAGTGGAATTAATGGCTGAATCAACAAGCCAAATCATATTTACAAAAGCTAGAAAGGAAGTGGAAATTAATGAATATTAAAAAATAGTGATAAAATAGAAATAAAAATAAAATTGAAAATAAAAATAAATTGGTACATAGATCAGGTATTTCATCAGGGGGACTACACCTGATCATGTACCAAAACACTGTTTCTATACAAACCCATGTTGATGGAGGTAGCATTAAAGAATAATAATATTGTGGGGAAAAAAAAAAAAAAAAAACAGGATATTAATAGTAAAAATAAAACCTCCAGAAACGTAAGTAAGGTAGTCCCAACACTGTGTATATTTAAGTAAAACTGTTGAATTAAGTTAAGGTGAAAAAAAAAAAAAAAAAAAATGTATAACAGGCAGCAGCATAGAAATGGGAAGTAATACAAAGTAGGGGAGGGAAAAGGTAGTAAAAAAAGAGAGGCGAAGAGAGCGAGAATAAGAAAAGAAGGAATGTCCGAATCGCCCTCGTATTGCACTAATAGTTCAACAGCCGGAAAAATAAGAGTAGAAAGTAGAAAAACGTAAAGAGAAGGAAAAGATTGTAAAAGATACTAGGCAAGCTAGGTGTGTAAGTACCCAACCTCTTAGAGAGGGCCTTGGCAGTGAAGATGTTAGTAGAAGAGGAAAACTAATACCGCTGGCCTGTGATATGTTTTTTGTTAATGTCAGATGTAGAAAATATAGTGAAAAAACAAGTAAAAAGAAGAAAAATTAAGAAGAAGAATAAAATTAATGTATTTTCCGGCTTATAAGACGCGGTTTTTTTTTCGCGAAGAAATACTCGGAAAATCACCCTGCTTCTTATATGATCGATGTCAGATTAGGCCTAAAGACTACCGGCAATGCATTTTCGATGACAGAGTGCCGGTAAACTGAGTTCTGAAAACTTCCCTTTAAAATTCACACCAATTTTACTTAAGATTTATCTGTTGAAATATATTTTTAACAATTATCAGTGGTTACAATCTATGGCAACAATACATACAAGTAATCTTTTTTTCATGGAAAATTTGTTGAAATCTGCGTGATATGAATCACGCAATCAGACGTAAGTAAAAACTTGTTTCATTTTCCCATGTGTTTGCTTCCTCTATAATATGATCTTGCACTTTTATGGTATTCCTCTATGACTCGCACTTTTATGGTATGGCGGGCTAATTAGACTGGATCAGGATTTTTCAATTCCAACCGTCTTTTACAAAGAGAAAGTGATGAAACAAACGTTTCATTATTGGATGAACATTTACCCAAGCATATACCATTAAAAAATATTTTTTTTAAATAAATGTAACTCCATTTAATTTATTTTTAATACCTACCCCCTGATTACGTCCCGTATCATGCCAGGTCACCATATTTGTTTACATCAGTCGGTAAAAGATCGCTTCTTAGTTTCACCGTAAACAGTATTGAAGGATAATAGAAGGGTTATTATTTTTTCCAAAATATGTGGCCAAAACTAGGGTGCGTCTTGTATGCCCGTGCATCTTATAAGCCAGAATGGTAAATACCTCTAAAATTATGTAGCATCAATTAGTAAAATGCATAATAAACATGATTAATAAATAGAATATAAACAGGGAGAGCTATGACGACGGTGAAGTTGCTTAGTAGGAAAAAAAAATACAGAATTTTTCTACTAAGCAACTTCACCATCGTCATAGCTCTCTCTCCCTGTTTATATTCTATTCATTAATCATGTTTATTATGCATTTTACTAATTGATGCTACATAATTTTAAAAGTATTTAATTTTATTCTTCTTCTTAATTTTTCTTCTTATTCTTCTTTTCACTTTTCTTTTTACTTGTTTTTTCACTATATTTTCTACATCTGACATTAACAAAAAACATATCACAGGCCAGCGGTATTAGTTTTCCTCTTCTACTAACATCTTCACTGCCAAGGCCCTCTCTAAGAGGTTGGGTACTTACGCACCTAGCTTGCCTAGTATCTTTTAAAATCTTTTCCTTCTCTTTACATCTTTCTACTTTCTACTCTTATTTTTTCCGGCCGTTGAACTATTAGCGCAATACGAGGGCGATTCGGACATTCCTTCTTTTCTTATTCTCGCTCTCTTCGCCTCTCTTTTTTTACTACCTTTTCCCTCCCTTACTTTGTATTACTTCCCATTTCTATGCTGCTGCCTGTTATACATTTTTTTTTTTTTTTTTCACCTTAACTTAATTCAACAGTTTTACTTAAATATACACACTGCGTTGGGACTACCTTACTCATGTTTCTGGAAGTTTTATTTTTACTATTAATATCCTGTTTTTTTGTTTTTTTTCCCACAATATTATTATTCTTTAATGCTACCTCCATCAACATGGGTTTGTATAGAAACACAGTGTTTCGGTACATGATCAGGTGTAGTCCCCTGATGAAATACCTGATCTATGTACCAATTTATTTTTATTTTCAATTTTATTTTTATTTCTATTTTATCACAATTTTTTAATATTCATTAATTTCCACTTCCTTTCTAGCTTTTGTAAATACGATTTGGCTTGTTGATTCAGCCATTAATTCCACTTGATTTATTAGGTTCTTAACATTCTTTTTCTCTTATTTTCTTCCATTAGGCCTGGCACGTTGTAGTTAATAACTTTCCCATCATATTATATCTTTTGTTAATTATTTCTAATTCTTATTTTATAGTTGTATCCTGTTCTGTAGCCTTGCACAATCAGGTACATCTATTTTCTTATCTTCTTATTTTCTTCTTTTCTTTAGCATTAGCATTAGTAGAGGCATTTGATGCAAGAAAGCAAGCTTATGCAGCATCAGCCAAAAGAAAAAAAAAAAAAAAAAAACCACTTCCTCTTCACCCCTCTGTTCGTTCGAAATACCTGTCCAGCTGAGCCTTAAACTTATTTAGGCTATCAACTTCCACGACAATGGATGGAAGTCTGTTCCACCAACCAACCACCCGCTGGCTAAAGGCAAATTTCCGCACGTCTATCCTACATCTGTCTTTCCTCAATTTCAGTTTATGCCCTCTCAGGTGGTTATTCTGAGCGAGAGGAAGAATCCCATCAGCATTGAGCATGCTCAAACCATTCAAGGCTTTATACACGTCTATCAGATCACCTCGCTGGTGCCTAGTCTCCAGACACTGTAATTTGCAAAACTTAAGCCTTTCTTCGAAGAGCACCCCTTTGTTCCATTCACTAATCTTGTTGCCCTTCTCTGTACTCGTTCCAGCAGCTCTACATCCTTCTTGAAATGAGGCTTCCAGACCTGTATACAGTATTCAAGGTGTGGCCTGGCCATTGCCTTATACAAGGGAATAATCACCTCCTTATCCCTGCTAGAAAAATTCCTATATATCATTGACAATACACCATGAGCTACTCTCGCAGTCCGTCTGCACTGCTCAGAGAACTTCATATCTGCCTGCACAACCACCCCCAGGTCCCTTTCATTCTCTACCACTGTCAGTGTAGTACCACAGAGTTGATACGTTGCTCTGGGGTTGCTGTTTCCCATGTGTAGTACTTTACATTTGTCAATGTTAAACTTCATTTGCCACCTCTCAGCCCATCTGCTCAACCTTTCCAGATCCTGTTGCAGCAGCAGCATAGTGTCAGTAGTGTCCTTGACAACCCTGCCTACCTTTGTATCGTCTGCAATCTTCGACATTAAGCTTGATATACCATCATCAATATCATTTATAAATACAGAAAACAATAATGGACCCAACACTGAGCCCTGAGGGACTCCACTAATAACATTAGTCCACGACGAGCAGTGTCCATTGATTACCACTCTCTGTCTTCTCCCCCTCAGCCACCCCTTTATCCATAGCAGCAATTTGCCTCCAATGTCACACTGTTCCAATTTGTGCAGCAGTCTTCCATGTGCAACAGTATCAAAAGCCTTTCTAAGATCCAAGTATATAATATCAAAGTTATTCCCTGCATCCAGTTCCTTTGTGACTGCATCATAGTATCCAATCAAATTGGTCAGGAAAGACTTCCCCTTAAAAAAACCATGCTGTGTCCGAGTTATAACTGAAGTCTTGTCTAAATGATCCTGCAGTGCTTCTTTAACTAGTGCCTCCATTAATTTTCCTGGAACAGAAGTTAAACTCACAGGTCTATAATTACTTGTGTCAGCCTTTGATCCTCCTTTGTGAATTGGGGTCACATTTGCACATCTCCAGTCTGTGGGTACCTCCCCTGAGTCCAAGGAAGCTCTCATAATTATGGCTAAGGGTTTGCTTACTTCCTCTGCTGCCTCCTTTAATATAACTGGATAGATCCCATCCACCCCGGGTGCCTTTCTTGTGTTTATCTTCAAAATTTTCTCCTCCACTTTACTCTCAGTTATTACCAGATTCTCTAGCTTACTGCTAGAGTTGAATACACCTCTGGCATTCCCCTCGCTGAATAACTCCTCATGTGTGAATGTCGATGCAAAATATTCATTTAGTTTGTTAGCTACCTGAGCAGGATCATCAACAGTTGACCCATCGATATCAAGTGGACCAATCTGATTCATCCCCTTCCTTCTAGAGTTTACATAAGTAAAGAATTCTTTGCTGTTTTTCTTTGCATCCCTTGCCAAAGATTTCTCGTAATCTGCCGTCGCCTGCCTAACCTCCTTTGTAACTTGGTTACAGATCAACTTGTATCTATCATAGGCTTCTGTGTCACATGTTAATTTGTATGTATCCCATGCATTTTTCTTCTCTGCCATATGCCTCATTAGTTCATCTGACATCCATTTAGGCCTAAACCTTGAACAATATTTCTTAGTTGGTATGTAAAGCCTAGTAGCTTCCAAGATAAGTTCTTTGAATGCTTCCCATTTTGTATTTGCTGTTGGTAACATCATCAGTTGGTCCCAATGTATAGAATTTAAATACTGTCTCAGACCATCGTAGTCGCCTTCACGAAAGCAATAACCCTTCCCTTTACCCCTAATGGTAGTTACCTCTTTGAGTAAATCCCACTTCAGCACACTGCGATCACTGCCACCCACTGGTTCATTTATCTGCAGATTCTTAATGCATGAAGAATCACTGCTGATAATCAAATCAAGAGTATTCCTCCCTCTAGTTGCCTCCCGAACATGCTGATGTAGAAAACAATCATCCATTAAATCCACAAAAGCCTTGCTAGTGTGTGAGTGACCAGCCCCCAAATTCCAGTCAATATCTGGGAAATTAAAATCTCCCATTATAAGACACTCTGATTTACTGGCCCACTCTATTTCCCTGTACAGTTTCTTATTATACTCATCAGAGTCATTAGGCCTATAGCACACTCCTACTCTCAATTTTGATCTCCCAATGCTTATGTCACACCAAACTGACTCGACACTGCACTGTCCAGCGATGTCGACTGGCTTCGCTTCCTTGGATTTTGTGTGTTTCTTAACTAATAGCATAACCCCTCCCCCCTTCCTATCCAGTCTATCCTTTCTGTAGACGTTGTACTCCCCAAATTCCAGTTCTGCATTCCTTATATCTGTGTGACACCATGTCTCTGATATCCCAACAATATCTGCCTTTGATGTTTTGAGCAATACCTCAAATTCATCAAATTTATTTACTTTTCTCCTCTCTCTTTCCGTTTTCCTTGTTTCCTTTTCTCTTTCTTATATTTCTTACCCTTTTATATATACTACTGCCCATATGTAAAACCCACCAATAATAGGTAACATTCAAACAATTAGAGACGAAATACTACTATATATATATATATATTTTTTTTTTTTTTTTTTTTTTTTCCACAGTGGAACTTCTCTATTACGAACTTCTATTTAACGAATTTCTCTATATTACAAATTTTTCTCAAAACATTGCACCTTGAAACAAAATTACATGTAAAATTAACCCCATATAGCAAAGTGTTAATAAACGAATTTTATTAACGAATTTTAAAAAATATTATTAAAAGCATTTTTGAAGATTTTCAAGCATTTACTGCTAAACAGCTGCTCAAATATACGGCCTCCTTCTCTCCGAAATTGGCGCATTAGCATCTGGAATTAATCATCCTTTTAGTGAATACTTGTGGCCATTGACGCCCATAGGAGGGTCTGTTTCATTTTTGTTACAGTTATAAAACCAAATGAGTTTTCTTAAAAGTGGTCATAAACTTTACAATAAATAGGGTAGATTTGTAAATTGATGTTGGCTCAGGGGAAAACGGAATTCGCTGAGGTAAGCCTTTAGCGACTGCGGCAGAAATACATAGAATGCTACCATAGTCGGTTTTTAGTAACGCCTACTGAGTGACATTCGCTTCTCACCTAAACTGTACCATGTGACCATCCTGTGAATCATTATATGACATGTCCGTTCTCGTCTATTGGGACTCCCAGTAGATGATTTCATGAATTTTTTTTTTTTTCCAATTTCGTTCTTTTAGAACAATTTGTTATCAATCAAGTAGACTATATGCTCTTGTATTTTTATTTTTTTTTCTGAAAAGTAACATACAGCATACATTTACCATAAATTTTCTTTCGTGTATATATGAATGAAAGTCATATATTTCTTCAAAGTGATTGATAGGAAAAGTCATGTGATACTGTTTAATTGGCAAGCAAACGTCATTGAGTAGGTGGTACTAACAATTCACTATATGGCCAGCGCAGCGAAGTTTGCGGTGTATGTATCAGCAAGAGCTGCATTCGAGTAATTTTTACAATTGCGGAAACAATGTCAAAGAGAAAGTGTTTAAGTATTTTTTTTTTTTTTTTTTTTTTTATGAAAACCCCAAACACGAAAGGTATCAAAACCTATGGTACTTAGTACCGTGCATGGGTTGAAGGAGAAGTATGGGGGAAGGGGGGGTGCCGGAAACTTTGCTCTAGAGACTAAACATGGGTTTCACCACTTCAAGCCTCCAATAAGCAAAGTGGTGGTTTTTTAATGATAAAGTAAAGATTCTTCATGATATGACCAGGGTTTTAAGAAAAAAGATATTGCAGAGAAATATGGCATACCTGCAAGCAGCTTATCTACGATTTTAAAAAATCGAGAATCAATTTTAAATGCAATTGAAGGAGGAGCAGACAAGAAGCGAATTAAGTTGTGTATATACGAAGATGTTGATAAAGCTGTTCTAAAATGGGTGCATATGATACGTGAAAGAATATACCAATATCAGGTCCAATAATTAAGCAAAAAGCTCTGAAATTTGCACAGTCACTGGGACATACAGAATTTAATGCAAGCACTGGGTGGCTACATAAATTTAAAAAGCACCACAGAATTGTGGAAAAGTTTATTTGTGGATAAAGTATTAATGTAAGCGAAGAAGATCGCAACAGTTGGAGGAACAATACCTTAAAGAAGATTTTGGAAGAATATGAACCTAAGGATATTTTTAATGCTGACGAAATGGGTTTATTCTTTAAATGTTTACCGAATAGAACACTTGCTTTTAAGGATGATAAATGTTTTGGCAGAAAAAAAAAGCAAAGAAAGAATCACTGTGCTAGTTGGAGCAAATATGACAGGAAGTGAAAAATTAAGACTTTTAGTCATCGGAAAATCAAAACACCCAAGATGTTTTAGAGGCACAAAATCTTTGGAAGTTGACTACACCTTTAATAAAAAAGCATGCATGACAAGTGATATCTTTGAAGACTGGATATTAAAACTAGCCAAGCATATAACAAAAGAAAAAAGGAAAATCATGTTCGCAATTGACAACTGTCCGGCACATCCTGCCAGTATTTCTGCCAAACTTAAAAGTGTGAAGTTGTTGTTTTTACCACCAAACGTGATGTCAAAACTCCAGCCAATGGACCAGGGCATTATTAAAAATTTTAAATTTCATTATCGAAAGAGAATAATAATGAAGATTGTCAATGCGTTATCAGAAAATAGAAACTTGGAGATTCACACTTTTGGTATAGCCCTTACATAACCAAAAAACAGACCGAAATGTATCAGAAACTCAATACCCCTCTCCACTATTACAGATTATTTTTCAACTAAAAGGCAAGTCTTACTGTTCTGTTAATTTTATCTTTTTATCACTATATTGATAATCCTAGGCCCAAAAGCACAGATTACAAAATGTAAACCTGAAAAAATAAATTAATAAGTTACCATGCTGTAGCTTACCCTGTTCTGTGGCGCTATAAGAAATGGAAAGATGCTATCACAACTAAGTCTGTCGTGAAGATATAATGCACCAAGCTTAATCTCAAAAAGAACAGAGCTACTTCTAGGTCTGGTTTCTATAACTGTCTTAACATCTGAAAATTCTAATTCCAAAAGAGGGACAGAGTTAGATAGCCTCTCCAAAAATGATTCATGTGAATCATTATTATCCAAGTGAACTTTTGTTAGAGTAAATGATCCTTGAGAAAGACAAAAGTTGAGTTGTGCAAATACAGTATCCCTTCTTAAAAGAGTGTCATTTTCAGCACTATCAAGGACATCCAAAATCTCTTCCTCTATAAAGAAAAGAAAAGAATAAAATTAACTTTTCATTTCATATAAAACAAGTTTAATGAAATTCCAATTTTAAAATAAAAAATAAATAAAAAAAATAAAATTAATGTCAGCAGAAGAAAATGATATCTGTAGAAAGGGTGAATCGAAGTGCTTACTAATAGCAAATTTCTGAAGACCAGGGTATCTACACACAGAGCTCACCAGGGGAGGGTGAGTGTGCTTGCATGTGGAGGGATGCATACACAATGATGGTGGCTATCCAAGTGATATTTGTATCTATAATTGATTAAAATTAAGCAGCTTGTTTCAGAGGTACCTTACCATAATCACATGGTTAAGAATAAAGATTTAAGATAAAAAGCAATCAGTATAAATTGAGAATCAATAAGTAACCTGTATAAATTTAGAGTCAAAGGTCATTAATATTAAATAATAAAATAAACAAATGTAGACCTTACAATGTTTAATTAATGAATACTAGTTGATATAACCATTCTTAGCCTTGTGTCATTTAGCATTATGAGAATGTCAAATGGGATGATCTAAGTGATTTCTATTCCTCTTTTCCTTAGTTGTATTACTGTTATAAACTTTCAAATTCCAATGTTTGCTCAGATCATATCAGTGAAATTATTCCTGCAGGAATGAAATCCTCTATTCTGCATTCCATCCTAAAAACCTGTTCTTTATCTATACTTTGGTTTCTGTACTAATGTGATAAAGCTGTTCCAAATAAGAATGTGGCATATTACAATTGGCTTGTAAACTCCCTAAATTCATTTTCTGCAAACACTAAACTCACAACAATTGCAAAAATGCCATCCATCCAAACTTGATTTTCACCAGGCTAAAAGTAGAAACCTTGCTTCTTGCCCAAACTGTAGTTGAGCATTGTGATATTTTGCCAAACTACCGGCTACAACTTCTCTCCAACTAAATGCCCACATTTTTACAATCCGACATTTCTACTACATCCTCAACTAAAGATAAAACAACTTATTACCATCCTACTTTTGGCATTAGCGTTTGTAGAGACATCATATGTCTCTACAAACGCTATTCTGTATAAGCAAGCTTATACAGAATCAGCCAAAAAAAAACCTTCCCATTTGACCTATCCATTCGCTCCAAATGTTTCTCTAGTTCTGCCTTGAATTTAAGCTGTCCACTTCTACAATGATAGATGAAAGTTTTTTTCAGAAATCAACCACCCGCTGGCATAAGGCAAATTTTTGCACATCTATTCTACAACTGCCTTTCCTCAGTTTAAATCTATGTCCCCTCAGGCAATTAATCTGGGCAAAGAGGAGGAATCCCATCAACATTGAGCCTGATCAAATCATTCAAGTCCTTATACACCTCGATCAGATCACTTCACAAGTGACTAGTTTCCAGACACTGTAATTTGCATAAATTAGAAGTCTTGTCTAGATGATTTGTACACTAATCTTGTTGCCCTTCTCTGTACTCGTTCTAACACCACTACATCCTTCTTAAAATGAGGCCTCCAGACCTGTATACAGTACTCAAGGTGTGGCCTAACCAATGCCTTATACAAGAGGATAATCACTTCCTTATTCCTGTTAGAAAAATTCCTCTATATCATTGACAAGATACCATGAGCTACTCTTGCAGACAGTGCACTGCTCAGAAAACTTCATATTTGACTGCACGATTATCCCCAGGTCTTTTTCACTTTCCACTTCCCCGAGTGTAATACCACACAGCTGGTACGTTCCTGTGGGGATACTGGTACCGATATGCAGTACTTTACATTTGTCAATGTTAAACTTCAGTTGCCACTTCTCAGCCCATCTGCTCAACTTTTCTATATCCTGTTGAAATAGCGTACTGTCATTAGTGTCATTAATGACACTAATGACAATACGCCAATCTTTGTATAGTGTGCAAATTTAGACATTAAACCTGATATACTTTCATCAATATCATTAATAAATATGGAAAACAACAATGGATCCAACACTGAACTCTGGAGGACTCCACTAAAACCATTAGTCCACTGAGCAGTTTCCACTGATTACCACAATCTGTCTTCTCCCAATGAACCATCCCTTTATCTATAGCAGCAATCTGCCCCCAATGTCACACTGCTCCAATTTGTACAGTAGTCTTCCACGTGCAACAATATCAAAAGCCTTCCTTCCTAAGATTCAACTATATGATATCAAAATTATTCTTTACATCCAGTTCCTTCGTGACCACATCATAGTAACCAATCAAATTGGTCAGACAAGACTTCCCCTTAACAAATCCAATCTGAGTCTGAACTTTAACTGAAGTCTTGTCTAGATGATCATGCAGTGCTTCTTGGATCAGTGCCTCCATTAATTTCCCTGGAACAGAAGTTAAACTAACAGGTGTGTAAAGTTGTGTCACCCTTTGTCCTCCTTTGGGAATTGGGATCACATATGCACATCTCCAGTCCATGGGTACCTCCCATAATTATGGCTAAGGGTTTGCTTCCTTCCTTTGCTGTATCCTTTAATATAACGGATAGATCCCATCCACCTGGGTGCCTTTCTTATGTTTATCTTCAAAAGTTTCTGCTCCACTTTGCTCTTGGTTATTACAAAATCATCTGGCTCACTGACAGAGTTTAATTCATCTCTGGCATTCCCCTCCCTTCATAACTCCTCATGAGTAAATGTAGATGCAGAATACCCATTCAGTTTGCTAGCTACCTGAACAGGATCATCAACAGTTGAACAATCGATATCAAGTGGACCAATCTGATTCATCCCCTTCCTTCTAGAGTTTACATAAGTAAAGAATTATTTGCTGTTTTCCTTTGCATCCTTTGCCAAAGATTTCTAATAATCTGCCTTTGCCTGCCTAATGTCCTTTCTGACTTGATTACAGACTAGCTTATATCTATCATAGGCTTCTGCGTCACCTGTTAATTTATATGCATCCCATGCATTTTTGTTCCCTGCCACATCTCATTACTTCACCTGACCATTTAGGCCTAAACATCGAACAATATTTCTTAGTTGGTATGAAAAGTCTAGTAGCTTCCAAGATTAATTTTTTGAATGTCCCATTTAGAAGTTGCTTTTAGTAATATCATCAGTTGTTCCCATTGTATAGAATTTAAAAACTGTCTCAGACCACTGTAGTCACCTTTACAAAAGGAAAAACCCTTCGCTTTACCTTTGATGGTAGGTACATGTTTGAGTAAATCCCACATCAGCACATTGATCACTTCCACCTAGTGGTTCCTTTATCTGCAGATTCTTAATGCATGAAGAATCACTACTGATAATCAGATCAAGAGTATTACTCCCTCTAATTACCTCCTGAACATGCTGCTGTACAAAACAATCATCCAATAAATCCACAAAAGCCTTGCTAGTGTTTAAGTGACCAACCCGCAAGTTCCAGTCAATATCTGGAAAATTAGAATCCTCCACTCTATTTCTCTGTACAGTTGTTCATTATATTCATCCAAGTCATTAGGCCTGTAACACACTCCTACTCTCATTTTCTCTTTCCCAGTGTTTATATTACACAAAACTGACTGAACATTGCACTGTCCACATATATCAACTGGCTGCACTTCCTTACATTTTATTTTGCATTACTAATACCATAACCTCTCTTCACCTTCTATCCTATCTATCCTTTCTGTACACATTGTACTACCCAAATTCCAATACTGCATTATATCTGTGTGACACTAGGTCTCTGATATCGCAACAATATCTGCCTTTGATGTTTTGACCAACACCTCAAATTCGCCATATTTTTTATTTACCAAACTCCTAGCATTGGTGTACACACAAATATACATGCACCTGTTCTTGTTCTTAGCTACCCTAACACAGCCCATGTATTTACTTGTTCCACGATGACACCCAGCAATCTCTGAAATTCCCCACACCTTGTTTTCTAGGCTGCTGCTCATTCCAGAAGAAGCAGTGAAAGAATCACTTTCACCTCTGTCAGCAGCTACTGCTAATCTATTAGTTCGCTAGCAGTTTTCCAACCCACCTAACGCTGCCTCAATAGCATCAGCAAATATTCTTGCACCCTTTCTATTTAAGTGTATCCCATCCCAATAGAAGAAGTCTCTCCTGTTAACAAGCACAGACCAGGCTGAAAAAAATTCTACCCCATAAGCCTTGCACAGTCTCTCCAGGGCCAAATTGATTGACATGGCTCTCATCATATACTCCCTCCTATCGTGTCTGGGCAGAATTGTAGATACTTTCAATTTCAGCCCTAACTCTCAGCTTTTTTTCAACATTGACCTGTACTTGTTAAGTAATTCCACCATTCTCCTACTCTTAATATCGTTAGTACAACATGTACAACAATCTCACCTTTTGTGCCCTTAAAAAATGATATCTGCTCTACAATGTCATCAACTTTTGCCCCTGGCAGACATACCCTCGTCCTGTTCCACCTATCCATTTTGCACAATATATTCACCATTTCCCTGACAATAGAGTCACCAACAATTTTCTTCTAGTTCTTGTAAGAACTACCTTAATAAACCACTTCCTAGCACAAAACGTGCACTAAATTCAAAGCTCCCATGGTCTTCCAACAGAAGGATGTTAAAAAAATTTCTAAATATCTTCATACTACAAAAATGTTAAATACTAATTACAATTCATTGCAATAACAAAAACATTAAATGCTTAATAAAATTAATGTAATTTAATATATGTTTAATTAAATACTAAATACAATTCATTGCATCAATAAAACTACAAAAATGTTAAATAATAAATACAATTCATTGAAACATTAGGTTTCACATAATCAAAGTATTAATCATTTGTTGGTTTCCCCCACCCGCCTTTTTTGTTTATAAGGACTGTGCGCTTTATGGAAAGAATAACTGAAGTTAATTTTCCTACAGTTCCAAGGAAAGCACAGATAGACAGATGATGCTTTAAGAAGCTGATGATTTCAAGCTTCCGGACCTGATGGCATTTTGGCACCTGGGGTGGATGAGAACTGTCAAGTTATATTAAAGGAGGCAGCAAAGGAAGTAAGCAAACCCTTATCCATAATTACAAAAACGTCCTCAGACTTAAGTGAGGTCCCCATGGACTGGATATATGCAAATGACTCCCCAATTCACAAACGGGGATCAAAGGGTGACACGAGTAATTACAGAACTTAACTTCTGCACCAGAGAAAATGATGGAGTCGCTGGTTAAGGCAGCACTGCAGAATAATCTAGATAAGACTGCAGTAATAATTCAGACACAGCATGGGTTTGTTAAAGGGAAGTCTTGACTGACAGATTTGATTGAATACTATGATGTGGTCATAAAGGAACTGGATGCAAAAAATAATTTTGATATCACATACTTGGATTTTAGAAAGGCTTTTTTGATACCGTTGCACACAGAAGAATAGCAGTAGTAGTGGCATGTGATGCAAGAAAGCAAGTGTATGAGCTTATGCAGCATCAGCCAAAAAAAAAAAAAAAAAAATCACACCATTCCCTCCAAATGCCTGTCCAGTTCCTCCTTAAATTTATTCAACCTATCAACTTCCACAACGACAGATGGAAGTTTGTTCCAGCAATTAACCACCCGTTGGCTAAAGGCAAATTTCCGCACATCTATTCTTATCTGTCTTTTCTTAATTTGAATTTATGCCCCCTTAGGTTCGTAATCTGAACAAGTGGAAGGATCCCATCAGAATTCAGCATGCTCAATCCATTCAAGGCCTTATACACCTCAATCAGATCACCGCGCAGGTGCCTGGTCTCCAGCCACTCCAATACAGTACAAATTGACAGTATGGCACTAAAGGCAAGTTGCTGCTATGGATAATGGGATGATTGAGTGGAAGAAGACAGAGAGTGGTTATCAACAGGCACTACTCTTCATGGACTAATGTAGTGGAGTCCCCTAGGGTTCGGTGTCGGGTACCTTTATTGTTTTCTGTATTTGTCAATGATATTGATGAAGATATATCAGGATTAATGTCCATGTTTGCAGATGATATGAAGATTGGAGGGTTGTTAATGACAGTAATAATAGTACACTACTGAACAGGATCTAGAAAAGTTGAGCAGATAGGCTGAGAGGTGGCAACTGAAATTTGACATTGACAAATGTAAAGTATTGTATATGGGTAGCAGTAACCCCAGAGGAAAAGTACTAACCGTGTGGTACTATACTCAGAGAATGAAAAGGACCTGGCAGTAATTGTGCAGTCAGATAAGAAGTTTTCTGAGCAGTTGCTCATGGTGTCTTGTCAATGATATACAGGAATTTTGTGTGGCGCCTCCTTAGCCAGGTGGGAAGGAGCAGCAGTGCGTAGCACACGCTTCTTGATTAGACTGGGGTTCGAGCCCATCACCACCAAATACGGAGGATGCGGAAAGGTCAGGGAATGACCACCGCATATCCCAGAGCAATATGGCCTTAGTTGCTAATGGTCCTAAAAACCAAATAACAAAATAACAAATAACAGGAATTTTGCTAGCAGGGATAAGGAGATGAATGTCCCCTTGTATAAGGCAATGATCACTCTACAACTTGAGTACTGCATACAGGTCTGGAGGCTTCATTTTAGGAAAGATATAGAGCTGCTGGAAAGGCTACAGAGAAGGGCAACAAGATTGGTGAATTGAACAAAGGGTTGCTGTTACCAAGAAAGGCTTAAATTCTACAAATGCAGCATCTGGAGACTAGGCACCTGCGAGGTGATCTAACTGAGATGTATAAGGCCTTGAATGGTTTCAGAAAGCTTAATGCTGATGGGATTCTTCCTCTTGCTCAGATTACTCACCTGAGAGAACAAATTCAAATTGAGGAAAGGCAATTGTAAATAGATGTGTGGAAATTTGCCTTTAGCCAGCAGGTGGTTGATAGTTGGAAGAAACCTCAGTCTTTGAAGTGGAGGTCAACAACTTAAATAAGTTCAAGGCAGAACTAGACAAGTAAACAGAGGATGGGTGAAATGGGAAGATTTTTTATATTTTATTTTTTTTATAAGCTTGTTTTCTTGCATCATATGCCTCTACTAAGGTTAATGCTGAATAATTTAGCTCCATGTTAGAATTTGATACACTTCTGAGATCTTCATTCCAAAAAAATTCTTCACATGCAAATGCAAAATATCTACTATGTTCATCAGCAATGTGAGCAGGATCATTAACAGTTAAACTTTTCGTATCTAAAGCCCCACTGTGATTCATTACCTTTGTTCTGAGGTTTACATAAGTAGTCTTTCATGCTTATCTTTGTAAACTTTGCGAGATTTCTCTTAATCTGCCTTAGACTGCCCAGCCCACTTTATGACTTGATTGTAGACTAGTTTATACCTACTGTATGTTTCGATATATTCTCTGATAATTTATATGCATTCCATGTAATTTTCTTTTCTGCCACTAGTCTCACCATTTCATCTGCCATCCATTTAGTTCTAAGCTGTGAACATTTTATACTAACTGTGAGATACTATATAGTCACTGCATAACACCTTATAATTGATATAAAGTCTTGGAGTTTCCATGTATATTCCCCATTTAAAATTTGCCATCAGTAACACCATCATCATCATCAGCCATTTTCAATCCACTGCAGGATGAAGGCCTCTCCAGCAACTTTCCAGTTCCTTCTGTTTGGAGCACTGGACATCCATTTACTACCCAAAAACTCATGAATTTCATCTATCCATCTCCGCCTTTGTCTTCCAGGTTTTCTTCTAGCTCCTCTTGGGTACCATTCTGTTATTTTCTTAGTCCATCTGTCATCATGTCTTCGAGCTATGTGTCCTGCCCAAGACCATTTTAGTTCTTTAGTTTTGATAAGAATGTCCTTTACTTGAGTTTGCTACCTAATCCATGTGTTTCTCTTCTTATCTAACAGTCTGATTCCCAATATAATTTGTTCCATTCTTCGCTGTGTAGTTCTCAGCTTCTCTTCCATTCTTTTGGTGAGTGCCCAAGTTTCACTTCCATAAGTCATGGTGGGGAGTATACATTGGTTCATTATTTTACGTTTCAGACAAACTGGGATATTGCTCTTCAGTATGTGACTATATTTCCTGAATGCGATCCATCCAAAATTTATTCTTCTCTTGACTTCCAGCCATTTATCATTATTACAGCTAATAACTTGTCCCAGATAAGTATATGACTCCACCTTTTCAATTACTGCCCCTTCAATCATTATTTCCCTTTCTGTGGCATACTTGTTCATCATTACTTTTGTTTTAGCCATATTCATCTTTAGTCCAAAATCCTTACTAACTGTGCATAACTGATTAAGATTTTCCTCTAATTCTTTGGGATCGTGGCTTATGACTATAATGTCATCTGCAAATCGTAAATGGTTTAGGTACTCTCCGTTCACATTGACTCCTTTCTGCGACCAGTCTAATCTTCTGAAAGCTTTGTCAAGGGCAACAGTAAACAGCTTCTGAGATATTGTGTCTCCTTGTTGAACTCCTTTCTCGATTTTAAATTTCCTACTGTCTTTGTCTAGTCTGATAAAGGAGGTAGCACTCTCATATATTTTCTTCAAAATCATAATATGTGGAGTATCTATGCCTTGTGTTTCCAGTGCCCGAAACATTGCCTTATGCTGTATGGAGTCAAATGCCTTTTCATAATCCACAAATGCCAGGCATAATGGTGATTTATATTCATTTGCTTTCTCCATTAGCTGTGATATTACGTGAAGGTGATCCATAGTTGAGAATCCTGTCCTAAAGCCAGCTTGCTCTTTCGGTTGATTCTCATCAAGTATTCTTTCTAATCTGTTAGTAATGACCCTTGTGAACAACTTGTAGATGTGGGATAACAAGCTAATTGGTCTATAATTTCCAATTTCTGATTTATCTCCTTTCTTATGCAGCAAAACTATGATTGCATTATTCCACTGCTTAGGTGTCACACCTTTTCTAATGCACTTTGTGAAGAGCCTTGCCAGTTTTTGTGTTATGTCTCTTCCTCCCAATTTTAACAACTCTACAGTAACTTCATCTTCCCCTGGAGCTTTCCGATTCTTCATTTTCTTCAATGCACGTTCTACCTCATCAGGAAGAATATCAGGTATGTCATATGTGTTGCTACTTTGCAATCCATCTTCCCTACTGCTGATATCATTCCCTCGCTCCTTGTACAATTCTCTATAGTAGTCTTCTGCTATTTGAATTATGCCTTCTCTGCTGTTTATAAGTACACCATCGCTATTCTTCAGTTTCAGTATCATTTGTCTTTCTGTATTACTGCTCATGGCTGCTGATTTAAATCCTTTGTTTTCCCTTAATGCTTGTTCTACTTTTCTTGTGTTAAATCTTCTTATGTCCTCTCTGAGTCTCTTTCTAATGGCTTTGTATAACTCAGTATACTCAATTTTCTCCCTGTCAGTGTTTTTCTTGCTCTTCATTTGTCATCTTCAGTTCATCATGACAAGTGTTTCTTGACTAATTTTTTCTTCTTTGGATTTCTGTTTTCCTATAGGTTTCTTGGGCTTTATCACTTTCAGAAAGTTGTAATATTCCTCATCGATATCTTGGTCCTGAGCAGTCTGCAGAAGCTCAAACTTGTTTTTAAGTTCCAGTACATACTGCTTTTTCTCCTCCTCTGTTATCTCAAAGACCTTTGTATTATTTAGTCGAGTCAGTTTTTTCCTTTCCTTTCCTACATCTATATCAAGTGTACATCTTACCATTCTGTGATCACTTCCAACATTTACCTTATTCAGGACGGTAACATCATTCACAATATATCTTCTGTTAGTGAGGATGAAGTCGATTTCATTAGTAGTTAATCCATTTGGACTCTTCCATGTCCACTTTCTGTTCACCCTTTTCTTGAAAAAAGTGTTCATTACTGACAGTCCTTGAGATTCTGCAAATTCCACAAGTCTTTCACCTCTTTTATTTCTTTCACCAATTCCAAAATTTCCTATAGTCCTCTTTCTGCACTGTTTTGCCTTTTTCCAACATTAGCATTGAAGTCCCCCATAATAATAGTGTACTGGGTTTTCTGCTCATCTAGAAGACTCTCAATTTCGGTGTACATTTCTTCAACCTCTTCATCATCATGGCTCGATGTTGGTGCATAAATCATTATAATCTTTAGCTTGTACCCCTTAGAAATCTTGAGTATTAGCCTTGACACCCTTGGTGATGTACTTTTGAATTCCAAAATGTTGTTTTTAAAATCTTTATGGACCAGAAACCCAACTCCACCTTCACTCCTTTCACTGTTTCCATTGGTGTACAGCAGATTTCCCATTTCAGTTAATCCCACTGAAAAGGAAAGTGAAAAATGTCTGAGACCATTCTAGTCACCTTTATGAAAACAAAAGCACTTTCCTTTGGCCTTGACATAGTTAACTCTTTAAGCAAATCCCACTTCAATACACTCTGATCACTACCACTTGTTATGCTATCTGTAGATTCTTAATGCATGAAGAGCCATTGCTGATTATTAGATGAAGGGTACTGCTTCCTCTTATTGCCTTTTTAACATGCTGGTGAAGAATACAGTCATCGAATAAATTCAGAAAAGTGTTATCACTTATGAGAGTGACAAAACCACAACTAACTATATAGAAAGTTAAAACCTCCTGTTGTAAGACACTGATTTACTGATCATCACTCTCTCTCTCTCTCACACACACACACACACACACACACACACACACACACACACACACACACACACACACACACACACACACACACACACACACACACACACACGTTGTTTGTTACACTCATCACAGTCACAAGGACCATAATACAGCAGGCCCTCGTTATAACGCTGTTCTTATATTATAACCCATATCCGACTATAACGCTTTCACAAATCACTATAACACTCTTTAACAGATTACATTTTTGGCATATTTAACGAAATCATTTCATTTGATGGAGTTGATAGCTTGAAAAACAGCATTAAAACGTTTCCCATGCCAACTTGAAAAATTTTCCCAAGCTCAATGAAATTTTCTCGCACGCTAATTTAATTGCAGTACAGTGACTTGTTACGTAGTTCCGAGATCAATATTTTAAAAAATTATCAAGTATATTGCTTTTAATATTTGCGTTATATGCATTTATCTGAAGTCTAGTCATCACTCAGTACAGTATTAGACATCATGCATAATGGACTGTTTACTCGAACATCGCATCATAATTAATGCAAACAATGAAGTTACATTTTCAAAGAGTTAATAATGGTGGATGAAAAAGCAACAATGTATGGATGCAGTACGAAGACTACAAATGTAAGAAAAAGACTGAATTTGAAAATTAAATTAGACATTTTGAAACGAATCGATTCTGGTCAACGACAAGCGGATGTGTGCCATAATTTAGGACTGGCAAGTTTAACTGTAAGAACAATTATAAAAAATAAAGAATTAATTTTATCAGTGGGAAAGACAGCTGTTCCACTGGAAGCAACTAGGGCTAGGCCAGCTATTAGGATTGAAATGGGGAGACTAACTAATTTTATTGAAGATAATAATTATATAAAAAAAAAAAAAAAAGACAGAGATTAGCCTATATGATGATCTGAAGAAAACTCACCAAAAAATAAAAAAATAAAAAATGTGGAACCATTTAAAACTAGTAAGGGCTGGTTGAATAGAGTTAAAATCCAGAGAGAAGCTGTAAGTGCAGATCAAGGAGCCAAAACTTTCAAAACAGAACTTGTTAAAATTATTGAAGAGAGGTATTATGTGTTATACTTCTCAACAAGTTTTTAACATAGATGAAGCAGGACTTTTTTGGAAACATATGCCTAAAAGAAGTTTCATATTGAAAGAAGAAAAAAACATGCCAGGTTTCAAAGCGGCGAAGGATCGGTTTACTTTATTGTTGGGTGCTAATGCTGCGGGAGATTTAAAATTAAAACCTCTTTTAGTTTAGCAGGAAGAGGGCCAAAGTATAACCCAAAATCGACACATTTTTCATGATTAAATTCATCAATTAAATTATCATCATTCATCATCATGGACTTGGTACCCGTCTTAGGTCTTTTAAGACCTGTTCCATTGTAGCTCTTGGAGGTGGTCTTGATCTCGCTATCGTTGTGGTCGACCAACATCTCTCTTGCCTGTAGGTTTGTAGTTAAAGGCTAATTTTGGGATCCGGTCTGGGTTCATTCTTTCTATGTGGCTGATCCATTTTTCCTGATACCGTTTTATGTCATTTACTATGTTATCTACTTTTAATTTCTCACAGATATCTAAATTTCTTTGGTGGTCTTAAAAATCTCATTTGTGCTGCTTCTAGTTTCTGTGCATCTTTCTTATTTATGACCCAAGTCTCACAGCTGTAGAAGAGGGCTCATTTTGAAGTGATGTTGTGCAGTCGTAATTTTGTTTCAGTTGTCATTTGTTTTCTGAAGTGGCATTTAATCATTCCATTCATTTTATTATATTTTTATAGTTTATAGTGTGGATGTCTTTCCCTTCATTTGATATTAAATTTCCCAAATAGGTGAAGTCAGATATTTGTTCTATTATTTTATCATCAATAACAATTTTGACGCTTAGTATGTTTTTTCCACATAATCGTATTTATTTTATTTTTGAGGTGGAGATTTTCATCTCGTACTTTTTACTATTTTATTAAGTTCATTTGCTGCTATTTGTAGTTCATCTTCAGATTTTGCAATTATTACTTGATCTTCAGCATATAATATAGTTTGGATTTTATTCCTGTTGTTCAACTGTATTCCGCTGTTAATTGTTTGTGTCCATTCTTTAAGAATTTTATTGATGTAGATATTAAATAAGTTTGGTGGTAGTCCACATCCTTGTTTCACTTCTTTATTGGTGTTAATTGGGTCTGATAGTTGCCCATTAGAATATTTTATACAGACTTTTGAGTTTTTATATAGGCTTTGGATCACTTTCTGGAGTTGGGTTGGGATATTTTCTTCATGTAGAATCTGCCAAAGTTTTTCCTGGTTTACATTGTCATATGCTTTTACATAATCAATAAACAGCAGAAATGTTGGTAGATTGAATTCTCTTCTTTTCTCCAAAATGTGTTGTAGTGAGAAAATGGCATCTATTATGTTTCTCCCTTTTCTGAACTCACATTGTTCTTCTTCTAAGAATGGTTCACTGTATTTATTAAGTTTATTCTTTAGTATATTAGATTAAAGCTTTGCAGCAGCTGATAGCAGTGTTATCCCTCTGTAGTTGTTAGGGTTATTTCTGGAGCCTTTTTTGTGTAAATTGATTACTATTCCTGTTTCCCAATCTTTGGGTATCTGTTGCTTATGCCATATGATGTTAAATAATTTTAGTAGTGCTTTATTTAGTAAGGTGCCCCCATATTTAAATAGTTCTACATTCAAATTGTCTATGCCTGGGCTTTTTCGGTTTTTTTAATATTAACTCTAGTTCTTCCATTGTTATATTTTCTTCATCTTTGGTTATCACAGATTCATCTTCCAATTCCCTAGTGCCTGGGTTATATCATAGTTTGGAATAGTGTTGCTTCCATTCTGCTTGGGAGATGGAGTTGGTTTTTATTTGATCATTTGTGTCTAGTTGTAATTTCTTAAAAATTTTAAAACCTCTTCTATGTGGGCCCATGATATCGCATTCTAAAGATTTAACAAATTTATCCCAGTTATCTCGTTGGATTCTTCTGGTTAGTTTTCTGACTTCTGCTCTAAGCTTTTTATATTTTATGTGTAGATGTAGGTCTTTAGTTTGTAGGAACAGTTTATAGGTCTTTTTTTTCTCATTGATTGTTTGTTTCAATTCTTCATTCCAAGTTCTTGGCCAGTTTTTATTTTTTATAGGTTTATATCCAAGACTTTCTTCAGCAGCTCCCAGAATTGATTTTTTCATGTTTGACCAGATTTTCTCAACATTATCACTTTCATCTGATTTGAGTTTATCTTTCAATCGACTTTCATACAGGAATTTAGTGCTTTCATCTTCCAACAAATGTATTTTTAATTTCTTAGTAGTTTTTGTTGGTATTTTCTTCTTTTTATTAAGATAATTTCTTTTTATTTTGAAAGTGCTTTCTACTAGGTAGTGATCACTGTCAATTTCACTGCCTCTGAATACTCTAGTGTCTCTAATTTTGTCATTTAAATTTTCATTAATGATAATATAATCTATTATAGACTTTGTGTTTGTTGCTTCCCATGTGAATTTATGGATATTCTTGTGTCTGAAAAAAGAATTTGTAATTTTAAGTTTATTAAAAATACAGAAGTCTATCAGGCATCTTCCATTATTGTTGACCACGGTTTCGCCTTCTGATCCTATACATTTGTCTACTGATTAAACACCAACCCTTGCATTAAAATCTCCTGCTGGTATGAGATACTCGTTTTTGTTAGTTTGGTCTATGATTTGTTGTAATTCGTCATAAAATTCTGTTGAAATTCGTCATAAAATTCTGTTGAAATTCGTCATAAAATTTAATTTATAAATCAATTAAAATCAATTTAGATCAAATAAATTCATGATTTTAACTGGAATTTTAAGTTTAATTTTGATACGTAAGTAGTTACCACATAATTATATACATATGTAATGTACAAATATTTGAATATTAAATATTTTGACCGACATTTGTGCATATTTTCACTACCATTTATTATTGATTAGAAAATACCCTATGGCACTGACTGCAACTCACAAATACATATGTTACCTTATGGGAATGCAGCATTCGCAGAGCACGGATTCACTTAGCGCTCTGTTTTTCCAGAACGAATTATCAGCGTTAAGCGAGGGTCACCTGTACACTAATACTTACATTTTTGTTATTCCAAAGCTTACATCACACTAAACTGCTTCAACATTACACTGGCAACCCATGTTTAATTGTGTGCACTGTCTTAGATTCTAATTGACTCTTAACCAAGAGCATAACTCCTTCTCTCCCCTCCTGTCCTGTCTGTACACGTGATCATCATATTCATAATCCACATCCCTTATATCTGAATGGTACCACATCTCCAATATCCCTACAATGTCCATGTTCAAAGACTTAACCAATACTGCAAATTCTTCAAATTTGTTTATTACGCTCCTAGCACTGGTGTAAATGTTGGTGAAGTATACATGCACTTGCATTTACTTATAGTCATCATAATACAGCCCACATATTTGCTAGTTCCATGAGTACCCCAGCAGATTTTGTAATACCCATCACCTTACTTTTGAATCTCCTGCATGTTCCAATATAAGGACTTTCACCTCTGCCTGCAGCCACTGTTCAGATATTAGTCCATGCAACCCCCTTCACTGCAGACACTGTTCAGATATTAGTCCATGCAACCCCCTTCCCCCAAAGCTAGCAGTTTTCTGAACCACCTAACACTCCCTCAGTAGCATTAGGACTAACCCATATTTCACCCCCCCAGCAGCAGATGATCTTACAAGATAGTTTGAATAATTTGTCTTCATCCAAACTTTGTTAATCCTTTATTTTATCCAACATCCAAAATTTTAATAAACTTTGTAAGTTCTCTAGGCAGTTAAACTATTTCTGAACTTTTAAACTATCCTACAGAGAAATGTTTAACTTTCACAATTCAGTATCATAAAATAATATGCACTTCTGTCAAATTTAATACCAATTAAAAATCATACTTTAAACAGGGAGTTTCTCCAAATGCTCTGTCTAATATCACTAAAAAAGAAAATATACTTTTATGGTCAGGGTTAAAACAGTTAACCGTGAGTATCCAAACTATTCAATCAAAAAAACTCTATACAGGCAATGCTCAATTTAGACCAGTTTGATTTGCATTTATCTCCACTTACAACACAAACTGCACTTGTCAGGTTATTATCAGATTAAATTATTACATGGGGGATGCAGTTTTTCTGAGTTAAGTTTGCAGCTTGTCTGTGTCTCAACACACTCAATCTGTGTATTTCTGAAATTTTTGATTTCATAATTCATCCTTAAACATGACAGGTAAAATGAAAAGCATTAAATTAATGATTCTCTCTTCCCTCAGCCAGCTTGGAAACTAGACACCTTAGAGGATACTTGAGACGTTTAAGGCTCTGAGAGGCAATACTAAAATTAATGACGATGAAATTTTCAAGGTTATAAATGATTCTAGAACTAGGAGCCATAAATTCAAGTTACAGGGAGAGATGTTCAGACTGGACTGCAAGAAGTTTTATTTTAGCCAGCGAGTTATAAATTACTGGAATAAGTTACCTACATGGATGGTTGAGGCTGACAGTTTGGAGAAATTCAAAGGTCAGCTGGATAGTTACGTATGGGAGGAGGGAAATGCATAGGTTGTCTCTTTCCTTTTATTATTCATTAAGTATGTATTTTATTTAATTTTATTATTATTATTATTATTATTTTATTTTATTTTTTGGCTGGTGCAGCATAAACCTTAGGTATCCTTGTACCATATGGCCATTACTAATACAGGAACTAACCAACTTACGTAAGGGTTGTGTTCCCCGGAACACTACGCAAATCGGAATTCCCCCATGTTTGTGCAGCACTTGCAACTGTGCTCGCTGAATTAATTAAATCAAAAAAGAAATGTTCAACGAACATGTGAACAGAATTATTTATTGTATTTCTTCAATTTTTATCTAATCTGCAGGAAAAATTACAAAAGCATGCAATTTAAAAAATTTAAAAATTAAAATTACAAAAAAAGAGAGGAGACAGGCATAACTTCAGTAAGTTTTACCTCTCGAGAATTGTTGCCAGAATCAACGCCTTCAGCTGATAAGTACGCCGCTGTGGAGATTTAGAAGGGGCCGGCTACTCAACCTTATGAAAGAACATACTAATGGAAGATTGGATGGTGCCTTTTCTCTTTTCATCATACATTTCTTTGTAACAAGCAAGCATGCATATCATTCACCCCTCTGTTAACTTTTAAGAATTGTCAGGATCCATCTGACGGAGCCCAGTGGTCAGGAGCGAGAGTGCATAGCACGCGCTCCTTGAGTGGACTGGGGTTCAAGCCAGTGACTTCTAAATACGATAAATATTTGTATTGATGATTTATTGTAAACTCTACTGACTTGGTTGTTGTGCCGGAGTATAAGCAGAAAATTTCTCAAACCTCGCCATTGCCATCTCTCTGGTGACGAAGCATCTCGGCTCCTCATTTGGTTCATCTTCAGCTTTGTCAGCATTTTATTCTTTCACTATCGCTGCCTGCCAGTCAATAAGTTCTTCGTTAGATAATTCCTTCTCTTCTTCCTCTATTAACTCCTCCACGTCTCTGGCATCAACCTGCAACTGAAGTAGCTCTGCAACCTTTACAATCTTATCTGTAACCTCTTCATATGATTCGTCTTTTTCAAATCCTTCGAAGCCTTTTACATGCCGTGAGCATATTTTCTTCCGTGCGCCATTCAAACAACTTTTAGTAATTTCTGTCCAGGCCTTATTAATGTTTAAGATGGTATGGTAAATACTGTAAGATTTTCAAAAATCTCTTAACGTAAATTTTTTCTCATCTTCTACTGCAGACAATGCCTGAGCAAATCAATTTTGTTTCGTTTCCTGGCACTAAAACCGCTTGCACTTTCCGTTGGTTGCTTTCCCTTCACCATTGTAATACGTAAATAGGAATGAAGAGGTTTTTCATAACAATCATATAAAAAATTTTCCGAAATTTGTTTTCATATGATTGACGATTTCAGTGAAGGGGAACACATTTCACCATAATAACGTAAAAACCCACACATTGCAGTTATCGGTATCATCGATGCAATAAGATCGAGTCTACTACCCGTTTAAAATTAGATGCACTAATAGAAAAGCCCAATAAAGTGAAAAGTGCATATTGTTTTTTGGTCGTAACCTCCAGAAATCTGGAGGTTTGTTTCTAACACGGCATGTTTCTAACCTTTAGAAAAATACCACAAAGGCATTCAAAATTAATTCTTATAACGGGAACATATGATAATGACGAAAGTGTAGTGCAATTTCCATTATAAAAAGTACCTTTTAAAGGGATAAATAGCTTAGTTAAATAGCAAAAACTTCAACTTCCAAAGTCTTGGAACGAATTACCGAAAAAAAAAAAAAAAGTTCACGTTACAATATTTTCACGATGCCTCCATTTATTCCTCCAGGATACAAAATATGTTTCCACGATTTTTTTAAGTTTGCACTGGCCTGCAAAAACTTACGTAAAGTCGAATTTCCGTAAGTCGAGTTTTACTTAAGTTGGGGATTTCCTGACAGCAGCAAAATTAAAACCCACTTCAGTCTGAAATGAGAAGATAACTGAACTTTGCTCACAGAACTGGACAAACAATCCATAAAGTACTGAATGTATATTAAAACATTTAATATTCACATCCATAAAGTTTTAGAGCCATGATCAACAGTGAAATCTCCTATTATACAATGATTTCCACTGCAGATTTGATCCTGACTTCAGCTCATTTTCTAGGAAAATAACCATAAACAACTTGCACAGTTATCAAATTTTTACTTTCAAAAAAAGTTGGAGATCATTTGTAAGCAGGAAGACAATTACCAGTTTTTGGCCCAAAACAGGCAAGAAAGAGCTTTTTTACAAAGAGCAAGAGTACTTCCCAAAAGCAGGAGGAAAAAAAGGAGGCTTTTTACAGCTCTATTTTAATAAAAAATACACATTTTATATTAAAATAGAGCTGAAGGATTGTTTACCACCACAGTAAGCTGTTAAACATTAGCTTACCTAATATTTAATTGTCTGTGGATTTTTCTATTTGGATTGTCTGTTAAGGCATCAACTGATTATGATTTGTTTTAGAAAGACACTGTCACAGATTTTTCCTTATCAGAAGTGCTCAGTTAAGTTTTGTTCATAATAATAGCCATACTATTTAGACTGGGGCTGTTGGGAGCAGCACTTAGAGTTCACCAGAAAGAGATTTTAATGCTGTTTTTGTTTTTCTAAATTGGCTGAATATTATCTCACATTCAGCATTGCTATAAAGAATTGTTAAAATACCAAGCATCACTTGGGATATTTGTTATCCTGCATATAAATTATCAGTCAACACAGAAGCCTATGGCAGATATAAGCTAGTCTGTAATCAAGTCACAAAGGAGGTTAGGCAGGCAAAGGCAGAGTAAGAGAAATCTTTGGCAAAGGATGCAAAGAAAAACAGCAAAAACTTCCTTACTTATATAAACTCTAAAAGGAAGGGGATGAATCAGATTGGCCCAGTTGATATCAGTGGTCAGACTGCAGATGAAGAGAGCTGCTGAACTAAATGAGTATTTTGCATCTACATTCACACACGAGTTATTCAAGGAGGAGAGGGTCAGATATTCATCAAACTATAACAATGAGCTAAGTGATTTTCTAATAACTAGAGCAAAGTGGAGGAGACATTGTTGAAGTTAAACCAAAAAAAAAGGTATATATGGCCCAATGGATGGAATCTATCCAGTTATATTGAAGGAGGCAACGAGGGAAGTTAGCAAACCCTTAGCCATAATTATGATATCATCCTTAGATTCAGGGGACATCCCCATGGACTGGAGATGTGCAAATGTATCCCAAATTCACAAATGGGGTTCAAAGCATGACACAAATAATTATAGACCTGTTAGTTTAACTTCTATTCCAATGAAAATAATGGAATCAATGGATAAAGAGGTGATACAGGATCACTAAGACAAGACTGAAGTAATAGTTCAGACGCAGCATGGGTTTGTTAAGGGGAAGTCTTGTCTGACCAATTTGATTGGATACTACGACGTGGACACAAAAAACTGGAAGCAAAAAATAATTTTGATATCATATACTTGGATTGCAGGAAAGCTTTTGATACTGTTGCACATTAGCATTAGCATAGGCATTTGATGCAAGAAAGCAAGCTTATGCAGCATCAGCCAAAAAAAAAAGAAATAAATAAATAAAAAATACCCACTTCCACTTTACCCCTCTGTTCGTTCGAAATACCTGTCCAGCTGAGCCTTAAACTTATTTAGGCTATCAACTTCCATGACAAGGGATGGAAGTCGGTTCCACCAACCAACCAACCACCCACCCACCCACCCACCCACCCACCCACTGGCTAAGGGCAAATTTCCTCGTCTATCCTACATCTGTCTTTCCTCAATTTGAATTTATGCCCTCTCAGGTGATTATTCTGAGCAAGAGGAAGGATCCCATCAGCATTGAGCATGCTCAAACCATTCAAGGCTTTATACACCTCTATCAGATCACCTCGCTGGTGCCTAGTCTCCAGACACTGTAATTTGCAAAACTTAAGACTTTCTTCGTAAGAGCACCCCTTTGTTCCATTCACTAATCTTGTTGCCCTTCTCTGTACTCGTTCCAGCATCTCTACATCCTTCTTGAAATGAGGCCTCCAGACCTGTATACAGTACTCTAGGTGTGGCCTGACCATTGCCTTATACAAGGGAATAATCACCTCCTTATCCCTGCTAGAAAAATTCCTATATATCGACAATACACCATGAGCTACTCTTGCAGCCCGTCTGCACTGCTCAGAAAACTTCATATCTGCCTCCACAACCACCCCCAGATCCCTTTCATTCTCTACCACTGCCAGTGTAGTACCACAGAGTTGATACGTTGCTCTGGGGTTGCTGTTTCCCACATGTAGTGCTTTACATTTGTCAATGTTAAACTTCATTTGCCACCTCTCAGCCCATCTGCTCAACCTTTCCAGATCCTGTTGCAGTAGCATAGTGTCAATAGTGTCCTTGACAATCCTGCCAACCTTCGTATCATCTGCAAACTTTGACATTAAGCTTGATATACCATCATCAATATCATTTATAAATACAGAAAACAATAATGGACCCAATACTGAACCCTGAGGGACTCCACTAATAACATTAGTCCACGATGAGCAGTGTCCATTGATTACCACTCTCTGTCTTCTCCCTCTCAACCACCCCTTTATCCATAGCAGCAATTTGCCTACAATGCCACACTGCTCCAATTTGTGCAGCAGTCTTCCATGTGCAACAGTATCAAAAGCCTTTCTAAGATCCAAGTATATAATATCAAAGTTATTCCCTGCATCCAGTTCTTTTGTGATTGCATCTTAGTATCCAATCAAATTGGTCAGGCAAGACTTCCCCTTAACAAAAACCATGCTGTGTCTGAGCTATAACTGAAGTCTTGTCTAGATGATCCTGCAGTGCTTCTTTAACCAGTGCCTCCATTAATTTTCCGGGAACAGAAGTTAAACTAACAGGTCTATAATTACTTGTGTTGCCCTTTGATCCTCCTTTGTGAATTGGGGTCACATTTGCACATCTCCAGTCCATGGGTACTTCCCCTGAGTCCAAGGAAGCTCTCATAATTATGGCTAAGGGTTTGCTTACTTCCTCTGCTGCCTCCTTTAATATAACTGGATAGATCCCATCCACCACAGGTGCCTTTCTTGTATTTATCTTCAACAATTCCTCCTCCACTTTACTCCCAGTTATTACAAGATTCTCTAGCTTACTGCCAGAGTTGAATACACCTCTGGCATTCCCCTCGTGAAATAACTCCTCATGTGTGAATGTCGATGCAAAATATTCATTTAGTTTGTTAGCTACCTGAGCAGGATCATCAACAGTTGACCCATCGATATCAAGTGGACCAATCTGATTCATCGCCTTCCTTCTAGAGTTTACATAAGTAAAGAACTCTTTGCTGTTTTTCTTTGCATCCCTTGCCAAAGTTTTCTCGTAATCTGCCTTCGCCTGCCTAACCTCCTTTGTAACTTGGTTACGGATCAACTTGTATCTATCATAGGCTTCTGTGTCACGTGTTAATTTGTATGTATCCCATGCATTTTTCTTCTCTGCCATATGTCTCATTAGTTCATCTGATATTCACTTAGGCCAAAACCTTGAACATTATTTCTTAGTTGGTATGTAAAGCCTAGTAGCTTCCAAGATAAATTCTTTGAATGCTTCCCATTTTGAATTTGCTGTTAGTAACATCATCAGTTGGTCCTACTTTATAGAATTTAAATACTGTCTCAGTCCATCGTAGTCGCCTTTACGAAAGCAATAACCCTTCCCTTTACCCCTAATGGTAGTTACCTCTTTGAGTAAATCCCACTTCAGCACACTGTGATCACTGCCACCTAGTGGTTCGTTTACCTGCAGATTCTTAATGCATGCAGAATCACTACTGATAATCAAATCAAGAGTATTACTCCCTGTAGTTGCCTCTCGAACATGCTGATGTAGAAAACAATCATCCAATAAATACACAAAACCCTTGCTAGTGTGTGAGTGACCAGCCCCCAAATTCCAGTCAATATCTGGGAAATTAAAATCCCCCATTATAAGACTCTCTGATTTACTGGCCCACTCTATTTCCCTGTACAGTTTCTTATTATACTCATCGGAGCCATTAGGCCTATAGCACACTCCTACTCTCATTTTGATCTCTCAATGCTTATGTCACACCAAACTGACTCAACACTGCACTGTCCAGCAATATCGACTGGCTTCACTTCCTTGGATTTTATGTATTTCTTAACTAATAGCATAACTCCTCCTCCCTTCCTATCCTGTCTATCCTTTCTGTAGACATTGTACTTCCCAAATTCCAGTTCTGCATTCCTTATATCTATGTGACACCACGTCTCTGAAATCCCCACAATATCTGCCTTTGATGTTTTGAGCAATACCTCAAATTCATCAAATTTATTTACTAAACTCCTAGCATTGGTGTACACACAAGTATACATGCACCTGTTCTTTTTCTTAGCTACCCTAACACAACCCATGTGTTTACTTGTACCCCAATGATTCCCAGCAGTCTCTGAAATATCCTGCAGCTTATTTTCCAGGCTGCGGCTCATTCCAATAGAAGCAGTACAAGAATCACTTTCACCTCTGCCAGTGGCTACTGTTAATCTATTAGTCCTTGTATCCCTCCAATCTAGCAGTTTTCCGACCCACCTAACACTGCCTCGATAGCATCAGCAAACATTCTTGCACCCTTTCTATTTAAGTGTATCCCATCCCTATAGAAACAGTCTCTCCTGTTAACAAGTACAGACCAGGCTGAAAAAAATTCTACCCCTTGAGCCTTGCACAATCTTCCCAGGGCCGAATTGATCGACAGGGCTCTCATCATATACTCCCTCCTATCGTGTCTGGGCAGAATTGCAAACACTTTCAAATTCAACCCTAATTCACGGCTTTTTTTCAACAGTGACCTGTACTTGTTAAGTAATTCCGCCGGTCTCCTACTCTTAATATCATTAGTGCCAATGTACAACTATATCACCTTTTGTGCCCTTAAAAGATGATATTCGCTCTACAACGTCACCAACCTTTGCCCCTGGCAGACATACCCTGGTCCTGTTCCACCTATCCTTTTTACAAAGCATGTTTCCCTGACAATTGAGTCACCAACAACTACTAGTTCCTTTGGGACCAGCACATTCTGCCTTGGGGGCTGCCGCTGTGTTGCGTGATGACCAAGTGCAAGCTCTAGCATTGGTGTGGGCAGCTGAGAGCTTGATGGGTCCCTCACTTTTAATCCTTCGAGGGCATCCACCCTGTCCTACAAGTTCTCATATAGGCCCATAACAACACTGAGTTGTCGCCTGATTTCTTTACACTTGCATCGCGCATACACAAAGACATCCCCCGTGGCAGTATCATGTATCGTACCCGACTGCTCCACAAACATCAAGCAAGTAGTGCATTTTAATAGGCTGTGATTCAGAGGGCAACTGCCCCCCTCAGTTCTCCCCTGAGCCACACCACTCCTTAGCTTGAGCCTTTTGCTTTGCTGCTCTGGTCTCAGTCATGATTTCGGTTTAATTTCAATAAAATTTCAATTTCAGTACAAAATTAAAACCCTAAACTTATATCCCAACACAGTTATAACTCTATATTTATGTTTCAGTATCGAGTGTTATCTACAAAATCCCTTTATATAACTTCCGTATCAAGTTAAGTATTAATTATTTATTTTTTATTAATTATTTATGTTACATAACCCAAGTCGTTATATGTATAGTTAAAAGTACAATTTAATTGACAATGAAGTTCAACAAGATTAATAGATTTTACTGATTAATTGACAATATTATGTACTGTACTATACTATATTAAGCTTATGCTATCTATTTCGAGATATTTTGTATCTCGTACAATGGCGCCAATTTACAAACGGTAAACACGTGGATTTGATACCCTTTCCGATACTAAGTAATACCTACAAAATCTCTATCTAAGTTACTTTAAACTAAGTATCGTAAATAGGAATATAAAGCTACTCTAGAAAATAAGTTAATATGCCAATTTAAGCTAATAAAACAGAAAATAAATCAGAAAAAACTTCTCTGTTCCAGGAGCGGCAAAAATTTACGTCCGCACAGGCTACTCTCGTTCCAAAATTTTTTGGAAGACTGCTGAACAAATTGCAGCAGTACAGCATTAAGGGCAGATTGCTGCAATGGATAAAGGAATGGTTGAGTGGGAGATGGCAGAGAGTGGTAATAAATGGACACTACTCTATGTGGACCGATGTTATTAGTGGAGTCCCCCAGGGTTCAGGTGCTGGACCCATTGTTATTTTGTGCCTTTATCAATAATATCAATGAAGGTATATCAGGCTTTATGTCCAAGTTTGCAGATAATACAAAGGTTGGCAGGATTGTTAATGACACTAAAGACAGTATGTTATTGCAACAGGATCTAAAAAAGTTAGGCAGACGGGCTCAGAAGAAGCAACTGAAGTTTAACATTGACAAATGCAAAGTACTGCATATGGGCAGCAGTAACCCAAGAGAAATGTACCACCTTTGTGGTACTACACTCAGGGAGCTGGAGAATGAAAAAGATCCTGGGGTTAATTGTGCAGTCAGATATGAAGTTCTCTGAGCAGAGCAGTTCATGGAGTTTTGTCAATGATATATAGGAATTTTGCTAGCAGAGACCAGGAAGTGATTATTCCTTTGTATAAGACAATGGTCAAGCCACACCTTGAGCTCCTGGGATTAATTGTGTCGTCAGATATGAAGTTCTCTGAGCAGTGCAGACAGGCTTGCAGTGCAGACAGGCTTCCAGAGCAGGTCATGGAATTTTGTCAATGATATACAGTAAACCCCCGCTATTCGTGGTTTCACGTATTCGCGGTCGCTGATTTAACATAAAATGAAACCTAAAAAAATGTGAATTTTAAAGCGCCGTGAATATCTTCCGGCATAAAAAAAACATGGGCGTGGCTAAAATTATCTTTCCCGGTCAAAACAGCGCTCAGTGGGTGGGGGGGTGACAAAATCGCGAGCGTGGATGTTTCTCGCTAATCCTTGTTCGGTATGTGTTATGCGCTTGCCATGGAAGGTTTCGTCGTTTGTTTTTAATTTATATAATTTTAAAATTGAATAAATTTATCAATTTATAAATTGATATGCTTACAAAATTGATAAATCTACCATTTTGCGGTGTAAAACAGACTTTTTCGAGTGTGTTAACGGAAGAAAGTGACTTTATTTGGACAAGTTCTTTCTAACCCATACAAAAATGTGGCTACGAATAACAAGGGAAATGTGAATGTGAAATTATCAAAGAAGGTGATGACACTGGCGAATAAAATTGAGTTATTAGACAAAATTTCTAATGTTGAAAGTGTCTTCTCAGTGGCAAAACATTATAAAATCAATGATTCGACGGAACGATCAATCAAGAAATCGGAAGAAAAAATCCCATAGTGTCCGTGAAAACGCGCTAATGGCTTCAAAAATTTGCTCTGTAACTTGTGATGTTAAATTAGAAAAAAATGGAAAAGCTTTAAATCTGTGGATAGAAGACCAAACTCAAAATAAAATTCCATTAAGTTCACTCATTTGTGAAAAGGCAAAACTCCTTTATCAACACTTTAGCGAAACTGGTAATAGCACTGGCGGATAAGTTATTTTAGTTAGCAAAGGCGCTGGTTTGAAAGATTTGTTTGAAATTTCTAATAAATATTACATTTAATATTAAAGTGTTTCTTATTTTCGTTTCGATGCCATATGCTTGCATTTCACTATGTACATAGTCATATTATGAAGGTACCTATAATACATACATAGACAAAATTTTAGACTAGTTTTTCTTACATATTTCATACTTTGGAAGCCATAACTCAGTATTCGCGTTTTCAGTATTCGTGGCATTTCTCAGGAACATAATCCCTTTACTGTATAGGAATTTTGCTAACAGAGACCAGGAAGTGATTATCCCTTTGTATAGGGCAATGGTCAGGCCACAGCTTGAGATACTGGGGGTAATTGTGCAGTCAGATATGAAGTTCTCTGAGCAGTGCAGATAGTAGTAGTAGTAGTGGCATGTGATGCAAGAAAGCAAGTGTATGAGTGCTTGTGCAGCATCAGCCAAAAAAAAAAAAAAAAAAAAAAAAAATTACTGTCTTTCCTCAATTTGAATCTATGCCACCTCAGGTTCTTAGTCTGAGCAAGTGGAAATATCCCATCAGCATTGAGCCTGCTCAACCCATACAAGGCCTTGTACACCTCAATCAGATGACCTTGCAGGTGTCTAGTCTCCAGCTGCTGCAAGAGGAATGAAAAGGATCCCTTCATTCCCCTCACAATCATGTTGCCCTTCTCTGAACACACTCAAGCAAATCTACATCCTTCCTAAAAATGACACCTTCAGACCTGTAGGCCATACTCAAGGCATGGCCTGACCATTGCCTTATACAGAGAGACAATCATCTCCTTTTCCCTGCTAGAAAAATTCCTGTATATATAATTGACAAGACCCCATGACCTGCCCTGGCAGCCTGTCTGCATTGCTCAGAAAATTTCATATCTGACTGCACAATTACTCCCAGGTCTTTTTCATTTTCTACCACCTTAAGTGTAGTACCACACAGTTGGTACATTTCTCTGGGGTTACTTCTACCCATATGCAGTTCTTTGCATTTGTCAAGGTTAAACTTCAGTTGCCACTTCTTAGCCCATCTGCCCAAATTATCTAGATCCTGTTGCAGTAGCACACTGCCATTACTGTCATTTACAACCTGCCAACCTTTGTATCATCTGCAAACTTCGACACTAAGCCTGATATACCTTCATCAATATCATTGATAAATATACAAAACAACAGAGGACCCAACACCGAACCCTGTGGGACTCCACTAATAACATTAGTCCACGAAGAGCAGCACCCATCGATTACCACCCTCTGTTTTCTCCCACTCAATCATCCTTTTATCCATTGTGGCAACTTACCCTTAATACCATTCTGCTCCAATTTGTACAGTAGTCTTACATGCACTATGGGATCAAAAGCTTTCCTGAAATGCAAATATATGATATCAATTTTATTTTTTGAATCCAGTTCCTTTGTAATCACATCATAATATCCAATCAAATTTGTCAGACAAGACTTTCCCTTAACAAACCCATGCTGTGTCTGCATTATTGCTGCAGTCTTGTCTAGATGATCCTGCAATGCACCTTTAACCAGTGACTCCATTATTTTACCTGGAACAGAAGTTAAACTAACTGATCTCTAATTATTTGTGTCCCCGTTCGATCCCCCTTTGTGAATTGGGGATACATTTGCACATCTCCAGTCTGTGGGAACCTCCCCTGAGTCCAAGGATGCTCTCACAATTATGGCTAAGGGTTTGCTAAGTTGCATTGCCGCCTCCTTTAATATAACTGGATAGATCCCATCCACCCCAGGTGCCTTTCTTATGTTTAACTTCAACAATTTCTCCTCCACTTTGCTCTCAGTTATTACAAAATCATTAAGCACCCTGCTACAATTTGATAACCTTCTGCCATTTTCAAACATTAATAACTCCTCATGTGTGAATGTAGATGCAAAATACTCATTCAGTTTGTTTGCTATCTGAGCAGGATCATCAACAGTCGAACCATCCATATCAAGTGGACCAATCAGATTCGTCCCCTTCCTTTTAGAGTTTATATAAGTAAAGAAATCCTTGCTCTTTTTCTTTGCATCCTTTGCCAAAGATTTCTCATAATCTGCCTTCTCCTGCCTAACCTCCTTTGTGAATTGATTACAGATGGGCTGCCAGAGCAGATCATGGAGTTTTGTCAATGATATATAGAAATTTTGCTAGCAGAGACCAGGAAGTGATTATCCCTTTGTATAAGGCAATGGTCAGGCCACACCTTGAGTACTGTGTACAGGTCTGGAGGCCTCATTTTAGGAAGGATGTAGAGTTGCTAGAACGAGTACATAGAAGGGCAACAAGATTAGTAAGAGGAACAGTTTACGAAGAAAGGCTTATGTCTGCAAGTTGCAGCATCTGGAGACTAGGCACCTGCAAGGTGATCTGATCGAGGTGTACAAGGCCCTGAATGTTTTGAGCAGGCTCAATGCTGATGGGATGCTCAGACTAAGAACCTGAGGTGGCATAGATTCAAATTGAGGAAAGACAGTTGTAGAATAGATGTGAGGAAGTTTGCCTTTAGCCAGCAGGTAGTTTATTGCTGGAACAGACTTCCCTCTGTTGTTGTGGAAGTCAATAGCTTAAATAAATTTAAGGCTGAACTAGACAAACGTATGGTGTGACTGGATGGGAGAAATGGGAAGGGGTTTTTTTTTTTGGTTGATGCTGTATAAGCTTTCTTTCTTGCATCATGTGCGTCAACTAATACTAAAAAGATTTGAAAACTGTTAGTGAAATACATTTGTAGATATCACTCTTCAACATATCTAGAAGTAATGACCTCAATACATGGATATGGGGTATGCTGGATTGAAGAGCTATGTTCAGATTTTTAAACATTCATATAACATTTAAAAGAAGCAAATTGCTTTATTCAAGTCAGAGGAGAGGAATATGAGCAGACTTTTCTGTCCAAGCCAGGATAACATTCCTACAGCTTTCAGTTTTCTTGTATAAGAATTACTTATATCAGAAGTTTGCAATTCACTTGTTCTTTTTACTTAAGTTCATCAATTTGTCACCTTTCAAAACTTTTGGATTGTGAAATGGATTTTAACACATCAGTGGAACTCACTAGTGATCATTTGTTTGGTAGCTCTCAAAAGTGCTCATATTGCCGTTTTCAACTCGTCTTTAAACACACTTGTGAGAGGATGCCACTGTAACAGTATTTGTAACAGTCTAGTTACAAATTTAACAAAGGCAGCCAAATGCACACATACATGCACTTTAAAATCTTTTTTATTTTAGTGGAATGCACAAGTTTAAATTGGTTTATGTTAGGGATAAAGTATTTGCAACAACAGTTTCTGATTTGTCAATATTAAAGAAAAAATAATTGAAGAAATCTCTTCATCTTCACCTTAAATGTCTAAGAAATGTATGATAAGAGGTTGAATACAGATTTGACATCTGCAGAGCTACAAGAGGGGTACATGTTCAAATTTATTGACATACATAAAAAATTTGTGAGCTATTATTTGTAACTATAATTAGTGTAAATATGTATCCATTCCAAAATTATGAACCTTTGATAAAGTAAAAATTTTTTTCAGACATCCAGTATTGTTTACCACTTCACTACTACAGGAATTGGCATGTCCTCTCTGACCCCATGATTATGTTTCCAATATTATTAATTTTTTTAAAAAATTCATATTTGACTGAACAAATACTTTTAAAAAACAATATAGATTTGGAAATTACCACAGAGCTCATTATGATCCATATTTAACAAAATATTGTTTATAATATCTTCACTGAAGAAGAAGAACACAACTTGAACAGGTATATATATATAAAATCATTAATGGAAACTGCATGAACACCTCCCTTTTTGCATTATATCTCTTATTGTACTCCAGCTTTTAATTATGGAGACAAAAACTTTTTTTTCTTTTCTGTATCAAACTGACTATAGTAAATATAATCCGGTATTCTATTTACTGTTATTTGAAATGTAAATAAATATGTTTCTTTTATTCCTTTAAATTAACTTAATTCATTTCCACTTATTAGTCTTATGATGATCTTAATTTTATTCTTTTAAATAAATTTGATCCATTATGCAAATTTCATAAATATTCATAACCAATGATATTGTAACAAATGTAAAATTAAGTAGTTTTTAGTTTAAAGATTGAAGGTGCCTCCGTAGCCAGGTGGGAAGGAGCAGCAGTGCGTAGCACACTCTTCTTGATTAGACCGGGGTTCGAGCCCGTCACCACCAAATACGGAGGATGCGGAAAGGTCAGGGAATGACCACCACATATCCCGGAGCAATATGGCCTTAGTTGCTAATGCTCCTAAAAACCAAATAACAACAACAGTTTAAAGATTTAAACTATGTTCAAGTCCTACAAAGTAGGCACTTGGTGCTGTATTAGCTCCTGAAAAATGTCTTTTTTTTTTTTATGTTAATACACTGTTCACAAGATCTACATTGAAATTTAATTATGTATGAACCATAATAATATTAAATTTAATTCAGTGATCTCTATGTGCAGTGCAATGTTTATGATTACTGTTTCCTGTGTTTCACATGGCTTTCAGCACTCTAGTTCATAAAAATAAAATTATTTTGCAGAGGTGGATGGGAAATTTCAATCACATAAACTGCATTACCTACCTAATTTTATTTTGAGATCTTCTTCAACACTTGTCCCTTCTAATTTTGACAATTTTGTTTGTGTGCAAGTATCTTTCTCTTCTTCACACATTTCTTTGTAAGATAATGTATACCATCCTGTCCATGCTGGAAACCATCTCTGTAACAGGCTTTGCCCTTTTGACTTTGAAACAGCACTTTCCTAAAAACAGACACAAAAAAACTGTAGACTTCCTGTCACATACACATTCTATTGCAGTTAGAAATTTATAGCAAAACTTCTTACACCTAATTGCATATCAGTAATCCAAAATTCAAAACAATAACAAAATTTTAATTTGATTTCAAATAAATCCATTTCAACTTCAATAACACTTTGTCTTATAAGAGAAAGAAACCTAAGCAGCATTTTTTTTTTTATCATATGATGTGAGCAAAACACAAAGGAACCAGTTTTTTCCTGCTTCCTTCGTGTATCGTGGCCGTGAGATCCAACCGAATAGTGCAGCACCATTGTGATATCCAAGCCCAAAGCGGGATTCGAACCCGCAACCTTTGGATTGCCAGGCAGGCAGGCACTTTACACACATGGGCTAGCCCAGTCGGCTAAGCAGCAATGAAGCCTGCCCACATCACTTCATCCAAATATTTACCTGTGTTTCCATTAAGGTTTTTACTATATTATTACCACTCACATGTAAAATGAATAATAGAGTTTATCAGATTGCTATCCTAAATTACTATAAGGTGACGTTTCAGGCATCTTACCAATACCCATCATCAGACTATGCTGCTGACAGACTCCTCTTGCCGATGCTCCCAGAAACCTGATGGGAAGTTAAAAAATAAAAGAAGCAACTGCTGTGTATGGGATGTATTCAATTATATTAAGGGAAGCAGGTGAGCAGACCCTTAGCCATAATTATGAGAGCATTGTTGGATTCAGAGGAAGTCCCCATGGACTCGAGATGTGCAAATGTATCCACAATTCACAGAGATCACAGAGTGATATGAGTAATTACAGACCTATTAGCTTAACTTCTGTTCCAGGGAAAGTAATGGAGTCACTTGTAGAAGAATTAATGCAGGACCATCTAGATAGGTGTGCCATTATACTTCAGTCATACAGCATGAGTCTGTAAAGGGGCAACCTTGTCTGACCAATATGGTTGGATACTATGATGCAGTAACAAAGGAAATGGATGAAAAAAATTATTTTGATATCATATATACCTGGATTTTACGAAAGTTTTTGATACTATTGAACATAGACTGTTGTAAAAATTGGAACAGTTCTCCAGGAATGCTGGACCTATTGTTGTTTTCTGTATTTATTAATGATATTGATTAAGGTATATCAGGCTAAATGTCGCAAGTTTAAAGATTATATGAAGGTTGGCAGAGTGGTTAATAACAGTACTGGTGGTATGCCACTACAACAGGATCTATAAAAATTAGGCAGTTGGGCTGAGAAATGGCAACTGAGATTTAACATTGACAAATGCAAAGTAGTACATATATATGGGAAGCAGTAATCCCAGATTAAAGTACCAACTGTGTGGTACTACACTCAGGGTTGTGGAAAATAAAATGAACCTAGGAGCGATTGTGCTGTGAGATATGATGTTCTCTGATCAATGCACACAAGCTGCCACATGGGGTCTTGTCAATTATATACTTCAAGGAGCTTTAGGAACTTTGCTTGAAGGGAAAAGGTGATTATTCCATTGTAAAAAGGATTAGAGCTGCTGGAATGGACACAGAGAAGGGTAACAATATTGTTGAGGGGAACAAGGCATCAGTTCTGCAAACTGCACCATCTGGAGAACAGGCACCTGTGAGGTGACCTGATTGAAGTGTTTAAGGCTTTGAACGGATTAAGCAAGTTCAATGTTGATGGGATTCTTCCTCTTGCTCAGACTACACACTCAAGAGGGCATAAATTCAAACTGAGGAAGGATGGTTACAAGACCGACATGCAGAAGTTTGCCTTTAGCCAACAGGCAGTTGATTAGGGTAACAAATTTCCATTTGATGTTGTGGGAGTGGATGGCTTGAATAAATTCAAGGAACTAGAGAAACTGTTGAAGGGGGAATAGATAAGTGGTGGGAAGGGGTTTTTTTTTTTTTTTTTGGCTGATGCTGTATAAACTTTGCTTTCCTGCATCATTTGCCACTACTAATAATAATACTAAATGAAGAAATGTTATAATGCATTGGACCTCTTATTATATATGGACCTTTTAATAGATTGAACCTCTGAAAATACCATCTCTTACTGTATTCGTGGCTCTAGTTAAGTAACCAAATAAATAAACATTAATTTGAGCCACAGTAGTACACACATGCACACACAGTATCAAATCCCTAACTCAAGTGCTTTTAGGTGAGGGTAAATACTTATTGACTACTCTTCATATAGGCTTAGCAAAGTAGTACATATGGAAAGTAGTACATATAAATGTAACCAATGCATTTAGCGCTACGCACTTTTTACAATATATTCTTAAATTTTACATATATCTCATTTTACATTCCATTCAAGCTGCTTTGCACTTTGATATAAATTCCTTATCCCATTTCTACTCAAACTCTAATCCATCCAACAGTTTTGTCTACATCATAATAAATGGCTTTCTTCCTATCCTTATGTGCATGTGTGTACAATTTAGAAAATTATAATTAAAACAGGTATGTATAGATTGCCAGCTTATAAGAAAAAGAAGAATAAAAAATGAAATAAATGAAAAGTTCAAAGAAGCTTAAAACCTAAATCATATTATAGACAACACACACACACACACCACATAAATTAACCATGAAAATAAACAGTTCAATGATAAATAATGCATAATATCAAATTTGATACTTGGGGACTTCATAATTATATGTCAAAGGGGAGGGAACGAGCAAGTTTCTAAAACCAAAGTACATAAAAAGTACATATAAAGTGCTGGAAAAAAATTAATAAAATAAAGAAAATAATAATAATAAATTGAAGCTGTTTATATGCCCCTCAGTGAATAACAAAAATTTTCATTATGTTGAAAGGATGTTATATAGATAGTTCATAAAATCAGCAAACGAAGAATGAAATGTCTAAACATTGATGTAATACTACTAATATAATATAATCTAATTCAGAATACGTTCTACAATATCAAACATGAAAATGAAGACTATACATTCTGCAAACGTATACAGTCAGATTAATTTGTAAATTATGTATTTACAGAAATCACTGTATATAGCATATATGAACAGTACCTGCATATACATATTTTGTACATGTTAAGCATTGAGGTTTCTGGGCATTTCCAGCGATTAAAAGAGGAAGCTTCTCTGTGCCAGATATGTTTACCACAAGGTAAATATTAATCTATTCCTTTGCCAACCACAACATTTCTCACTTTTAAATGTAAACATTTGATCCAATAACAACTTATAAATAAAGAAGTCCAGCTTTGTCGGCATTGAAGATGTTGTTCAAGACATATGTCAACAAAATATATTTTAAACAATTCTTCTGCCATTCCTTTATAACTTCAGTGTCAACAGCTGCACTTTCTCCACACATTTTTGTAAGACAGTTCTAGAATGAGAGACTATATCTTCTAACTCAAAACAGCACATGAAGAAGTGTGAAATATATAAATTATATATTTATATATTTCACACAACATAGGTGTAAAAATCATAAGTTGCATTGTGTTCATTGTAGAGTTTGTCAGCCTATAAAAAGAAAAGAATGATAAAATTTCTAGAACTATCCATCAGAAAACTTGAAATATTCAATATTCATCTAATGCACAAACAATTTAGCCTTCATTTTTAAGAGATTTCCAGCTAAGGCAACATTTCTTGCATGCATCATCACTAGCCATTCCAAGAGTACCTTTTCAAAAACCAGATACCTGGTGAAACACGCCTATGGATACCTTCACGTGTAGCACAAGCAACAAAAGCACAAGGACCCATCATGCATTGTGCCCACTATACAAGCAGGTGGTGGTAGTTGCTTAAAACGGAACATGTTTTGCTGGCAAGAATTAAAATCCCTGGTGCATATGGACCAAAGCTTCACTGGTGAGGTCTGCTGGCAGCTTTTAGGAGGCCATGTGCATCCTGCCATGTTGCATTTTTTCCCCAACCAGAAACAGGATCTTCCAAGATGATAATAAGCTATGTCATTGAGCCTGCACCGAGCACAAGTGGTTTGAGAAACACAGTGACAATATCACCCATCTTGACTGGCCTCCAAATTCGCCTGACCTCAATCCAGTTGAACACTTGTGGGATGTTTTGGAACAAGACGTGAAGTGTGTGGACATGCAACCGTCATATATTCTAACACTGTGGAAAGCATAGCAGATCCCTACAGATGTCTTCAGACATCTAGTAGAGTCAAAGCCTAGGTAAATAGCAGCTGTTATCTGATCATATGGTGGCCCAATATGGTATTAGGTAGGTGGTCATAATTCAGGGTGTGTGCTTGCATGCACATTCTAAAAAATATAAAGCAACTTATAAAAATAAGCCAACTAAAACAGTAATTGTTAAAAATAGATTAAATAAATACAGGTTCATGTTAATCTGGAATACAAAACAATATCTTCTAACTCAAAACAATATATGAAGAATGTTGTGTGACATATATAAATTAGAAATGACAAATTAAAATAGGTGTAAAGATCGTAAGTTGCTGTGTTCATTGAAGAGATTGTCAGCTTATAAGAAAAACAAAAGAATGATAAAATATGAAGTAGTCAAAAAGCTCAAAGTGAAAACCTAAACCTGATTGTAGATACATAACATTATGTACAGAAATATGAATATGTACATACTGTTATGTATCTAGTATGAATAAATAATATATAATATATCAAAGTTGGTTTTTTTTTTTTTTTTTTTTTTTTTCCCCACAGTGGATAATCTTTATATGCCAATGAGAAATGAACAGGTTACTTGAGTATATATGATAAACAAAATTAATAATAATCTAAAGAAAATAAAAATAATGATAACAGTAGTAATAATAATAATAACAGCTGATCAAAGAAAGTTTACCATATTACAAGTACAAGCCATACTAGACACCTGTACCGACAAACTATGCTGAGACCTTACCATAATAACGGACAACACGATCCCACACAACAGACCAGACATAATAACCCTCACTGACAAGAAGGAAATGGCTACCTAACCAATCGATATAGCAGTGCCCAACACCAGCAACCTAAGACAAAAAGTCAAAAGGAAGCACTCAGACATAAGACAAAAAGTCAAAAGATATGTGGCACATGGAACAATTAATGACCATCCCAATCATCATGTCAGCCAACAGCATAGTGCTAAAGATCATCCTTAAGAACCTATACAGCAGCAATAAGCCTCCCAGAGAACGACTCCACAATCCTAAACACCTTTATGATAATAAGGGAGTTCCTAACAAAAACAATAGCAACCAGACACAACCAATCATTCCATGCATTTGGTACCAGTACCATCAATTTTTTGAATTTTTCACTCACCAAAAACCAATTTTTGCCCCCATCAAGAATCCCTGTTCTAGACCAAAAATTCATTCAAACTTTATAGCAACACGGAATGATGAATCAATTTAAGTTTGTTTTAGGTATTTTAAGTTAAAACTTCACTTCTTTGAGATTTTTTCAAACTTCTTTTGATATCCTCTCTTAAAAGTTCCAAACAGGCAGGTCTTTGAGATATATAAGGTCTAATGCAATCTACCAGGTTTTGGTAAATTATGTTCTCACTTCAAACTTCTTCACAATTTGCTTTATGATCTTTATTGTGGGTGGTTTATGTCTTAAAATTGTCTTGAACTTTTTTTTTTTTTTTTATGAAAACCCCAAACATGAAAGGTATCAAAACCTATAGTATTTGGTACCGTGCATGGGTTGAAGGAGAAGTATGGGGGAGGGGGGTGCCGGAAACTTTGCTCTACAGACTAAACAGGGGTTTCACCACTTCAGGCCTCCAATAAGCAAAGTGGTGGTATTTCACCGGTTGATGAAAGTCATCTACCACCTACTGGCACGAAACTTCTTCAGCATTTGCACATTTTGCATATAACTTCACAATTTCAATCCTTTCAATTACAATTTCCCTCTCCAATAGATAAAAAAAAAATCATGAATTATTCTTAAAATAAATTATACATATTTATATCAGCAGTTAATCAGACTACCCTATATTTTTCAAATATAGCACGAACAAAGTTAACAACAATAAATTGTCCAGCATAAATCATATCTTATAAGCATACTGAAATACTAGTTGGTAATTCCACTAGCTATTAGTGAATTGCCACTAATAGCTACTGATAATTCACTGGATCCAGCATACAAATTATATACCTTAGTTCTGAAACATTCCTAGGATGTGAAAATGGAAATGTGATGGATTGAGTGCAACCATCGGAAAGCACTCTTTTTTTTTTTTTTTTTTTTTTTGGATCAATCATATCAAGTAGAGACTCACTAATAATCAAGTATAGACTTCAATGCTTGGCTGATTTTTTTTATTTATTTATTTATTTATATATATATTTTTTTTTTTGTTGTGAAAAAACAACAAGGTTATAATGCGCCATTCAATGCTTGGTATAACCTAAGGATCCAATGATCTTCTCCCCCATGCTGTTGCTGACAAGGCTTTAAAAATACTGAGCACTTACCAGAAAGCTGGAAGATGCTCAGTATGCTTGAAGTCCTGATATGTTTGATGTATTCCAAAAAGGTTAACTATTTTTCTAAAGCTAGCTTTAAAAACTTTACCATTGGTTTTACCAGAATTGTTCATACTTCTAATTTTCATTCAAGATATGGTGAAGATTATGGTTTTGACAAAAGTATATGCAGTTTAAATGCATTGTTCTTGACCTATTTGCTGAGTGTTGAAATTCTATAGCTGTCGTTCTATAGTTCTCACATTCTGGGATTGGCTGGATATACTAAGATTATCAACATAAAGAGTACGTATTACTGTGGGTTGTAACTGCTCTGCAGCAGCATTTATCTTAATTGAAAATAGGGTGTGTGCTTAGGAATAACTCTTGTGGTATTCAATCCTCTTGGTAGATTTCAAAGTGGTAATAGTCCCTAACTAGTAGTCAATATTGAAGAATATGGTTTCCTTGGTGTTCAGTTCCAATTAAGACATCTTGAATGCTTTCTTCCATTTTCACTAAATGATCCAACATGGATTTATTCTGTCTGAAATTAAACTGTGCTTTACTCAGTAGGGTATTTCTCTCTCTAGTACCACTATTGTTACTATTTCCTCAAAATTTTTACAGGGACATCTAGTTAGCATTAGCATTAGTAGAGGCATTTGATGCAAGAAAGCAAGCTTATGCAGCATCAGCCAATAAAAAAAAAATAATAAAATAAAATAAATAAATAAAAAATAACCACTTCCACTTCGCCCCTCTGTTCGTTCGAAATACCTGTCCAGCTGAGCCTTAAACTTATTTAGGCTATCAACTTCCACGACAAGGGATGGAAGTCTGTTCCACCAACCAACGACCCGCTGGCTAAAGGTAAATTTCCTCACGTCTATAATACATCTGTCTTTCCTCAATTTGAATTTATGCCCTCTCAGGTGATTATTCTGAGCAAAAGGAAGAATCCCATCAGCACTGAGCATACTTAAATCATTCAAGGCTTTATACGCCTCTGTCAGATCACCTCGCTGGTGCCTAGTCTCCAGACACTGTAATTTGCAAAACTTAAGCCTTGCTTCGTAAGAGCACCCCTTTGTTCCTTTCATTAATCTTGTTGCCCTTCTCTGTACTCGTTCCGGCATCTCTACATCCTTCTTGAAATGAGGCCTCCAGACCTGTATACAGTACTCTAGGTGTAGCCTGACCATTGCCTTATACAAGAGAATAATCACCTCCTTATCCCTGCTAGAAAAATTCCTATATATCATTGACAATACCATGAGCTACTCTTGCAGCACGTCTGCACTGCTCAGAGAACTTCATATCTGCCTGCACAACCACCCCCAGGTCCCTTTCATTCTCTACCACTGTCAGTGTAGTACCACAGAGTTGATACGTTGCTCTGGGGTTGCTGTTTCCCATATGTAGTACTTTACATTTGTCAATGTTAAACTTCATAATTCATTATTGTTACTATTTCCTCAATTTGCCACCTCTCAGCCCATCTGCTCAACCTTTCCAGATACTGTTGCAGTAGCATAGTGTCAGTAGAGTCCTTGACAACCCTGCCAACCTTCGTATCATCTGCAAACTTGGAAATTAAGCTTGATATACCATCATCAATATCATTTATAAATACAGAAAACAATAATGGACCCAATACTGAACCCTGAGGGACTCCACTAATAACATTAGTCCACGATGAGCAGTGTCCATTGATTACCACTCTCTGTCTTCTCCCTTTCAACCACCCCTTTATCCATAGCAGCAATTTGCCTCCAATGCCACCCTGCTCCAATTTGTGCAGCAGTCTTCCATGTGCAACAGTATCAAAAGCCTTTCTAAGATCCAAGTATATAATATCAAAGTTATTCCCTGCATCCAGTTCTTTTGTGATTGCATCATAGTATCCAATCAAATTGTTCAGGCAAGACTTCTCCTTAACAAAACCATGCTGTGTCCGAGCTATAACTGAAGTCTTGTCTAGATGATCCTGCAGTGCTTCTTTAACCAGTGCCTCCATTAATTTTCCAGGAACAGAAGTTAAACTAACAGGTCTATAATTACTTGTGTCGCCCTTTGATCCTCCTTTGTGAATTGGGGTCACATTTGTACATCTCCACTGCATGTGTACATCCCCTGAGTCCAAGGAAGCTCTCATAATTATGGCTAAGGGTTTGCATACTTCCTTTGCTGCCTCCTTTAATATAACTGGATAGATTCCATCCACCCCAGGTGCCTTTCTTGTGTTTATCTTCAACAATTTCTCCTCCACTTTACTTTCAGTTATTACAAGATTCTCTAGCTTACTGCCAGAGTTACTGACAGAATAAGGTAGAGAGAGCGAGGTTCCGAGTCTCTGACAGGGAATATCAGAATGGAGATATTGACAAGTACCACCTTTGAGGCAAAAGGAATTGTACAGCGAGCAATTTGGGCAACTGAGATGAGCAGTGGTTGAATCAAACGATAACTGAGATTCTGTCAGAAAAAGTACATGGGATTTGACAGACTGCAAGTGGAAATGGACATCGTTGAGATTAGAACTGAGACCACGTATATTTATGAAACGAACTAGGAAATGTTTTGGAGGTTTGGATCTTTTCGCAGATGAGCTTACTCTATTAGTTTGATAATTCATGGTATATTCAACAATAAGGAAAGTAGGGATGGACATGCTATATGAAGTAATGAAATTTTTCGATATGGTGTACTCATGGTAAGAATATACCCAGATCCTTGACATAAAGTTGCCTCGACAATGCCCCCACATAGACACTACTTGGACTCCCTCCAGTCACTATCTGGCAGAATAGAGGTAGCAAGATTATACACTAGCCGATCTGGAAGCTTCCTAGAGAGTTACCAATAGGTTCAGTCTGGCGTATTAACCAGTGGCCGGCCTGCGAACACACTTTTAGATCTGTACCCCTCGAAATGTAAGGAAGATTGGATCTCGCCATGATGTCCATCATAACCTCAAAAGTCATCAATCATACTGCATGATGGAAGGGTTGACTGGAACTTAGCTCTGAAGACTAAACATGGGCTACACCACTTCAAGCCTCCAGTAAGCAAAGTGGTGGTATTGCACCGTTTGATGAGAGTCATCTACCACCTAGTATTGCCTGATAACACAGAGGGGTGGCATTCCTCCATGTGGTGTGATCGCCACACCTCGACCTCTGCTTACATTGGTTCTCACCTGGGTGGTCACCCACAGTGTGCTTGCGAATGGGGGTTATACTCAGGATTACTAATAGTTCCACCATCGTGAAGGTGCAAGCAGAGGATTTGGCTGTCACAGACTTCACCAAAATTGGGTCCACTTGACTTGAGTGTCACCCGAATATCTGTTTCATCAGCTTTTTAGACTCCCAGGTAGCAAGTACAGGTTGTCTGGCATATCTGACAGAATGCCTGTGACAACCTCAAAGACCCTATTAAACCTGTATGTATTAAACATAATGAAAATGAATCAGTATGGATTAGACATATGTGGACTTCTCATATTGCAAAGGATTTCATAACACACACATGAAATGTTATAGGATGATTCCATTTTGCAAACATGCTTGCTTCTTTTAGTTTACTACATACTACATGTTAAAATTTGAAGGATAATGAGTTTATGCAGACAACTTTTGCAATGGTTTTTCCTGAACCAGTTGCATTTCACTGGGTTCTGCAATAATATTTCCTTCACATTGTAGTGGTCAGAAGTGCACATCATATTCCACATGGTTTACTAATTTTCTGGTTTAATGTTAATATAAGATGTATCCCTGAGGTTTTTTTTTCTACTTGGACATCTAATATACTCTGCTCTTACTCTAACTTTTTTTTTTTTTTTTTGCTGCTGCTGTACAAGCCTCGCTCCACCAAGAATTTAGATGTAGTGGGAAGCCTACTGATGCTCACGGAATTACAGTTTTTTTCTGCACAGAGGATTTTCCAAGTGAATAACTTCTAAGTTAAGTGTTGCGAAACAACTATATTTTTCATAATGTTGGAATTGGCTGGGATGCCAGGAAAACTGGCTGGGACTGCCTAGTACGATAAATAAATTAAAATAATAATAATCTTGGAATTAACCAAGGATGGCAGAGGGACTCTCTATCAGGATTTTGATCACTGCTAAGAGGATTATTATTCAGGTAAAATATTATTATACAGTAAATAAAGTAAACCCTCAATTTTACCAAATAATATGGGGAAGGGGTTGTCTGTTTTTGCCAAATGACTGCTCAATCAAGATTTTTCAAACACATTTGTAGCCCACATAATCAAAAATTGAAATGGTTACTCTGTATAGGTATATATTAGTAACAGAGAAGAAAGAGTACCCCACCATATTCCATTTTTATGCAATCTTTTTTTTACAAAAATGTATGCAGCATAGCCTTGATTAGTACAAAATTCAATTTAGTATGAATTATAAAATGATATCAGACCTTATTTGATAAGAGTCAAAATTCGGCTAGTATGAGTTTTTATTCCAAATTGGGAAAAAAATTGCATGTAGTAATAGTAGTGGCATGTGATGCAAGAAAGCAAGTGTATGAGCTTATGCAGCATCAGCCAAAAAAAAAAAAAAATAAAAAAATCACATCATTCCCTCCAAATGCCTGTCCAGTTCCTCCTTAAATTTATTTAACCATTCAATTTCCACAACAACAACAGATGGAAGTTTGTTCCAGCAATTAACCAACTGCTGGCTAAAGGCAAATTTCCGCACATCTGTCTTTTCTTAATTTGAATTTATGCCACCTTAGGTACGTAATCTGAACAAGTGGAAGAATCCCATCAGAATTCAGCATGCTCAATCCATTCAAGGCCTTATACACCTCAATCAGATCACCGTCCAGGTGCCTAGTCTCCAGCCACTGCAATTTGCAGAATTTAAGCCTCTCTTGGTAAGAGGATCCCTTCATTCCTCTAACCCATCTTGCTGCCCTTCTCTGTACACGCTTAAGCAAATCTACATCCTTCCTAAAATGAGGCCTCCAGACCTGTACGCAGTACTCAAGGCTTGGCCAGACCACTGCCTTATACAGAGGGACAATCACCTCCTTCTCCCTGCTAGCAAAATTCCTATATATCATTGACAAAACCCCATGACCTGCCCTGGCAGCCTGTCTGCATTGCTCAGAAAACTTCATATCTGACTGCACAATTACTCCCAGGTCTTTTTCATTTTCTAGCACTTTAAGTGTAGTACCACACAGTTAGTACGTTTCTCTGGGGTTACTTCTACCCATATGCAGTACTTTGCATTTGTCAAGGTTAAACTTCAGTTGCCACTTCTTAGCCCATCTGCCCACATTATCTAGATCCTGTTGCAGTAGCACACTGCCATTAACAACCCTGCCAACCTTTGTATCATCTGCAAACTTCGACATTAAGCCTGATATACCTTCATCAATATCATTGATAAATATACAAAACAACAGTGGACCCAACACCGAATCCTGTGGGACTCCACTAATAACATTAGTCCACGAAGAGCAGCACCCATTGATTACCACCCTCTGTCTTCCTGTTGCAGTAGCACACTGCCATTACTGTCATTAACAACCCTGCCAACCTTTGTATCATCTGCAAACTTCAACACTTACTCTGATATATACCTTCATCAATATCATTGATAAATATATAAAACAACAGAGTACCCAACACCGAACCCTGTGGGACTCCACAAAGTGGAGTCCCACTTCGTGGGAGTCCACGAAGAGCAGCACCCATTAACAACCACCCTGTCTTCTCCCACTCAACCATCCTTTTATCCATTGTAGCAACTTACCCTTAATAACATTCTGCTCCAATTTGTACAATAGTCTTCCATGCACAACAGTGTCAAAAGCTTTCCTGAAATCCAAATATATGATATCAAAATTATTTTTTGCATCCAGTTCCTTTGTAACCACATCATAATATCCTATCAAATTTGTCAGACAAGACTTTCCCTTAACAAACCCATGCTGTGTCTGAATTATTGCTGCAGTCTTGTCTAGATGATCCTGCATTGCATCTTTAACCAGTGACTCCATTATTTTACCCGGAACAGAAGTTAAACTAACTGGTCTGTAATTACTTGTGTCACCCTTCGATTACCCTTTGTGAATTGTGGATACATTTTCACATCTCCAGTCCGTGGGGACCTCACCCGAGTCCAAGGATGCTCTCATAATTATGGCTAAGGGTTTGCTTAGTTGCTTTGCCGCCTCCTTTAATATAACTGGATACATCCCATCCACCCCAGGTGCCTTTCTTATGTTTAACTTCAACAATTTCTCCTCCACTTTGCTCTCAGTTATTACAAAATCATTAAGCACCCTGCTACAATTTGATAACCTTCTGCCATTTTCAAACATTAACTCCTCATGTGTGAATGTAGATGCAAAATACTCATTCAGTTTGTTTGCTATCTGAGCAGGATCATCAACAGTCGAACCATTGATATCAAGTGTACCAATCAGATTCGTCCCCTTCCTTTTAGAGTTTATATAAGTAATTTATATAAGTAAAGAAATCCTTGATGTTTTTCTTAGCATCTTTTGCCAAATATTTCTCGTAATCTGCCTTCGCCTGCCTAACCTCCTTTGTGACCTGATTACAGACCAGCTTATATCTGCCATAGGCTTCTGAGTCGCTTGATAATTTATATGCATCCCATGCATTTTTCTTCTCTGTCACGAGTCTCATTAGTTCATTTGATAACCATTTAGGCCTAAACCTTGAACAATATTTCTTAATAGGTATGAAACTTTTAGTAGCTTTTACGATTAATTCCTTGAATGCTTCCCACTTAGAATTTACTGTTGGTAACATCGTCAGTTGATCCCACTTAGAATTTACTGTTGGTAACTTCAGTTGATCCCACTTAGAATTTACTGTTGGTAACATCGTCAGTTGATCCTACTGTACAGAATTTAAAAACTGTCTGAGAGCACTATACTCACCTTTATGGAAGCAAAAACCCTTTCCTTTACTCCTGATGGTAATTATATCTTTAAGTAAATCCCACATCAGTACACTGTGATCACTGCCACCTAGTGGTTCCTTTATCTGCAATTCTTAATACACAAATGATCACTGCTGATAACCATATCAAGAGAATTACCCTCTCTGGTTGCCTCTCAAACATGCTGCTGCTGAAAACAATCATCCAATAAATCCACAAAAGTCTTACTAGTGTGTGAGTGACCAACCCACAAGTTCCAGTCAATATCTGGGAAGTTAAAATCCCCCATTATAAGACATCCTGATTTACTAGCCCACTATTTCTCTGTACAATTGTTCATTGTACTCATTCGAGTCATTAGGCCTATAACACACTCCTACTCTTATTTTTGCTTTAGCAGTGCTTATGTCACACCAAACTGACTCAACAGTGCACTGTTCATCTATATCAACTGGATGCACTTCTTTTGATTTTATGTTTTTCTTAATTAACAGCATAACACCTCCTCCCTTCCTATCCTGTCTATCCTTTCTGTACACATTGTACTCCCGAAATTCTAGTTCTGCATTCCTTACATCTGTGTGACACCATGTCTGTGCTATCCCAACAATATCCGCCTTTGATGTCTTGACTAACACTTCAAATTCTTCAAATTTATTTACTATACTTTTAGCATTGGTATACATGCAAGTATACATGAATACCAATATGTGGGTTAACAATGACTCACACCACAAAACACTCACTCATCAGTCTATCTGTGCCTATTGTTGTGTGAACGCATGCTGCAGCTTGTTATCCTATATATGGCATAGTACTGTACAGTCATTAATACATTTTAAATTTTGATAAACTGCCTGTAGCATATATGGACAAAAGGAAGAATACTTGTAGTGCAAATAATGCAAGCACAAAAAAGAAGAGGCATGTTATTACATTAGAACAAAAATTTTATGAAATAAAACAACATACACGGGGCGATAACAATCCTAAAATAGGCTGAGATGTGTGAATGCATGAATCTACCGTACGTAATATTATAAAACACACAGATGAAATAAAAGAAAAATGTAGAGTTGCATCAGATTTTGTGGCTTCCAAACAACTATTACTAGGAATAGAAGCATTACAATGATAGAAATAGAGTGTCTCTTATCTGTGTGGGTGGAAGACTGCAACCAAAAACGTATTCCTCTTAGAAAAGCAGCAATTCAAATAAAAGCTTTGCGTCTCTTTACTGCAGTGAAAGAAAATGGAGTTCATGCGGAAACTGAAGAAACTTTTATTGCAAGCAATGGTTGGTTTGCCCATTTTGGAAATCGAATGAACATCTGCCACAATAAGGTATAACGGAAGCTGGGCGTGCATATTATTTGTTGATACATACTCTCAAAATTATTTTCTACTTAAACACAAATTGCATAAATAAATTAATATGATCAACTAATTAATACCCTTCGCAAAAATGCACCATACACATATTATGTTGTGTGCTTTGGTAACCCAAAATATACAACATGATACTGTCTGATATAAATCACATTTCATTGCTATTACAACTGTTATATATATACAGTGCAATCTTGATATAATGTGCCTCTTCACACCAGGATTTCGGATATAAAGCAGATATGATCATGTCACCCAAAATGAAGTATATTTAGGATTGAAAAAACTGCAAAGAGCTAAACTAGACAAAAATATACATGAACTGACAAGTGATTTATGGAAAAATCACGTGACTTCACTTTGGCACTATGCTAGGCCAGACAGTTTGCTTTTGATTTAGGTTTCTCAAAACAGTAGAATCTAGGGCATTAAAAATAAAATAAATACACAGCAAAATTAGTAACTAGGACTGAAGAAATGGCTACCGAAATAAAAAATTTTATAGTTGAAGAAAAGTTAAAAAGATTATCAAAAGAGTTGAGTCGCGAAACAAAATGCAGCACATTTAGCGAATGTGGAATTCTAGAAAGAACGATCCATGGTTGGATGAAAGAGGAAATAAAATTGCATTGATTCATAAACCACAGAAGATGAATGCCTCCAATTAAAGAAATCTTCTGTAGAAACTGCTTCTGCAGTTTCTACAGAAGCTTAGTGAAGGAGTATGATAAATGGGGCAATTTTGAAAGCAGAGGCACTTAAAATTAAGTGCCTGTGCTTTCAAAACTTATGCTCACATAAGCTGTTTGTTATTTGGTTTTTAGGAGCATTAGCAACTAAGGCCATATTGCTCCGGGATATGCGGTGGTCATTCCCTGACCTTTCCGCATCCTCTGTATTTGGTTGTGACGGGCTCGAACCCAGGTCTAATCAAGAAGTGTGTGCTACGCACTACTGCTCCTTCCCACCTGGCTACGGAAGCGTCGCTCACATAAGCCTGTGCTTAGTTGAGCATAAGCTACTTGGTGGAGATGACATAATTAAAGCTTCTGAAAGATGGCTTTGGAGATAGACGGCTCGTCCTGGGATATCCCAGGTTAGTCTTGTACAATTTTTTCAAAGCAAATCTGCATTTGGTGAATTACAGAAGCAGCTTTTGTTGAATTTCTGTGTAATTCAAGATGGTGATTTCACAGATGAACAATTGTACAACTGTGACGAAACAGTGCTGTACTATAAACTTCTCCCCAACAAGTCTCTGAATATTAAAAAAGGATCCCAACAAAGCAGGCATGAAAACTAACAAAGGGAGAATATTACTGTGTTACTTTGGGCAAACAAGAGTGGAAATCTCAAGATTAAAGTTAAGCCATTGTGCATTGGTAAAAATCGAAGTGCCCGATGTTTTAAGCATGTAAAAAATCTCTACCTCTGATTTATAAAAATAGCTTCAATGCTAGGATGACGAGTGATAGTTTTGGTTCACGTTCTGAAAATGAGTTTGTATCACTATTGAGATACCACTTTATTTCCAAAAAGGTTGAAGAAAAGGCACTGTTACTGTAGGATCACTGCCCAGCTCATTATTCAGCTTATGGCCTGAAATCAAAGAAGAGCAATATAAGATATCAGAGCCATGTTTTTGCCAAGGTCCAGATACTCAGTATCTGGAAAGTTAAAATCCCCCCATTATAAGACATTCTGATTTACTGGCTGACTATTTATGTGCACAACTACTCATTATACTCATCAGATTCATTAGGCCTATAACACACACCTACTATCATTTTCCCTTTCCCAGTGCTTATGTCACACCAAACTGACTCAACATTGCATTGTCCACCAATGTCGATTGGATGCACTTCCTTAGATTTTGTGTTTCTTAACTAACGGCATAACCCCTTCCTATCCTTTCTGTACACATTGTACTCCACAAATTCCAATTGTGCACTGCTTATGTCTGTGTTACACCATGTCTCTGTTATCACAACAATATCCACCTTTGATGTCCTGACCAGCACTTGAAACTCATCAAATGTATTAACTATACTCCTAGCACTGGTGTACATGCACCTGTTTCTACTCTTAGTTACCTTAACACAGTTCATGTATTTACTTATTCTACTGACTCCCAGCAGTCCTGGAAATCTCAAGCATCTTGCCTTCCAGGCTGTGGCTCATGCTAATAGAAGCAGTGCAAGAATCACTTTTTGTCTCTGACTGTGGCCACTGTTAAGCTTTTAGTCTGTGTATTCCCCCCCCCCAAGCCAGCAGTTTTCAACCCACCTAACATTGCCTCGATTAGCATTTGAGAAGATCAGGGTAAACTATATGTAAACCATATTAAACCTTGTGCATCGTGCACAGTGGCATTTCCAGGATGGTTGAATGAAAAATTTCAAATGAATCCTATTTGCAGTGCCAATGATACTGAAGAAACAAAAAGGCAATTTTCAAGAAACAAGGACTTTAAATGAAATTATGTCATCTCGAAGATGAACAAACAGACCAACAATGGCAAAGAATATACGTACCAACTCAAGATAGTCATCATCATCATTTGATTGCTGAAGTAGAACTAAATGAGATTATTAGAGCCTTAAATTCTTCTAAGAGTATAGCTGGACTTTTCATCCAGATTAGAGGGATGGAACATATTCACACAATCATATCTGCATATCACAGCCACCAAATAATTTAATATATAGTATCTCTATGACAAAGATCTCAGATGGTAAAACTTTCTCGTTCATTCCACAAATATACATGGTGTTAGTTCCAATCTCAATGATGTTCATTTTGACGTTGTAGAGCGAATATCATCTTTTAAGGGCACAAAAGGTGATATAGTTGTACACGTTGGCACTAATGATATTAAGAGTAGGAGACCGGCCAAATTACTTAACAAGTACAGGTCACTGTTGAAAAAGAGCCGTGAAATAGGGTTGAATTTGAAAGTGTCTGCAATTCTGCCCAGACACGATAGGAGGGAGTATATGATGAGAGCCTTGTCGATCAATTCGGCCCTGGAAAGATTGTGCAAGGCTCAAGGGGTAGAATTTTTTTCAGCCGGGACTGTACTTGTTAACAGGAGAGATTGCTTCTACAGGGATGGGATACACTTAAATAGAAAGGGTGCAAGAATGTTTGCTGATGCTATCGAGGCAGTGTTAGGTGGGTCGGAAAACTGCTAGCTTGGGGGGAGACAAAGACCAATAGATTGACAGTAGCCACTGGCAGAGGTGAAAGAGATTCTTGCACTGCTTCTATTACAATGAGCAGAAGCCTGAAAAACAAGATGCATGATAATTCAGAGACTGCTGGGAGCCATTGCGGTACAAGTAAACACATGGGTTGTGTTAGGGTAGCTAAGAATAGAAACAGGTGCAGGTATACTTGCGTGTACACCAATGCTAGGAGTTTAGTAAATAAATTTGATGAATTTGAGGTATTGCTCAAAACATCAAAGGCAGATATTGTTGGGATATCAGAGACGTGGTGTGACACAGATATAAGCGATGCAGAACTGGAATTTGGGGAGTACAATGTCTACAGAAAGGATAGACAGGATAGGAAGGGGGGAGGGGTTATGCTATTAGTTAAGAAACACATAAAATCCAAGGAAGTGAAGCCAGTCGACATCGCTGGACAGTGCAGTGTTGAGTCAGTTTGGTGTGACATAAGCATTGGGAGATCAAAATTGAGAGTAGGAGTGTGCTATAGGCCTAATGACTCTGATGAGTATAATAAGAAACTGTACAGGGAAATAGAGTGGGCCAGTAAATCAGAGTCTTATAATGGGAGATTTTAATTTCCCAGATATTGACTGGAATTTGGGGGCTGGTCACTCACACACTAGCAGGACTTTTGTAGATTTATTGGATGATTGTTTTCTACATCAGCATGTTCGAGAGGCAACTAGAGGGAATAATACTCTTGATTTAATTATCAGCAGTGATTCTTCATGCATTAAGAATCTGCAGATAAACGAACCACTAGGTGGCAGTGATCACAGTGTGCTGAAGTGGGATTTACTCAAAGAGGTAACTACCATTAGGGGTAAAGGGAAGGGTTATTGCTTCCGTAAAGGCGACTATGATGGACTGAGACAGTATTTAAATTCTATACAGTGGGACCAACTGATGATGTTACCAACAGCAAATTCAAAATGGGAAGCATTCAAAGAACTTATCTTGGAAGCTACTAGGCTGTACATACCAACTAAGAAATATTGTTCAAGGTTTAGGCCAAAATGGATGTCAGATGAACTAATGAGGCGTATGGCAGAAAAGAAAAATGCATGGGATACTTACAAATTAACACATGACACAGAAGCCTATGATAGATACAAGTTGATCTGCAACCAAGTTACAAAGGAGGTTAGGCAGGCGAAGGCAGATTACGAGAAATTCTTGGCAAGGGATGCAAAGAAAAATAGCAAAGAGTTCTTTACTTATGTAAACTCTAGAAGGAAGGGGATGAATCAGATTGTTCCACTTGATATTGATGGGTCAACTGTTGATGATCCTGCTCAGGTAGCTAACAAACTAAATGAATATTTTGCATCGACATTCACACATGAGGAGTTATTCAGCGAGGGGAATGCCAGAGGTGTATTCAACTCTAGCAGTAAGCTACAGAATCTTGAAATAAGTGGGAGTAAAGTGGAGGAGAAATTGTTGAAGATAAACACAAGAAAGGCACCCGGGGTGGATGGGATCTATCCAGTTATATTAAAGGAGGCAGCAAAGGAAGTAAGCAAACCCTTAGCCATAATTATGAGAGCTTCCTTGGACTCAGGGGAGGTACCCGTAGACTGGAAATGTGCAAATGTGACCCCAATTCACAAAGGAGGATCAAAGGCTGACACAAGTAATTATAGACCTGTGAGTTTAACTTCTGTTCCAGGAAAATTAATGGAGGCACTGGTTAAAGAAGCACTGCAGGATCATTTAGACAAGACTTCAGTTATAGCTCGGACACAGCATGGTTTTGTTAAGGGGAAGTCTTGCCTGACCAATTTGATTGGATACTATGATGCAGTCACAAAAGAACTGGATGCAGGGAATAACTTTGATATTATATACTTGGATCTTAGAAAGGCTTTTGATACTGTTGCACATGGAAGACTGCTGCACAAATTGGAGCAGTGTGACATTGGAGGCAAATTGCTGCTATGGATAAAAGGGTGGTTGAGGGGGGAGAAGACAGAGAGTGGTAATCAATGGGCACTGCTCATCGTGGACCAATGTTATTAGTGGAGTCCCTCAGGGCTCAGTGTTGGGTCCATTATTATTTTCTGTATTTATAAATGATATTGATGATGGTATATCAAGCTTAATGTCCAAGTTTGCAGACGATACAAAGGTTGGCAGGGTTGTCAAGGACACTACTGACACTATGCTCCTGCAACAGGATCTGGAAAGGTTGAGCAGATGGGCTTCGAGGTGGCAAATGAAGTTTAACATTGACAAATGTAAAGTACTACACAAGGGAAACAGCAACCCCAGAGCAACGTATCAACTCTGTGGTACTACACTGACAGTGGTAGAGAATGAAAGGGACTTGGGGGTGGTTGTACAGGCAGATATGAAGTTCTCTGAGCAGTGCAGATGAGCTGCAAGAGTAGCTCATGGAGTATTGTCAATGATATACAGGAATTTTTCCAGCAGGGAAAAGGAGGTGATTATTCCCTTGTATAAGGCAATGGTCAGGCCACACCTAGAGTACTGTATACAGGTCTGGAGGCCTCATTTCAAGAAGGATGTAGTGATGCTGGAATGAGTACAGAGAAGGGCAACAAGATTAGTGAATGGAACAAGGGGGTGCTCTTATGAAGAAAGGCTTAAGTTTTGCAAATTACAGTGTCTGGAGACTAGGCACCAGCGAGGTGATCTGATAGAGGTGTATAAAGCCTTGAATGGTTTGAGCATGCTCAATGCTGATGGGATTCTTCCTCTTTGTCAGAATAATCACCTGAGAGGGCATAAATTCAAATTGAGGAAAGACAGATGTAGGATAGACGTGCGGAAATTTGCCTTTAGCCAGCGGGTGGTTGGTTGGTGGAACAGACTTCCATCCCTTGTCGTGGAGGTTGATAGCCTAAATAAGTTTAAGGCTCAGCTGGACAGGTATTTTGAACGAACGGAGGGGTGAAGTAGAAGTGTGTTTTTTTTTTTTTTTTTTTTGGCTGATGCTGCATAAGCTTGCTTTCTTGCATCAAATGCCTCTACTAATGCTAATGCTAGCCTAAGTCCTCCAAGCCAAATTCTGGATTATCAGTTGCTTTATCCACTACTCAGCTCAGCTTCCCTAATTATTCTCTTTATGATTCCTTTTGCTTCAAAGGTGATACTTGTTCACTATGATTCAAGTGAACAAGTCTCTGACAAGGAATTCAATCTGATATTCCTTGTCAGAGACTTCCTAATTTGGAATCTCCTCATTCTGATCTCTTCTGACTTAAATCTCCATCCTAGTCTGTCAAATTTATCTATTGCCTCTAGCCTTCTCCCAACTCCACTAATTACTCTGAACTCTGACTTTCTTTCTTTGAATCTCAACTTTCTCCAACCTGAATTTCCTAAAAATGAGGCAATTTTCCTTTTTGATTTTAATGTTCACAACTCCATCTAGCTTCGGATTTCTAGTTGCATGGACCAAGCTGTAGGAGACGCCAAGGCTTTCAAGAATTACTAACAACCTCAACTCAGCTTGTTCATTTACATTCTAGAATACCAAACACTCCTAACCACAAAGGCAAAAATCTTGATCTTTTTCTCACAAACAACCCTTCGAAGTATGTGGTTGACGTTAGTGGTCCTTTAGGCACCTCAGATCACAACTTGTGAATGGTCATTTAACAAATGGACAACCCTCACACACACACACACACACACACACACACACACACACACACACACACACACACACACACGGCCTTATGCTGTTTGGCATTAAAAGAAACTGTTTTAAATCTCCTGATCCCAATGTTTGCTCAGATCATGTCAGCGAAATTATTCTCATAGAATGAAATCCATTATTTCACTTTATAACAACATCCTTTATCTAAACCTTTGTTTTCCAATAAATGTGCTAAATATTAGAAAGGAGTTCTCAAGCATCAGGATTAGACATAAGGAAATATTGCTGCTTCTGACTTCAAACAGTTTATTAAATTAAACAATGATACAAAATTAGAAACTGAAAATATAAATAAATATATACAAGAATTTAAAATCAAATCTTGTATATATAAATTACAATTCTTGTAAAATAAAATAAAACAAGATTATATACAATTGAAATATAAAATAAGACAACCAAATAAAATTGCTAAAACATACATGCTTTATATAAAATAAAATGAGAAGCTTTCAAGGCAACAGGCCTCTTCTTCAGCTTGATACGATCAACAACAGTCAAATTATAAGAGGAAACCTCATACCTGTACTTGTGCTTGGGAGTCTAAAGTGCTGATGGAACTGATATTCGGGTGACACTCAAGTCAAGTGGACCCAATTTCGGCGAAGTCCGGATGATCTGTGTCAGCCAAATTCCTCTGCTTGCACCTTCACGATGGTAGGACTATTAGTAATCCTGGGTATAACCTCCATGCACAAGCACACGGTCGGTGACCAACCGGGTGTGAACCAACGTAAGCAGGAGTCAAGGTGTGGTGCCCACACCACATGGAGGAATGCCGACCCTCTGTGTTACCAGGCAGTGCTAGGTGGTTATATTTCGAGGGTACAGCTCTAAAATAGTGTTGCAGGCTGACCGCTAGTTAATACACCGGACCGAACCTATTGGTAACTCTCTAGGAGACTTCCAGATCAGTTAGTGTATAATCTTGCTACCACTACTCTGCCAGATAAGTGACTGGAGGGAGCCCACTGTTGAGGGGGACTGTTGAGGCCAAGTTATGTCAAGGATCTGGGTATATTCTTATGTGTACGCCATATCCAAAAATTTCATATAGCATGTCCCACCCCCACTTGTTCTTACTATTGAATACACCATGAATTGTCAAACTAATAGAGTAAGCTTATCTGCGAAAAGATCCAAACCACCCAAACACTTCCTAATTCATTTTACAAATATACGTGGTCTGAATTCTAATCTCAACGATGTACATTTGCACTTGCAGTCTGCCAAACCCCATTTACTTTTTTTGACAGAATTTCAGTTATCAGTTGATTCAACTACTGCACATCTCAGTTGCCCAAATTATTTGCTGTATGACTCCTTTCGCCTCAAAGGTGGTACTTGTGCATATGTCCGTTCCGATATTCCCTGTCAGAGAATTGGTAATTTGGAATCTCCTCTCTTTGATCTTCTCTTTCTTGAAATCTCTCTACCTCATTGTGTCAAATTTATCTGCTGTCTCTACCATTCTCCCAACTCCACTAATCACATGGAGCTCTTTGACTTCCTCTCTTTACAACGACTTTTCCCAGTCCAACTTTCCTAACAGTGAGGTAATTTTCCTTGGTGATTTTAATGTTCACAACTCCAGCTGGCTTCCATTTTCTAGTCACACTGACCCAGCTGGTCGAGATGCTGAGGCTTTTGAAATTTCTAATGACCTTGCACAGATTGTTCATTTACCTACAAGAATACAACCAACATGCTTGATCATTTTCTCACAAACAACCCTTTTAAGTACATGGTCGAAGTGAGAGGTTCTTCAGGCAACTGAGATCACAACTTGATCTCAATTGTCTCTTCTCCAATGGAGAAGAGACAATTGTCTCTTCTCCATTGGAGAAGAGACAATCACCAAGTTGTGATCTGAGTTGCCTGAAGAAGAAGAGACATTGGAGAAGAGACAATTGTCTCTTCTCCAATGGTGATTGTCTCTTCTCCAATGGAGAAGAGACAATCAAAAAATTTTATATGTTCATGGCTACTCCCAACATCGTACTGTTTGGCATTACAAGAATGCAAAATGGGATGACCTGCAAGATTTCTTTTCTTCTTTTCCTTGGTCAGACTACTGTTTCAAATCTTCTGATTTCAACGTTTGCTCAGATCATGTCAGTGAAATAATTCTTGCATAAATGGAATCCTTTATCCCACATTTCACTTTAAAATCTCGTCCTTTATCTAAACCTTGGTTTTTCAATAAATGTGCTAAGCCTGTTCAAGAGAAGAATGTTGCATATCGTAATTGGCTTGTTTACAATTCTTCAGTTTCATTTTCTGCCTACACCAAAGCTCGCAACAATTGCAAAGCAGTTATTAATCAGTCCAAACTAGAGTTTGAACAGGCTAAGAGTAGAAAACTTGCTTCTTGCCCTAATTGTAGCCGAGCATTCTGGTCTCTTGCCAAAGCTATTGGCCGCAACTTTTGCCCATCTTTGCTCCCACCTCTGTCAAAACCAGATGGTTCTGGTGTCACTTCAGCCAAGGATAAAGCTGACCTGTTAGCATCCCATTTTTCTTCCAACTCATGTAATAATGATCATGGTAAAACACCTCCCACCATTCGCAACACGCTGCATTCAATGCTTCCTATGGTCTTCCGTCAAAAGGATGTCAGAACGATTTTTACGAATCTTGATGCTAAGAAAGCTCCAGGTCCCAATGGTATTTCTCCACTTTTCTCAAAACCTGTGCTCCTGAACTTACTCCTGTTCTTTGCCGCTTTTTTCACTTTCCTATTCCAAATGTGTTTTTCCTTCTGACTTGGAAATTTGCTCATATCCAGCCAGTTCCTAAAAAGGGTGACAAATCCCTCCCATCCAATTATCGTCCCATTGCAATTACTTCTACTCTTTCTAAAGTAATGGAGAAATCAATTAACCGCCAACTCTTAAACTACCTAGAAACCTTCCGTGTGATCAACGATCGCCACTATGGATTCTGTCAGTGTCAATCCACTAGTGATATTCTGGCTTATGTTACCCAATTATGGACTAATTCAGTGGAAAAGTTCAGTGAAACACAAGCAGTTGCACTTGACATCTCAAAGGCTTTCGATCGTGTTTGGCATAAAGGTCTTCTAAACAAGCCTCCATCTTATGGTTTGCCAACTGTTTTTTGTAATTGGTTATCCAGCTTTCTCTCTGATCGCTCACTGAGGGTGATGGTAGATGGCTCTCTGTCTTCTAACTTCTCCACTAATGCCGGTGTCCCCCAAGGTTCAGTTCTTTCCCCCACTCTTTTCCTCTTGTATATCAATGACCTCTTCCATTGACTGGAAATCCTATCCATAGTTTTGCCGATGATAGCACATTGCATTCAACTTTCCATTTTGAGAAACCTTGCCCTGCTCAATCAGCTTCAACTTCTCAAAAATCTGACACCAATTCCTTAAATGCCGATCTCAAGATAATTCTGCGGTGGGGCAAAGACAACTTAGTTGATTTCAATTCTTCTGAAACTCAGTCTTGTTTTATATTTTGCAAAAATTATTCATCTGCTCCTATGCTTATCTTTGATGACACTCCGATTTCTAGGCAAAATGATAAATCTCTTTTGGGGATTACCCTGACTTCTAATCTCTCTCTTGGCACAAGCACATTACAAATATTGCTTCCTCTGCATCTAAAAACTTGGTTTTCTCTTTCACTCTCAGCGTTACTTTTCTTCCAAACAGCTGTTCACTCTGTACAAATCGCAAATCCGCCCTACCATGGAATACTGTTCCCACATCTGGGGTGGTTCCCCCAAAACCTCTCTCAGGCTTCTTGATTCCATTCAGAAGAGGGCAGTTAGGTTAATTAATGATTCATCTCTAACATAGTCTCTCCACTCGCTGTCTCACAGACTTATTGTTTCTGCTGCATGCCTCTTCTACAGATATTTCCATGGGCACTGTTCTTCTGAATTGGCTTCTATAATTCCCGCTCTCTGTTTCAAAAGAGTCGAACATGTGCCGCCACCTACAAACATCCGTTTACTGTCCAACTTCAAACTCACAGAACCAACTTTTCATCTTCCACGTTTATTCATTCATCTGCTGTTTTCTGGAACAACCTTCCTTCATACGTATTTCCTGAAAATTACAGTCTACAGAAGTTCAAGTCCAATGTCAACAAATATCTTCTTTCGTCTGTTGTTGTTATTTTTGGCGCAAGGGCTGCTTAGACCATATTGCACCTATCAGTGATATGAAAGTTATCAATGGTGACTGTTGTGGAAACAGTCAGAGACGATCATATAATTTTATTCGTTTAAGAAAACAGAATAACTCGAAGGGATTAGCATCGTTGCCTATGATATGAGAGAGTTTTAGAGGTTCTTTTAGATTTGGAAGGAAGCTGAATGAGCATTGCCGAGCATGTTTGTACAGAGTGCATTCAACAAGATCACTAAGTATAGGCCAAATGGGATGGATGGCCAGTGGCTTTGAATTTTAGCAGCATAATTCAGAAGTAACACCTTTCTTTTGAGGCAGAGTGGAACTTCATGGGCTTCAGCGTAGAGACTTTGTACTGGCGATGTTCTCTAAGCACCTGTAGCAATCCTGAGGGCAGAATGTTGAATAGGAGCAAGCTGTACTAGCACACTATCTCTAGCAGAGTCATAGACCGGGGGCCCCATAATCAAGACAAGATCTAATTAGAGTTCTATACAGGTGAAGTAAAGTGTAACGGTCTGCACCCCATGTTGTAGAAGAAAGAACTCTGAGAATATTCATTTTTTTCTGGCAGGTTGTCCGGATATATTTGATATGTTCTAAAAAATTAAGTTTCCTATCAAAAATTAGACAGGAGGCAAATGCTACTCATAACCGAGATAGGATTATTTGTCAGGTGTAGCTCTGGGTCAGGATTCACTAGATTTTTGATGAGATAGTGGGTAACTGTTCTGTGTCATAAATAGTTCAATATTGTTTAGTGAGATTTGTAGTTGCCTTTCAATGAAGTTCATATTCGGCGAACTGCAGGAAACAGTCAGATCATCGGTGTAGAGGTACGAGTTCACAGTGTTGGGAATACATTTGGTAATATGATTTATTCTCAATGCAAATAAAGTAGCACTGAGAACTGAGCCCTGTGAGACTCCTTCCTCTTGTATATAGATTTGCGAGAAGACTTGTCTGTAGCGAACTTGAAAAGATCTATACTGAAGGAAGTGATGTATGTAGCATGGTAAATGACCTCTCAGGTCAAGGGAATGAAGATCTTTCAAGATACCAAAACACCAGTGGTGTCAAAGGCCTTCTCTATGTCAAGGCAGACCATGACAAGATGTTCATTTCGGATAAATGAATTCCTGATATTTGTTTCAGCTTTGACCATAAGATCTAGGGATGAGCGATTTTTTCTGAAACCAAGCTGGTTATCAGAGATTAGATGTTTTGAATTCAGATAGCATGTTAATCGGCAGTGTATAATTTTTTTTAAAGTTTTACTCAAGCAACTGGTAAGAGAAATGAGTCTATAATTGTGAGCGATAGAATGATCTTTCCTTGGTTTGGGAATTGCCAGTACATAGGAGTGATGCTAGAGAGTAGGGTATGAATGTTCAATAAATATACGGTTGTAAAAGGTCAGCAGCACGGATAATGATTTATTGTCTAAGTGTTGAAGCATTATGTACACTCCGTCAAGACAAGCAGCATTGTTCTTTGAGGAATATATAGCTTCTTGAAGTTCGATCATAGTTAGTGTTTGATTGTATGGTAGAGAAGCAGTGGTTTTGAAGATAAATTTTGATTTTTCGGCTGAATCTTTGATCTTCTGAAATGACAGATCATATGAGGTCGAGGCAGACAACTGGGGGAATACTGTCCCCAGAGTATTCGCAATCTCTACAGGAGTAGAGAGCTCCTGTCATTCCAGTTGAATATTGGCAAGGATAATGGAGGAAATTTGCCATTTAGCTATCTTATTTTTTTCCATATTATTTTTACCTGTATTTTTATTTACTGAAGTTGCAAATCGGATCCAAGAGTTTTTTTTAGCTTTCTTTCTGATGTGTCGGGCTTTGGCTCTGAGTTTCTTATAATTTATAAGATTATTGGCAATAGGGTATTTGCAAAATATATTTAGGTTTAGGCCTAAATGGATGTCATATGAACTAATGAGACATATGGCAGAGAAGAAAAATGCATGGGATACATATAAATTAACATGTGACACAGAAACCTATGATAGATATAAGTTGATCTGTAACCAAGTTACAAACGAGGTTAGGCAGGCGAAGGCAGATTACGAGAAATCCTTGGCAAAGGATGCAAAGAAAAACAGCAAAGAGTTCTTTACTTATGTAAACTCTAGAAGGAAGAGGATGAATCAGATTGGTCCATTTGATATCGATGGTTCAACTGTTGATGATCCTGCTCAGGTAGCTAACAAACTAAATGAATATTTTGCATCGACATTCACACATGAGGAGATATTCAGTGAGGGGAATGCCAGAGGTGTTTTCAACTCTGGCAGTAAGCTAGATAATCTTGTAAAAACTGAGAGTAAAGTGGAGCAGAAATTGTTGAAGATAAATGCAAGAAAGGCACCTGGGGTGGATGGGATCTATACAGTTATATTAAAGGAGGCAGCAAAGGAAGTAAGCAACAAACCCTTAGCCATAATTATGACAGCTTCCTTGGACTCAGGGGAGATACCCATAGACTGGAGTTGTGCAAATGTGACCCCAATTCACAAAGGAGGATCAAAGGCTGACACAAGTAATTATAGACCTGTGAATTTAACTTCTGTTCCAGGAAAATTAATGGAGGCACTGGTTAAGCACTACAGGATCATCTAGACAAGACTTCAATTATAGCTCAAACACAGCATGGGTTTGTTACGGGAAAGTCTTGCCAGACCAATTTGATTGGATACTATGATGCAGTCACAAAAGAACTGGATGCAGGGAATAACTTTGATATTATATATTTGGATCTTAGAAAGGCTTTTGATACTGTTTTGCACATGGAAGACTGATGCACAAATTGGAGCAATATGGCATTGGAGGCAAATTGCTGCTATGCAAAAAGGGATGGTTGAGGAGGAGAAGACAGAGTGGTACACTGCTCATCATGGACTAATGTTATTAGTGGAGTCCCTCAGGGTTCAGTGTTGGGTCCATTATTGTTTTCTGTATTTAAAAATGATATTGATGATGGTATATCAAGCTTAATGTCCAAGTTTGCAGACAATACAAAGGTTGGCAGGGTTGTTAAGGACACTACTGACACTATGCTGCTGCAACAGGATGTGGAAAGGTTGAGCAGATGGGCTGAGAGGTGGCAAATGAAGTTTAACATTGACAAATGTAAAGTACTATATATGGGAAAGAGCAACCCCAGAGCAACGTATCAACTCTGTGGTACTACACTGACAGTGGTAGAGAATGAAAAGGACCTGAGGGTGGTTGTGCAGGCAGATATGAAGTTCTCTGAGCAGTGCAGATGGGCTGCAAGAGTAGCTCATAGTGTCTTCTCAATGATATGCAGGAATTTTTCTAAGAGGGATAAGGAGGTGATTATTCCCTTGTATAAGGCAATGGTCAGGCCACACCTTGAGTACTGTATACAGGTCTGGAGGCCTCATTTCAAGAAGGATGTAGTGATGCTGGAACGAGTACAGAGAAAGGCAACAAGATTAGTGAATGGAACAAAGGGTTGCTCTTACGAAGAAAGGCTTAAGTTTTGCAAATTACAGAGTCTGGAGACTAGGCATCGGCGAGGTGATCTGATAGAGGTGTATAAGGCTTTGAATGGCTTGAGCATTCTCAATGCCGATGGGATTATTCCTCTTGCTCAGAATAATCACCTGAGAGGGCATAAATTCAAATTGAGGAAGGACGGATGTCGGATAGATGTGCGGAAATTTGCCTTTAGCCAGCGGGCAGTTGGTTTGTGGAATAGACTTCCATCACTTGTTGTTGAAGTTGATAGCCTAAACAAATTTAAGGCTCAGCTGGACAGGTATTTCGAACGAACGGAGGGATGAAATGGGAGTAGTGGTTGTGTTTTTTTTTTTTTTTTTTTTTGGCTGATGCTGCATGAGCTTGCTTTCTTGCATCATATGCTTCTACTAATGCTAATATTCCTCGTTCATTTTTTTCCTTTTTTGGCATTCTTGCATTCTTCATTCCACCATTAGTTTATGGGTCTATAGGGGTCTGACTGTGATTGTGGGATGGCAATAGATGCAGCTTCTAGAATTTGTTTGGTGATGTGATCAGTGGCTGTGTCAATTGGGAAAGATTCGATGATCTGTTTATCTAATGAAACATGAGAGGTATAGTTCTTCAAATAGGCCTCTGGGGTTGGGTATACTCATACTATGATTTTTAGTGTTTCTCACCAACCACGGAATGAAATGAAAGACGAAAAGCCAAATTTTAAAATTTAATATTTACAATGAATTATTTACAAACAAAATACCATATTACTGATAGTAATTTTAAAATAAGACAACTGTAATATACAATACCGAATTTAAAATGCAATAAAATATACTAGGTTAAAAGCGCTAAAATACTAATTGAAGCTTTCTCAACAGTGTTCTCAACACTGTTGAGAAAGAAGGCAGAAGCCTTTGAAAGCTTCAGTTAGTATTTTAGCGCTTTTAACCTAGTATATTTTATTGCATTTTAAATTCGGTATCGTATATTACAGTTGTCTTATTTTAAAGAAGCCTTTGAAGGCTTCAGTTTTCAGAAGCCTTTGAAAGCTCCAGTTAGTATTTTAGCGCTTTTAACCTAGTATATTTTATTGCATTTTAAATTCAGTATTGTATATTACAGTTGTCTTATTTTAAAATTACTATCAGTAATATGGTATTTTGTTTGTAAATAATTTATTGTAAATATTAAATTTTAAAATTTGGCTTTTCGTGTTTCATTTTATTCCATGGTTGGTGAGAAACCCTAAAAATCACAGCATGAGAGGTATACTTGGCCCAATCTGCCTTGGAAAATTTCTATTATGTGGTTTTCTGCAGTTGAAGAGTGTGATGTTTGGATTTTACAGATTAATGGGTAGTGGTCACTGTTTAGTGGATCATCTAGAGCTGTCCACTCAATATTAGGAAACAGGATCGGAGAGCATATAGATAGATCTATTGCAGACACTGTTCCTGTTGGGAGATGGATGTAAGTTGGTGAACCAGTATTTAGGATGGTTAAGTTTTGTCTGTCAATAAGCATTTCAGTGAGTTGCCCTCGTCCATCTGCATTGGGAGAACCCCACAACGGATGGTGTCCATTAAAGTCGCCCAATAAACAGAGAGGAGTTGGCAACTGCAGGATAAGATTTTCAAGTTCGTGAATAGTACAAGGATGATTGGGTGGTAGATAGATCGAAACAAGAGTCAGAGTAATGCCAATTGCTATTCGAGTAGCAACGGCTTCTATAGAGGTTTGTAAAGAAATGCGTCTGCATGGGACTCGCGAATCTATGAGAATGGCTACTCCACCACGAGCATTATTTGCAACAGATCTCTCTTGTCTGAAAAGAGTATAGTTTTATATCAAGGGAGATACCTGAGGCGTCAGATATGTCTCCTGTAAGCAGATGCCCACTGGATTATGCTGCTTAATTATGTCGTATATGTCATCAATATTGCTCCTGAAGACTCTACAATTCCATGGGACAACGTTGTTCATTGTTTAAATTTAGATGAAGGAACTGAATCTGACTGCTTTTTGGAAGTCTGTTTGACATGGTCAATTTTAACTTTATCTCTTTTTGAGAAAACAGGTCTTGTGTCTATTTCATCCTCTGGATGGATCTCCAGAATGGTTTCGGTATCATCTTGACTGGAAATTTCATTAATATCCATAAGGGAGGAGTCAAATGTCTGTTTTCGATTATAATCTGCATTATCTGCTTGGACGGATCTTACAGGAGCTGCATTGGCAGAAGGTGGTATCGTGACTGGTGTGTTGTTAGCTCTGCTAGAAATCTGTTGCTTTGAAGGTTGAGGTACAGAACTGAGCAGGGAACGAGCCCATTCCGAAATAGAGATATTTGGAGGAATTGAGGTATCAGTCTGGACTGCTACTGAATGAAACTTTTTAGAGGCTTCAGCATACATGCATCTAGGTGTCATAGGTTGTATTTGCTTTCTTGCTTCTGGGAATGGAACTTTCTTTTCTATTTTATATTTCTGGATTTTTTCTCATACTTCCATTGTTCACAATTTTTAGAAAAGGCTGGATGGTTGCCTTTACAATTGGAGCAGAGCAGAGCCTGGGCTTTACAGTCAGCCTGGGAATGATCTTTTGAACCACAGTTAGGACATACAGGGTCTCCTTGACAGACTGTTTGTGAGTGTCCGAATTTCTGACACTTGTAACATCTTATTGGGTTTGGAATATATGGGCGAATGCAAATATCCTGCTTTTATTGATGAAGGTAAAATTAGGTGAGCTGAATGTCAAAATTATGCTGCGAGTTGGAAGGAGTTCGCCATCTTTTTTCATCATAATTCATTTTGCCTGCGTGACTTTCTGACCCTGCAGTTCCTGAACAATTTATTCTTCTGAGACATTCATTAAGTCCCATTCAGAAATAACACCTTTGAATGAATTAAGTGTGGCATGTGGGGACACCTTAACTGGAACTCCACCAAATGAGGTGAGTCTGAGTAGAGACTCAGAGTGTTCGGAGTTGGTGGTCTCAACAAGCAGGTCGCCAGATTTCAGTCGTTGTACCATTTTAATCGGTGGAAAATTGTCACATTCCATGTTTTGCTCCTTTTGGCCCTGGGGGTTGGTTTTACCATTCAGATTTCCGGCCCCGCCACAGGGAGGCAGGAGCAGTGCCACAAGGTGACCAATCGGCTAAGTTAGTTAGTTAGTACTAATAGAAATAAAAAACAGAAAGGTAACTTTCCTTTCTGTGAGCCTTTGCCTACTTCTTCCAGTGCAAAAGAGCTACACTAATTAATAAATAAAGAAAATGGTTGAAACAAAATATAATCTATAACTTGAAGGCTCTTTGGAAATAACGCTTTGAGATACGCACAGAAATCGCTTGATCACGGAAAGTTTGGCACCCGGAGCCTTCTTTCGTCTTCTCAACTTCCAACCCACGCATGGTACTAAGTACTATAGGATTTAATACCTCTCGTGTTTGGGGTTTACATTAAAAAAAAAAAAACTTTTTAGTAGGACTGTAATTCTCTCGACACTCAATCGTGGATGAATGTATTATTATATGAACCCACCCCATGTACTTAGTCTTAAATAAATCAAATTAAAAATAGCTACTAATTGAAATCCTCAAGCATTCAATTCTCATATTACACCAAGCGCATCGAGAGGAGCCATAGACAGTCAGCAGCTACCAATCACCAAAAAAACTAACCAATATCGAATGCTACCATAATAATTGAAAAACAATTCTTGCAAAAAATTTTAAAACCAAAAAACAAACATTCATCAATACACAAACAAATTAAACTTTAAAACCGTTTCAACTTCTTTAAGTGGACCAACTTATTCGGATTTTCCGAAGGATTCTTCTTGTTCACAAGAAGTACAAAATCACATGTGAATGATATCCCCGTTATACTTAGCCATATCCCCGTTATACTAGTCATAATTATGAGAGCTTCTTTGGACTCAGGGGAGGTACCCATAGACTGGAGATATGCAAATGTAACCCCAATTCACAAAGAAGGATCAAAGGCTGACACAAGTAATTATAGACCTGTTAGTTTAACTTCGGTTCCAGGAAAATTAATGGAGGCACTGGTTAAAGAAGCACTGCAGGATCATCTGGACAAGAATTCAATTATAGCTCAGACACAGCATGGTTTTGTTAAGGGCAGGTCTTGTCTGACCAATTTGATTGGATACTATGATGTAGTCACAAAAGAACTGGATGCAGGGAATAACTTTGATATTATATATTTGGATCTTAGAAAGGCTTTTGATACTGTTGCTCATGGAAGACTGCTGCACAAATTGTAGCAGTGTGGCATTGGAGGCAAATTGCTGCTATGGATAAAGGGATGGTTGAGTGGCAGAAGACAGAGAGTGGTAATCAATGGACACTTCTCAACGTGGACTAATGTTATTAGTGGAGTTCCTCAGGGTTCAGTGTTGGGTCCATTGTTGTTTTCTGTATTTATAAATGATACTGATGATGGTATATCAGGCTTAATGTCCAAGTTTGCAGACGATACAAAGGTTGGCAGGGTTGTTAAGGACACTCCTGATGCTATGCTGCTGCAACAGGATCTGGAAAGGTTGAGCAGATGGGCTGAGAGGTGGCAAATGAAGTTTAACATTGACAAATGTAGAGTACTACATATGGGAAACAGTAACCCCAGATCAACGTATCAACTCTGTGGTACTACGCTGACAGTGGTAGAGAATGAAAAGGACCTGGGGGTAATTGTGCAGGCAGATATGAAGTTCTCTGAGCAGTGCAGACGAGCTGCAAGAGTAGCTCATGGTGTCTTGTCAATGATATACAGAAATTTTTCTAGCAGGGACAGGGATGTGATTATTCCCTTGTATAAGGCATTGGTCAGGCCACACCTTGAGTACTGTATACAGGTCTGGAGGCCTCATTTCAAGAAGGATGTAGTGATGCTGGAACGAGTACAGAGAAGGGCAACAAGATTAGTGAATGGAACAAAGGGTTGCTCTTACGAAGAAAGGCTTAAGTTTTGCAAATTACAGAGTCTGGAGACTAGGCATCGGCGAGGTGATCTGATAGAGGTGTATAAGGCTTTGAATGGCTTGAGCATGCTCAATTCCGTTGGGATTCTTCCTCTTGCTCAGAATAATCACCTGAGAGGGCATAAATTCAAATTGAGGAAGGAAGGATGTCGGATAGATGTGCAGAAATTTGCCTTTAGCCAGCGGGCAGTTGGTTTGTGGAATAGACTTCCATCACTTTTGTTGAAGTTGATAGCCTAAACAACTTTAAGGCTCAGCTGGACAGGTATTTCGAACGAACGGAGGGATGAAATGGGAGTAGTGGTTGTGTTTTTTTTTTTTTTTTTTTTTTTGGCTGATGCTGAATAAGCTTGCTTTCTTGCATCATATGCCTATACTAATGCTAATGCTAATATATAAAAAATTATTGAAACCTCACACAAGATTATTTATATAGACCAATGTATGAATTACTTTACATACTTGTGCATTAAAGTCCACGAGTCGGAAATATTATAAGGTCTGCGTATATTAAGTACTAATTCATTTCTAATGTTTCAGCAATTAATAATTTAAATTATTCCTGCTGTGTACTAAGGATTTTCGATTCATTAAAAAGGAACATGTGTCCATCATTGAACGCATGAAACGCAAACTCCGAGGCACCTGCTCTAACCGATGCCACATGCTGCCGTATACTTATCGAAAGTAAATTTTGGGTATGAGCCAATATAACCGGAATTGCACCCACCACAAGGAATATTGTAAACAATGTTATTAGCTTCCATGGTAGGGACTACACCAATTGCTCTATGTTTCAAGATGGCATAGAGTTTGCTCATGGGTTGTGCAACAATCTTAAATTCAGTGTTCTTAAAAATGTTAATGAATTGTGTGTACCAATGCTGTATAGACAGAACTTTAATAAAATGTTTATGATCCGCTCTGCTATTTGTTGTACCTGTCTCCAATTTATATTTTGCCTGTTGACTAATTTGCATAATGATACCTAACGAATAACACCTATTTAAAAATCTTTTTGTAATTTCCATAAGCTCATACAATAAGGAATCCTGCGTGGAGCTGTATTTATATGCATTGTGAAACTAATTAAAAATAATGCTCCATTTATATGTGAAAAGATGATAGCTTGAACAGTGCAAAAATTTTCCACTATTCGTCGGCTTCCTATAAATTTTAAAATGTATATTTTCACTAACCCTAGTTAAAGTAAAATTCGGAAAATTTATGAATTTGTTCTGCAGGATTTATATTTCTAAAGTGACCTTAAGTCTGGTGTGTATGCTATTAAATGTATCCAGGACATTAGCATTAGCAGAGGCATATGATGCAAGAAAGCACGCTTATGCCGCATCAGCCAAAAAAAAAAAAAAAAACACACTCCCATTTCACCCTTCCGTTCGTTCCAAGTACCTGTCCAGCTCAGACTTAAATTTATTTAGGCTATCAACTTCCAAAACAAAGGATGGAAGTCTGTTCCACCAACCTCTGTCTGTCTTACATCTGTCTTTCCTCAATTTGAATTTATGCCCTCTCAAATGATTATTCTGAACAACAGGTAGAATTCCATCAGCATTGAGCATGCTCAAACCATTCAAGGCTTTATACACCTCGCAGGTGCCTAGTCTCCAGACATTGTAATTTACAAAACTTAAGCCTTTCTTCGTAAGAGCAACCCTTTGTTCCATTCACTAATCTTGTTGCCCTTCTCTGTACTCGTTCCAACAGCTCTACATCCTTCTTAAAATGACGCCTCCAGACCTGTATACAGTACTCAAGGTGTGGCCTGACCATTGCCTTATATAAGGGGATAATCACCTCCTATTCCCTGCTAGAAAAATTCCTGTATATCATTGACAAGACACCATGAGCTACTCTTGCAGACCGTCTGCACTGCTCAGAAACTTCATATCTGCCTGCACAATTACCCCCAGGTCCTTTTCATTCTCTACCACTGTCAGCGTAGTACCACAGAGTTGATACGTTGATCTGGGGTTACTGTTTCCCATATGTAGTACTTTACATTTGTCAATGTTAAACTTCATTTGCCACCTCTCAGCCCATCTGCTCAACCTTTCCAGATCCTGTTGCAGCAGCATAGTGTCAGTAGTGTCCTTAACAACCCTGCCAACTTTTGTATCGTCTGCAAACTTGGAAATTAAGCTTGATATACCATCATCAATATCATTTATAAATACAGAAAACAACAATGGACCCAATACTGAACCTTGAGAGACTCCACTAATAACATAAGTCCACGATGAGCAGTGTCCATTGATTACCACTCTGTCTTCTCCCACTCAACCATCCCTTTATCAATAGCAGCAATTTGCCTCCAATGCCACACTGCTACAATTTGTGCAGCAGTCTTCCATGTGCAACAGTCAAAAGCCTTTCTAAGATTCGAATATATGATATCAAAGTTATTCCTTGCATCCAGTTCCTTTGTCACCACATCATAGTATCCTATCAAATTGGTCAGGCAAGACTTTCCCTTAACAAAACCATGCTGTGTCCAAGCTATAACTGAAGTCTTCTCTAGATGATCCTGCAGTACTTCTTTAACCAGTGCCTCCATTAATTTTCCTGGAACAGAAGTTAAACTAACAGGTTTATAATTACTTGTGTTGCCCCTTGAGTCAACAGATACCTCCCCTCAGTCCAAAGAAGCTCTCATAATTATGGCTAAGGGTTTGCTTGCTTCCTTTGCAGCCTCCTTTAATATAACTGGATAGATCCCATCCACCCCAGGTGCCTTTTTTATGTTTATCTTCAACAATTTCTCTTCATTTTCCTCTCAGTTATTACAAAATCATCCAGCTCACTGCCAGAGTTTAACTCACCTCTGGTATTCCCCTCCCTGAATAACTCCTCATGGGTGAATGTAGATGCAAAATACTCATTTAGTTTGTTAGCCACCTGAACAGGATCATCAACAGTTGAACCATCAATATCCAGTGAACCAGTCTGATTCATTCCTTTCCTTCTAGAGTTTACATAGCTTTCTTGTTTTTATTTTAATCCTTTGCCAAGGATTTCTCATAATCTGCCTTTGCTTGCCTAATCTCCTTTGTGACTTGGTTACAGACCAGCTAATATCTATCATAGGCTTTCGTGTCACCCATTAATTTATATGTATCCCATGCATTTTTCTTCTCAGCCACATGTATCATTAGTTCATCTGACATCCATTTAGGCCTAAACCTTGAACAATATTTCTTAGTTGGTATGTAAAGCCTAGTAGCTTCCAAGATAATTTCTTTGAATGCTTTCCATTTTGAATTTGCTGTTGGTAACATCATCAGTTGGTCCCACCGTATAGAATTTAAATACTGTCTCAGACCATCGTAGTCACTTTTATGAAAACAAAAACTCTTCCCTTTACCCCTGATGGTAGTTACCTCTTTCAGAGACCGTAGCCAGGTGGGAAGGAGCAGCAGTGCGTAGCACACGCTTCTTGATTAGACCGGGGTTCAAGCCCGTCACCACCAAATACGGAGGATGCGGAAAGGTCAGGGAATGACCACCACATATCCCGGAGCAATATGGCCTTAGTTGCTAATGCTCCTAAAAACCCAAATAACAACAACCTCTTTGAGTAAATCCCACTTCAGCACACTGTGATCACTGCCACCTAGTGGTTCCTTTATCTGCAGATTCTTAATGCATGAAGAATCACTACTGATAATCAGATCAAGAGTATTGCTCCCTCTAGTTACCTCCCAAATATGCTGACGTAGAAAACAATCATCCAATAAATCCACAAAAGCCTTGCTAGTGTGTGAGTGACCAACCCACAAATTCCAGTCAATATCTGGGAAATTAAAATCCCTCATTATAAGACACACTGATTTACTGGCCCACTATTTGCCTGTACAGTTCCTTATTATACTCATCAGAGTCATTAGGCCTATAACACACTCATACTCTCAATTTTGATCTCCCAATGCTTATGTCACACCAATCTGACTCGACACTGCACTGCACTATCCAGCGATGTCGACTGGATTCACTTCCTTGGATTTTATGTGTTTCTTAACTAATAACATAACCCCTCGTCCCTTCCTATCATGTCTATCCTTCCTGTACACATTGTACTGCCCAAATTCCAGTTCTGCATTCCTTATATCTGTGACACCACGTCTCCAATATCCCAACAATATCTGTCTTTGATGTTCTGAGCAATACCTCAAATTCATCAAATTTATTTACCAAACTCCTAGCATTGGTGTACATGCAAGTATACATGCACCTGTTCCTATTCTTAGTTACCCTAACACAACTCATATGTTTACTTGTACCGCAATGACGCCCAGCAGTCTCTGAAATACCCTGCAATTTGTTTTCCAGGCTGCTACTCATTCCAATAGAAGCAGTGCAAGAATCACTTTCACCCCTGCCAGTGGCTACTGTTAATCTATTAGTCCTTGTATCCCCCCCCCAAGCTAGCAGTTTTCCGACCCACCTAACACTGCCTCAATAGCATCAGCAAATATTCTTGCAACCTTTCTATTTAAGTGTATCCCATCCCTATAGAAGCAGTCTTTCCTGTTAACAAGTACAGACCAGGCTGAAAAAAAAATTCTACCCCTTGAGCCTTGCACAGTCTTTTCAGGGCCGAATTGATAGACAAGACTCGCATCATATACTCCCTCCTATAGTGTATGGGCAGAGTTGCAGACACTTTCAAATTCAACCTTAATTCACGGCTTTTTTTCAACAGTGACCTGTATTTGTTAAATAATTCTGCCGGTCTCCTACTCTTAATATCATTAGTGCCAAAGTGTACAACAATATCACCCTTTGTGTCCTTAAAAGATGATATCTGCTCTATAACGTCATCAACCTTTGCCCCTGGCAGACATACCCTGGTCCTGTTCCACCTGTCCTTTTTCAATTCCTACTATTAGTTCACACTCTCCCTATATATATATATATATATATATCTTGTTCAAATTTTCAATCGTTAATAAAATACTTTTTATTCATCCACTCAAGTTCAAATACATTTTTTTAAACTTGTAGTGGATGACACTTGATGTTAATACAGTTTTTTCAAATATTAATTCATTAATTAAATTTAATTAATTAATTTTAGTTTTATATGGGAGAAAAAAATTTCTCTTATATAAGATATTTAGCAGGATATAAATTTAGGAATAAAATTCAAATCAACAGGCAGTAGCTCAATCGGTAAAATGCAAGGATTTCAGTATTTTTCACGTGAAGGTGAAGAATGAGAGTTCAATTCTTGCGAAAATCAATAATTTTTTGATAAATTTTTGTTATTCATCCACTCAAGTTCAAATACATTTTTTTAAACTTGTAGTGGATGACACTTGATGTTAATACAGTTTTTTCAAATATTAATTCATTAATTAAATTTAATTAATTAATTTTAGTTTTATATGGGAGGAAAAAATTTCTCTTATATAAGATATTTAGCAGGATATAAATTTAGGAATAAATACCGTCAGTGGCGAAGCATGTAGATCGCTGGAAAAAAATTTCTTTTTCAGATTCTTTTTTCATTCTGGGTCAAGGCGGGAACAAAATGGAAAATGAAACATGTGAATAAAAATAATAGTCCAACACCATATATAGAAAGGAAAATGGAAAATTGCAAGGAAATTCGCTTCCTATTTTGCCACTTAATATTGTGATTCTGTCATATGTATATACATATTTATATTAATTGTAATTATTTAATAAAAAGTAACTAAAATAAAATTTTTCTTTGTTGACCTAAGTAGGAATTGACTTTAAAATTTTTTTTTTTTTATATTACTTGTTACATAGCATGTTCCCCGTTTCCCTGACAATGGAGTCACCAACATTCTATACTATGTGTCTATTAGTAATTATTAAGATATCATCCAGATACCTACCGTAAAACATTATATTTGGGAGACGCAGCGTTAAATATATTAAGGACTAATTTCCTTTGAAGATCTTATTCAGATAAATTTCAGCAACCAATCCACTCAAGCTTAGCCCCCATCGGTAGCCCGAATATTTGCTTGTATATTTTACCTTGGAAATATATATAATTGGTTTGAACAAGAAATTTAATCAAATAGAATATTTCATTCCTTGGTAAATTTGACATATTTAAACTAATTGCCTGATCAATGATAAGGTCCCATACTGCGTCTAGAGCATATTCTACATGTACATTAGTGTACAGGGAAACAACATCTAAAGATAATAATTCATCATCTCCATTTAGCGTTTTTGCTTTTAATTGGTTAAATACTATATTCGAATTCTTTAAACTGAACTTTAATGTTGAATGCAAAGGTTTAATAATGCTGTATAGATACGTTGCGAGCGAAGCAAAAGCTGTGTTTCTGGAAGAGACAATGGGTCTAAATTGATATCCTATTTTATGTAGTTTAACTTGTCCGAAAAGAGTTGGTACCGCATTAGTACCTAGTTTTCAGTTTTTAAAATGGCTATCAAAATAGTCTTTTTTTCTGTACTCAGTTAACTTGCTATTAAATTGTTTAATTAGGTTGTCAAAAACTGCTTTCTCTACAACCTGGTAGGTAGAACTATCAGATTACTAAGTTTGTCTATAAAATCAATTTTATTTAAGACCATAACTGTATCCCCCTTGTCAGCTTTCTGTATAATAATATTGTTGTAATTTCTGGAGACCAATGCTCTCTTCTTTTGATAACCTAGGTATATAAGGGTCCCTATCCTGATTAATAATTCCAGTTATCTGTTATATAAATCCTTCCCTATTTTTTGTGTTCCTTAACCCAAATTCAAATTGATTAAGCACTTTGTTGAGCATTTTCCCTCTGACAGATATTTAGAGCCCTAAGGATGTATGGCTTAATGGTTCCAGACCAAACCTATAATTGTGGCTTTACATCCTCACTTGTACATTACATGTAAGTAACCATTACCACCATAGAAAATTCCATAATGTTGAAATTTATTTATAACTAGTTTATATGTATGCTTGATAATTTTTTTTCATTGTTTCTTATTGTACTTGTAATTTTAAAAAAATAATAAATTTTTAACTGTTTTAGGAGACAACTTGTTAACAGCAATGAGTGTGGCCCGGAAATGTGGAATGATTCCTCATGCTGAGTATATAATAATTGTTAATGGATTTCCCCCTAATCAGCAAGAACCAGCAAAGTTGGAAATGAAATATGCCGAATTTTCTAAGTTTTCTTCAGAACTTTCTCTCAGTGAATTCTTCAACAGTAAAAATAATGTTGAGGTTGTATTTTCTTGTATATATTATTACTATATATACAATATATAATGTATTTATATAGTCATTGCAGAAGTTTTTTTATAAATGTATCCTTTTAGTTTAAAAAAATAATAATAAAAAATAAATATATATATTGTTTTTTTAAATAATTAATATAAATGTCTAAATGATTATTTTCAATTTATCACTTGCAACGTTAATGCTATTGTCGTGTGGCAATTAGACATTATACGTGCTTGATATATTATAGTTTGATTGTTTAAACTACTTCAATTTTCTGATATTTATTTTCTATAAAGGTATTAAGGTGTAAACGGAACAGGAGATTCAGTTAGAATGTGTAGTCTAACCTATTCCTGGGAGTCTGTAATGGTATTAAAGATATGATTAATACTTAATGAAGTTAAAGTTAAAATTATAATTATTTTAACAAACTTTAAATAGTATTAATTAATCATCAAATCAATATCAACTAAACATTCCTTTACCTGGTCATCTACCTGCTACTTCATCGGGGGCTTTGAGCGGATTGATAGCCAGATTAAAGGAATGTCTCATAATTACCCGTTTCTGTTAACTCCTTATCAGTTTTGCCATTGTATTGAGATTATTTTTGCTCTTATAAATTATTTAGTTAATTGAATATGGATAGATATAATTTAATTTGTAATATCACATAATTTTAATTTTTGGAAAACTTTAATCTTAGCATCGTAATCAGCAAACTGGTGGAGGAGAAACAAAGCCCAACGGGTAATTATCGGAATAAGGGAAAAGAGTACGGTATACTTACGGTATCTGTCGGAAAAAGAGGGGTTAGTCCCGTTCTCTGTTTGTTATATAACAGGGTTGGTTTTGAGTGCGCAGCTGCGCCTATTGTTAATTGATATTGTTGCAGTGCGGTGCAATTTGTAGGTCATGAGATGAGAAGTCTGATTTCTACGTACGGCGGGGGTGGGGGGCTGAGTCCGGGGGGAATACTTCCGATTTATTAGAAATTACGTGGTGAAAATAATATATACACGAATTGGTTGTTTGTTACAGTAATACCCCGACTTACGCGAACTCGGAGTTACGCGGTTCTTGGTTTGAGGTAGATTCTTGAGGTAGAGAGATTTTAAGCCAGAGAAGATCAAAGAGAGGAGATTCCAAATTGCCAAGTCTCTGACAGGGAATATCAGAACGGACATATGCACAAGTACCACCTTTGAGGCGAAAGGAATCATACAGTGAATAATTTGGGCATCTGAGATGAGCAGTAGTTGAATCAACCGATAACTGAGATTCTGTCAGAAAAAGAACATGGGATTTGTCAGACTGCAAGTGGAAATGGACATTGTTAAGATTAAAATTGAGACCACGTATATTTGTGAAATGAATTAGGAAGTGCTTGGGAGGTTTAGATCTTTTCGCAGATAAGCTTGCTCTATTAGTTTGATAGTTCATGGTGTATGCAATAGTAAGAAAAAAGTGGGTGGGACATGCTGTATGAAGTAATGAAATTTTTGGATATGGCGTACATGTGGTAAGAATATACCCAGATCCTTGACTTAACGTGGCCTCGACAATGCTCCCCGCATACACACTACTCGGATTCCCTCCAGTCACTATCTGGCAGAGTAGAGGTAGCAAGATTATACACTAGCTGATCCGGAAGCCTCCTAGAGAGTTGCCAATAGGTTCGGTCCGGTGTACTAACTAGCGGCCAGCCTGCGAACACCGTTTTATAGCTGTACCCTCGAAATGTAAGGAATATTGGATCTCGCCACGACGTTCATCATAACCTCAAAAGTCATCAATCATACTGCATGATGGAAAAGATAGGGAAGGGTTGACCAGAACTTAGCTCTAGAGACTAAACATGGGTTCCACCACTTCAAGCCTCCAATAAGCAAAGTGGTGGTATTTCACCGGTTGATGAGAGTCATCTACCACCTAGTAAAAAAAAAGTAAAGTGCAGCCATTATCAACCCACTGCAGGATGGAAGCCTCCTCAACAATTCATGCTGAGGGAAATGGACCATAATCTGTCACGCTGGTCCAGTGCGGGTTGGCAGATCGACCGTATTCAGCAGTCAGGGGCTTGAACCCGGTCTACTCAAAGAACGTGTGCTACTGCACTCCTGCTCCTGCCCACTCGGCTACAGAGGCCGTTACCACCTAGTACTGCCTGGTAACATAGAGGGGCAGCGTTTCTCCATGTGGTGTGGGCGCCACACCTCGACCCCTGCTTACGTTGGTTCACACTTGGGTGGTCACCCACCATGTACGTGTGCATGGAGGTTATACCCAGAATTACCAACAGCCTCACCATCGTGAAGGTGCAAGCAGAGGATTTGGCTGTCACAGACCGTCCGGACTTCGCCGAAATTGGGCCCACTTGACTTGAGTGTCACCCAAATATCAGTTCCATCAGCGTTTTAGACTCCCAGGTAGCAAGTACAGCTTGTCTGGCATATCTGAGAGAATGTCTGTGACAACTTTAAGGACCAGCTTAAAGATTTAATTACCATCAGGGGTAAAGGAAAGGGTTTTTGCTTCCGTAAAGGTGAGTACAGTGGTCTCAGAAAGTTTTTAAATTCTGTACAGTGGAATCAACTGATGTTGTTACCAACAGTAAATTCTAGGTGGGAAGCATTCAAGGAATTAATCGTGGATGCTACTAAAAGTTTCATACCTGTTAAGAAATATTATTCAAGGTTTAGATGTTTAACTGTAAGTGGCTGTGAACAGTGCGCACGCTGTGGAGGACCGTTTCCTGCAAGCAGATAGAGATGTCTGAGGCGAGTGTGAACTATATGAGTTCTGGCTAAGATTACTTCTTCTTTTCTATTTTTATGAAGCCTAGAAATCCATAATTGTGGTTCAGGTTTTATTTGAAATAGTCTGTTATTTGTTTGCATTTTCCACAGAAGTGTCCATTGTTCCATAGATATTCTTCATATATTATGTCTATAATCAGGATATGGGACTAGGTCATTTGTTGAGGATATGTTGGAAGTATGCTTTGCAGCATTATCTGCACATTCATTTCCTGGAATACCACTGTGGCCAAGGATCCATGAAAAGATAACAGTTTTCTGATGCTCATGAAGATGCATCAGCTTGTGTTTTATGAGATTTAATAAAGGATTGTTAGATGGGGAAGTGCTTTTCAAAGCTAAAAGATCACTCTGTGAATCAGTATATATTATACTTTTATTTATTGACAGCAGTGAGATGTTTTTCAGAGCATGCTTAATGGCATGGAGCTCAGCAGTGTAGCTGCTGCATTTGGTTGGAAGTGAAATTGAAACAATTGTATTAGGGAATACAGCAGCTGCACCCACTTGATTGTTGAACTTTGAACCACCAGTATAGATCTTGGTAAAGTGGGGGATACTTTTGTGAGTGAGCAAAATGTAGTTGTTGGATGTTAATATTTGCTATAGAATCTTTACCCCATTTCTCAAAGTATTCATCAGAAGAAAGTGTGAAGTTAGTCCACGGGATATCCGGATCTTTTGATTCTCTGAGGATATTATCAAGCTGAATGTTCCAGTTTTCTGTTAGATTCTGCAGCCTGATACCAGTAGGCTGAATTGTTCTAGGTTTATTTGCATAATAGGTTTTCCACTGAGGGTCATGCAACAGTGGCCAAACAGGATGAGTAGGCAGGCTTTTAATTTTAGCTGAGTAGTTTATCAGCAACATCTTTCTTCTGAACCTAAGTAAAGGTTCGTGAGCCTTAGCATAAAGACTTTGAACTGGTGATGTTCTGTATGCACCTAGGGTTATCCTAAGAGAAGAGTGTTGGATGGGTGCAAGACGGGCCAAGATGCTCTCCCTAGCTGAGTCATAAACACATGCTCCATAGTCTAGCCGAGATCTAATTAGAGATTTATATAAGTGGAGCACGGTATAACGATCAGCACCCAAAGATGTACTGGAGATGACCTGGAGTATATTCATTTTCTTTGTGCGAGTGGTTCTTAGATATTTGATGTTCTCCTGGAAGTTTAACTTCTTATCAAAAATTAGCCATAGGAGGCGAATACTGTTCACAATTGGTAGAGGATGATTGGCCAAGTGCAACTCAGGTTCAGGATGCATTCTGCGCTTGGTGCAGAAATGTATGGCTGCAGAAGTGCGGCTTGACAGTTTGTATCCATTTTGTGCCATCCATAATTCAATGTTATTAATGGATATTTGTAGATGCCTCTCAATATAGTTCATATTCTGGGAATGTTAGGATATGGTAAGATCATCTGCATAGAGATATGAGTCAACACTGTTTGGAATGCTGTTTGTGATGTTATTTATTCATATTGCAAACATAGTGGCACTAAGAACAAAGCCTTGTGGGACTCCTTCTTCTTGTATTTATATTTGAGATAAAACCTGCTGATACCTAACTTGGAAAGATCTGTGCTGAAGGAAGCTTTGAATAAAATATGGTAAATGGCCTCTCATATGAAAAAAATGGAGATCTTTTAGGATACCATAATACCATGTGTTATCAAAGGCCTTCTCTATCGTGGCATATCATGAAAAGTTGTTGATTTCTGATGAATGCATTTCTTATGTTGGATTCGGCTTTGGTCATGATCTGTTCTTCCAAAAGCTAAACTGATTATTACTGATTATGTTTTGGGATTCAAGGTAATAGGCGAGTCGATGGTGAACCATTTTTCCAAAGCCTTACTCAGGCAGCTGGTTAGAGAAATTGGTCTATAGTTGTTAGGAATCGAATGATCATTTCAGGTTTAGGTATGGCTATTACATAAAAATGTCGCCAGGAAGTAGCAAATATATGTTCTGAGAATATCCTATTGTAAAAAGTTTAGCAATGAAGATGATAGTGATTTCCGATTGAGGTGCTGAATCATTATATTATAGAGTCCATCTATAGAGCTATTTCTTGAGGTATATATGGATTCTTCCAGTTCAGATATTGTGAGTGGCTGGTTAAAGGTAAAGGATATGTAGCTTTGAAATTCAGTTTCCTCTTCTCAAGCTTCAGATTTAATTTTTTGAAAAGATGGTTGATATGCAGTTGAGGCGGCCAATTCACAGAACACAGTTCCTAAGGCATTGGCAATTTCCTCAGCAGATGAGATCTCCTTCCCATTCCAATTAATAATAGGAGAAGTCAAAATATGATATTTACCATTTAGTTTCTTTATTTTTTCCCAGATTATTCGGGTATCAGTATCTTTGTTGATTTGATTGATTGAACTATATTGTCTCGGCCTCTTGAAGTTAATAAGGTTAGCAGTGGTGGGGTGTTTGTGAAAGGTGTTCCATGCTGCGCTTTTTTCTCTTTGTTACAATCGCCATTCCACCAGTGATTGTTATGCCGATGGTTTCTTATTTGAGACTGTGGGATGCATCTGCATTGTGATATGATCGGTGACAGTGTCAATAGCAGAAGACTCTATGATGTCAGCATCAAAAGATACATGACAGGTAAATTTTGTCCATTATGCTTTGGAAATTCTCCATTTTGTTTTGGTTTCTGTTTGTTTGGAATGGGTAGTTTGAATACTATATATCAGTGGATAGTGGTCACTGTTTAAAGCAGTGGTTTTCAACCGGGGTGCTGCGGCACCATAAGGTGCCGCAACAATATTCCAGGGGTGCCAATTTGGGTTTAAGTTACTTAAACTTATTATTATTTTTTAATTTATATATTTAATTTATATATTTGTTTCATTATAAAAAGGTGTACAGTATCTTTTTAATTTTGTGGTGATTTAAAATTGATGTTTACACTAGTAATTTGTATTATGAAATGTATTTTTTATAATTACATTATTATAATAAATATCATATAACATATATATTTTTTAATATTATATATATATATATATATATATATATATATATATATATATATATATATATTTAAATCATGGCTTAAAAGTTTAACATAAAATAAGAAAATAAATAAATAAATATTAATCTATCATTAGAGGCAGCAAAATGCACATCCTCCACATGAAGCCCAGATATATCCAATAATTCAAAATTAAACAAAATAAAATAAAACGTAAGCCAGTAGTATAGCAAAAAATGTAGAGCGAAAAATTAACATAAAAATAACGTAAAATAAAATGTTTTATTTTATTTTGAATTATTGGAGATTATATATATATATATATATATATATATATAGCATCCATAAAATTACTGAGTTTAGGTTGTAAAGATGTAAAATTATAGTTAAAGTGTAATATATAGAACACCCAATTAATGCCATCAAACGATCGAACATTACATCGGACGTTATGTATATACTAAATAGATACGTTATAGTGTAAAGTAAATATCTTTAAAGTTTGAAAATCCATATAGCCATAGTCCTGCCATATCTCCAGTATACATGAAAACCAAAATATAAATCATATTAAGTAAATTAATAAAATAATAAAATAATAAGCCCAACACAGGAAAAATATTTTGCAAGGAACTTTGTCGAGGGCTAAACCCTTACAAAATAACCAACCCATGCTAGACTGAGCCATCGGTTTCTGTTATCATCTGCCTGTATACTAAAGCCAAAATTATATAATAGTGGAAATGTGGAATAATTTAGTATAACATTAACGTAAGATTTGAGACAAATGTAAGTCTAGAATGCCAAAACAACAAGTGTCGTACCGTAATACATAACAACAATTTATAAATGATACAGGCTGGATGATATTTAGCCCGACCGATCGCTACCACATTATAAGCACAACTGAGTAATTATTAAAATTTTTTGCTGCACACAATTTAGCATAAAATTTTGCAGAAAATAGCTAATAAAGCTAACCGAAGGAGAACGGAAAAATGTATAGTATAGCAATAGTACCTCACTCCCCCTCGAATTACTCTAATAGTTCGCGAGGTATGAAAAATAAGGCAAGAGGAAAGCTAAAAGCAAAAAGAAAGAAAAGGTCAATTTATCGATAGTACATCGGATATTAACCGGGAGCGTAACTTCCCGACCCTAAAAGTAGGGATCCTGGTTAGGTAGTAAAGGCCTGTAAAAATATATCAATCGAATAAAAAGAAAAAGAAGAAAAAGAAAAAGGAAAAAACGGAATGGCTAATTCCTAATAAAGTTTACTTTAAGTAGGACATAAATAATGTCAGATAAAGTCAAATTGTCAGTAATGCTAAGAGAACGAAAGACGGAACCTGTCAGATAAGGTCGAATTGTCAGTAATGCTTAGAGAACAAAAGAGGGGACATGGTAAAAACCCCGTAAGGAATCTACCAAGCATACTTTACCGTAGCCCAAGGCGGGAAAAACAAAACGCCTGCAGCAACCTCACTAGACTTATATAACTACAAAGCGTCATGCGCCACCTAAGATTTGTCAAGAATTAGCCGGTGTTTTTTGGATGAACAAAAGCATAATAGCGCCCTCTATAATAGAGAAAACAAAACCAATAATACTCAGATGTAGAAGAGAAATCCTAGTATAATATAGAATTCATTCCTACTGTAAAGAACCCATATAGGTACCACTTTTCTAAGGCGTAAGCTATATATAGCGAGTTCAAAACAGCAGTCCCTAGTATGTACATGTATATACAAAGGCTAATTAGTACACCACTCGCTATATCTATACCCTATATTAAAAAACAATAATGATTACATTAAGACCACGGCAATATCCAAAATGTATATAACAGTTTAATAAACTGCCTGCCTAATATTTTCGATAATTTCCAACTGGTTTAAATTATCGTGGTACTTTTTTAGTGCTATGGATAAAGCAGTACTCATATGTTTCAAAATGAAATTATATGGGAAACCGTTATCCAATAATTTATGCTTAAGATCGATAAGCGCATATATAACATCACTTTTATTATTACAAATATATACTCTTCTGATAGTTTGTGTCACTATAATGTTTTTAAGTATACGTACAGAGATATTAGTACCCCAACGGGTTAAGTCTATAGTTTTGAAATTGAATTCTTTGCGTTTGTCAAATAGCTTGGTAGATAGTGTATTATTATTAATCTGAATATCTATGTCCAGATATGCTACTTTAAAAGGGTCACCGTTGTTAGTGACTTCTAGAACCAACTCCTGCGGGTAGTGTTTAACCGCCTCTGTAAGAAAGCTAGTATTGTTGAACACAATTAGGTCATCAATATATCTGAACATATGGATATCTTTAACAAAGTTGTTTTCAAAATGATGCAGATATAAGTTGGCGATGAGACACGAGCTACTCGCCCCCATGGCAATGCCAGCATGCTGTATGAAAATATTACTACCATTATAAATATAGCTGTTGGAAATACAAAGATTAATCAAGTTATCCCAATAATTACGTTGCAGGGTAAAATTTGGCTATATTCTGTAAAATAATTATTTAACACCAATTTTAGACTATCATGTGGGATGCTAGTAAATAAATTTTTGAAATCATATGTATTTATATGTTTGATGCTTATTACGGTACGACACTTGTTGTTTTGGCATTCTAGACTTACATTTGTCTCAAATCTTACGTTAATGTTATACTAAATTATTCCACATTTCCACTATTATATAATTTTGGCTTTAGTATACAGGCAGATGATAACAGAAACCGATGGCTCAGTCTAGCATGGGTTGGTTATTTTGTAAGGGTTTAGCCCTCGACAAAGTTCCTTGCAAAATATTTTTCCTGTGTTGGGCTTATTATTTTATTATTTTATTAATTTACTTAATATGATTTATATTTTGGTTTTCATGTATACTGAGATATGGCAGGACTATGGCTATATGGATTTTCAAACTTTAAAGATATTTACTTTACACTATAACGTATCTATTTAGTATATATATATATATATATATATATATAGAGAGAGAGAGAGAGAGAGAGAGAGAGAGAGACAGAGAGAGAGAGAGAGAGAGAGAGAGAGAGAGAGAATCGGATCTAACAGAAAAAAAAAATGAGTAGGGGGTGGCGCTATTAAAAAAAAAGGTTGAAAGCCACTGGTTTAGAGGATTGTCGTGTACTGCTCACTCTACAGTTGGAAAGATGATCCGAGAGCAAATTGAGAGATTTATTGCAGTAGTTGACACAGTAGGAAAATGGATGTAAGTCGGTAAGCCAGAATTTAACAGTGTTAGATTCTCTCTGTCAAGTAACATTTCAATAAGCTCACCACATCCATCTGAGACCAGAGAATCCCATAATGGATGATGTCCATTAAAATCTCCTAATAAACAAATAGGAGATGGTAATTGAGAAATAAGATTTTCCAGTTGATGAATTTTATATGATGTAATGGGGGGGATCATGCGCTTCAATGTAAAGACTTTGGATCAGAGAAGTATTCAAAGTTCCAAGCGCTGGATGACTTTCAGCTGTTGCAAAGTACTGCTTCTGGCAGAGTCATAAACTGGACAACCATAGTCTAGGCGTGAATGGATTAAAGTTTTGTAAAGATGCAGTGAAGTATATCAATCAGCTCCCCAAGACATGGATGAGATCGACTGAAGTATCTTCAAATGCTTTATACAAATATTTTGTAAATGAGTGAGGTGAGCTTGGAAATTAAGCTTTTTATCTATCAGTCCAAGAAATCTAACAGTGGTAACAAGCAGTATTGGAGTATGGTTTATTTGCAAATCAGGATCAGGATGGAGGGCCCAATGCTTGCAAAAGTGAGTGGCAATGCATTTCTTTTCTGATAGCCAGTAACTATTTCGTAAAGTCCAGAATTCTATTGTAGTTATGGTAAGTTGGAGCTGCCATTTGATGGTATTGATACTTTGAGACTGAAAGGAAATGGTAAGATCGTCTGCACACGTATAGGTTTCAACTGTTTTTGGGATTTCTTTCGTCATGCTGCTAACTCAGATTGCAAAAAAGTGTCGAACTAAGTACTGATCCCTGCAGGACTCCTTCTTCCTGAATGTGAGAAGCAGAGAGTAAGTTTTTATATTGTACCTGAAAAGAGCACAACTGCAGGAAATTTTGAATTATTTTAGGCAAATGGTCCCTAAGTCCCAGATGGTAAAGATCCTTAATGATACCAGGTAGTGTCAAATGCCTTTTCAAGATCTATTTTGACCATAACTAGATGTTGTTTCCTGACAAAAGGCATTTCAGATATGAGATTCAGCCTTGATGAGCACGTCTAGGGTTGATCTGTTTTCCGAAAGCCATACTGATTATCTGGTAAGAGATTCTGTAACTCCAGGATCCAAGTGAGCCTTGAATGTACCATATTTTCAAAAGTTTTTCTCAAGCAGCTCGTGAGAGATACAGGTCTATAATTTTGAACCAGGGAAGGATCTTTACATGGTTTTGGTATGGCAATAATGAATGGCGCAAGGAAGAAGGATAGGCATTTTTGGAGAAGATCTGATTGTATAAAATCAGCAAGGTACACAAGTCCTTCTCAAGTAAATGCTTCATCATAATGTAATGAATACCATCTGGGCCTGTGGCACTGTTGGATGATCTATTTAATGATTCTTTGAGTTCTGTTAATGTAAAAGGTTGGTTGTATGGGAAGGAGCAGTGCGTGGAGAAGTTGATTTTATATCGAAGAATGCATAAGAAGCAGAGGAAATAATTGTGACAAATGATTCTGCTAATGCATTAGCAACTTCCTCAGGAGCAGACACGTTTTCCCTTTCCAGTGAAATATCAGAGAGGACAATCTTACAAATTTTCCATTTAGGGCCTGTTTTTTCCTCGATGTTTTTTCCTCCAGTGTCTTTTGTAATGGTTGAGGCAAAAGCAATCCACGAATCACATTTCACTTTCCGTATAATTTTTCTCTCTTTAGCTTTAAGTCTTTTATAAGTAATTAGGTTATTGGTGGTAGGATACTTGTGGAAATTATTCCAAGCACAGTTTTTCTCCATTTTGGCATGAAAGCAATCCGTATTCCACCAGTGATTTTGGTGAATGTGATATGGTTTGGATTTTGGAATAGAAGCATGGTCTGCAGTTAGAATCTGATGGTGATGTAAGTGGCAACATCTCCAATTATCAACTGTTTTTCAACATAAAGCCTGTCTAGAGATATTTGGGTGGAATAGTCATCCCAATTAGCCTCATTAAACTTCCAAGTGAATCTTTGATCAGGATTGGAGTTACCCGTTTGTAATGTGCAAATAATAGGTAAATGTCATTAAAGGAATCAGTTAACACTGACCATGTCGTGAAAGGAAAGTGAACAGATTGGTAAGTCAATTTCAGAAGTAGATCCTGTAGGTAGGTGGATATAGGTGGGAGAACCAGAGTTTAGTAAATTTAGATCATTATTATTCAAAAATTCTTCAATCAATTTGAGCCTTGCGTCCATTTTGGTGGATCCCCACAATGGGTAGTGGGCATTAAAATCACCTAAAACACAAATTGGCATTGGGAGTTGTTTAATGAGGTTATTGAGTTCTGAATGGGGAAATGGTATTGAGGGTGGAATATAAAAGGAAACAAGGGTAACTGAAACATCGGATGTGCTTGGACGGTGCGTTAGAAATAATAAGAATGTCTAATCCTCCATGGGCAGGAGACTCAGAGATCCTATCTTGTCTGTAGATGATATAATTTGAAAGTTTTGGTGAAACATGCGGTGACAAGAAAGTTTCCTGTATGCAACACCTATGGAGTTGAACTGAGAAAATAAATCCTTTAGGTCATCAGTATGACTGACTAGTCTTCTGCAATTCCATTGCATGATGTTGTGCCTCATTTTGGTTTAACCGAGGATGATTCTTCTGAATGTTTTTTGTACAAGGAGCATTTTTTGTATTCTTTTTTTGAGAAGGTGGGGCATTTGATATCCATAGTGCCATTCACATGAAGTTCTAGTATGGGTTCCTCATAATCTGAGAGTACATCTACTTCCATACTCTTTGTGGTTTTCTTGTGTCTTTAGGTTTCAATTTTTCATTAACATGCGAGACCGTTGGAGTGCCAGCTGGAATGCTAATTGGAGTGTTGGTTGCTTTACTGGTTTTAGTTTGAGGTGTGTCCTTTCCAGAGTTTGATAGTGTTGTTTTAACCCAGTTAGCTAGAGATGTGTTAGGGAGAGTATTGATACATCCGTTTGAGCTGATGTTGAATGGGTGCTTTGAGTGTGAGATACATAAGAACAACTGGGCATGGTCAACATAACTTGTCTGTGTGCCTCAGGATATGTCACTTTATGTTTTATTTTATATTTTTGAATTTTCTTGTCTATTTTCCACATTTCGCAAGATTTAGAAAAGGCTGGGCGATTTCCTTTGCAGTTGGGGCAAACAGGAGTTGAGGCTGAACAGTCTGCTTGAGCATGCTCCTTGGAACCACAAATAGGACAAATGGCATCACCTCTACATGCCTGCTGGGAATGTCCATATTTCTGACACTTAAAACAATGAATGGGATTAGGAATATAAGGCTGAATTCGGGAGTTTAAATAGCCAGATTTTACTGAGGATCTGTGAAATCTGTGGTGCTGAAAGTTAAAATGACGGATAGTTGGGGCAAGATTTCCATCTTTTTTAGCCATTATGCGTTTGGTGCTGGTTACTTTTTGATTACTCAGTTCTTGAACTAATTCCTCTTCAGATACTGTAAGTAAGTCCCATTCAGTTATGATGTCTTTCGAGGAATTTAAGGTGTGTGGAGTAATAGATACTGGCAGCCCACCAAATGTTGTTGCTTTGAGCAGCCACTCAGAATGTTTGGAGTTGGCTGTTTCAATAAGGAGGTCTCCGGCAATGGATTCCAAATATCTCTGTATTACAAATGGTGACAATTTGCCCACAGGCTGAGTGGAGAGGGAATGTATTATGAGAAAATTTGGCATGTTGTTGCACCGCGCGTCTTTTCGAAGCCTTTTCGGTTGATTACAGTCATTATCAATGGATGTGTCTGGTCTGGAGCTTGAAGGCTCTAGAGGTGGATACTCGTTTGAATAGATGGTTACTCATTTTAGCCCTGGAGGATAACTTTTCCCCCAGGTTATCAGCCCCGCCACAAGGACGCAGGAGCAGTGCTGCTCAAAGGCCGAGCGGTTGAAGTGTTAGTTGATTAATAGATCTAGAAATATAAGAAAATAAAGAAAGGTGGTTTGTTTCCCTTCTGTGCTCTAACTTGTGACTTTCAAGTATAGAACAGGTTTTAAAGAAAGTCTGTTGATGTAAAGGTAGCAACTGAAAAAAAGAAATAACTTTAATCACTTATCAAGAGCACTCTATAAATAACAAGAATATCGCTTGGCCGCAAAAAACGCTTGGCATCCGGGGCCAAATGGTTGAATACCACACCTAATCAGGTGTATCCTTTTATGCTTACAGTTTATGCATCTGTTACCAATTATTTCCAGTAAGAAAGTGTGCCTGTCACACTGCATAAATCATTTGGGAAATAATTCCCGAATGATTTATGGCCTGATTTTAGATATTCTGTTGCACAGGGAAGACATCTGTGTAAATTGGAGCAGTACGGCATTAAGGACGAGTTGCTACAATGGATAAAAGGATGGTAGGGTGGGAAAAGACAGAGAGTGGTAATCAAGTGGTATTGAATTTTATTTATTTTTGTCTTTACACTTTTTACTTTTAATAATAAAATTCAGGCAGCATAACACAGCTCTTCGTGGACTAATGTCATTAGTGGTGTCCCCCAGGGTTCAATGTTGGATCCACTGTTGTTTTGTATATTTATCAATGATATTGATGAAGGTATATCAAGCTTAATGTCAAAGTTTGCAGATGATACAAATGTTGGCAGGGTTTTTAAATAAGAGTAAAGATGGTATGCTGCTGCAATGGAGTTCCCTAAGGTTCAGTGTTGGGCCTGTTGTTGTTTTCAGTATTTATTAATGATATTGATGAAGGTATATCATGTTTAATGTCCAAGTTTCCAGATATGAAAGTTGGCAGTATTGTTAATGACAGTACAGTATACTACTGAAGCAGGATCTAGAAAAGTCGAGCAGATGGGCTGAGAGGTGGCAACTGATGTTTAACATTGACAAATATAAAGTACTATATATGGGTAGGAGTGACCCAAGAGTAACATACCAACTGTGTGGTACTAAACTCAGGTAGTGGAGAATGAACAAGACCTGGGGGTAACTGTGCAGTCAGATATGAAGTTTTCTGACAGTGCAGGCAGGTGCAAGAGTAGCTCATGGTGTCTTGTCAATGATATACAGGAATTTTGCTAGCAGGGATAAGCAGATGATTATCCCATTGTAAAAGGCAATGGTCAGGCCCCACCTTCAATACTGCATACAGGTCTGGAGGCCTAATTTTAGGAAGGATGTAGAGCTGCTGGAACAAGTAGAGAAGTGCAACTAGATTGGCGAATGGAACAAAGGGTTGCTCTTACGAAGAAAGGGATAAAGTTCTGCAAATTGCAGTGTCTGGAGACTAGACACTTGCGAGGTGATCTGATTGAGGTGTATAAGACCTTGAATGGTTAGAACAAGTTCAATACTGATGGGATTCTTACTCTTGCCCAGATTACTTGCCTGAGGGAACATAAATTCAAATAGAGGAAGGACAGTTATAGAACAGATGTGTGGAAATTTTCCTTTAGCCAGCGGGTGGTTGATTGCTGGAATAAACTTCCATCTGTCGTTGAAGTTGGCAAGCTTAAATAAATTCAAGGCAGAACAAGACAAACATTTGGAGTGAATGGATGGGGGAAATGGAAAAGTTTTTTTTTGGATAATGCTATTTAGGCATGCTTTGTTGCATCATATGCTAATGCTAACTTAAGACAATACAGGTAACTATAGACCTAATGACAGGGATGAGTATACTAAACAGCTATACAGAGTAACAGATTGGGCTAGCAAATCAAAATGTCTCATAATCGAGGACTTTAACTTTCCAGATGTTGACTTGATTTTTGTGGTTTAATCACTCACAGACTAGCAAGACTTTTGTGGATTTCTTGGATATCTGTTTTTCTACAGCAGCATGTTAGAGAGGCAAAACAAGAGGAATCACTACTTATAATCTTGATCTCATTATCAGCAGTGCTTTTTTCATGCATTAAAGTTCTGCAGCTAAAAGACCTACTGGGTGGCAGCAATTGCAGTGTAGTAATGTGGAATTTAATTAAAGACGTAAGTACTGTCAAGGGTAAAGGGAAAGACTTTTGCTTTTGTAAGGGTGACGACAGCAGTCTCAGACAATTTTTGAGGTGTCTCCGTAGCCAGGTTGGCAGGAGCAGCACACGCTTCTTGATTAGACCAGGTTTGAGCCCGTGACCATCAAATATGGAGGATGCAGAAAGGTCAGGAAATGACCACCGTATGTCCCTGGAGCAATATGGCCTTAGTTGCTAATGCTCCTGAAAACCAAATAACAAACACATAAATAACAAAATTTTTTAATACTGTTCAGTGGGACCAACTGGTGATGTTACCAACAGACAGCAAATTCTAAATGGGAAGTATTCAGGAAAGTAATCAAAGAAGTTACTAGGCTTTTCACAACAAAAAAGAAAAACTGTTCAAGGCTTAGACCTAAATAGATATCAGATGACCTACTGAGATATGTGACAGAGAAGAAAAGTGTATGGGAGGCATATAAATTATAAGGTGATACAGAACCCTTTGGTAGATATAAATTAGTCTGTAATCAAGTCACAAAGGAGGTTTGGCAAGCTAAGGCAGATTATGAGAATTCTCTGGCAAAGAAAAAACAAAAAGACTTCTATGCTTATATTAACAGCAGAAATAATGGTTTAATCGCATTGGGCCACTTGTGTATCAGTTAACTGTTGTTGACCCTGCTCTGGTTGCTGAAAAATGAATAGGTATTTTGCATCTACATTCACACATGAGCAATTCTTTAGGGAAGGGGATGCCAGAAGTTTATCAAACTCTGAAGAGCTAAATGACTGTGATAGCTGAAATGAAAGTGGAAGAGAAATTGTTGAAGATGGACATAAAAAAGGCACCTTGGGTGGATGGAATCTATCCAGTTATATTAAGGGAGGTAGCAAAGGAGGTAAGCAAACCCTTAGCCATAATTCTGAGAGCATCCTTGGATTCAGAGGAGGTTCCTATGTACTGTAGATTTGTACAAATGTATCCCCAATTCATAAAGGGGAACGAAAGGCAGCATGAGTAATTACAGATCTATCAGCTTAACATCTGTTCCAGGGAAAATAATGGAATCACCGGTTAAAGAAGTAATGCACGATTATAGGCCACATCTTGAGTACTATATACAGGTCTGAAAGCCCCTCTTTTTAGGGAAGGACGTAGATCTGCTGGTACAGATGCAGAGAAGGGTAACCAGACTGGTGAAGGGGACAAGAGGATACTCCTACCTATAATGCACCCGTGGGGAGATCTGATTGAGTTGTTTAAAGTCTTGAATGGATTGAGGAGGGTAAATGTTAATGGGATTCTTCCATTTGCCGAGACTACACACGAGTGGGCATAAATTCAGTTTGAGGAAGGATGGTTGCAGGATAGATGTGTGGAAGTTTGCCTTCAGCCAGTGTGTGAAAGAGTAGACAAATTATTGGAGCATACAGATGGGTGAACTGCATAAGGGATTTTTTTTTTTTTTTTTTTTTTTTCAGCTGATGCTATATAACCTTGCTTTCTTGCATCAGTTGCCTTTACTATTACTTACTGTCCTTCACTGGCCTGCTCAATCACAGCTCTCACCAATCAAACATCTGTCAGATGAAGTGGAATGTGCTGTTTATGACAGGGTTCCACTGCTATCTGGTCTTAGAAAATTGTGGAATATGAACAAGTCCACATGTGCTGTGGAATCATCCCTGTGGAATGCTTTCAGAAGTTTAAGTTTGTGGAGAGAGAGAGAGAGGGAGAGAGTCCATGACCTGATGACATGAGGCTATTCTGAGGGCTTTTGGGGATGCTACTGGCTATTAGGTTGGTATAATTAATAAACTGGCTACTAAATGAATAACAGGGAAAAATAGGGAAGGAGGAAGAGAGAAATATGGAAACCAAGATCTCAGAAAACTTTGAATTTTTGTCATAGATTCATTGGTTGTCAGTGCAATTTCTGATCATGCCATGGAACCTTTATGATTGCTCAAGGACCATGAGGAAAACTGCTACAGACAAACAAATGCAAAGACAAATCCACTGTAAAACTGATACCTTCATGATCCTTAATGGTATAAAGTACTGTGTCAAGAAAGTACAAGTCAGAGCCTCATTATCATCTTATTTCAGCATTGAAAGCACCACCAATGAAAACACTTAAGTCTGATTGCAGCAGATGACTCTAATCAACCGGTGCAATACCACCACTTTGCTTTTGGAAGCTTGAAGTGGTGAAACCCATGTTTAGACTCTAGAGCAAAGTTTCTGGTATCCCCTGCCATCTTGTCACTCTCCTTCAACCTATGCACAATACTAAGTACTATAGGTTTTGATAACTTTCATGTTTGGGGGTTTTCATAAAACAAAAAAAAAAAAAAAAAAAAACTTTACCAACTGCCCTTTCATTCGGTGTTCCAGGCTTGCAGAACATCCCCTCCCCAACCACCATATAATCTGGAAAATTAGAACGACAAGAGAGAAGACAGACTTGGAGTGTTAATGCAGATAACCCTCATATTTTACCATTGTAATCTAGAAACGAGTGTGAGAGAGGGAAGTGAGGATATGTGTCCTGAGGATTAATCAGGACCTGATGCTCATGTTAAATAAGAAGTAATTAATAGAATTCACTGTAAGACTTATGAAAAACTTTTAGATTTTGCATATAGATGATCTAGCCCTGCAATTTAGCATACAATAAATTATATATAATTCTTAAGCAGAAGCAGAGTATCCATGAAATTAATCCAAACAGCATTTTTATGAGAGTCAAAATTTTATATTTATCATTCTGAAAAATTTCTTAAAGAAAAACAGAACAGCAGAAAACTTATCTTGCTGGGCAATAAAATATCTAGTATTACTCTGATTCTTAAATAAAAATTGCTATGATTAGTCACACATTTATCAGTGAAAAACTATTTACCAAAAAAAAAAAAGAAAAAAAAAAAAGTACTTTATATTTAAAACACTAAAATCAAAAAACACCTCTTACCTTAAATATTTCTGCTTTTATGTTAGGCATGTTGACTTTGTGACTAGTTAAATGAATTGCAGGAAGGTGCCGCTGTTGATCTTTTTTTCCTGGTGGAGTTAGGAAAAGGACAACCTGCTTTTCAGCATCTCTTAACTGATTATCAATTTGCATAGTTTTGACACTTCCATCCAGAGACTGATTAGTTGCTGATTTATTATACTCAAGAGTAATACTACAAAACATAATATATATTAGTTCTTCACTGAAGCTGTTAACAAGGGAAATTCCAAGGCCACATAAGCTGATGCATAACTGAAAATAATGAACAGATTCAAAATAAATGTTATGTCCTTTAAAATTACATATATTAGTACAGTTTTTTATTATTATTATTATTAAAATAAATTCAGGAGCTTCACCTTTAAATAAAGGGTAATATTTTTGAGACCCTCCTCTCTCTCTCAATTTTTTTTTTATTAATGAATGAGACATCTATAATGGGAAAACTGTTGAAAAATTTATTTAGAACTACTTTCTTTTAAAATATAAAAATAGAAAAGCCATCCTACTATGCAGGCAATTTGCTCATATGCAACTTAATTGCTCCCTGGCTCTGTTAGCAAACTATTTATCTCATATATGGCGAATAAGGTCAAAGTGGCAACACAAATATAGTCACTATGACACGATTTTCCAGTCAATTAATCACTTCGATGACTGATTTTATTCAGTGAAATTACTCTCATAGCTGCTTGGAAGTACCTGTCATGTATTGATGAGTGATATCTGACTGATTAATTAGAAAAGCATATTTCTCATAAACCTTCAGAATTTAGCAGTTCTCCAAAAGTCTGGCAGAAAAATGCATAAGCAAATGCCATGTGGATATATTAACATATATCATATGCAAATGCCATATGAATATATGCTAAACACCAAATTGGTACATTGACATTCTGATTGGCATTTGAAGCTTATAACAGTTTTACACCAAACATGAGATAAAAAAAAAATAACAACAAATGAACACTATATGTTTCAACAACAAATAACTTGTGAATGAATTTGGCAAAGTTCATTTACCCTGTGCAAAAACTGACAAAACAGATATTTGGATTAATTCAAATAAAAGCATTCGCATTTAGTAGAGCATATGATGCAAGAAAGCAAGCTTATACAGCATCATCCAAAAAAAACAAAAAAAACCCCTCCTTTTGCCATTCCATTCTCTCCAAATGTTTGTCTGGTTCTGCCTTGGATTTATTTAAGCTGTCCACTTCTACAATGACTTTGAAGTTTGTTCCTGAAATCAACCACCTACTGGCTAAAGGCAAATTTCTACACATCTATTCTACAACTGTCTTTTCTCAATTTGAATTTATGTCCCCTCAGACAATTCACCTTGGCAAGATGAAGAATCCCATCAGCATTGAGTATGCTCAAACCATTCAAGGCCTTGTACATCTCAACAGATCGCTTCGCAGGTGCCTACCCTCTAAACACTGAAATTTGCAAAACTTAAGCCTTTCTTCATAAGAGCAATCCCTTGTTCCATTCACTAATCTTTTTGCCCTTCTCTGTACTCATTCTAGCAGCTCTACATCCTTCCTAAAATGAGACCTCCAGACCTGTATATATTCAAAGTGTGGCGTGACCATTGCCTTATACAAGGGGATAATCACCTCCTTATCCCTACTAGAAAAATTCCTATATATCATTGACAAGACACCATCAGCTATGCTTGAGACCCACTGCACTGCTCAGAAAACTTCATATCTGACTGCACAATTACCCCCAGATCCTTTTCATTCTCTACCACTGTCAGTGTAATACCACACAGTTGATACGTCACTCTGTGGTTACTGCTACCCATATGCAGTATTTTACATCTGTCAATGTTAAACATCACTTGCCACCTCACAGCCCATCTGCTCAACTTTTCTAGATCCTGTGGCAGGAGCATTCTGACATTCATTAACAACCCTCCCAACCTTGACATCGTCTGCAAATTTAGATCAATATCATTAATAAATACAGAAAAACAACAATGGATCCAACAATGAACCCTGGGGAACTCTACTAATAACATTACTCCACAAACAGCAATGTCCATTGATTACCACTCTCTGTGTTCTCCCACTCAACCATCCCTTTATCCATAGCAGCAATTTGCCCCAAATACCACACTGCTGCAATTTGTATAGCAGTCTTCCATGTGCAACAGTTAGAAAACCTTCCTAAGATCCAAGTATATGATATCAAAATTATTCTTTGCATCCAGTTCTTTTGTGACCACATTGTAGCATTCAATCAAATTGGTCAGAGAAGACCTTCTCTTAACAAACCCATGCTGTGTCTGAACTATAACTGATGTCTTGACTATATGATCCTGCAGTGCTTCTTTGACCAGTGCCTCTGTTAATTTCCCCAGAACAGAAGTTAAACTAACAGGTCTTTAATTACTTGTGTCCCTTTGATCCTCCTTTGTGAATTGGGGTCACATTTGCACTTCTCCAGTCCATGGGTACCTCCTATAATTATGGCTCTCTCATAATTAAGGAAAAATTAAAGCAAAAATAAAAACTACCTGTATCACCAACAAATAAAATACATTTAAAGTGCTGGTTTTTCATCTCACAGTCAGTACAGACTAAACAATGTCCAACACTAAAGGGCGATTTTGAATATATATATAGAGAGAGGGATTTAAGCAGAACTCTACCAATTAACTTTATACCACACAGAAGTCAATAAGTTCAATAATTGACCTTTTAAACAAAGTCAATTTCTGTAGATCAATAAAATTAAAACAAATTATATGCAGATCCATTGTAAAAATTAAATTAAATAAATATTAATCATGTATGTTTTATGGTTTATACAAATACTTGCAACAAGGTAAATTTCACATTGTATTATAATGTGAAATAACTGCAATGTTTCTACCACTGGTATACAGTATAAAATAAAATCTGAATAAGAAATATTCTCAATATTTATTGACACTGGAATAGTTCCAGTGACTTCTTCTTGTCTATAAAGACTATGAGTCACTGGAACTGTTCATAACCACTTGCAAGACAAAATAATTATGACCAACTCACTAAAATGCAAACAATATACCATACCAAAAACAAGCAAAAAACAAATAATATTTGATAAAAAGAAGCACATAATAATAAAAATTGTGTAGTGAGAAATATACTCATAAGTAATAAGCATGGAACCAAAATTGGGAACAAGTACAAAAATTCAACTTGAGGATAGTGATTTCCAATAGACAGATGGATGGATGGATGGATGGATGGATGGATGGATGGATGAGAGAGAGAGAGAGACTGTTTTCAAGCCTTATAAAAAAGTTTATGAAAATGAGAAGAAAAATGATTTAGATTGTTTACCATTTTCTCTGTAGAATATTTTAGACCTCTTCACAGAAGTCTGTGAAACACTGATTCTGACTATTTCTAATAATGTTTTCTATTTGTAAAATAATAAGAGGAGTTTACCTCAATATAGTACATAGAACACTTTCATATATTACTCTCCAGAAATTAAAACGAAAAAATTGAAAAACTTACATTAGAGTAACAAATAATTAAAAAAATAATTAAAAATCAATTTAACCCAATAAAACTCAATTTAACACAAAAATCAATTTAACGCAATTAAAAATAAAATTAATTATAGGAATTTTAATGAAAAAATTCCAAACGATTTTTCATTCCTGTGATCACCACATACTGTCGAAAAACAATTTTTCTTTCCTGAAACTGACAGTTTCAGGAAAGAAAAATTGTTTTGCAATTTTTTCGTTAAAATTCCTTTAATTAATTTTATTTTTAATTGCGTTAAATTGATTTTTAATTGTGTTAAATTGAGTTTTAATTATTTTTTTATTATCTGTTACTCTATTGTAAGTTTTTCGAATTTTTCGTTTTAATTTCTGGAGAGTAATATACGGACATGTTCTAAGTACTATATTGAGGTAAATTCCTCTTATTATTTTACAAATATTGATAGCAACGTAGAACGTATTGAGAATCACAGCTCTGGTTCATACTAACTAAATAATGTTTTCTAAAAATTTACACTCTTAACTATGAATTTGTCACAGACATTCTCTCAGATATTCCAGACAAGCTGTACTTGCTACCTGGGAGTCTAAAACGCTGATGGAACTGATATTTGGGTGACACTCAAGTCAAGTGGACCCAATTTCGGCGAAGTACAGATGGTCTGTGACAGCCAAATTCTCTGCTTGCACTTTCACGATGGTGGGCCTGTTAGTAATCCTGGGTATAAACCCCATGCGCAAGCACACTGTGGGTGAACACCCAGGTGTGAACCAACTTAAGCAGGTATTGAGGTGTGGCGCCCACACCACATGGAGGAATGCCACCCCTCTGAGTTACCAGACAATACTAGGTGGTACGTGACTCTCATCAACTGGTGCAATACCACCACTTTGCTTATTGGAGGCTTGAAGTGGTGGAACCCATATTTAGTCTCCAGAGCTGGGTTTCGGTCAACCCTTCACCATCTCTTCCATCATGCAGTATGACTGATGACTTTTGAGGTTATGATGAACATCGCGGCAAGAATCAATCCTCCTTACATTTTGAGGATAAAGCTCTAAAATGGTGTTCACAGGCTGGCCGCTAGTTAGTACACCGGACCGAACATATTGGTATCTCTCTAGGAAGCTTCCGGATCATCTAGTGTATACTAGATGATCCGGTATAATCTTGCTACCTCTACTCTGCCAGATAGTGAATGGAGGGGAGAGGGGGGGCATTGTCGAAGCCATGTTATGTCAAGGATCTGGGTATATTCTTACCATGTGTATGCCATATCCAAAAATTTCATTACTTCATACAGCATGTACCCCATCCTACTGTTTCTTACTATTGAATACACCATGAATTGTTAAACTAATAGAGTAAGCTTATCTGCAAAAAGATCTAAACCTCCCAAACACTTCCTAGTTCATTTCACAAATATACGTAGTCTCAGTTCTAATCTCAACGATATCCATTTCCACTTGCAGTCCACCAAACCCCATTTACTTTTTCTGACAGAATCTCAGATATCAGTTGATTCAACTACAGTAAACCCCCGCTATTTGTGGAGGTTACGTTCCTGAGAAATGCTGCGAATACCGAAAACGCGAATACTGAGTTATGGCTCCCATAGTAATAAAGGGGATCCGTTCCAAAGTATGAAATATATAAGAAAAACTAGTCTAAAATTTTCTCAATGTTTGTATTATATGTACCTTCATAATATGACTATGTACATAGACAGTACATAGTGAAATGCAAGCATATGGCATCAAAATGAAAATAAGAAACAGTTTAATATTAAATGTAATATTTATTAGAAATTTCAAACAAATCTTTCAAACCAGCGCCTTTGCTAGCTAAAAAAAACTTATCCCGCCAGTGCTATCACCAGTTTCGCTAAAGTGTTGATAAAGAGTTTTGCCTTTTTACGAATGATCAGTGAACTTAACGGAATTTTATTTTGAGTTCGGTTTTCTATCCACAGATTTAAAGCCTTTTCCATTTTTCCTAATTTAACATCACGAGTTACAGAGTAAATTTTTGAAGCAATTAGCGTGTTTTCACGGACACTACGGTGGATTTTTCTTCCGATTTTTTGATTGATCGTACAGTTGACTCTGATTTTATAATGTTTTGCCACTGAGGAGACACTTTCACCATTAGAAATTTTGTCTAATAACTCAATTTTATTCGCTAATGTCATCACCTTCTTTGATATTTTCATATTTCACATTCCCTTGTTATTCGTAGCCAAATTTTTGTACAGGTTAGAAAGAACTTTTCCACAACAAAGTCACTTTCTTCCGTTAACATACTCGAAAAAGTCTGTTTTACACCGCAAAACAGTAGATTTATCACTTTTGTAAGCATATCAATTTATAAATTTATTCAATTTATAAGCATATAAATTAAAAGGAAACGACGAAATCTTCCATTACAAGCGCATAACACATACTGAACAAGGATTAGCGAGAAACATTCACGCTCGCGATTTTGTCACCCCTCTCTCCCCCCACCCACTGAGCACTGTTTTGACCGGGAAAGATAATTTTAGCCACGCCCATGTTTTTTTATGGCGGAAAATGTTCACGGCGCTTTAAAATTCGCATTTTTTTAGGTTTCATTTTATATTAAATCAGTGACCGCGAATACGCGAAACTGCAAATACGAGAAACCGCAAATAGCGGGGGTTTACTGTACTGCTCATATCAGTTGCCCAAATTATTCACTGTATGATTCCTTTTGCCTCAAAGGTGGTACTTGCGCATATGTCCATTCCGATATTCCCTGTCAGAGACTTGGTAATTTGGAATCTCGTGTTTTCAATCTTCTCTGGCTTAAAATCTCTCTACACCTTATTCCGTCAAATTCATCTGTTGTCTCTACTCCACTAATCACTTGGAGCTCTTTGACTTTCTCTCTTTGCAACTTGACTTTCTCCAGTCCAATTTTCCTTGGTGATTTTAATGTTCACAATTCCAGTTGGCTTCCGTTTTCTAGTCACACAGACCAAGATGGTCAAGATGCTGAGGCTTTTGCAATTACTAATGACCTCGTACAGATCGTTGTTCATTCACCTACCAGAATACTAGACAATCGAAATCATACAGCCAACATGCTAGATCTTTTTCTCAAAAACAACCCTTCTGAGTACATGGTCGAAGTGAGTGGTCCTCTAGGCACCTCGGATCACAACTTGGTGATTGTCTCTTCTCCAATGGAGCCTTTATCACATGGCTATTCCCAATCTTCTGTTGTTTGGCATTACAAGAATGCAAAATGGGATAATCTGCAAGATTTCTTTTCTTCTTTTCCTTGAGCAGATTACTGTTTCAAAATTTCTGATGTCAACGTTTGCTCAGATTATGAAATTAGAACGGAATCCACACTCCACTTTAAAATATCGTCCTTTATCTAAACCTTGGTTTTCCAATAAATGTGCTAAGGCTGTTCAAGAGAAGAATGTTGCATATCGTAATTGGCTGTTTTCCAATTCTTTAGTTTCATTTTCTGCTTACACCAAAGTTCGCAACAATTGTAAAGCAGTTATTAATCAGTCTAAACTAGATTTTGAACAGACTAAGAGCAGCAAACCTGCTTCTTGCCCTAATGGCAACCAAGCATTCTGGTCTCTTGCCAAAGCTATTTGGCCACAACTTTTGCCCATCTCTGCTCCCAACTCTGTCTAAACAAGATGGTTCTGTTGTCACTTCAGCCAAGGATAAAGCTGACTTATTAGCATCCCATTTTTCTTCCAACTTGTGTATTAATGATCTTGGTAAAACACCTCTTACCATTTCCAACATGCTCCATTCAATGTCTCCTGTGGTCTTCCATCAAAAGGATGTCAGAAGAATTTTGGCAAAACTTGATGCTCAGAAAGTTCCAGGTCCTGATGGTATTTCTCAACATGTTCTCAAAACCTGTGCTCCTGAACTTAATCCTATTCTTTGTGGCTTTATTCACTTTCTGGAATTCCTTGTAGGAATTCCAGAAAGTTGCAATCCTGAACACCTGTAGGATAGTCAGAGAGTTTCCTCGACCAACAATAACACCAGACATAACAACAACAGCCCTGTGTACTTGGTAGCAATACCCATCACGAGGTGGAATCCTCAATCAGGGAGAAATAATATAAGAGCAATAATAAATAATAATAATAACTACTGATTAGAGCCCAACAAACGATCTTAGTTATTGTCCCTTGTAAATGTCTCTACAAAATATGCATGTTCTTTGCATGACACAAAATAGTAAGTAACACACAGTACTTAGGATTTGTTCAGTGTTGTTAATTGCAGTTGTAAAAAGGGTGGCGTGGAGTCCCAGAGAAAACTTAGAACAACAATATTTTGAAGTGAACTTAGAATATCCATTTGTGTAGAAAGTTTTGGATGCCTTACTGATGTCAAAGCAAACCATTACATGATATTACAATCTCAGGAATGCATTCCAAATGGTATTTCCGTTCTTACTGATATATCCAGTGTTGATCTATATTTTACTACACCAAATTGTGCTGAATGAAGGAGGGTTTTTTTTTCTAGATACCATACCAACCAATGGTTTTTTTTTTTTTTTTTTTATGAAAACCCCAAACACGAAAGGTATCAAAACCTATAGTACTTAGTACCGTGCATGGTTGGTGTTGTTGTTCGGTTTAACGACACAAGGGCTACTAAGGCCAAATTGTGTCTCTTCATCGTTAATTGACAAAAAGCATATTGTTAGAGAAATTACATTATATGCTTCCGTACAAACCAATATGTTTTAGATATGATAAAAGTTCTTCAATATTTGCTTCATTTCCTAAGATGCGAGATAAATCAGGTGATATATTCAATGTAGAGAGTGACTGAAAAGTGTTTGACCGGATGGTTCAATGTAAGGGACAATCAACCAGGAAATGACGGACTGTAAGTTGCGTCTGACAGGATGGGCACTGTGGTGGGCTTTCACCCAATAATAGAAAGAGATGAGTATGGTGAGTGTATCCAATTCTGAGTCTTGCCAGTACCACTTCCTCTCGTCTGTTTCTTCGGAAGCCAGACAGCCACAGCTTTGGATCTTCTTTTATCTGGTAAAGTTTATTGTTAGGGTCACTTTTCCAGGTCTGTGACCATTCATTGTAGCAGGCTTTGCGTATTACAGACTCAAAATCAGAGAAAGGAACCTGAGGATGTTGTGAGAAAACGGGTTGAGGATGTTTAGCGGCAAAGTCGGCACTTTCATTTCCCGGAATGCCTGAATGGCCAGGGATCCAGCAAAACCTAATTGACTGATTGGACACACTGCAAGCAAATAGCTGGGAATGAATCTGTTTCAATGTAGGGTGAGAAATGGAGGAATTCTTCCTTATGGCAGAGACAGCACTAAGAGAATCTGTATAAATTATGGCAGATGAGATGGAAAGCTCAATTATCTTACTAAGCGCTAACTTAATGGCATATAATTCAGCTGTGAAGACGCTGCAGGCAAGCGGTAGTGTGTCTGAAATTGTACATAAAGGAAAAACTGCCGCAGCACCTACCATACTCTCAGTTTTTGAACCATCCGTATAAATTTTACAGGCATGGTTGTCCGTAACATGAGCTGAATGTAACTGTCTGATGTTGCAGGAAGGTATATTTTTCCCCCACTGGAGGAAGTATGTATCTTGAGAGACAGGCACATATGTCCAAGGAGCAGCAACAGGTGTAGTTGTGTCTTGGAAGATTTCATTTAAATCGACATTCCAAGTTTGAACAAGCTCTTTGATCCTGAGAGTGGCGGGTCTATTTTCATTTGGCTTGCTCTCATAGAAGACATCCCAACAAGTATTATAGAGATACTCCCAACTTGGGTGCGATGGTAGACTCTGGATCTTAGCAGCGTAGTGAAGCAGTAGTGTTTTTCTACGCAGGTGTAATGGAGGATCATGTGCTTCAATATATAGACTTTGGATCGGAGAAGTCCTGAAAGCTCCCAACGCAGTCCTCAGAGCACTGTGATGGATCATATTTAGCCGTTTTAAAGTAGTTCTCCTGGCAGAGTCATACACTGGACAACCATAATCTAGCTGTGAACGGATTAAACTTCTATAAAGATGTAGCAAAGTACACCGATCAGCTCCCCATGACATAGATGATACCGAACGAAGTATATTCAAATGCTTTAAACAAGAAGTTCTCAAATAACTGATGTGAGCTTGGAAATTTAGTTTGCGGTCTAATAGTAGTCCAAGAAATTTAACGGTATTAACGAGAGGGATTGGAGTATTGTTTATTTGTAATTCAGGTTCAGGATGGAGAGCTCGCTTCTTGCAAAAGTGAGTGACAGTGCATTTCTTTTCTGACAGTCTGTAACCGTTCCGTGAAGTCCAGGATTCTATTTTGGTTATGGCAAGTTGTAGCTGCCGTTCAATGGTATTCATACTTTGAGATTGACAGGAAATGGTAAGATCATCTGCATACATATAAGTTTGAACAGTTTTTGGGATATCTCATGTCATGCTGCTAACTCGGATTGAAAACAGTGTTGGACTAAGTATTGATCCCTGCGGGACTCCCTCTTCCTGAATGTGAGATGTAGAGAGGACGTTTTTGTATCGGACTCGAAAAGTGCGCAATTGCAGGAAATTCTGAATTATTTCTGGCAAATGACCCCTAAGCCCCAGATGGTAAAGGTCCATAATAATACCATGCCGCCCATGTAGTATCAACTGCCTTTTCAAGATCTAAATTGACCATGACTAGATGTTGTTTCGTGACAAAGGCATTTCGGATATGAGACTCGGCTTTAATGAGGACATCTAGGGTTGATCTATGTTTTCGAAAGCCATACTGGTGATCTGGAAGGAGATTCTCCGACTCCAGGATGTAAGTGAGCCTAGTATGAACCATTCTTTCGAAAATTTTTCCCATGCAGCTCGTAAGAGATATTGGCCTGTAGTTTTCAACACAGGAATGATATTTTCCTGGTTTTGGTAAGGCGATAATGAACGAATGGCGCCATGAAGATGGATAGGCATTTTCAGAGTAGATCCGATTGTAAAAAATTAATAGGGTTCTCAAGTCTTCTCCAAGTAAATGCTTTAACATAATGTAATGAACTCCATCTGGACCTGCAGCACTATTGGAAGATCTGTTTAATGATTCTTGAAGTTCTATTAACGTAAACGGTTGGTTGTACGGGAATGAACGACGCGTGGAGAAGTTAGTTTTATACCGTTCTGCACCTGCTTTGATATTCTGGAAGGAGGAGGCATAGTTGGCAGAAGCTGATATTTTTGCAAATGATTCTGCTAATGCATTTGCAACTTCTTCGGGAGTAGAAATGTCTTTCCCTTTCCAATGAAGTATTGGAGAGGGCAGCCGAGCAAATTTGCCATTTAGTGCCTGTATTCTTTTCCAGATGACTTGTGTGTTCGTGTCTTTGGTAATGGTGGAGGTAAAAGCAATCCATGAATCCCGTTTCGCTTTCCGCCTAACTTGTCTAGCTTTTGCTTTTAGTCTTTTAAAAGCAATTAGGTTACTAGTGGTGGGACACTTGCGGAAATGATTCCAGGCGCGGTTTTTTTCCTGTTTGGCAATTAAACAATCTGTATTCCACCAGTGATTTCTGTGTTTTCGATATGGTGTGGATTTTGGAATGGAGGCCTTAGCTGCAGTCAGAATCTGATTGGTTATGTAGGTGTTGACATCATCGATATGTTGACTTTGAACATAAAATCTGTCTAAGCGTATCTGGGCAGAATAGCCACCCCAGTTTGCCTTTTTAAACTGCCAAGTGGATCGTTGGTCAGGATTTGAAGTTACCCCTGTTTGTAGCGAGCAAATAATTGGAAAGTGATCACTGTTGAAGGGATCGGTTAATACCGACCATGTCATGATTGGAAATATGGATGGTGAACAAATTGACAAGTCTATTGCGGAAGCAGATCCGGTTGCTAAGTGGATGTAGGTAGGAGATCCAGAATTTAATAAATTAAGATCATTATTATGCATGAATTCCTCCATCAATTTGCCTCTTATATCCATTGTGGCCGATCCCCACAATGGATGGTGTCCATTAAAGTCACCAAAAAGACAAATTGGAGTTGGGAGTTGTGCAATGAGGTTGTCAAGTTCTGAAAGCAGAAGTGGGGCAGATGGCGGAATATAAACGGAAACAATGGCAAATGACATACCAGCTGCAAGGCGAGCTGCCACAGCTTCTAGGGTAGTTCTCAATTGGATCGGCTTGGATGGTATGTTAGCGTTAACAAGAATAGCAACTCCTCCACGTGCAGGTGATTCTGAGTTCCTATCTCGTCTGTAAATGGTATAACTTGAAAATTTTAGCAAAATTTGGGGTGACAAGAATGTTTCCTGTAAGCATACACCTATGGGATTAAATTGAGCTATTAAATCTCTTACGTCATCAGAATGAGTGCTTAGTCCTCTGCAATTCCATTGTATGATCTTATTCATTATTTAGGTTTACCTGAGGGTGATTCATCTGACTGTTTTCTGTACGTGGGACATTTTTTCCGGTCCTTTTTTGAGAATGTGGGGCATCCAGTTTCCATGGTGTCATCTGCATGGAGTTCTAGAATAGGTTCCTCATTGTCTAGCAGCTCATCTACATCCATGCTTTTGGAGGGAGATATCCGTTTTTTTAGAGACTGATTCAGATTTTAATTGTTCTTTTCCAACTGGGATTAATGGGGTATGAGTAGGAATGCTGATTGGAGTATTTGTGGCTTTGCTAGTTCTTTTTGGATGATTTTCTTTCTTTGAGGTTGAAAGCGTAGATTTGAGCCAGTTCGCTAGAGAGGTGTTAGGTGGAACTGATACTTCTGTTTGAGCTGCAGTAGAAACGAAGTTCCGAGTGCGAGCTGCATAGGAACGACTACTAGGCAGGGTCGACATAACTTGTCTACGTGCCTCAGGAAAGGTGACTTTATTTTCTATTTTGTACTTTTGAATTTTCTTTCCTGTAATCCATAGCTCACATGTTTTGGAAAAAGCTGGGTGACTTTCTTTGCAGTTTGGACAAACAGGGGTTTTTACAGAGCAATCCGCTTGAGTGTGATCTTTAGAGCCGCAGATGGGACATATGGCCTCACCTCTACATGCCTACTGCGAATGCCCGTATTTCTGGCATTAGAAGCAGCGAACGGGATTCGGGATAAATGGTCTTATACGACAATTCAAATAGCCAGCTTTAATTGAGGATGGTAAGTCTGGCGTACTGAATGTTAAAATGATCGATCTCGTTGGAGTGAGATTTCCATCTTTTTTAGTCATAATCCGTTTCACATTTGTAACTTTTTGACTACTTAGTTCTTGAAGTAGCTCTTCTTCGGAGACTGTAATTAGGTCCCACTCACTGATTACACCCTTTGATGAATTTAAGGTTCTGTGTGGAGTAATTGATACTGTGAGCCCACAAAATGATGTCGTGTTTAAGAGCCGCTCAGAATGTTTAGCGGTGGCAGTTTCAATGAGGAGATCTCCGGATTGTAGTCTTTTCACCATTTTTGGTGATCCAGTAATTGATTCCAAATATTTTTGAATCAGGAAAGGTGACAATTTGCCTACAGGTTGGGAGGATAAGGAATGAATCACCAAGAAATTTGGTAATTCATCATGGCATTCAGGTTCCCTTCTGAGCCTTTTGGGCTGGTTGGTGTCACGGTCGTTGTCAGGAATTTCTGACCTTGAGCTTGATGGCTCTAAAGGTGGATAATTACTTGTATCCATGTTAGCTCCTTTTGGCCCTGGGGGTATATTTTTACCACCCAGATTACCGGCCCCGCCACGGGGAGGCAGGAGCAGTGCCGCTTGTGGCCAAGTGTATAGGTTAGTACAATTAGTAAGACGAATTTAATTAAAGAAAAAGGTTCTTTCCTTCTTCTGGGCTCTCTTCTTAGTGCTTTTAAGAAAAAGGGCTACTTAACGAAAAAGTTTCCGTGGCCAAGTGATTCTCGTGCGCTTTTGAATCGCACGAGAATCACTTGGCCACGGAAACGCTTGGCACCCGGGGCCACCGTGCATGGGTTGAAGGAGAAGTAAGGGGGGGAGGGGGATGCCAGAAACTTTGCTCTAGAGACTAAACATGGGATTCACCACTTCAAGCCTCCAATAAGCAAAGTGGTGGTATTTCACCGGTTGATGAAAGTCATCTACCACCTATACCATCATTTTGAGAATTTTGCAAAGGGAATAATTGGTCACACTGGGAATAGGAATAGTTAGCATTAATAGAGGCATACGATGCAAGAAAGCAAGCTTATGCAGCATCAGCCAACAAAAAAAAACAAACAAAAACCCTCCCATTTCATCCCTCCATTCATTCCAAATGCCTGTCCAGCTCAGTCTTAAATTTATTTAGGCTATTAGCTTCCACAACAAAAGATGGAAGCCTGTTCCACCAATCAACTACCCACTGGCTAAAGGTAATGTCTGGAAATCTATTCTACAACTATCTTTCCTAAATTTGAAACTGTGCCCCCTCAGGTTCTTAGTCTGAGAAAGACGAAGAATCCCATCAGCATTCAGCTTGAACAACCCATTCAAGGCCTTATACACCTCAATCAGATCACCTCACAGATGCCTACTCTCCAGGCGCTGCAATTTGCAGAACTTAAGCCTTTCTTGGTAAGAGCACCCCTTTGTTCCCCTCACCAATCTTGTTGCCTTTCTTTGTACTCATTCTAGCAACTCTATATCCTTCCTAAAATGAGGCCTCCAGACCTGTACACAGTACTCTAGGTGTGGCCTGACCGCTGCCTTGTATAACGGGATTATCACATCCCTGTCCCTGCTAGCAAAATTCCTATATATCATTGACAAGACTCCATAGACCTGCCCTAGCAGTCCGTCTGCACTGCTCAGCAAACTTCATATTTGGCTGCACAATTATCCCCAGGACTTTTCACTTTCCACTTCACTGAGTGTAGTACCACCCAGTTGGTATGTTTCTCTTCGGTTATTGCTACCCATATGCAGTACTTTGCATTTGTCAATGTTGAACTCCAGTTGCCACTTCTCAGCCCATTTTCTCAACTTATCTAGATCCAGTTGGAGTAGCATACTGTCTTTACTGTCATTAACAACCCTGCCAACCTTTGTATCATCTGCAAACTTGGACATTAAACCCGATATACCTTCATCAATATCATTGATAAATATACAAAACAACAATGGGCCCAACACCGAACCCTGGGGAACTCCACTAACATTTGTCCACGAATAGCAGTGTCCACTGATCACCACTCTCTGTTGTCTCCCACTCAACTAACCCTTTATCCATTGTAGCAGCTTACCCTTGATGCCATACCTCTCCAATTTGTACAGCAGTCTTCCATGTGCAACAGTATCAAAAGCTTTCCTGAAATCCAAGTATATGATATCAAAATTATTTTTGGCATTCAGTTCCTTTGTGACCACATCATAGTAAGAAATCAAATCGGTCAGACAAGACCTTCCTTTGACAAACCCATGCTGTGGCTTAACTATTACTGCAGTCTTGTCTAGAAGATCCTTCAATGCTTCTTTAACCAGTGATTCCATTATTTTCCCTGGAACACAAGTTAAACTAACAGGTCTGTAGTTACTTGTGCCACCTTTTGAACCTCCTTTGTGAATTGGTAATACATTTGCACACCTCCAGTCCATGGGGACCTCCCCTGAGTCCAAGGAAGCTTTCATAATTATGGCTAAGGGTTAATCATAGTTATGATTAACCTGACTAACTAAGGGTTAGTTAGTCAGGTTCATCAGATCTTTACCTGGTTTTTGCACAAAACATACTATAGCATAATGGCATTGTTTAGGAAATGTATCTTCTAAGCAAAGCCTAACAAACAGATTAAGGAGTGACTAATGATTCAACACGAAATCCTCTGTGATCCTGCAGCACTAGGATGTTGAGTGGACCCCACATAGCTCATGGATAGTAGGTTGGAGACTAGGCATCGGCGAGGTGATCTGATAGAGGTGTATAAGGCTTTGAATGGCTTGAGCGATACCATACCAATCAATGGTTTACCATCATTTTGAGAATTTTGCAAAGTCAATTGGTCACACTGGAAATAGGAATAGTTAGTCAGGTTCATCATATCTTTACCTGGTTTTTGCACAGAACGTACTATAGCATAATGGCATTGTTTAGGAAATGTATCTTCTAAACAAAGCCTAACAAACAGATTAAGGAGTGACTAATGATTCTACAGTAAATCCCCACTGGTCCTGCAGCACTAGGATATTGAGTGGACTCTACATAGCTCATGGATAGTAAAAGGTAGATTATATTCTTTATTTCATTTCAAATAAAAAGTTAAATTTTGTCTTCCTGAATTGGTTTTGTACCTTCTTCAGAAGGCTGATGTATGGTTTTCTGTTAGTGATGTTGCTGCAAAATTCTCTAAAATGCTGATAATTTGTGAGGGTTCAGCAATACTCATATTCCTGTCCATTCCATGATAGGCATATGAGGAGTCTGATATTCAACTCATTTTCCTAACTGTTTTCCAAATTTTACATTTTGGGGTTGCTTCATTTACAGATGAAATTAAGTGGATCCAAACAATCTTTTTTATTGCAGCATCTAACAAACCTTCTCTTGCTTGAACAAGTTTGTATTGAATAAGACTAGTTGAGCAGTGATGAAAGCTGATCAATCTTTATTTTGTTCTTTTTAACTGTATGGCATTCGGTGCTCCAGAAGATTTTTGGGCGTACTGACTGTTTTGAGGAGAATTTTGGTTTGGCTTTTTTAGAAGCATGCAATATTTGTTGTGTGGCATATTCAGCAACTTCATTAGTTGAAGTTTTCTGAATTATTTGTGGGTAAAGTATTGCTAATTTTTTATAGATTTGTCAACCTGCTTCAGTGAGCCACAAGAGATTTTTTCTAGGGCAAAAAGAGGACTTGAGTAATTTAATTATTATTGGAAAATGGTTGCTATTAAGTGGGTAGTTGTTAATTTTACACTTTACAGTAGGATACACAGTTTCTGAACAGATGCCAAATCTATTGCAACATTCGTTCTGGAAGGAAGGTAAACTTATGTAGGTGACCCATCATTTACGACAAAAAGGTTCTTATTGCCTATAATTTGTGCAATTCATTTTCCTCATTGATCTATGTGATTATTACTTCATAGCATATGGTAACCATTTATATTTCCCAGGACACAAAAAGGTGTCGGTTTTTATGCTATGAGATTATCTATCTCATTTTGTTGGATGGAATAAGTTGATGGGATACACAAGGAGCAGATTGTAATATGGATATTAATAGCTATCTGGACTGTTGCTGCTCTAGGGGAGGGTTTGGTAAAATAAGTTTGGCTGGAACATATTGAACATAGAGAACCCATCTTTTGATGGGTTCTATCTTTTCTAAAGATATTAAACTAACACAGTAATAGTAATAGAGGCATGTGATGCAAGAAAGCAAGTGTATGAGCTTATGCAGCATCAGCCAAAAAAAAAAAAATCACTCCATTCCCTCCAAATGCCTGTCCAGTTCCTCCTTAAATTTATTCAACCTATCAACTTCCACAACGACAGATGGAAGTTTGTTCCAGCAATTAACCACCCGCTGGCTAAAGGCAAATTTCCGCACATCTAATCTACATCTGTCCTTTCTTAATTTGAATTTATACCCCCTTAGGTTCCTAATCTGAATAAGTGGAAGAATCCCATCAGAATTCAGCGTGCTCAACCCATTCAAGGCCTTATACACTTCAATCACACAGTTTTGGCATATCCTGTGTGTTTTCAAATGTCTCCAGAAATCAAGATATATTGGTGTGCATTTAGAAATACGACTGTACAGGTTGTCAATACTGGCTAAAAAACTATGACATTCCACTGAAGCTGGTCTCATTACTTATTTCTTGTTAAACTTTCAGAGCATTTCCAAGGTGCAAAAGTTTATTGCTTTTCATCCTTTATTTATTTATTTTTTTTGGGAAGAAAGGCTTTCCCATTTCTATGTCTTCCTTGAAAAATGCAATTCAATTGCCCCAAAGCCCACTTTTGCAGAATACCCTATTGAGGGAGTGAGTGAGTAATGGGGAGAGGGGATTAAAATGTATATCCAAAATTTGGATAACTCCATCATCACCCCTCATGGTGGTATAAAGAATTAATTCATGACACAGAGAAGCCAGTTGCCTATTTCATTCATCCTTTGTAACTGTGTACATTGTATTAGTAACATAGAAATAGAACAAAATAAATGCACAGTATAATAAATAAATAAACCTATTCTAATTAATTTAATCTCTTCTATTATTTTGCTTTGCAAAAACTGACATGAAAATTTATCATCCGTCTAACAAATTACATTACTAGCTTTGTAATTAAAAGAACATGAAATACAAATTACCTGTAATTCAAACTTTTTATTGCTTGTAGGTTTTACATTTATTACATCAGATTTATTGGAAGTACTAGGAGTAGCAGCAGTGCTATATGCAAGTGATTCTGAAGAATTAATGGTTTTCAAACATTCCTCAATAACTACCCAGTCTGAGGTTTCCGAGGTCTTTGAAATAAGATGCTGAGAAAAAAAAAAGAAATGAGAAAAAATATATAATGTCTAATAATGTGCAAATGAGAGACTTTTGATTTGACTATTTATTTTAGGTACACAGGATAAATTTCAAGCAGTTATATAACATTATACTCAGCTTCCATGTATATATGTACATATGTATATATACATAAACAATATATTATATAAAAGGAAAAAAGGGAGGGAGTTTTATGGACAAGGGCAACTGACAGATAGAAAGACCCAATGACCATAATAAATATATGTGACATAAGTAATAGAGTTAAGAAATGCAGAAAAAGAGTAAATGAAACTAAAGAAATTACAGCAAAAAAAAAAAGAAAATATACAAATAAAAATTAAAACAGATAAGTATATTGTCATTTATCACACAACCCTGAAGTTATCAAGAGCCAACCATAGAACTGCATGAAAAGATGACAATATAGTCTCTGTTTCTAAAACAAAGCACATGCAGTGAAATACAGAATTAAAAAATGGCAAATTTAGAAAGGATTTAATAAAATTAATAAATCTGAAATTTATGAAGTTGAGGCCAAAAGGCGTATGGGAGAGAAACCATAATGCAGGCAGTCATGTGGTTCATGGTTGACTCAACAGAGGAAAGGAAAATGTACAAACGAAATGGTGAAATAACTTGCCTAACCAACTAAGCCAAAATGAAACCACAACCAAAAAGGAGATGTAACAAAATATCTAGAACATAAAAGAATAAAACAATAGAGACCTCAAGTGGTAAAAAAATAAATAAACAAAATTAAAAAAAAAAGAAAGCAAGAGAATGAAAAAAAAAAAAAAAAAAAGAAAAAAAAAGTAGTATAGGATGAATATAGTTTCTCACTACAAGCGTTCATAAAACTAGTGGCTCATAAGACATAAAATGAAGAATATAGGAAAGACTGAAAATATTTAGGGCTAAAGCCTCAACTTACAGGAAATTCACTAAACATAACAGGTTAGTACATTAGCATCACATAAAAGTGGTCCATAATTTCTACCTCAAATACAAAAGTAGTCTGTGTTTCAAGAAAAGGGAAACAGTAGTGGAGATCATTTCTTGTTTGTTGAATGATAAACAGAAACTATGGTAAACATGATTCCGAAAGCAATCTGCACAGCTACAGCCTTCATGAGGTCTGCAGTGGGATATGTCAGGTAGGGAATTCATAAGGATGGCAGTGCCTATACAACCAGTAGTTATGCTATTTCTGCCCTGTCGCTAAACAGTGTAATTCTAAATTGGTGGGTTATATTTCTGGAGTATTACAAGACTATACTCTGTTTGATTAGATCATACATTTGAATTTAAAGCATGAATATGATTTCTGTTTGCTTCTTGGATCCAATCTGATTAGCAGTCTGGTTTCATCTTTTCTTTTATGACCAAAAATTGGAAGTCTAGTGCATGGAGGTCTGAAAACGCTCACTCTAATGGTGTCAATTGGTTTATATTTATAGTCACTGCATGAGGCTGAACCTTCTTTGTAGGGGCTGGTGCTTTCAGTTTTATTACATTTGGTGTATTTTAAGGAGGACCTGTAATTGGAGTATTGTTCGCAAGATCTATAACACAGTGATCTTTACAAGACTGCTGTGAAAATGAGAATATTTTGGCCCAATCAGCAATTGAAATAATTGGAAGTATTGATAGTTCTATTTGTGTTGCAGTTCACTAGTAATTCTGTATTGCTGATACACAGGCTTATTTTGATATATTGAGCAAAAAAAACTCCTTCCCATTTCACCCATCCATTCTCTCCAAATGTTTGTCTAGTTTTGCCTTGAAATTATTTAAGCTGTCAACTTCTACAAATACAAATGGAAGTTTGTTCAAGCAATTAACCACCCGCTGGCTAACGGCAAATTTCCACACGTCTATTCCAAAACTGCCTTTCCTCAAATTGAATTTATGTCCCCTCAGATGATAAAACTCAGCAAGAGGAAGAATTCCATCAGCAATGAGCTTACTCAAACTATTCAAGTCTTTATACACCTCAATCAGATCACCTCACAGGTGACTAGTCTCCAAATGCATTTTTCCAGAACTTAAGCATTTTTTGGTAAAAGCAACCCCTCTGCTCCCCTCACCAATCTCATTGCCCTTCTCTTTATTCATTCCAGCTGCTCTACATCCTTTTTAAAATGAGGCCTCCAGACCTGTGTACAGTACTGAAGGTGTGACCTGACCATTGCCTTATACAAGGGATAATCACCTTCTTATCCCTGCCAGAAAAATTCTGTATATCATTGACAAGACATCATGACCTACTCTTGCAGACTGTCTGCTTGTTTTTGTTTGTTATTTGGTTTTTAGGAGCATTAGCAACTAAAGCCATATTGCTCCAGGGATATGTGGTGGTCCTTCCCTGACCTTTCCGCATCATCCATATTTGGTGGTGACGGGCTTGAACCCTGGTCTAATCAAGAAGCGTGTGCTATGCACTGCTGCTCCTGCCCACCTAGCTACGGAGACACCTAGACTTTCTGCTCTGCTCAGAAAACTTCATATCTGACTGCACAATTACTCCCAGTTCCTTTTCATTCTCTAACACTCTGGAGTTACTGCTACCCATATGCAGTACTTTACATTTGTCAATGTTTAACTTCAGTAGCCGCCTCTCAGCCCATCTGCTTAATTTTTCTAGATTCTGTTGCAGTAGTGTACTGTAATTAGTGTCATTAACAACCTTGCCAACATTTATATCGAAGGTATATAAGACATTAAGCCTTATATACCTTCATCAATATCATTAATAAATACAGAAAACAACAATGGACCCAACACTGAAGCCTTAGGGACTCCACTAATAACATTAGTCCAATGATTACCACTCTCTGTCTTCTCCCACTCAACCATCCCTTTATTTATAGCAGCAACTTGCCCAATGCCACACTGCTCCAATTTGTACAGCAGTCTTTCATGTGCAAACAGTATCAAAAGCCTTCCTAAGATCCAAGTATATGATATCAAAATTATTCTTTGTGACCACATAATAGTATCCGATCAAATTGGTCAGACAAGATTTTCTCTTAACAAACCCATGCTGTGTCCGAATTATAACTGAAGTCTTGTCTAGATGATCCTGCAGTGCTTCTTTAACCAGTGCCTCCATTAATTTCCCCGGAACAGAAGTTAAACTAACATGTCTGTAATTATTTGTGCCACCATTTGATCCTCCTTTGGGAATTGGGGTCACATTTGCACATCTTCAGTCCATGGATACCTCCCCTAAATTGGAAAAAATGTGTTGGAATTTGCACAGATGGAGCAGGTGCAATCGTTGGAAAGCTATCTTGTGTAGGTACCAAAATTAAGACAGTAGCACCAGCATGCAAGTCTGTGCACTGTGTAATTCATCGTGAAGCTTTAGCTGCAAGAAATATGCCATTTAATCTAAAAAAGGTTTTAGATGAAGCAGTAAAGACAGGGAATTTTATAAAATCTCAAGTTCTTAATTACCGATTATTTAGCACTGTTTGCAACGAAATGGGGAGTGCTCATAAAAAACCGTTACTTCACACAGAAGTGAGGTGGCTTTCTTGAGGAAATGTCCTTCATTGTCTTTTTGAGTTGCACTCCAAAGTATATAATTTTCTTTAATCAGAAGATGCCAAAAAAGATAATTTCTTGAATGAAGAGTGGTTATGCAGACTAGCTTATTTAGTGGATATTTTTTCCCAAATGAATGACTTGAATCTGAGTTTGCAACGAACAACTGGTACACTGTTTGATTCTAGTGATAAAATTAATGCTTTTAAAAGAAAATTTAAAACTAATGGAAGAGCAGTATTAAAAAACAATGAGCATTTTATCCAAGAAAATAACATATCTATGACCAAAAATGTGACTGACGACATCCGTGAACATATTAAAATCTTCATACACAAGTTTTTAAAAATATTTGCAGGAAAACTTTACAGTACAGAATTGGATTAGGAACCCTTTACATTCCTGAATGAGATCCCAGAAGATGCAATGTACAAGGAGCCATTCATAGATTTAGTGTCTGTGGGGGCTTAATGTTGAAGTTTAAGAGTTCAAACTTAAAAAAATTTTGGCTATCTGCCAAGAATATCCACTACTGTCTGAGCAAGCACTGAAAGTTTTAATACCATTTAATTCGACTTACTTGTGTGAGGCTGGATTTTCAGCAAAGACTGCAATGAAAAATAAATATAGAACTTTGACGAATATTGAATCAGATGTTCGACTGAAATTGACACTAATCAATCCAGATATCCATTCACTAGTAAAAGCAAAACAGATTCAAAATTCGAAACAGAAAAAATTCAAGTAAAGAGGAAATTGTTTAACCACATATTATGTGAAAATATAAAAACCTCATTTATAAATTGTATTTTCTTAATTGATAACTTCGTTTTTCTGTTTTTAGTAGAATAGTTTGGTTTTCCTTACCTAATTATTTACGTGACTTTTCAAAATACTTATATACTCATAAATTAACACACAGGTATGTCATAAGATACCAATGTGGTTGACTAGTATGCGGTCTTATAAAGGTTGGGAACCTCTGATCTAGATATTTACTTTTTCAGCATCTCCCTCTCAAAGTGTATACAGCATATAAGCTTTGATATATTCAGTTAAAGAAGAAATTTTTATAAATACCAGAACTTTTCAGTTGCTAATTACTGCAGATTTCCAATTTATCCCATACTTCTCAATTAGAGATATAATAAAAAAATATATCACTGAATCACTATTTACAAACATCTATGTCTTGGAAGGATAAAAACTACTGCATTCACTGATTGCATTACATTTAATTACAGGTAAATTTTTGTAAACAGCAAACAACCTATTTTCTTTGACTAAAAAAACACATCTAGAATAGTAAAAAACTGATAAATGTTTAACAAAGACAAAGTGTAATGAACTGATAAACAATAGCATTTTATTAGAATTTGTTTCTGGCTGCAATTAGTGCATTTACTTGAAAATATCTGTTTGAGCTGTTCTTGTTTGGTTTTTAGGAGCATTAGCAACTAAGGCCATATTGCTCCGGGGATGTGCGGTGGTCATTCTCTAACCTTTCCGCATCCTCTGTATTTGGTGGTCAAGGGCTTGAACCCCGGTCTAATCAAGAAGCGTGTGCTACGCACTGCTGCTCCTGCCCACCTGGCTATGGAGGCGCCGAGCTGTTCTGCAACCATCCTTTTTCAATTTATGTCCCCTTATATCAGTCATCCAAGAAAGAGTAGGAATGAAAACAGTATTTATTTATTTTTCTCAATCCATTTAAAGCTCAAAATGCATCAATCAGGTCTTCTTGCAGATGCTTAGTTTCCAGATGCTCTAAATGGAAGTATTTCTTGATAAGCATATTCTTTGTAGACACATGACTAATTTTGCTGCTCTAATCTGCATCTGTTCCAACAGATACATACATTTCCTAAAATGAGGCTTGCAGATCTGTGTACAATAAACAAGATGTAGCCTAACCACTACCTTACACTAAGTATAATCACTTTCTTGTACCTGCTGGCAAAATTCCTGAAAAATGTTGACAGAACCAATGAACTGTCCTAGCAGTCTGCTAGCACTGCTCAGTGAGCTTCAGTATTGGACTGTCCAATTATACCTAGTCTTTTTATTTTTTTGTTCTCCACTAAGAGAACAAAAAACACCAGCACAGCACAGTGCTGGTAGGTGGGCAGGTACCCCACAGGTACCAAATGGTTTAAAAACAGTGATGCCTGAGTGGCGGTACTGAATTGAAAAATAAGTAAGAGCATTCTTTTTTAACAGGGAAATGTTACTCATTTGAAGTATAAGGGAAGCCAACTCGAAAAGGATTTTACAATATGAAATGTTCTAATAATTATGCCTAAATATACAAATTTCAGTTTGTCTTAAAATTAAATTATGTAGTAATGATGCATTTGCAAACAATGTCACAGATTATATCCTTAATAAATTGTACATCAATACACTGTAATCATTACTACCTGGTGGTTCTTTATCTGGAGATTGTTAATGCATGAAGAGCCATTGCACATATCCCCTTGATTTCCCTTTGTGGCCACTTTAATATTTTGGTGTAGAAAACATTCATCTAATAAGAGAAAAGTTCTACTACTGTATGAGTGACCAAATCATAAATTCCAGTCAATATCTGGAAAGTTAAAAACTCTCAAGATCATTCTGGTTTACTCCTCACTATCTCTCTCTCTGTATATTCATCACAGTTTTTTGGCCTACAGTATATTCCCACTATAAATTTATGTTATCCCAGTACTTAGGTCACACCAAACTAACTCAACCTGACAGTGAACACCCATACCAACTGCGTGCACTGCTTTTGAATCTATGTGATTCTGAACCAACAGCATAACGTCTCAGTATGACCTAAAATAATCAACAAATGATTTTTAAATGGCCTAAAAATTTATTATGAAGATATTGCACTTTGAAAATGTGAAAAATAAAATAAATAAATAAGCAAAAATGTTATGTTATAAATTAACTAATCAATTAACTTTTTTTTTAGCAGTGTAATTAGTACACCAAAAACAGAGTAATTTAAATTTATATATCTATTAGAATTATATCAGTAGGAATTTTATTTTTCCGTTAAGTTTGATAATCACGTTCAATCTCTGCATCATGAAGGGATCAAGATGTGAAAACACCAAGCAAGGCTTGTGGGATGTTTTTGTTTTTTTTTTATAATTAAAATAGATGTTATACTGTTATTCAAACAGGAAAAGATATTTGTGAAAGGTGTTTTGTATAAAGAAGGATATCTGACAAAAAATATTAAAAAATAAGATTTTTGAATCCCATTAAAATGAATCCAACATTAGGTTACACAAATTATGAATTATGAAGTTTACCTTTTGCCTTATATCACTTATGCATAATACTCTAGTTGGTCCATCTGGAATTACTTTTACAGCTAAAACACCGGAACCTCCACGTAGCTTCTGGCGGCTTACAGCTTGTTCAAGAGGTATGCCATTATCCATTGTCACATAGCAAATTGGTTGACTAGGACCAAGCACCACATCATTCCCTAAACAAAATAATAACTCTGATACATTAACTATGCAGAAAAAAATATTAGATTTAAAAAGAAAAATGGTGTTTTTACTGACGTTCAAATATTTAGAAGCTATAAGATATGGAATTATTTGAATTGCTAGAGTGTGGGTTTGGTTTGGTTTTGATTTTATTGGCGCATTAGCTACTAAGGCTATAATGCGCCGCTAGAGTATGGGCAACACAGAATTGTCCACTATATCAGTGCAGGATTCAGCACTGATAGTTTATGGTTCTAAAACCAACAGTTCGAGTCTGAACCATATGAAGTAGCTCCACATGATAAATCCCTCTGAACCTTATACCTTCATGAATAGCAAAGTTAGTATAATCACTTTCCTCCTCCACACTGGGTGGAAAATACCTAAGTTCAAATTCCATCAATGATGTGAGGAATTTCATCCAGCAAATTGATCATGGAACACATGCAATTTACAGACATTATATATGGCACAATATGACCTAAGTTACTGCGACATGTGAGGATGATTGTGATGACCGAAGAACTACGTATCTGTCAACCTCCTAAAATGAGGAGAGTTGCAAAAGTTTGGGAAATTGGGTTGCCAGGCAGGCACTTTACCCACCTAGCTAGCCCAGTCGGCACATCTGCTGTGCATGAAAGACCACTACAAAGTCCATATGTTACAGTATGGTGTGGATTCACAGAAGATTTTATAATTGGACCAGTTTTCTTTGAAGAATATACACCTCATGGCCCCCCGTAAGGTGTACAGTAACTAGTGCACAGTACTGCGCTCTTCTAAGAGATCACATTATTCCCACTCTGCAAGAAAGGTAATGCTTGGAGACTGTAGTGTTCATGCAAAATGGTGCCCCTCCTCACATTGGTCGACAAGTGAAGGAACTGCTCCGTTGAACATTCGGAAATGATCGAATCATTTCTAGAGACTTTCCGCATTTCTGGCAAGCCCGATCAACAAATCTCAATCCCTGTAATTTCTAGCTATCGGGATATCTGAAAGACAGTTTACCATGGCAAGCATTAAACAGCATGTAGCCAATATCCCCAATGAGATACTATGTGAAACTAAGTCACACACAGTCCTCCGTTTTCAGAATGTCATCTCAAGTGAAGGAAAATGCATAGAACAATAACTGCAGATTTCTAAGTTCTGATATTAAAATCTAATCCTAAGTTAAATATTCCATCTCATGTTTACAGTGCCAATTTATCCCCTGGTGGCAGAAATTTGAACTAATTTTTTTATTCTACAAATCGCTTCCCCATACCCTAAATGACACACTCACCAATTTTCACACCACTATCTCTAACCATTTTGACACTAGGATCTCCTGAATAGGGAAACTTACTTTATAACCATTCGGTATATACAAAGGGTACTAGGAAAGTTTTGCAATATGATGCAACAATGAATCACGGGAAGCTGCTTGTTGCTGCATGTTGAGACATGTTCATACGTGCATAGTAGCCGCCGCGCCAAGTCGATGGGCTCAGTTATTCATTAGTAGTGAGAGTGTAAAGTGCTTGCGATGGCATCGTGGTCACGAAATGAGATAAGGACAGTTTTGCGGTATAATTTCGTGCGTGGTTTAACCATAGACCAGTGCTTAGAAGAAATGACTCTTGCACTAGATGATGATTGTCCACATCGTACAACGATATTCAGGTGGTATAGAGAATTCCAAAGGGGAAATTTCACTCTGGAGGATTCTGAGAGGCTGGGAAGGATACGAACATCAGTTACGGAGGAAAACGTTACTGCTGTGAGGAAAATGCTTGACGAAAACAGGCGAGTGACCTACCAATAGATAGAGGATACTTTGGGCCTAAATGCACCAGCAATTCGTTCGATTCTGCAAGATCATTTGCACGTGAAGAAACTTTGTTCTCTCTGGGTGCCGCATCAACTGACTGAAGAGCAGATGACGCGACGTGTGACTTGGTGCCGGGAGATGTTAAAAAAGTTTGATAAGGGACAATCTCGGTATGTGAACAACATCGTGACAGGTGACGAGACTTGGCTGTACTATTACGATCTGCCGACCAAGGCTCAAAACAAAGTTTGGGTCTTTGATGATGACGACACACCCGTAATTGTCAGAAAATCCCGATCTGTAAAGAAGAAAATGATAGCTGCGTTTTGGACACGCAGAAGACAGTCACAGCTAAGTGGTATACTGAACAATGCCTGCCTAAAGTCATTGGATCTATGAAGAACCTGCGGCCAAAGTCAAGAATGGACACCTGGTACCTCCATCACGATAATGCTCGAGCTCACACACACACACACACACACACACACACACACACACACACACACACACACACACACACACACACACACACACATGTGTGTATATATGTATATATATCACCTTATTCTTACCACAAAATTTTAAAATTTTGTTCTCAACACGTGGCTACAGCACACGTGTACCATAGCATATAGAACATGTCGGAAACAGAAGCAAGAACATTGCTGTCTTTCTCATAATTTCAGTGGATGACCTCTGATGAAGAGACTGAAATTGTGAAAAACACTGAAATGTAATCCTATTTTGGTTGCCTTTTCACTTCTTATTTTTAATTTCCTGTCTCTTTGCATGATTAAATAGGTGTGTCCCTCTGGATTTATTATTAATATAGAATTACTGTGGACACAGAGCGAAACGGAGACAGAATAAATTATGACAAGTTTAATAATAGGAAAAACACATACATAGATTAGATACAGAAAAAAAAGCTTTTGGTTGTTTTTGTTATCCTTCCTCAGTCAAACTGACAGTTAAGAGTGGAACATGAAGGCATGTACTGCCAATCATGTACATGAACTGCGTGATTAACTGTTGAATGTTGAAGCCTGTTTCTGTGATGCATGTGGATGTTGCCAGCGTTTGTCATTAATCAGAATTGTTGTTTCGATGATAGGGTGGACCTGACATCCACTGCTCCTGTTGACTGAGGTACTGGAGCATGTGATGTTCAACGACTCCAACCAGGCGTGTTGTGGATAGTGGCAGGACCTATCCACAATCACGACATCGAAGTATGGGTTAACGTTGTGGTGAGTTGCCCAAATGTGTTCGGCAATACCTGAGTGTTCTACATCTGTTAAGTGGATTGCTCTTTTGTGTTCCGAAAGACGTTTTCCGAGCCATCTCCCAGTTTCCCCAACGTAGTAGCAGTCTACCGCATCTCTTGCCATGACTGCACTAGCTGCTACATTGGGGAAAATGGAAGATGGCTCAGAAAACGTCTTTCGGAACACGAAAGAGCAATCCACTTAGCGGATGTAGAACACTCAGCTATTGCCAAACACATTTGGGCAACCCACCACGACATTGACCCACACTGCGATGTCGTGATTGTAGATAGGTCTCGCCACTATCAACGATGCGCCTGGTTGTGGAGTCGTTGAACATAACATGCTTCAATACCTCGGTCAATAGGAGCAGTGGATATCGGGTCCACCCTATCATTGAAACAACAATTCTGATTAATGACAAACACTGGCAACGTCCACATGCATCACAGCCACAGGCTTCAACACCCAACAATCGTGCAGTTCACGTACATGATTGGCAGTACATGCCCTCATGTTCCACTCTTAACTGTCAATTGACTGAGGAAGGTTAAGAAAAACAACCGAAAGCTTTTTTGTATGTATCTAATCTAATGTATGTATGTGTTTTTCCTATTATTAAACTTGTCATAATTTATTCTGTCTCCATTTCGCTCTGTGTCCGCAATAATTCGATATTAATAATCCGTCTCTTTCTTTTTCATACCATATTTCGCTACATTCCTTATCCATTTAGTAGAGTTCACTTCTGGTGTATACCAACGCCTCCGTAGCCAGGTGGGAAGGAGCAGCAGTGCATAGCACACGCTTTTTGATTAGACCGGGGTTTGAGCCCATCACCACCAAATACGGAGGATGTGGAAAGGTCAGGGAATGGCCACCGCATATTCCCGGAGCAATATGGCCTTAGTTGCTAATGCTCCTAAAAACCAAATAACAAACTAACAAACAATCTGGTGTATACCGTCGATTCAATAGGTTTAAACCAAAATCTTCTTCTTCACACTTTCTACATACAATATATATATATATACAGTGTAACCCCCAGTGGAACGTAACCCCCGCTATTCGCGGGGGTTACGTTCCTGAGAAATGTCGCGAATACCGAAAACGCGAATACTGAGTTATGGCTCCCATAGTAATAAAGGGGTTCCGTTCCAAAGTATGAAATATATAAGAAAAACTAGTCTAAAATTTTGTCTATGTATGTATTATATGTACCTTCATAATATGACTATGTACATAGACAGTACATAGTGAAATGCAAGCATATGACATCGAAATGAAAATAAGAAACAATTTAATATTAAATGTAATATTTATTAGAAATTTCAAACAAATCTTTCAAACCAGCGCCTTTGCTAGCTAAAAAAACTTATCCCGCCAGTGCTATCACTAGTTTCGCTAAAGTTAAAGGAGTTTTGCCTTTTCACGAATAATGAGTGAACTTAACGGAATTTTATTTTGAGTTCAGTCTTCTATCCACAGATTTAAAGCTTTTTCCGTTTTTTCTAATTTAGCATCACGAGTTACAGAGCAAATATTTGAAGCAATTAGCGCGTTTTCACGGTCACTATGGCGGATTTTTTCTTCCGATTTCATGATTGATCGTACCGTTCACTCATTGATTTTATAATGTTTTGCCACTGAGGAGACACTTTCACTATTAGAAATTTTATCTAATAACTCAATTTTATTCGCTAATATCATCACCTTCTTTGATATTTTCACATTTCTCTTGTTATTCGTAGCCATATTTTTGTAGGGGTTAGAAAGAACTTGTCCACAATAAAGCCACTTTCTTCCATTAACACACTCGAAAAAGTATTTTACACTGCAAAACGGTAGATTTATCATTTTTTAAGCATATCAATTTATAAATTGATAAATTTATAAGCATATAAATTAAAAGCAAACGACGAAACCTTCCATGACAAGCGCATAACACATACTGAACAAGGATTAGCGAGAAACATCCACTCTCGCGATTTTGTCACCCCTCTCCCCCCACCCACTGAGCGCTGTTTTGACCGGGAAAGATAATTTTAGCCACACCCATGTTTTTTTATGGCGAAAATATTTACGGCGCTTTAAAATTCACATTTTTTTTAGGTTTCATTTTATATTAAATCGGCGATCGCGAATAGGCGAAACCGCGAATACAGATACCGCGAATAGCGGGGGTTTACTGTATATATATATGATCAAATTAATCCAAAAATTAAATAGAGAAATAAAAATTACTAAAATATATATTAAAATAAATAAGAAAAATAACAGAAAAAAAGCTAACATCAGTGGCAGCAGAAAAGCACAATCCACTACATGTTGGGTATAATAAGCTAAATTAAAATAGGATATTGTCAGTAGAATGGCAAATCAGTAAAGTGAAAATGAACTGAACCAAATAAAATAACGATAACAGAAAAATATGGGGGGGATAAAGAAGAAAAGGATAGTGTTGAAGCAACATTCCTAAAATAATTTATAAATTAAGCCAATTAAAAGAAATTTAGTGGCGCCCCCTCGATGGCACCAGTTTCCGAATTACGTGAAATCTCACTAAGGTGGAAATGTAAACTAACAACATTACATGACCAAATAAACTGAAAATTAATAAAATAAAATAAAATATTTTATTTCTAATAAAATCTTTATATTACATCATATCATAACCAAAACTCTTTCTCATCCTGATGCACCTTTAATTCCTGGCCCATAGTCTGTAAGTCAATCCTAGATTTCTTTTTTCCAAAGGCAAAACATTAAATTGGGTAGGATAAAACCATTCTTACTGGACACACACACACACACACACACACACACACAGATTCAGACACACAGATATACACACACACACACAGAATGAATCTCATTCACATGATTTGCCATTCTGTTGATATTTAAATTTTCAGTTGACATCTAAGAGTCCATGTTTGTAACCAATCTAACCATTCTTGATCACCACAGAAATCTTGCTGAGTAAGTTAAGTTTCCCAAGTCTTTCTAATCAAGATTATTAAAAGTAAATCTACTTTTCCAAATTGGGTGTTTTTTTTTTGTTTTTTTTTGTTTTAACAGTGACCCAAACATGAAAGATACTGGAACCTATATAACTTTAGGACTGCATACTATTTAATATAGCAGAAGAAAATGCTGGCCTAGTAGCTGTTCTACAATTTATCTGCACCTGATGGAGTCAGTGATAGAGATTTTGGCCATATAAATCTAAAAAACACAAAGGCGGCGGCAATTGCATATGAACGTATGTCCAAACTTACATGTGGTTTAAATAGGTCTTGGAGATCAGTGGATTATGCATATAATCATCAAGAGTGCTATTTGATAATAGTCAAATTGATCACTGACCAGAATAGTAACATCTTTGGGTATTATTCCATTGTTTATTGCATGATTTATGAATATTTTGTAATTCTGTACAGAATGAACAACTGCAATTTAAAGTGTCTCTCATGGACACAAAAACATACTACACATCTTGAAACCTACTCTGATCAATGATCGAATTAGGTCATGTTGATCCACTGACAATATACTTTTGATATAATGGCTTATTTTACCAATCTGTGGACAAATTCCATGGAAAAGTTTGGTGAAAATCAGCAGTTGCTCTTGACATTTCAAAGGATTCTGATTGTATTTGGCACAAAGGTCTTTTAATTAAGCTTCCATCTTATATTTTTCCAATTGTAATAGTTTTCTCTCTGACTGCTCACTGTGGGTGATGGTAGACAGCTTTCTGTCATCATCTGTAGTGTAGTCGTCTAACTTTTTCACTAATGCAAGCGTTTCTCAAGGTTCAATTCTTTCTCCTAATATTTTCCTCTTATTTATTAATGCCCTTCTTCTGTTGACTGGAAATCTTATCCATAGTTTTGCCAAGGACAGTACATTGTATTCCACCTGAATGTTTGAAAACCTCACCCTGTACAAACAGCTTCAACTTCTCGAATATCCACTACCAATTCTTTAAATGCTGATCTACAGGTAATTCTCCAGTGGGGAATAGATAACTTAGTTAATTTCGATCCTTACAAAACTCAGACCTGTTTTATACCTTACAAAAAGGATTCTTTGGTTCCTATGCTTATCTTCGAAGACACTCATTACTAGACAAGATTACATATCTCTATTAGGAATTACCTTGACTTCTTGGCTTAAGAAGTCAGGGTAATCCTAATCTTTCTTGGTATAAGCACATCACAAATATTGCTTCCTCTGCATCCAAAAAACTGGGTTTTCTCTTTTTCTCTCTTGGCATTACTTTTCTTCTAAAGAGTTACTCACACTTTGTACAAATCTCAAATCCTCATTAGCATGGAATATTGTTCCAACATCTGGGACAATCCCCACAAAATCTCAGGCTTCTACACTCCATTCAAAAGAAGGCAGTTAGGTTAATTAATGACCTATCTCTGACAAAGTCTCTCCACTCTATCTCACAGATGTTCTGTTTCTGTTGCATGCATTTTCTACAGATACGTCTGTGGATGCTGTTCTTTTGAATTGAATTCTATAATTTTCCCTCTATCTTCCAAACCAGTCCAAATATGTACCACAACTAGTCATCATCCTTTTACTGTACAACTTCAAACTCACAGAACCAACTTTTTTTCTTCCTCATTTATTCCTTCAACTTCCATTTTCTGGAACAACCTCCTTTCACATGTACTTCCTGAAAATTTCAATCTATAGAAATTAAAGTCTAATATCAACAATTATCTTCTTTTATCTTCTCAACTTTCAACCAAGCATGGCACCATGTACTATGGGTTCTACAACCTTTCATGTTTGGGGTTTTCATATATATAAAAAAAAAAAAAAACTGTATGAGGTGTAACTACAATGGTAGTCATATCTTGTACAGTTTGGTCTTTTTGATCATGCACTCTGGTTTTCCACAGCATGCATTATCAAGAGGAGTGATGCTAGTGAGAGATTTTTTTTTTGGTACTTTGCCATTTTGTTAGATGATTTCATATCTTTTGCTTGTCTGCCACTCACTTTACATGTATTAAATATTATGCCTCATAACATTATTAGCTGGTAAAACAAGCAGCATTTTTTTAATGACACAAATTAACCAAAACTTACCTGAAGTATGAGACTTTACCATGGTTTTCAGTCTTTCTTCCAGCACATTTGTTTGAAAAAATGTCACTGACACTTCGGAGTAGTTATCAATTCGAAATGGAGGTGGCATTTTATCGGTATCACTGAACACAATAAAAAAGGTCGCTCCCTGTAGAATAACTTCAACTCGCAAGAAATAGTGCTTCCGTTGATCATCTCTTGAAAAAGTAATCAACAAATTTGCTTATTTATTCTTCAATTTTATCAAATAACTAGTTTTCAAATTGTTTGTTCTTTATATACAGATACCAGAAAAAAATGAGTAACTCCTGGTATTTAGAGCATATCACAGATTGAACAAGCACTTCTGCATTTCTTTGCTTACAGCATGGAAACTAATGATATTATGAATTATTAATGATACTGATGAAGGCATATCAGGCTTGATCACTAAGTTTGGAAAATGAAGTGAAGGCTGTAAGGCTAGTTAATTAGTTATGTGACTACAACAAGATCTAGAAAGATTAGGCAAATGGGTGAGAAATGGCAAATGAAGTTTAACACTGACAAATGCAAAATATTGCATAAGGGAAGCAGTAATCTCAGAATAACATTAGCTATGTGGTCCATGCTTGGGTTATTTAAGAATGAAAAATACCTGGTGTAATCATGCAGTCAGATATAAAGTTCTCTGAGAACTCCACATGGGCTGCTAGGACAGCTCAAAAGTTTTACATGATACAGGAATTTTGCAGTAGAGATAACAAAGTTATTATTCCATTGTTTAAGGCAATGGCTAGGTCACACCTTGAATCTATTGAAACAGATGCAGAGAAGAGCAACGAGATTGGTGTGGGGAACAAAAGGGTAAGAGCACTCTTTTGTTCCCCACATCAATCTCATTGCTCTTCTCTGCACCTGTTTCAACAGATCCATGTAAGGATTCAGAACCAAGCAAGAATTCAGCTCTGCACATTGTAGTACCCGAAGACTAGGCACCTGCAAGGTGAATAAATTAAAGGATGAACAAGAAAAACTATTAGAAGGGATGGACAGGTGATGTGGGAAGTGTTATGGTTTTTTTTTTTTTTTTTGACTGATGATGTATTAGCTTGCTTTCTTATATCATTTGTCATTACTAATACTAAGACTAATTAGAGTATAAGGTTAATCCATTTTCTCTATTTAGGGTATATCACCTGCGAATGAAAAAGCTAGGGATTTCACCATGAAACATGGGCGTAGAAAAGATATTATTAAGTGGCAGAAAAGAGTGATATTTGGTTGGTCTAATGAATTTTCTATCAAAGCAGTAGTCAAATTTGTTGGTGCTTCAGAAAGAAAAGTAATAAGAGTTTCTAAGGAATGGGATGAGTCAAAATCAATTAGAAATCGATGCAGATTTCTAATCCTGTGATCAAAAGTCTGTGTTAAATGATCATGATTGGTGATGAATATTGTAAATGAAAAACAATTTCAAACAAGCCAGACATTAACTACTGCTAACAGTTAACTATGGACCTCATCAGCCAATTCCTGATGATGTCCTCAGCCAATTTCAATAAAATTTAAAAAAGTTTAAGTTCTATACGTAAAAAAGTCCAGCTAAAAGGCATAAAAATTGGACTTTTGATGATTGGAAAGTTGTGGTCTGATGAATCCAAATTTTACCTATACTTTAGTGATGTCAGATCTGTATGAGAATTTATACAGACTAGTGCATAGTGTGGTACAAGCTAGTGATGGGTCAGTAATGCTTTGGCAATCTTTCAACTATTATGAACTGGATCCCCTATTTTGCTGAGCATTTGACGGACATCATGATTTTGATTTCTGTACACCTGTATTCCAGGATGACAGTCAGTTCACAAGGTCTGTACTGTTTTACACTGGCAAAGGCCACAAGGGAGTGGAAGGGCATTTAAACTAGGCAGCCAAGTCATCAAATATAAATCTAAGAAAGAGCATACAGGACTATGTTGAACCGAAAGTAAAAACACAACAGCATCCATAAAAAATGAATGAATTATGGGCTCAATTGTTTTTGGAATGTCTTAATAATAATATAAACTATTTAAGGGGTCTAACTCAAAACCCTATCAATGAGAATTCACAAAAATATTCATGCTAAAGGAGGGGCCACACATTATTAACTGAAAAATTATACAGGTGGCTAATTTTTTGTCGGATATGCACAGTTAAATTGTTTTTTTGATAAAGAAAGACAATTTTAAGAGCAGTGTAAAACTTTAACAAAAGCTATCGGCTAAGTGCTACAAAAATAATCCTGAGGGGTTCACATCTGGTGAGTATGGGCTTGGCTCACCCAGGGTCCTGAGCTGGATATCATTATTCTTCTTTTTCTTGGTGATTGCTTTCTACTTCTGACTCTCTCTCTCTCTCTCTCTCTCTCTCTCTCTCTCTCTCTCTCTCTCAGGGTAATTCAGAATTTTTTCTTTTTTTTGGCTAGTGCAGCATAAGCCTCAGGCTTCCCTGCACCATATGGCCAATAATAATAATAATGATTCCAGACCTTTTCATGTGGAATAAAACTTGAGAGCAAATCACCTTCCCCCACAGAATCCTTTTGAATGAACAACAGAACTGCCAGCTGGCATAAATATCCAAAACTACTGTTGCTAGTCATTTTCACTGTTGTACATAAAGACTTTTTAAGTTGTGTTTTCAACATTTTATTATAATCATTGATGTAAAATTAATAAAACATTGATGTAACATAAAATTATTATTTCTGATTGCAAAAATTTGAAAACAAAACTTTATTTATGAAATAAACTGGCTTTTAAAAATTAATTTGCACAATTTAAACAAATGACAGTTTTTCTCAACAGTTCCTTTCCACTTTCCACATACATACTTTTTATACATAGTGCACATTTCTGTAATTTTGTTTGCCTTGCATCACCTAATTTGGCATTGATGCTTTTTGAGAATTTGACAAGGCCACTGTTGTTACTGGTTTGAGCTGCTGCTTTCTGGAAATCTATATATTCTTTTCTGAGTTCTTCAGCTAGATTCAATATAAAATCTCTTCTCTTCTCTGCATAACTTTACCTCTTACCTTTATAAATAATCCAAGCTTTTGATTACTGCAAGATCTAATATATTATAAAAGCCATGAACTGGCCATCTATATGAACCTGCTTTTTTGTTGAATTTTTTTTGCCATTTGGTCTAAAACATCAACCCCATACAGTAATACCCCAACTTATGAGAACTCTGAGTTACCGGTTCTTGATTTTTTCGTTTGGTGTATATCTAAAATTAGCTTACCAGTGATTTGGAAGTCAAATCATAAAGCTTGGGTGACAGCTTCCGTTTTTGAGGACTGGTTTGGTCACCACTTCATACTCGAAGTCGAACGTTATTGCAAGTCTAAACAGATTCCATTTAAAGTGATGTTTCTTATTGACAATGCACCCGGTCACCCTAATTAATTTTGATCCACGTGTGAAAGTTGTGTTTTTGCCTCTAAACACAACCAGCTTGCTTCAACCGATGGACCAGGAAGTCATCAAAACATTCAAAGCTTACTACACGAGGCGTTCGTTTGCATGTCTGAATGAAGCTATGAGACAAAATATTGAGATTAAATAGTGAATCTAATCAACAAAATAGTGAGTTAAATACTTTTGGAAACAATTCAATGTTTTAGATGCCGTAAGAATCATTGAAGAATCTTGGGATGAAATTCACAAAAAAACATTGAATGGTGTCTGGAAGAAACTTTGTCCATTTTTTTTCAAAAACGAGACGAAAACAACACCAGAAACTGATCATGTCACTCATGTGATAGAAGTTGTTAATCTTGCCAGGCAATTAGATTTGGAAGTCAATGGTGATGATGTCAACGAGCTGTTGAATTCACATAGTCAGGAGCTAACAATGAATGAGCTCATAGAGATGGGTGAGCAAAACGTCACTGAAGTATCCGACACTTCAGACCCAGTTCCACCAGAAAAGCACATGACAATTGCAAGCTTGACAGAAGGTCTCAGCTCAATTGAGAAGGGCTTAAAAATTTTAGAAAACATAGACTCCAACAAAGAACGTGTTATAGCTACAAAGCAAGGAATAAAAAAATCATTAGCTTGCTACGAAAAAATTCTGCACAAAAAAAAGAAGGCGCTGTGTCGTCACACAAATTTGTTAGATTTTATGAAGCCATCGACATCGAAGTAACTTTTTTACGTAACTCATTTATTTTTTTAATACATATTTTATATTAATATGTATAAAGAACTGCAATTTTATTAAATATTTTTCTTCTGAACTAGTGTTTTTATTAGTCCTTGGTCCCAATTAAACAAAATTTATATGTATTTATATGCAAAGTTGTACACCGACTTACGCGAATTCGACTCAAGAAGCGATTTTCGTCGGACCCACCTATCGCGTAACTTCGGGGTATTACTGTACTTTGTTTTGTTGCACTTTAACAGTGTGTCAGACTTCTTCTTTGTACCATTACCATTGCAACATTTTTATGAAGTGTAGTCAAGATTATGATTTTCATTTGCTTTGGCCTAGTAATTCGTCAGAGTGCAATTATCAAGTTTGAAAATTGAGGTGGAATATAATTCTGCCTTCTTTTTTATGGACATTGCAGCTTCTTTACGAGCATTATTCACAGTTTCCACTAGAGAAGTATTTTTTATTTTTTTTTGGACTAATTTCTTCATCAATTCAAAACTGGTAAATAAGTTATTGGCAATTACATTTCTACCTTGATTCAAAAATGGTTCCATTAGTTTCAGGAAAACATATTCAAAAAGTGGTTAACTAGCTGGATGCATATCGTCAATCCCAAAGTAAGAAGAGCCATTCAGTAGATATTTTGAAGTTGTGTCAGCTGCACATTTTTCTTTTAAATTTTAGCACTATACTTAAAACTACCAAAGCACACAATTTGACTGTTTGTAAAATCCAATAAAATTAGCTAATTTATACAGTTAATAAAGTTTTTGTATTTAATTATTTTGTGGTAAACATTTCTGATTTGAATCACCCAGGTATATGTTTACACATCTGTGCATGCAGCTTCAAGTCTAAGTGTGTGCAGGAGTCACTATTATATATTACTGCACTGCACCATTTTAGTTTAGTCTAAGTGAAACTTTAAGTGGAAAAGTTTTGATTTAAGTGGGAAAAAATTTATAATATTTTATCAATTTTTATAGTGCTAGTTTGACTGCATTACTAAAATGTGTTAATCTTGTGGTCTTACTCAAGAGCAGATTCAAATATGTCTAGGGGGAATTAAAAACACTACCTGAAAATGAGTATGGAGAGGAGAATGGAGAAGAGTTTAGACAAGAAGAAAGTAACAAATGGATTTCTAATGGAAGTGGCAAGGAATCTAGTAGTTGTGAAAATAATACTTCTGATTCTAATGGGCCTCAATTTTTTCATGATGCAATGTCACATAACTTTTGTGAAATTAGGTGGTTCATAAGATTCAACATACGTTATTCAAGGAAGGAGTATATAAAAAATGATAAATTTGCTTTAGCTTCGGAAATATATGGTTAAAATTTATTTCCAATTGTAAAGCTTGCTAAATACCTGTAACAAACATTACAATATATGAGGGGCTATTTCCAACAAGACTGCAGCAATAATTCAGACACAGCATGGTTTGTTAAGGAAAAGTCTTGTCTGCCAAATTTGATTGGATAATATGATGTGGTTACAAAGGAACTGGATGCAAAAATTAATTTTGATTTCATATACTTGGATTTCAGGAAAGCTTTTGACACCGTTGCGCATGGAAGACTACTGTACAAATTGGAGCAGAATAGTATTAAGGGTAAGTTGCTACAATGGATAAAAGGGCGGTTGAGTGGGAGAAGACAGAGGGTGGTAATCAATGGACACTGCTCTTCATGGACTAATTTTATTAGTGGAGTCCCACAGGTTTCGGTGTTGGGCCCACTGTTGTTTTGTATATTTATCAATGATATTGATGAAGGTATATCAGCCTTAGCGTCAAAGTTTGCAGATGATACAAAGGTTGGCAGGGTTGTTAATGACAGTAATGGCAGTGTGCTACTGCAACAGGATCTAGAAAATTTGGGCAGATGGGCTGAGAAGAGGCAACTGAAGTTTAACATTGACAAATGCAAAGTACTGCACGGGCAGAAGTAACCCCAGAGGAATGTACCAACTGTGTGGAACTACACTTAGGGTGGTAGAAAATGAAAAAGACCTGGGAGTAATTGTGCAGTCAGATATAAAGTTTTCTGAGCAATACAGACAGGCTGCAAGAGCAGGTCATGGGGTTTTGTCAATGATATACAGGAATTTTGCTAGCAGGGAAAAGGAGGTGATTTTCCCTGTGTATGAGGCAATGGTCAGACCACGCTTTGAGTTCTGTGTATAGGTCTGGAGGCCTAATTTTAGGAAGTATGTAGATTTGCTTGAGCGTGTACAGAGAAGGGCAACAAGATTGGTGAGGGGAATGAAGGGATCCCCTTGCCAAGAGAGGCTGAGACTAGGCACCTGCAAAGTGATCTGATTGAGGTGTATAAGACCTTGAATGGATTGAGCACGATGAATTCTGATGGGATTCTTCCACTTGCTCAGATTATGAACCTAAGGGGGCATAAATTCAAATCGAGGAAAGACAGCTGTAGAATAGATGTGTGGAAATTTGTCTTTAGCCAGCAGACGGAAGTTTGTTCCACCAATTGCTGGAACAAACTTCCATCTGTCGTTGTGGAAGTTGATATATTAAATAAATTCAAGAAGGAACTGGACAAACATTTAGAGGGAATGGTTGTGTGAATTTTTTTTTTTTTTTTTTTTTGTCTGATGCTACATAAGCTCATACGCTTGTTTTCTTGCATCACATGCCACTATTACTATTACTATAGATAGATGCCGATTCACCCAGTATACAGCCAAAAACCAGACAAATCTGGTATAAAGTTTTGGGTGGCAATTGTGCATATTGGAAAGTTAGGAAATGTCATGGACTCTCACTTCTGTAGTTAAAAGAGCTGCAAAACTTTAAAAATTTAAAGGAGGCAAATTGTCAAATTGACCATCACAGTGGTTCTAGTATTAAACACTGAGTGATATGCCAACTAATGATACACTACAGTGCAACATCAAGAAATAATCAAATTAATAAAGCTTGTTTTAATTACATAAAATCAAACTACTGTAGGTCCCATTATCTGTAGAATATTTCCATTCATAAAAAATAAAAGAAACTATTTAATTAGGTCAATAAAAGAAAATGAGCAATTATACTGTTCTTGCTATGACTATACTTCCATAACATTGCTATTTAAAAGTGTTCATTTGTGAAACTGAAGTAGAATACTTAACATATGAAGTGATTGTTCAGCTGACTGCAAGAAAGCTGAAATAATTCTGAAATAGAAAGCCAGTTATACAAAATATAGGGTCAACAAACACTGGCATTACAAATGTTAATTTTTATTATTATTATTTTTACAATACCTAGTTTTGAAATTAGTTATGAAACTTTAACTATTTAACTTTCCGAGTTATGAAAGGATTTGGAAAGCACCAAAGAAATATACTGCATATTTCCTGAAACTACCTTGTTTCTTTTGACCCGTAAATGCATTAGCATTAGTAGAGGCATTTGATGCAAGAAAGCAAGCTTATGCAGCATCAGCCAAAAAAAAAAAAAAAAAAAAAACCCACTTCCACTTCACCCCTCTGTTCGTTCGAAATACCTGTCCAGCTGAGCCTTAAACTTATTTAGGCTATCAACTTCCACGACAAGGGATGGAAGTCTGTTCCACCAACCAACCACTCGCTGGCTAAAGGCAAATTTCCGCACGTCCATCCTACATCTGTCTTTCCTCAATTTGAATTTATGCCCTCTCAGGTGGTTATTCTGAGCGACATTTGACCTGTGTGAAAATCCGTGAATCAAATTAAGAGTTAACAAATATTCCAGGAACGTGCTGAGATACTTAAAGCCCTTTGTCAGATTTTTAGGATGCTCTCGATTAGTGTGAATTTGATATGCATGCCATAACAAACAACCAAACTTAACTTCAAAGGGGAGTCAAATGTAAATTCTCATAAATTCAATGCAGATTTTCAGTTATCAGGGGCCCCACAATGCTATTCCCTCCCCCTTCCCCCAATTGCTTGGCATGCTTTCAAGTCTAAGACTGGAAAAAAAAGACTAGAACATCTCGGCATGTTTGTTGATTATTTATATGGTGTTTTTTTTTTTTACAAACTGGGTATACTTCATTTGTTCAGAGATAATGGCAGCAAAAAGTTGATTCTACTTTCATAACATCCCATCCTTGCCATAAAAATCTTTTCAAACTTAACAGTATTTCTAAATTAAAATTTCAGGCCAATCTCCTTGAGGCAGAAAAGTATACCAGTTGAAGTTTAAACTATTCACATTCTCAATTCAGCTATTGTTTGAGTACTAAATCCATTATTAGGTCTAAATACATCAATCAGGTCTTCTTGCAGGTGATTTGTTTCCAGATGCAGATTTTTTTTTTTTTCATCGTAAGAATAACCTTTTGTGTCCTTGACTAATCTTGTTATACTACTCTGCACTGATTCTAAGAGATCCACATCCTCCCAAAAATGAGGCTTCCAGAATTGCATACAGCACTCAAGATGCAGCCTAACCATTTCTTATATACAAAGGGTCCAAACAACACCTTCTCTTTGATGGCAAAATTCCTGCATATCACTGACTGAACCCAGTTAACTGTCCTAGTGTCCTGTGAAATCTGAAAACTTCATGTCAGAATGAAAAATTATCCCCCAGGTCTTTTTTTTTCTGTACTTCCCAAGAGTGTTGTACCATCCAATTAGTAAATTATTCTGGGATTACTGCATTCTGCAATATACCTTGCATTTTTCAAATAAATCTCAATTGCAACTTCTCGTCTCATGCCCATCTAGATAATTTTTCTAAGTCTTACTGCAGCATTATACCCTGATTTCTATCATTAACCACTTTGAATTATTGTAATTGTAGATACGAAATATTTATTCAGTTAGTTTTTCAGCAATCAGAACAGGATCAACAATAGTTATGTCATTTGTATTTAGCAGACCCATGTGGTTCATTCTCTTCCTTCCAGAGTTAATATAAATGAAGAAATCCCTAGCCAAAGACCCCTCGTAACCTGCGTTAGACTACCTAACTTCCCTTTATGACTTGATTGCAAACTAATTTGTATTTATTCTATGCTTTTGTGCCCCCCTAATAATTTATAACCAGCTCATGCATTTTTTTTTTTGTGTTAGTAGTCTCATCACTTCATCTGCTTTTACTTTGAAGAGTATCTCTTAGTTCATATGAAATCCACCATTACTTCCCTGAATGCTTCCTATTTAGAATTTGCAGTTGATGCCACTGAAAAGAATTTAAAAACTGTGTCACCCTTATTGAAGTAAAATTCCTTCACATTATCCTTGGCAGTAGTTACACCTTTACATACATTACACTTCAATCATTGTTCCCTACTGGTTATTTAATCTGCAGGTTCTTAATGCATGAAGAGTTACTGCTGATAACCAGATAAAGAGCACTGTTTTCCCTTGTTGCTTCTCTAACCTGCTGGTTAGAAAGTAGTTATCCATAACTGATAGTTTCCCTATAACTGATATTCATACAACATCAAATATTTGATAATCTAACCAATATTTCAAATTACTGAAATTTATTTACTATACCTGTAGTGTCAGTGTACAAGCAGGTATATTAGCATTTGTTTTTACTCCTGGTGCCCCTCTAACACATCCCAGGAAATACTCCTATGTGAAAACAATGCATGGCCCAATAGGTGCACCAATAGGCCCTACAATCCTTCACACCTTGTTTTCATAGTTCCCGTGTGTCCCAATAGAAGCAGTTGAAGAATCAATTTCACTTCTGCCCTATGGTGGCTGTAAAGCTAGTTTTTATATCCTCACATCTTCCAAGCTAGCAGTTTTCCAACCCATCTAACACTCAAGTATTTATGCACCTCTTTTATTTTAGGTGTACCCCCCATCCCCCTAAAAACATTCACCCCTGTTAATAAGCACAGATCAAGCTGAGAAAAATTTTACCACAAAAGCCTTGCACAGTCTCTCCAGGACTGAACTGATTGCAATGCACTTACCATGTCCTTCCTCCATGCCTAGGCAGAACTGCAGACAATTTCAAATTTAATCCTAAAATCATGACTTTTTATCAACGTTACCCTATTCCTGTTAAGTAAATCCTCAGCTCTCATATATTAGCACTAACATGCACAATAATATAACCATTTTGTGCCCTTAAAAAATTATAACTGCTTTACAACATCATTTTGCCCCTGCAGATCTACTCTGAGCCTATTCCACTTATTCTTTTTACACAATATATTTCCTGTTTCCATGACAATACAGGCACAGAAAATAACTACCTGCTGTGGAACCAGTGCATTCCACCTTTAGAATTGTCACTGCTGCCTGATCCATGAATGTAAGCTCTGGCATGGATGTGGCAGCTGAGTGCTTGATGCTCCCATTTTAATTCCTTCAAAGATATCAAACCCTGTTCTGCATGCTCTCATAAATGTCCATCAGAAAGCTGAGTTTGCATTTAATTTTCTCACTCAAACACACAACAAAGACATACATTGGTTGTGTCATTTCCCATTACAGATTGGTCCAAAACATAGCAAATTTAAACCTCACTGTAAATGGCATACTTATAGTAAAATATTCAAGTAAAAAAATAGAATAAAACAATAAAAAAAATAATAAAAATAAAGGACATATAAAACATAAAATGACATCAGAAGGTAGCTCTTATAACTATTATTGGTTACTGCTCTTCCAGTAAAGTTTATGTGAATTTTGATGGTATTTACTTCACACCATGGCTAAGATAGTTGGAGTGAGGAGGTTCTAGCATATTTTGCAAATTTTGTACATTCAGTGGGGACACATCTGACTGTAAGTACCGTGTCAGAGAGATACAGTGATGATACCAAGGAGGATCATCAGCTCTTAAAAGTTAAGTATGGGTGATATTTGTATGCTCTTTGCAGATCAGCTAATATTACCTGCCACTGGCAATTTTATGTGAAGCTTGAAAGTCACTGTTTGATGGTTGACTCAATAATTCAAAGGTTATTGTTATGTTGATTTTACCAAATCAATGGCCACTGAGACATGTTTCTTCTGAATTACTGATCTATAGTTTTAAGGTAAAACCTGTAAAATCTGGAGAAGCTTTGGTTTGGTTTGGTTTAGATTTTATTGGTGCATTAGCAACTAAGGCTATAATGCACCCCTGGAGCAGCAAGAGGTATATTTTCCATATGACAGGTGGCAAGACCTAAGAACCTTTTAAAATAAAAAAAAGCCAATGAGACCAGAAACACTGACTGAGATATACTTCCTTATATCATACAGTGGGTGTCTACTTACTGTGATTAACTGAACCTTGAAAACTTAACAGTAAGTGAATTTGTCTGAACAATCTGTGAACGATGAAGACCCATTTTTTTTTTTTTTTTTTTTTATTAAAAATTCTCTAAATAGTTGCTTTATGTTATTATAATGATATATGGATGGTGTTTTAAAAAAATGTATTCATGACCGTTTTTTAAAAAAATGCGTATGTTAAAATAAACCCAACTGGAAATTAAACTAATAAACACTAAAAATTTAAAGAAAATTTTAAATGAAGAATTTTTTTTTTTTTTTTGGAAACCTGCTCAAAAACGTTGTTTTGGCAAGTTGTTCTAAAATAAAACAACCCCATCTATGGAATTCTTCTAAAGGTGGAGAGGAATGAGTCACATTATACTGAAGATGGGGAAGTATAAGTCACATTCTTGTTACAGAAGGAATCAATTTTGTCGGTTTTGGTTTCAGCATTTATCTCATTCAGGGTAAATGCATGCTTAATATGAGAGTAAATTACTAAACAAACACCTTGAATGTGCTGTAAAATTTCTTTTGTAATTTTACAAAATACAGGTTCGAAAAATTACAGTAATACAGGTTTAAAAAATTACTTCATAAAACATAATTCATAATACAATTTCTTCATTAAAGATACCTTCAGAATGAGACCAAACAAGCTCCTCATTTTCACAGGCAAGCACATTTGGCAATAATTTTTTTTAATGCATTCCAAAAGAAAAACTTATTATTGTGGATATCACCGTAAGAAAACACCCACTATATTTACACTTGCAAGCAAGCTTGACTTCAGTTCTTAGAAAATTAATACAGTCAATGGTCAAAGAAGTGTTGCAGGGTCATTTTGATAGCAATTCAGTTATATGGATATCACAGCATGGTGTGATTAAACAGAGACGTTGTGTGACCAAATTGATAAGATACTACGATACAGTAATAAAAGTACAAAAAATAAATTTTAAGACATCATATAATTAGACTTCAGTAAAGCTTTTGACACTGTTCCACATTAAAGGCTGCTGTACAAACTGGAGCAGTGTGACACTGCTATGAATAAAGGGGTGGTTGAATGGCAGAAGACAGAGACTGATTATCATTGAACAATGTTTTCTTCTTGGACTAATGTTATTAGTGAAGTCCCTCAGAATTCAGTGCCTTACATTTTCAATATTTTTTAATGATATTGATGAAGGCATATCAAGATTACAGTCTTCAGTTTTCAGATGATACAAAGGTTGTCAGGGTGGCTGATGCAAGAATGAAGGCATACTATGGCCTCAAGGCCTAGAAAAGTTGGTCAGATGTGCTAAGAAGTGGATGTTTAACATCAATAAATGAAAGGTATTGCATGTAGGCAGAAGAAATCTCATAATAACATAAAATTAGGAAATACCAAGGAGGTGGAGACAAAAGAGGCCCAAGAATAATTACACAGTCCAATATGAAGTCCGTGAAGAGCAAGGAAAAGCTGCTAGGACAGTTCATGGGATTCTGTCAATGATACACAGGAAATCTGTCAGGAGCAGATAAAGTGATTATCCCATTGTGTAAGGCAATAGTTAGGCTGCACCTTGAGTACTGCATACAAATAAGTACATGGGCTGATGATGTTACCAACAGCAAATTCTAAATGGGAAGCATTCAAGGAAGTGATCGTGGAAGCTACTAGGCGTTTCATACCGATTAAGAAATACTGCTCAAGGATTAAGCCTAAATGGATGTCAGATGAATTAATGAGGCTCGTGGCAGCTCAGTGGAGAGCAAAGTGGAGAAGAAAAATGCATAGAAAAATGAAAAATTAAAATATATATATATATATATATAAATTATCAAGCGACAGAGAAGCCTATGATAGGTATAACCTAGTCTGTAATCAAGTGACAAAGGATGTAGTAGTAGTAGTAGCATGTGATGCAAGAAAGCAAGTGTATGGGCTTATGCAGCATCAGCCAAAAAAAAAAAAAAAAAAAATCACACCATTCCTTCCAAATGCCTGTCCAGTTCCTCCTTAAATTTATTCAACCTATCAACTTCCTTCAAAGACAGATGGAAGTTTCTTCCAGCAATTAACCACCCGCTGGCTAAAGGCAAATTTCTGCACATCTATTCTACATCTGTCCTTTCTTAATTTGAATTTATGCCCCCTTAGTTTCGTAATCTGAACAAGTGGAAGGATCCCATCAGAATTCAGCGTGCTCAACCCATTCAAGGCCTTATACACCTCAATCAGATCACTGCTCAGGTGCCTAGTCTCCAGCCACTGTTAGGCAAGCGAAGGCAGATTGTGAGAAATCTTTTGCAAACGATGCTAAGAAAAGCAGTGAGGACTTCTTTATTATATAAACTCTAGAAGGAAGGGGGGGGATTATCGGATTGGTCAAGTTGATATCGATGGTTCGACTGTTGATGATCCTGCTCAGGAAGCTAACAAACTAAATGAGTATTTTGCATCTATATTCACACATGAGGAGTTATTAAGGGAGGAAAATGACAGAAGTTGATCAAACTGAAACAGGGTGCTTAATGATTTTGTAATAACAGAGCACAAAGTGGAGAAGAAATTGTTGAAGATAAACATAAGAACGGCACCTGGGACAGATGGGATCTATCCATTTATATTAAAGGAGGTGGCAAAGGAAGTAAGCAAACCATTAGCCATAATTATGAGAGCATCCTCGGACTCATGGGAAGTCCACACAGACTGGAGATGTGCATAAGTATCCCGAATTCATAAAGGGGATCTAACAGTGACCCGAGTAATTACAAACCAGTTAGTTTAACTTCTGTTCCTAGGAAAATAATGGTGTCACCGGTTAAAGATGCATTGCATCTAGACATGACTGCAGTAATAATTCAAACAAAGAATGGGTTTGTTAAGGGAAAGTCTTGTCTGACCAATCTGATTGGATACTATGATCTGGTTACTAAGGAACTGGATGCAAAAAATAATTTTGATATCATATACTTGGATTTCAGGAGAGCTTTTGATACTGTTGCACATGGAAGACTGCTGTACAAATTGGAGCAGTATGGCATTAAGGGCAAGTTGCTGCAATGGATAAAGGAATGGCTGAGTGGAAGATGGCAAAAAGTGGTAATAAATGGACACTGCTCTACGTGGACTAATGTTATTAGTGGAGTACCCCAGGGTCCAGTGTTGGGCCCATTATTGTTTTGTATTTTTATCAATGATATTGATGAAGGTATATCATCAATATCACTGATAATTAATGTGGAAGTTTTCAGATGATACAAAGGTTGGCAGGGTTGTTAACGACAGTATTGACAGTGTGCCACTGCAACAGAATCTAGAAAAGATGGGCAGATGGGCTGAGAAGTGGCAACTGAGTTTAACCTTGACAAATGCAAAGTACTGCATATGGCTAGAAGAAACCCCAGAGAAACGTACCAACTGTGTGAGACCACACTTAGGGTGGTAGAAATTGAAAAAGATTTGGGAGTAATTGTGTAGTCAGATATGACATTTTCTGACCAGTGCAGACATGCTGCTAAAGCAGGTCATGGGGTATTACCAACGATATACAGGAATTTTGCTAGTAGGGAAAAGGAGGTGATTATCTCTTTGTATAAGGCAATAGTTAGGCTACACCTTGAGTACTGTGTACAGATCTGGAGGCCTCATTTTTGGAAGGAAGTACAGTTGCTTGAGCGAGTATAGACAAGAGCAACAAGATTGGTGAGGGGAATGAAGGGGTGGTCTTAACAAGAAAGGCTTAAGTTCTGCAAAGTACAGCATTTGTAGAATAGGCACCTGCAAGTGCTCTGATTGATGTGTATAAGGCCTTGAATGGGTTGAGCAGGATTAATTCTGATGGGATTCTTCCCCTTGCTCAGATTACAAACCTGAGGGTGCATAAATTCAAATTGAGGAAAAGCAGTTTTTGAACAGATGTGCAGAAATTTGCATTTAGCCAGCAGGTAGTTGATTGCTGGAACAAAGTTCCATCTGTCGTGGAAGTTGATAGCTTAAATAAATTCAAGGAACTGATCAAATGTTTTTTTTTTTTTTTTTGGGCTGATGTTATATCATGCTCTCTTGCATCATGTGCCTCTACTACTACTAGATATGGAAGTTTTGTTTTAAGAAGGATAGGGATCTTTTAGAACTGGTGCAAAGAAGAGTCCTTGGAAACTAGGCATTTGATGGAAAGATGAGGTGGGTTATTTATTTATTTTTTTATTATTACATTTTTATGGCTGATGCTGTATAAACTTGCTCCCTTGCATGATTTTCCACTACTAATTCTATTCTCTCCTATACTAATATAGATCAATGGTGAGAAATATATACCTCAAATAGTATTCGCCATATGGTGCAAGGAAGACACAGGCATTTGCAGCACTGGTAAACAAACAAACAAAAAAAACTAATACGGTGGCAGACAAAAAAAAAAATTGCATCACTTGTGAATTTTGCAAATAATGTGTTTTGTGCTGCATTATGGGTTGCAGAAATGTTCAAAATGCATTTGTTAGATGGGATATATATCTCTGTGAATGAAATCCAATGAAAAGACTCCACCTGATATACTCAATTGCCATAAATATCTTCCCAAAGGGTAAAATATGTAATTAATGGAAATATGAGAAATCATGCAAATGGCAATCATGACAACCAAACATACATTTCATTGCATTAACGTGTACTAACCGAAATGACAAGTTAACATAATAGTATCATGTATTGTAAATCAGAAAAATAAGTCCTCAACATTTTGTTGTTCCTCCTCAAGCTGCAATTACAGTTGCAATGATCTGCATAGAGTTAATCAACTTCTGCATATACGTTTGCCCAATTTCATGGTACCACACACTTAAAATGCTCTCCTGCAGCTGAGTCTTACTTGTTGGCATCGTCAAAGCAATTTTAGATGACATTGTGTACCAGAAATTTTCAATAGGGTTCAAATCTGAACTGTTGCTGGGCCAGTCCAACACTGTAATGCCAGCATTTCTGAGGTATGACTGCACCTTAAGGGAGAAAAACGAGGGAAAACATTGGTGTAAGTATGCTTTAAGTCTTGTGAGACAAGAATACAAACTCATTATTAAATCTAAAGAGCATAAAACTTACCAATTTTGCTGTGTGGCAAGGTGATGAAGTCCTGTTGAAAAATGCAGTTTTGGATGTCTGTGTGCTGATCCCTAATAATGGGTTTCAAGCACCCCTCCAAGATGGCAGTGTAGGTTTCTGCATTTACTGTTCTGTTAATAAACTTAATTCGCCCAATCTCTTTGCTTGTTATCGATCTCCAGACTATCTGACCAGCGGGGAACTTTACAGTCGGTGTTATGCGGTCAGGATGGTATGCCTCCGATTTTCGTCTTCTGACATATCGCTTCCCATAAGAGCCATGCAGGTTGAATTTCAATTCATCAGAAAAGATGGTGTCCCATTATTCTTTTGTCCATGAAACATCGTTTTAGCCCAAGCAAGTCGCTTCTTCTTCATTTGTTGGGTCAACAAAGGCTTCTTCTCGGGCCGATAGGCATGTAGACCACACTCCAAAAGCCGTCTTTGGATAGTTCGTGCACTTGTTTCAACACCAGAAGCCATCTCAAAGTCCAGTTTTAGATCAGGAGCACTAGCATGGCAATTATGAAGGCATAGCCATTTCAAATATCGATCTTGGGAAGGCGTAGTCATTCTCTTATGGCCTGCTCCAGGTCTTCTCTTCACATCACCAGTTTAACACTTTAATTTCAGCATCTGGGATACTGTTGACTGGTGGTAGCCTATTTTATCAGCAATAGCATGCATAGAAAGCCCTTCCTGGGACAGAGCAAAAGGTACACTTTTTTTTCCTGGTCAACTGAACATATGGAGTCATGCTTACACCTCCACAAAACAGGATACTAATGAGCATTTATATCCTTCCAATGCCATATTTATAGAAACGGCTGATGCAATAGCTTGCAATTACTGTTTGATGCAATAGAAGCATTATCTGAAGCAATACCTTTGCTTTGCGACAAAAAATGACTGTAATCGAACAATATCTTATATGTTTCACTACAAATGTTACTTTTTTTTTTATGGTGATGCAGTTTTTTGTCTGCTACTGTAGATAAGAAAATACAAATTAAACTATCCAGTTGACCTTTGAATTTATTCAAACTGTCAGCTCCAGCTAACTGCAAGGGCAATTTACATACATTATTCATTTGGTGCACATGCTGAAATCTGAGGGGAGGTTTAAAAGTTTATTCATTTTTTCCAGTTGAGAAACAGTTTCTTACAGTTACATTATTAGCTATTGCAGTTGCATTATTATCTGTGCCATTTTGTTGCTAAGGTTAGGAACAAAATGCAATAATATGCAAGGTCTTGACCACTTGACGAGTTGTTGTCAAAGCTGTCTTTATAATATTTCTACTGACAGTTTTGTTCACATAAGAATCAGTTTTGAACGCTTCTATGATATTTTTCTAAAGCATATTTCTGGAGGTCATGACCATAAAACAATAAAAACATGCACTTTCTGGTTTATTGGTCTTTTCTGTTAGTGCAATCTAATCATAAACAAGTAGCAAACTTGATCTTATTGCATTTGCAATATTATCAACAGCTGGAATTTTATGTTATTATGGTGAAATGTGTTTCTCCATCAATGATTGACTTTAACATAAATAAATTTTCAAAATCTGCTCTTCATTTCCATATTTGAAGTTTCGTAAACAAAAATTCCGCAGGTAGCAAAATTCGCCGCAAAATCTAAAATAGTGGTAGTAAATACCTGACCGCACAATAGCAAAACCATGCAAATCGAGGGATGACTGTACTTGGATTTCAGGAAAGCTTTTGATACTGTTGCACATGGAAGACTGCTGTACAAATTGGAGTAGTATGGCATTAAGGGAAAGTTGCTACAAAGGATAAAGGGATGGTTGAGTGGGAGACAACAGAGATTTATAATCAATGGACACTGCTCTTTGTGGACTAATGCTATTAGTGGAGTTCCCCAGGGTTCGGTGCTGGGTTTATTGTTGTTTTGTGTATTCATCAATGATATTGATAAAGTAATTGGGCTTAATGTCCAAGTTTGCAGATGATACAGATGATACAAAGGACAGGGTTGTTAATGACAATAAAGACAGGCTCCTGCAACAGGATTTAGAAAAGTTAGGCAGATGGGCTGAGAAGTGGCAACTAAAGTTTAACATTGGCAAATGCAAATTACTGCATATGGGTAGCAGTAAACCAAGAGAAACATACCGTTTGGTATGGTACTACACTCAGAGAGGTGGAGAATGAAAAAGACCTGTATGTAATTGTGCAGTCAGATATGAAATTTGATGAACAGTGCAGACGGGCATTTAGGGCAGCTCATGGAGTCTTGTCAATGATATATAGGAATTTTGCTAGCAGGGACAAGGAGGTGATTATCCGGTTGTACAAGGCAACAGCGAGGCCATACCTTGAGTACTCTGCACATGCCTGGAGGCCTCATTTTAGAAAGGATGTAGAGTTGCTAGAACGAGTACAAAGAAGGGCAATGAGATTGGTGAGTGGAACAAAGGGTTGGCATTACCAAGAAAGGTTTAAGTTCTGCAAATTGCAGCACCTGGAGACTAGGCACCTGTGAGGTGATCTGATTAAGGTGTATAAGGCCTTGAAGGGGTTGAGCAAGGTCAATGCTGATGGCATTCTTTCTCTTGCTCAGATTACAAACCTGAGGGGGCATAGATTCAAACTGAAGAAAGACAGTTGTAGAATAGATGTGTGGAAATTTGACTTTAGCCAGCAGGTAGTTGATTGCTGGAACAGACTTCCATCTCTAGTTGTGGAAGTCGATAGCTTGAATAAATTTAAGGCTGAGCTAGCCTTAAATTTATTCAAGGCATTTGGAGTGAATGGATGGGTGAAATGGGATGTGGTTTTTTTTTTTTTTTGGCTGATGCTGCATAAACTTACTCTCTTATACCGTATGCCTCAACTAATGCTAATATGTAACTATATGATTACATTTATGAGTATTAGAATTTTTCAAATGCCTAGAAAATTTTCAAAAAATTCTTCTAAAATTTAACTATTAAACCCATTCAACAAAAAGTCTGGAGCTAGTGGGCAGGATCACATGGTTAAATTTTCAATTACAGCAGGCTCTATGAAGTGAGTTTTTCCAAGAAATTTTGAAATTTTGTAAAAACATTAAAACTGTGCACAAAAATGCATTAAAAATTTAACATTTTCTTATTTTTACTTAATTGCTCAATGCTAGAGTAAAAATATATCCCAAAATCGAATCTGAATTTTTAAATAAATTTATATATAGAATTCAAAAGAAAATTGTGAATAAAATCTTTCCTAAATCAAATAGGTCAAATGTAGTGTTTTCACACTGTGGAACATACACCTCACAATGTAATGCTCATTCAATGTGTTGCTATACTTAACTTATTTCCTACTGGATTTTTAAATAAAACTTGGAATGATATTCCACAGACCTTCTATGATTTAATAAAATAAACAAATAGAAAAACATAACTCAGAATGTATTATGCAGTCAATATTTTGGCAACTATTGTTTATTACATCCTGTATTTTATAATATAAAAGATAATATAGTTCATATTTCTGCTGTGATTAATATAATAAGCAAATAGTAATAGTTCATTATACATATATATATTTAGTAAACTGATAGTGGGAGAAGAAAAAAAAAGTAAAAGCTGCTCATCAAAATAAATCACTACATGTGTGAAATGCAAACATTTCTTTTCTGTCATCTGGCCTACTATCCATTATTTCCCCCATTCAGAGCACAACAATAAAAAATATCTATTGGTTCAGCTACAATATACAGCATAATTGTATATTGTATTGATGTGGATTTCTGTTTGTTTGATTTTAATGAATCTGGGATGGCTTGGCAGATCTTTCTAAAAGATCTAAATATAAAATTTCATAAAAATTCATCCAGTGGGAGTTGAGGTACTACATGTGGATGGAGAGATATACAATAGGCAAATATGCCTTAAAGGTATTTACATAAATCACAAAAATGAAACTTACCTCATATTTATATGAAAGGAATCAATTGCTTCAATAGTAAATCCTCCAGACCAATGACAATCAGGTTTATCAGCTAAACGTACACATAGCAAGTTATCCAAGTCAAGTCGGGGCCAATGAAAAGGAAGGCTGCATTTCTGTACAGCACTAAACAAAGTGTGACGACCTAACTGATCCTAAATGGAAAATTTTATTTTTTAAAGGAAATTTGTGTGAACAAAACCAAAATTTCAAACCAAATAACAAGTAATAAATAAAATCAAAACAAATATTATTTATGTTAAAAATTAAACCAACAGCTTCTAGTTACAATAATTAGTTACACACAGTGAAACTAATTATTGTACTCTGGTTCAAAAGGAATTAGTTTTATTAGAAGACTCCATTGTTAGGGAAACGGGAAATATTTTTTGTAATAAGGACAGGTGGACTAGAACCAAGGTATGTCTGCCGGGAGCAACTATTAATTATGTCACCAACAGACTGTTAGATTTTAAGGGGGATAAAGAGAATATTATTATTCATGTGGGGATTAATGACATTAACTTACATAATCTGACGATTTGTTAGACAAATATAGGACCATGCTGAAGGAATGCCGTGAGTTAGGTCACAACGTCTATGTGCCTGCAATTCTGCCCAGGCAAGATAGGAGGAATTATGTGCTGAAAGCCTTGTGGATTAACTCAAGACTTGGAGGATTCTGCAAGGCTTGTGGGGGGAAATTTCTATCAGCTTGGCCCGCACTTGTAGGTAGAAGGAATCTGTTTTGTAGAGACGGGATACATCTATACATCTAAACAAAGGTGGTGCAAGAGTTTTTGCCAGTATTATTGAGGATACTTTAAAGGTTCAGAGAAACTGCTAGTTTGGGGGGCAAGAGTAATTGTCTAATATTATCATTTATCTGATAATATTGGTCAAATTAACGCTTGCACAACCTCATGATTTCTTGTTTGTTACTGCAACAGAACATATTAGCAAGAGGTTCTGAGGGTAGAAACTTTTCAAATGAGCAGCCAGCTAATGCCAGGGAAGCGAGCTTAAATAACTTTAAGGGATGTGTCAGGGTAGTTAACTATACAAGAGCACTAAGTCTAAACAGTACAGTAATGTCAGAAGTGTCGTCAATAAAACGAGTGAATTCGAACTGCTGGTTAGGACAAGTAACGCTGACATAATAGGGCTTACGAAAATGTGGTGCCACCCGGACCCAGTAATGTAAAGGGGCCTGAATTCCGATGATATTTTAATTTTTTTAAATATAAAAATATGGTTGCTTCTTAATATAATACTTTCATTTAAAAAAAAAAAATTCAATATTGGATTATTTATATTACAGTAAACTTATTTATTTTATAATCAGATGTTAAAGAAAATTAATTTTTGCCTATTTTAACCTATTTTATTTTAACTTATAATTTAACCTAGTTTTAATGCAACAAAAACCCCCAATAATGCCAATGCACATTTATAACTGTTCGCTTTCTCAAAATGCTATTCCACTTTTGCTTATCAACGACAGTTTTCAACTAAGCATAATTTCAGGATCTTAAAAAAAAATGGCAAAAAGTTTGAAAGAACTTGGTTGATATACTCAGAAAAAAAAAAAAAGGATGTCATTTTCTGCTTTTGCTGCAAATTATTTTGTTATGCAAATATTCTCTTGAAAACTACTGGGTTCTGTTCTTGGCATCATTCACAAGATGATTTAATGAGAACTCTCAAAATCATAAAATATGTGGTGCTTCCGTAGCCAGGTGGGCAGGAGCAGCAGTGCGTAGCACACGCTTCTTGATTAGACTAGGGTTCGAGCCCGTGACCACCAAATACGGAGGATGTGGAAAGGTCAGGGAATGACCACTGCATATTCCCAGAGCAATATGGCCTTAGTTGCCAATGCTCCTAAAAATCAAATAACAAACAACATAAAATATGCATGCAACAGTGGGAGGAATTAGAGCTATAGTTAAAATCCTATAAAATTATGGATGTTGTAAATCTAAATTTGAATGAGAAATTAAAAAAAAAAAAAAAGGTTGGAGAATGATTTTTGGAATGAGAATTGAGATAATTAAATTTTTAGCTTCATGAAATTGGCACAGAGAAATCAATGAAAAATTATTTGAACAAAATATTGGAAATTTTTTGGGACAAAGAGTACAAGAAAGAATTTTACAACAAAATAGAAGAGCTTTTTATGTTCCATGTGTCGTGCATAATTTAAATTTAGTTGTATCTGATTCAGTACATTCTCCAACAACAGCAGAATTATTTTTTGGAACATTACAAAGATTATACACGATTTGCGCTGCTTCGCCAAGTAGGTGGGATATTTTAAAAAGGCACGTAAAAATGACTGTGAAATCTCTACCAGAAACAAGATGGGAAGGAAAGATAAAAGCTGTTGAAGCAGTATGATATCAGTTGCAAAATATTACCACTGCATTAAATGAAATCAAGGAACAGGCCAAAGAAAAAGATGCAAAATTGCAGTCTGAAATACAAGGTTTGTTAACAGAAATTACTTTCTCTTCCTCTGGAATGGGCCCCCAGAGGAACCTGGCCCACCTTTCGGCTACATCAGGTGGGTCAGCGTCTCGAATTGGGATGTGCAAGCACTACTCTCCCATAGTATGGATGAGTATCCAGAATCATGTATCCAGATGATTGATCCTTCTGGGTAACCAAGAGGTCAGAACAGAACACACACATAATACACACAAACCTACATCATTCACATATCTGGCCTATTTGTAGTGATAATGTTCTTCACAGAGACATGAGACGGAGTTGAACTGACGTTCTAGGAGCCGCCCTTTACATATACACATATCCATATGCCCGACAGAAATTACTTCTTTTAAATTTATTATTAGTGTAGTTTTTTGGTATGAAACATTGAGTATTATAAATAAAATAATAAGTAAAGTAAAGTAATAAAGCCATGTAAAGTAATAAAGCCATGTAAAGTAATAAAGCCATGTAAAGTAGCACAATTGATACAAACACTGCAATTATATTGATAGAAGGTGTGCTTAGTCAACTAAATGAATTTAGAACATCAGGATTTAAATTGTGTATACATAAAGCTATAGACATTGCAACTGAGTTGGAATGTTACTAGAAGTGTGAGTTTCCAGAAAAATGTGCGAATTTACCTGTAAAGAAATCCAACTTTTGCAGCATGTTTAAAAAATAAAACAAATTTGGTTCCTTAGAATTACTGACACTTATTCAAGAAAAAAAATTTAGTTCAATTATATCCCAAAACCACCATTTCTCTTCGGAATTATTACCATTGGCAATTACGGTTACATCTAGAGAGAGAGGAGTTTAAGACTCAAAATGATTAAACCTTGGGAGCAACAACTGACCAAGAAAGAATTAATGGATTGGCTATTATATCAATAGAACAAGATATACTAAAAGATGCAAAAACATTAGATGTTACAGTATACGCAAATTTATTTCAAGTAAATATAGTAAGGTAATGATGTAAAAACTTTTAAGTTTATAGACATAATGTACTAGCCTTTAAAATTTAAATAAATAATTATGATTTGAACAATTTTTGGGTGTTTCCTTTTTTTAATTTTCGAATTCAACCTTAAATTTTTGCTAGGGGGGGGGGGATCCCAGATGAATATATCGCCCGGGGCCTACAGAAATCTAGGTACGGCACGGACCTGGAGATAGGGGATGTTGAGTTTCAATACAGTATGTATAATGTTTTAGTAAGGATAGGGAAGAGAGAAGGGGTGGTGGTGGCAGACATGCTTCTTATCAAAAGCAGCCAGAGCGTGATGAAAGCTTTCCTGGATTCAGATGTTTTGCATGCTAGTATAAAATCTGTATCGTGTGAGATAGTTGGAAGCAAAGGTATAATAAGAGTAGGAGTAATCTACAGGCCAGGTAATTGTGAAGATTATGATGAGAACCTCTACATGCAAATGGAATGGGCAAGTAAACGTGAATGTCTTATTATGGGTGATTTTAATTTGCCTTTAATTGATTGGAGAAAATGGGAAGGAAACTCCACATGGGAGACAAAATTCTTAAATCAACTAGATGATTGCTATTTGAATCAATGTGTCAGGGAAAGTATACTCTAGACCTGATCATCACCCATGAAACAGATGACATAATAGGGCTGACAGTACAGGAACCAATCATGGAGTTCTACGGTGGACGAGAGAGAGAGAGAGAGAGAGAGAGAGAGAGAGAGGGGGGGGGGTAGCTTGTTGTTTGTTATTTGGTTTTTAGGAGCATTAGCAACTAAGGCCATATTGCTCTGGGATATGCGATGGTCATTCCCGGACCTTTCCGCATCCTCCGTATTTGGTGGTGATGGGCTCGAACCCCGGTCTAATCAAGAAGCGTGTGCTATGCACTGCTGCTCCTTCCCACCTGGCTATGGAGGCGCCTTTAGGGGGATAGCATTAGTTAAAGGCAAAGGAATGGATTATAATTTCAGGAAAAGGAAATTACAATGGCTTATTGTGCAACATGGCCTCTATTAACTAGGTAGATATCTCACAGAGAGCGAATACAATTGAATTATGGTATACTTCTAAAACATTAATCACAGAAGCCTCAAATGCCTATATACCATTAAAAAAAATACTCCATGAGTAGGTTTCCAAGTTTGATGAATAATGAAGTTGATAGATTACTTGAGCAGAAAAATACGGCATGGAAAAGTTACAGATCAATAAAAGTACTGAAGTCTATAACAGCTACAAATTGATCTGTAATAGGGCCACAGAAAAAGTTAAGCTGGCAAAGGCAGTTATGAAAAATTGCTGGCAAAGAGAGCAAAGAAGGGGGATAAGGAATTCTTCACATATATAAATGCAAAGAAGAGAAGGACAAACCAGATCACCCCTTATGTAATGGACGTGGGATGGTATTAGATACCCCCAACTGAAGTTACAGATGAACTCAACAGTTACTTTGCATCGATATTTACAGAAGAAAACCCTTTGTGTCAATGAGAAATTATGGGAATGAAGTTGAAAAAAAAATGTAATTAATGATGTTGAAATTTCACATGTTTATTTATAGAAAAACTTTTGAGCCTACAGGTGAGTAAAGCTCCTGGGGTTGATGGCATATACCCTATAATCTTAAGGGAAATGGCAAGTGAGTGCATTGAACAATTGAGGCTAATTAAGAGAGCATCACTGGACTTGGGAGTGACTCTGTTGGATTGGAAAATGCCAATGTATCTCCAATACATAAGGGCGGGTCTAAGAGTGAAGTGGGAAATTACCGGCTGGTTAGTATAACTTCAGGTATTAGGGAAAATCAAGGATACTCAGCATAGTTTTGTAAAGGGAAAATAATGTTTAACAATCTGGTTAGCTATTTTGACAGGGTCACTCAAGAGCTGGACTTAGGAATAATTTCGACATTGTTTATTTGGATTTCAACAAAGCATTTTAATCAGTCCCACATGACCTGTTATTTTATAAGCTGGAAGTGGTTGGAATCACAGGGAAAATCCTTAGATGGTTAGCTGGATGGCATCAGGGCAGAAGGCACAGGGTTATGATAAATGGTTATTCCTCAAATTGGGTTGACGTAAGAAGTGGGGTTTCACAAGGATCAGTATTAGGACCACTGTTGTTTTTTATTTTCATAAATAACATTGATGAAGGGATAGAGGGCATGATGTCTAAATTTGTAGATGATGTAAAGATTGGTAGCAGTGCTGGACCAAGGTATTTTTGTGCCCCCAGGCATGGGCTCTGCTAGCCCATGCCTTAATTTGGCACTGATTGGTAGAGTAGTTAATGATCACTGCCAAGCAGAGCTTCTTCAGAGTAACCTAGATAGACTTCAGGAATGGTCAGAAAAATGGCAGCTGTGCTTTAATCCAGCAAATTGTTAGGTATTGCACCTGGGAAACAGTAACCGTAAAATAACTTATACACTTGGTGGAGTTGAACTAAAGCCGGTAGTGGTTGTTATTGTTTGTTATTGTTTGTTATTGTTATTTGGAGCATTAGCAACTAAGGCCATATTGCTCCGGGATATGCGGTGGTCATTTCCTGACCTTTCCACATCCTCCGTATTTGGTGGTGACGGGCTCGAACCCCGGTCTAATCAAGAAGCGTGTGCTACGCACTGCTGCTCCTTCCCACCTGGCTACGGAGGCGCCAACTTGGAATACTATGTTCAAGTATGGAGACCGAAGCTAAAGAAAGATATTGTGCTTCTTGAAAGAGTCCAAAGATGGGTAACTCGCCTGGTTAGATCAGCAAAAGGGCATCCATACAAGAAAAGACTTTGAATATGGGATTCTTCCTCTTGCTCAGAATAATCACCTGAGAGGGCAAAAATTCAAACTGAGGAAAGACAGATGTAGGATAGATGTGCAGAAGTTTGCCTTTAGCCAGCGGGTAGTTGGTTGGTGGAACAGATTCCATCCTTTGTTCTGGAAGTTGATAGCCTAAATATATTTAAGGCTGAGCTGGACAGGTATTTGGAATGAATGGAGAGGTGAAATGGGAGCGGGTTTTTTTTTTTTTTTTTTTTTTTGGCTGATGCTGCATAAGCTTGCTTTCTTGCATCATATGCCTCTACTAATGCTAAATGCATGCAGGTTGCAGAGCTTGGAAATGAGGCATCTTAGAGGAGACTTGATTGAGGTGTTTAAGGCTCAGAGAGGCAAAAGTACAATGAATGACAAAATTTTCACAGTTATAAATGATTCTAGAACAAGGGGCCATAATTTCAAGTTACGGGGGGGGGGGGTGATGTTTAGACTGGATTGCATGAAGTTTTATTTTAGCCAGTCTTACCGGAATAAGTCACCTACATGGGCAGTAGAGGCTGACAATTTGGGAAATTCAAAGGTCTGCTGGATAATTACTTATGTAAGTAATTATCCAGCAGACACATAGAGGAGAGAAACACATAGGTTGTCTATTCCTTTTTCTCTTATTTATTTATTTGTTTTTATTATTATTTTATTTCATTTATTTTTTGTTATTTTATTTTATTTATTTTTGTTATTTTATTTTATTTATTATTATTATTATTTTTTTTTTGGCTGGTGCAGTATAAGCCATAGGCTTCCTTGCACCATGTGGCCATTGCTAATACTAACAGTCGGCAGCCAAGGAGGTAATGAATTTAAAACTACTGCAGAAATATGCTGGAAATGCATTTCTCAAATTCGAACTAAGTGTCTGAGGCACAGTCCTACTGGTTTTTTTTCACTTGGCTTGCAATCATAATTACTCATCAATAGTGGATCATGAATAATGGACCAATTTGGATGTAATGGCTAACTGTATATTTTTTCTGCATACATGCACAGCAGATAATCTCACTGAAGGTGCAGCAGGGCTTCTGATGCATCTGCATGCAAAGTGTAAATTGGTGAATTTCTAAAGCCCCAAGAGCTATGCAGAGAGCACTAGGGAGAATGGTATCTGCTCAGTCTGTAATCTGCTAATGGTATCTGCTCAGAATGTAACATGCTTAGTCTTGCTGAAGCATATATAGGAGATCCATAATCCAATCAAGATCTAATCAAAGTTTTGTATAAATGTAGTAATGTGTACCTGTTGGCTCCCTGGGTCATTGAAGATACTGTGCACAAGATGTTAAGTCTTAATATATGTTCATGCAAGTTTAGTTTCCTATCTAATGTTAAGACTAAGAAGGAGAAATGTTGAACAACAGGTAGAGGAAAATTATTTAAGTATAAAGCCAGTTCAGAATTAAGACCAAGAATTTTACAGAACGGTATAACAGCTGATTTTTCTATATACATTATTTCCCACGCTTCTATTTCGTTTATGGATAATTGGAGCTGTTGCTCAATCATGTTCATGCTTTATGATTGAAATCATCTGTGTACATATAGATTTCCAGTAAAGGTGGCATAACCTTTCTGATATTGTTCACCCTAAGTGCAAACAGGGTTGCACTTAATATTGAGCCCTGGGGGACTCCTTCCTGTTGTATATGTATTGTCGATAGGCAGCCTTTATATCGTACCTGAAATGTTCTGGCAGTAAGGAATTTCTCTATAAATTGGGAAAGTTTTCCTCTGTATTCTAACTGAAATAGATCTAGTAGGATTCCAAATCTCCATTTGTGTCGAAAGCTTTTTCAAGATCTAGATTTATCATCACCATATGCTGTTTTCTTATAAATGCGTTTCCAATATTTGTTTTGATTCGGAAATGTAGATCTAGCACAAATCTATTTCTTCTGAATCCAAATTGGTGGAGAGAGAAAACCATCTCTTTTTCTAGCAAACCATGTGAGTCTGTTATGCACCATTAATTCGAGGATTTTTCCTAAGCAGGTGGTCAATGAGATAAGGCGATAGTTATATGTACTGGAAGAATCTTTTATGGGTTTGGGAAATGCAAGAATAATTTCATGTCGTTATATGGATGGATACAAGTTGTTAAGAAAAATTCTATTATATAAAGCTAGTACAATATCCACAGAATCAGAGTTTGGGTGTTATATCACAGTATAATAAATGTCATTGGGACCTGGTGTGCCATTAGGCAAATTGGTAATGGTTTAAGTAATTCCTCTTTTATTAAAATGAGATTATACGAATGAATGTGGTAGAGAAATTCAACTTACTTCATTCAGCTTGTTCTGTATATTTTTCAAAATCAGTGCTGTAGCTTATAACTGCTGATGTAGAAGTGAAAGATTTGGCCAGAATTTCTGATATAACCTCTGTTGAGGAAAAGTCTTGCCCTTTCCAATAGAAAATTGAAGATTGTATGCTGGGATACCTTTCACTCAAAGTCAAACTTTTTTTCCACACCAAAACAAGGACTTGAGTTAGCATGTATGCAAACATGATCCAAGAATTTTTTCTATGCCTTTCTCTGAATTCGGCTTACTTCAGTTTTAGCTTTTTTTTTTGTATATAATCAAATTCACTGTAGTTGGATATTTCCAGAATTCGTCTCATGCATGATTTTGTTTTGCTTTTGCTGTCGCATGCATTCTACCATGAGTTGCACCGTGCCTGCCTTGCCTTACTCATTTGAGGTATTGTAGTTTTTGATGCTTCTAACAATTGTTGATATATATGACAGCATCATCTATTGGCAGGGTTTCTATTAAATGCATATCCAACTGGATTAATTAAATATACTTACTTTTTTTTTTTTTAATGAAAACCCCAAAAAATAGAGGTATTAGAACCTATAGTACTTAGTACCGTGCATGGAGGTTGAGAAGACAAAAGATGATATTTGTTGACATTAGATTTGAACTTCTGTAGATTGTAATTTTCAGGAAATATGTAAGGTTGTTCCAGAAAACGGAATTTGAATGAATAAATGAGGAAGATGAAAAGTTGGTTCAGTGAGTATGAAGTTAGACAGTAAATGGGTGTTGGCTGGGGTGGCACATGCAGCAGAAACAGAATGTCTATGAGACAGAGAGTGGAGAGAATCTTAGAGATGAGTCATTAATTAACCCAATTACCCTCTTCTGAATGGAATCTAGAAGCCTGGGAGAGGTTTGGGGACACCGCCCCGGATGTGGAAACAATATTAAATGGTAGGGTGGATTTGCGATTTGTACAGAGTGAACAGCTGTTCAGAAGAAAAGTAACACTGAAAGTGAAAGAGAAAACCAAGTTTTTTTAGATGCAGAGGAAGCAATATTTGAAATGTGCTTGTGCCAAGAGAGATTAGAAGTCAGGGTAATCCTCAAAAGTGATATCATCTTGCCTAGAAATCGGAGTGTCACCAAAGACAAGCTTAGGAGCAGAAGAATCCTTTTTGCGAGATATAAGACAAAACTGAGTTTTAGAAGGATTGAAATCAACTAAGTTGTCTTTGCCCCACTGGAGAATTACCTGGAGATCGGCAGTGGATATTCGACAAGTTGAAGCTGATTGAGCAGGGCAAGGTTTCTCAAACTGGAAATCAATGTGCTATCATCAGGAAAACTATGGATAGGATTTCCGGTCAATAGAAGAAGGTCATTAATATATAAGAGGAAAAGTGTAGGGAAAAAAATTGAATCTTGGGGGACACCAGCATTAGTGGAGAAATTAGAAGACAGACAGACATTTACCATCACACTCAGTGAGCGGTCAGAGAGAAAACTGGATAATCAATTACGAAAAATAGTTGGTTTACAAGAGATTTATGCCAAACACGATCGAAAGCCTTTGAGATGTTAAGAGCAACTGCTTGTGTTTCACCAAACTTTTCCATTGAATTTGTCCATAAATGGGTAACATAAGCCAGAATATCACCAGTGGATCGACACTGATGGAATCCATACTGGTGATCACTGATCAGACAGAAGTTTTCTAGACAGTTTAAGAGTTGCCGGTTAATTGATTTCTCCATTACTTAGAAAGGGTAGAAGTAATTGTAATGGGACAATAATTGGATGGGAGGGATTTGTCACCCTTTTTTAGGAACTGGCTGGATATAAGCAAATTTCAAAACAGAAGGAAAAACACCTGTGGAATAAGAAAGTGAAAAAAGGCAGCAGAGAACAAGAGTAAATTCAAGAGTGCAAGTTCTGAGAACAAGTGGAGAAATACCATCAGGACCTGGAGCCTTCTTAGCATCAAGATTCGTCAAAATCCTTCTGACATCCTTTTTACAGAAGACCACAGGAGGCATTGAATGGAGTGTGCTGGGAATGGTGGGAGGCGTTTTACCAAGATCATAAATACATGAGTTTGATGAAAAATGGGATGCTAGCAGGTCGGCTTTATCACATAGTAGTGATGAAGAAATTGATGACAACTTGTCAACCAATGCTGGTAGAGAAAATTAAAGACAAAGGAAGGTAACTGATGTTTCATTCAAACCTTTACCCCTTTACTTTTCAAACTGTGGATTTCTTTTAAGTCATTCAAGTATTCCAAAAGTGAACTTGGATAGTTTCAGCTTTTTAAATGATTCTTCGTTTGAACAAATTTGAATGGAACAAATAGTTATGCCAATAAAACTCTTTCAAATAAGCTACTTCCTGATTGTTCCATATGGTCCAACTTGGTTTCAGTTTTCAATAAATGAACTAAAGGGTTTTTTTTTTTTTTTTGTGTGATTATTACATGGGACTAAATGAAAAAACTTCTATGAAGGAAGAATGTGGAAGTGGTGGAAGAGAAGAAACAGTCTGGTATTGTGAGTGGTGCTCCAGAAAACCAGGATTACATCATATTGAATGTTTCAAGAAATACTACACATTAAAATCATATAAATAATAAATATTTAAAATGCTTAAAATGTTTTCATAATGTTTTATCAATCAGTTTAATATAATAACTCACATAAACTGGAAAATAAATCATTTTTGAAGGGCTGATATTCAGTATTAAGACAGCAGAAGTAATGCTGAACCACAAAGGGTTAAAGATAAATGTGATCAGTGAAATATAAGTTCCAGATTCCTTTCTTAATATTTACAGATTGTTAAATGTGGACTTTTTTTTTGCAAAATCTGACTGATTTTTAAGAATTCTGAATTGTAAAAAACTGGATTTTGCATAGTTTAGTGTACATGCATTTTTAAAAAAAAAATTTAAAACTTTAATTAAGCAAAAATATATGCATATGTGCACATTTTAAATTTCACATATTTAATGGATTTTTGAACTGGAAAATGAATTAGGCTAATAGCTTTATAATTTATAGCTACAGAATTTTTTCTTTTAAAATTTAAACAGAATTATTATTATTTTTTGAAAATAAAAGGTATAAAAGCACACAATTTTTGAACACTTAATTCTTTTATTACAAGCTAAAAGCGCAATTATATATGGCAATCAATTAAGAAAAGATATTAGGTGTAGTGCCACCATGTTTGCAATAACTGGGCATCACTGCTGCAGTGTTAAGTATTTCATTATCAAGTTGTTGCTTCTAATTAATTTAATAATTTAATTTATAAATATCAAATTCAGTAACTGAAGCATTTGCACAAATGAAAAACCAAAATTAATAATCAGAATATTATAAGAACAATGGCAACAGCTGTGTTTATAAGATGAATCTGTGGTGTAATGGATAAAACAGTTTCATGTGTGTTTATATTACTCTAGCTATATGTGAAAAAATCTACATGTAGGCTCTTTTTCTCCAAACTATGTAGCAGAACTGCCATAAATTCACTCGGAGGACTTTACTTTTCTATAATTTTCCATTCCAATTGTTGATAACTCAAGAACTGGTAAAGGAGATAACAGTGCTTGAGTTATCACAAACCATACCATCTCAATAGAGAATTTGAGTTTTTCACTACAGAAATTTCTTGGTCATTCTTTTATACTTTCAAAATTTATGCACAGGTAGGTTTTTATTTTCCTAAAATTTACATTATATCTTGGCTGACTTTTAAAGTTTCATTCTCTATTTATCTGGCAATGACAAGAATTTTACGTTTTTTTTTTTCACTTTTGTTAATCGCAGCAGCTGTCAGATTTACTTCTATATTTTGAATATCATGTAAGAAAACAGGTCTTGAGTGTCGAGAAGCACAGGATAGAAAATTTCTTACAACAACTGACACACCATCGGTAGGTGAAAAAGAGTTAAAAACAAACTTTAATATAATTACATCTAATAAATACTAAAATGGAATAAATAAGTAAATAAAACCTACAAAGATAAATAAAAAGCATTAATATTAAATCAATAAAAGCTTTAAAATACATTAAGAAGAATTCCAAGGTGAGGTGCCTTTTTTTAGTTTAAAATAATGCATAGCATATTGGGATATATTCAAGTATATGTCATTTATTCAAAGGACACTGTTATGAGAAATACATATACACAAGAAACTTACATTTTTTGTTGCAAACTTTTGAGCAAATTCTAATTTGTGACTGCTTTTGTTTTCAAGATGAAATCGTGGGGAAAACGTAACTATGTTTGTATCCCGATAGCGTCCCCGTCCAACTCGAACATCAATTCCAATAATATATACCCTAAAAATAAAGAATAAATAAAATTTGACTTACAACAAATATATGATTTAAAAATATTTCTTCGCTAAATGCCTAAGAGTATGAAAGAGTTTGTTTATGGATGGTTACTGCACATACATCATTTCTACTACCACATTGGAGCTTCTAATGGAAATATGGTGTTACTGTTTTTGTAATCAACTAAGGTAAGTGTTAACATTATGTCCATATGTTTCTGTAGTGATGATGCCATATAAACCATATATTTGAAAGCATTTGTTTATGCATGATAACTGCACATGCATCATTTCTACTACCAAGGTAGTATGAATGTATCATTTAATAATATCTCATATCGTGAATACCTTCACAACAAGTTGCCATGGTATTGCACTACTTCAAATCAGTTATGCTTCACCAATGGAGAAGACTAATGTTACTCATTCTAGGTGGATACCACCATCCAGACAGCAACATTTCGATTTTTACTTCATAACTGGGTTGTCACTGTTGCAACAACACGGTGCCTGCTCACCTACCGATGAGTAAGCCAACAAGCTTTGAAACGGTGCCATCTGGATGGTGGTGGTATCTGTCAAGAATAAGTAACATTAGTCGTCTCCATAGGTGAAGCGTTACTTCTTTGAGGTAGGGCAATATCATGGCAACTTGTTGTGAAGGTATTAACAATATGAGATATAATTAAATGATGCATTCATACTACCTTGGTAGTAGAAATGATGCATGTGCAGTTATCATGCATAAACAAATGCTTTCAAATATATGGTTTATATGGCATCATCACTACAGAAACATATGGACATAATGTTAACACTTACCTTAGTTGATTACAAAAACAGTAACACCATATTTCCATTAGAAGCTCCAATGTGGTCAGTGATATGCAGTTATATCTTCTTAATAAATCAAATTCTTAATTTTTCTTATATTTATTATAATCTTATATTTGATTTTTATAATCAAATTTAAATTAGTATACAATTAAACTACTATAAAAAAATTTTCATTATAGAGTTATTTTGCTATTTTAGCAACTAGTGAATTTTCTGAATATTTGATAGAGAAACTTACATTTTCTTAACATTATAGGAGAAGAAGAAATATTAGTATTGGCAATATGGTGCAAGGGAAGACCAGAATTTTGCTACAATTGTCAAAAAAAATATTGTTTAGATAAAATGACTGGGATTTAGCATTAGCAGAGGTATAGGATGCAAATAAGCAAGTTTATATAGCATCAGCCAAAGGAAAAAAAGAAAAGCTTCCTATTTCACCCATCCATTCATTCCAAATGTTTGTCTAGTTCTGCTTGACGTTATTTAAGTTGTTGACCTCTACCAAAACATATGGAAGTTTGTTCACCCACCGGTTTTTATCAACCACCGGCTGGCAGAAGGCAAATTTTTGCACATCTATTCTACAATTGTCTTTCTTCAATTTGAATTTACGTCCGCCTCAGGTGAGTAACCTGAGCAAGAGGAAGAATCCCATCAGCACTGAGATTGCTGAAACCATTCAAGGCCTCATACACCTCAATTAGATCACCTTACAGGTGGGTGCCTAGTCTCCAGAAGCTACAATTTGCAGTACTTAAGCCATTCTTGGTAACAGCAACCCTTTGTTCCACTCACCAATCTTATTGCCCTTTTCTGAACTTGTTCCAGCAGCTCTATATCCTTCCTAAAATTAGACCTCCTGACCTGTATACGGTACTCAAAATGCGGCCTGATCATTGCCTTATACAAGGGGACAATCACTTCCTTATCACTGCTAGCAAAATTCCTGTATATCATTGACAAGACCTCATGAGCTACTCTTGCAGCCTGTCTGCACTGCTCAGAAACTTCACTCTGACTGCACAATTGCCCCAAAGTTTTTTCATTCTCCACTACCCTGAGTGTAGTACCACACAGTTGATACATTACTCTGTGGTTACTGCCACCCATATGCAGTACTTTACATTTGTCAATGTTAAAACATCAGTTGTCAACTCTCAGCCCAACTTTTCTAGATACTGTTGCGGTAGTGTACTGTCATTACTTCATTAACAACCCTCCCAACCTTCATATCATCTGCAAACTTGGACATTAACCCTGATACGCCTTCATCAATATCATTATAAATACAGAAAACAATGGACCCAACACTGAATCCTGAGGAACTCCACTAAAAACATTAGTACACAAAGTGCAGTCCATTGACTACCACTCTGTCTTGTCTCACTCAACCACACTTTTATCCATTGTAGCAACATGCCCTTAACACTGTACTACTCAAATTGTTACAGTAGTGTTCCATGTGCCACAGTATCAAAAGCTTTCCTAAAATCCAAGTATATGATATCAAAATTATTTTTTGCATCCAGTTACTTTGTGACTACATCATAGTATCCAATCAAATTTTTCAGACATGACTTTCCCATAACAAACCCATGCTATGTCTGAACTATAACTGCAGTGTTGTCTAGATGATCCTGCATTGCTTTCTTAACCAGTGCCTCCCTTAATTTCCCTCGAACAGAAGTTAAGCTAACAGGTCTGTAATTACTCATGTCACCCTTTGGTCCCTTTTGTGAACTTGGGACACATTTGCACAATTCCAGTCCATGGAGACCTCCCCTCAGTCCAAGAAAGCTTTCATAATTATGGCTAAGGGTTTGTTTACTTCATTTGCTGATTCCTTTAATATAACTGGATAGATCCCATTCACCCCAGGTGCATTTCTTATGCTCAATTTCAACTATTTCTCCTCCACTTTGCTATCAGTTATTTCAAATTCAATTAGCTCCTTGCTAGAGTTTGATAAAACTTATGGCATTCACTTCATTGAATAACTCCTCATGTGTGAATGTAGATGCAAAATACTCATTCAGTTTGTCAGCTACTTCAGCAGGATCATCTAAATCGAACGATCGATGTGAAGAAAACCAATCTGATCATCCCCCTCCTACTAGAGGTGACATAAGTAAACATGTCTTAACTGTTTTTCTTTGCATCATTTTCCAAAGGTTTCTCATAATCTGACTTTGCTTTGCTAACGTCCTTTCTGACTCGATTACAGATTATCTTATATCTACCATAGGCATCTGTGTCTCCTAATAATTTATATGCATTCTATGCATTTTTCTTCTCTGCCCCGAGTCTCATTAGGTCATCTGACATCCATTTAGGCCTCGTTTTTAGAACAGTATTTCTTAATTCATATGCAAAGCCTAGACACATCCAATATTAATTCCTCGAAGGCTTCCCACTTAAAATTCACTGTTTAAATGCCATCAGTTGATCCCACTGTAGTCACCCTTACGAAAACAAAAACCCTTTCCTTTACCCATGATGGTAGTTACATCTTTATAAGTAAATCAAACATTAGCACACTGTGATCGCTACCACCTAGTGGTTCCTCTCTCTCTCTCTCTCTCTCTCTCTCTCTCTCTCTCTCTCTCTCTCTCTCTCTTTCTCTGGAGATTCTTAATGCATGAAAAATCGCTGCTGATAATCAGATCAAGAGTATTACTCCCTCTTGTTGTCTTTCAAATATGCTGCTGTAGAAAACAATCATCCAATAAATTCACAAAAGTCTTGCTAGTGTGTGAATGTTGTTGTTATTTGGTTTTTAGGAGCATTAGCAACTAAGGCCATATTGCTCTGGGAATATGCGGTGGTCATTCCCTGACCTTTCTGCATCCTCTGTATTCGGTGGTGACGGGCGTGAATCCCAGTTTAATCAAGAAGCGTGTGATATGTACTGCTGCTCCTTCCCACCTGGCTACGGAGGTGCCGAGTGTGTGAATGACCAACCCACAAGTTCCAGTCTATATTCAGGAAGTTAAAATCCCTCATTATTAAACAATCTGATTTACTGGCCCCCTCTATTTCTCTGTATAGTTGTTCATTGTTCTCATTAGACTGATTAAGCCTATAACACACTCCTACTCTCAACTTGGTTTTCCCAGTATTTATGTCACACCAATCAGACTCAACACTGCACTGTCCACCCATGTCAACTAGATGCACTTGCTTAGATTTTATCTGTTTCTTAACTAACAGCATCACTCCTCCTCCCCTTTCTGCATTCCTTATCTTTGTGTGACATCATGTCTCTGATATTCCAAATTGGTGCTAGTTAAGACATCAGCCTTTGATGTCTTAACCAGCACCTCAAATTCATCAAAGTTATTTACTATACTTCTAGCACTGGTGTATATGCAAGTATACATCACCTGTTCTTACTCTTATTTACTCTAACACAACCCATGTATTTACTTGTTCCACAATGACTCCCAGCAGCCCTTGAAATCCCCATTACCTCCCTTTCCAGGCTGTTGTTCATTCCAATACAAGCAGTGCAAGAATCACTTTCTTCCTGCCTGTTGCTACCATTAATCTATTAGTCAGTGAATCCACCTAAGTTAGTAGTTTTCCTACCCACCTAACACTGCCTCGATAGTATCAGCAAATATCCTTGCACCCTTTCTATTGAAGTGTATCCCATCCCTGTAGAAACAATCTCTCCTGTTAACAAGTACAGAACATGCTGAAAATAATTCTACTACATGAGCCTTGCACAATCTCTCCAAAGCCGAATTGACTGACAAGGCTCTCATGACATTCTGTCTCCTATTGTGTCTGGGCAGAATTGCAGACACTTTCAAATTTAACCCTAACTCGCGACTTTTTTTCAACATTGACCTGTACTACTTAAGTAAGTCCGCAGATCTCCTACTCTTCTTAATGTGCCAATGGGTACAACAATATCACCCTTTGTGCACTTAAAAGATGATATCAGCTTACAATGTCATCAACTTTTGCCCCTAGAAGACATACGTCCTATTGCATCTATTCTTTTTGCACAATATATTTACCTTCTTCCTGACAATACAGTCACAGACAATAACTAGCTCTTGTGGGACCAGCGCATTCTGCCCTGAAGGTTGGCGCTGTGTTGCCTGATGCACAAGCGTGAGCTCTGGCATTGAGTTGGGCAGCTGAGAGTTTGATGGGCCCCCATTTCAATTCCTTTGAGGGAATCTACCCTACTCTTCAGACTCTCATACCATTGGAACACTGAGTTGGCGCCTAATTTCTTGACACTCTGTGCACCTTACACACAAAGACGTCCTCCTTGGCTAGATCATGTCCTGTTCCAGAAAGTTTCGCAAACATTTCACTAGTTGCACATTTCTTTAGGCTGTGATGAGTTAGAGAATCGCACCCTTCGGTTCTACCCTGAGCCACAGCACTCCCACTACTTCGTGCACGTTGCTTTGCTGCTCTAGTTTGGCTTTTTGTTTGTTTGTTATTTGGTTTTTAGGAGCATTAGCAACTAAGGCCATTTTGCTCCGGGATATGCGGTGGTCATTCCCTGACCTTTCCGCATCCTCCGTATTTGGTGGTGACAGGCTCGAACCCCGGTCTAATCCAGAAGTGTGTGCTACGCACTGCTGCTCCTTCCCACCTGGCTACGGAGGCACCTTCTAGTCTGGCGTGTGATTTCCACTTAAATACGATTAAATTAATTAAGAATGAAAATTAATAAGGTTAATCAATTTAATTGATTAATCTATTATACTATACTATAGAGCACTATACTAAGCTAATGCAGTAATACGTATTCTGTTTATAGTGCATTCTGTTATATAGTTATTTACCTTATACCTTAGTTATCACGTTCGAGATATACGCTATCAAGCTACACTATACCATAACAATCACAATACAGGTAAACCTTGATATATGCGTTTTTGATCAATGCGAGTTTCCGCTAATATGGCCTCAAACGTTAATACCATTCCTGTATATATGCCCTCTAAAATTTCGAACAGTGCTACTGATTATGAAACAAAAAAATTTTAACAACGCAAAAAAAAAAAAAAAAAAAAAAAATGCCCAAAAAGTTGACGCTGTTATTGAAGAAATTAGCATCACTGGAAAGGATCTTGGCTTTGAAGATGATTCCCATAATATCAGAGAATGCCTGAATTCGCATTCATAGCCACGGATCTTACAGAATTGGAGCAACAGCGTGCTTATGATGAGAAAGAAGAAATTTCATTAAAGGAACTCGAAATTTCATTAACTGTGGAAACTGTTAAACAACAAAGTATGGATTTAGATTCGAATGTGGAAAGAAGTATACTAGTTCGCCCAATCCTAGAAAATAAAATTAGCTGCTATCGTAAATTTTATGAAGAGAAAAAGAAGGCTACAACTATTAAAACGATGCTAAAAATATATTTTTCTAGAAAGTAGCATATCCATTTTTCAGTCAATTTGTAGCTGATTTCTTTAATAAACATTTTTTTAGCTTACTTGCTTTTCATTATTCTATCTATGTAAAACTTATTTTAAAGGCCTAAATTAAGTCTTCTGACAAATCTTCCAAAACATCATGGATGAATTAGAATTTTTCCCATTGGTTTTTTAACTTCAATATATGCTGTTCGAGATATAGGGTACACGCGTTGCATGAATTAACCACATATATAGAGGTTTAACTGTATTAATTAGTTATATCCTTAGCTAAATACAAAAGATATATGCCCAAAAAGTGATTAAAACCTTCGAACTACTTATTTATTACAATTAAAACCCTACTATTCTTCTGTGCTACTGGTTACGCTACGATATTCCCACCAAAAACAATGATTTTTTTTTTTTTTTTTTGATTTGGTAGTTGTTGGCGCATCGGCTTCTGTGGCCATATTGCACCTCCCAAGGTTTTTTCAGTACTTTGATCCAAGCCCGAGGCGGGAATCGAACCCGCGACCTTTGGGTTGCCGGGTAGATACTTTACCCACTCGGCTAGCCCGGTCGGCCCAAAAACAATGATACAATAGCAGTACGAGTAGTGAGCTGAAACTTACAAAGTCACTAGCTACATTTAAAAAATAAGCTAACAAATGCTATTAAGCCTATTTAATCAATTTGTAAAACACAAATTAATATGTTAACTAATCAAAAATATGATAAAATTTCAAGGAAAACTTGTCTGCTTGAAGCAGACACCTATTTCATATAAATGATATTTCTGGTAACTAGAATTCTTAAACCCCAATTTGCAGCCTAATCGGAAATAGAAGTTATGGCAAAAATAAATGGTGTTAAAAATCTAATTAACTTATAAAATGTTTTATTCAATTAAGAAAAATCATATTATTCAGGCTGGTATGTAATTACAGTGAATGCAGATGTAAATAAAAGCAACAAGATTAGTCAAAAGGATACTTATCAAGAGAGATTTGAGTTCTGTGAATTACAGCGTCTAGAAACTAGGCACCTGCAAGATCAGATTAAAGTGTTTAAACATCCCCCCCCTCTCTCTCTCTCTCTCTCTCTCTGTGTGTTGGATGATACACACAAAGAAATATAAATTTAAACTGGAAATAGCTGATTGCAGAATAGCTACATAAATATTTACTTGCATCCAGAAAGTACCCGATCTTTGGAAAAAACTTCTATCTGGTTATTTGAAAGTCACTGGTCTGAATAAATTTAAGGAAGGATTACACAAATGATTATAAAGATAATGGTATTTTTTTTTTTTTTTTTTTTTGGCTGATCGATAAACTTGTTTCCTTCCATTATATAATGCTGCTAATAGTAATAGTGGCCAATACATGAAGATATATCAGTTGAAATCATTGAATGGAAAAATCAGGTTACAATATTCATCATGGAAATGAATTATTTAATGTAGTATACTAGAGGGGCTTAGAGGGGAAAACAGGTATTCTGTGTGGTATTCTTTTTTGTACTAAGAGGGTGGTGCAAAGCAAAATGTAGGTATTAAAATAGTCATATTCTAGCGTCTTTTGACGTAGTATCTCTATACACCAACGTGCATATTACAGGCTTTACGACAGTTTTTAACAACAGACGACACCTTAATAAAACGTACCTCTCTTTCCATCAATAATATCATTGAACTCACCTCACTATTACTAGATGCCAGATATTTCAGATTCAATAACAAAATTTTTCAACAAATATTCGGTTTACACATGGGCTTAGGCATTTCTGCTCCTCTGTCTGAAATTTATTTAGCTACAATAGAGAATCAAATTTTACAACCTTTTCCTTCAGAAATAAAATTATACACACCTTACGGAGATGATATACTCATAATAGGTAATAGATCCACTATAGACAATCTTTTTTCAAAATTTAATTCAATACATGATAGATTAAAATTCATTCTTGAAATTGAAACGAACAATCAAATCAACTTTCTTAACCTTACCATTTACAAAACAGGCACAAAACTAGGTACAAAGATTTTCAGAAAAAATACACACACAGGAAAATACCTACATTTTGCTTCGCACCACCCTCTTAGTACAAAAAGGCTGTTAGTACAACAAATCCATAATGCCATAAAATATAATTCCTTACAAAATGACTTAACTAACGAACTTCAATACCTCACAGAAAAATTTATAGCTAGGAACTACCCAGCCCAACTTATCCAACACACCATTTCTGCCGCCAAAAGTAAAATTAACAACCCACACAAGCCCACTACTAAGGCAAATGCACGCATCATCCTCCCTTACCATAGCGAACTTGCTGGACAGTTCAGCCGGGTATTTACAGGCACAGATATCTCCCTCATTTTTTCAGCTTATAATAAACTCAGATTCTTATTTAATACTTACAAAAAGTACCCGACTACCGATTTGAACAATATAATTTATCTGATCAAATGTCAACCAAACTGTGATGCCAGCTATATTGGTAGTACTAGCACAAAGTTTGGTTCTACCAAAACCTCTAATACTCGTGCATACTACCACTATAATAGGTTTAGAATTGGACAATCTAGCACGGAACTTACAATACATGTCCATACCCACAATCACATTCCTCTAATCGATTCCGCTATCACTATTATTAAACTTAAAACCAGCCACAAAATTCTTCAATATGAAGCTCTCATTATTGAATGGTTCCAACACCATTCTAATCTCAATATTATAAATGTGAAACTCCCCTTTAATCTTTCCCTGGCTTGGAACACATTTGAGATTCCTATGTGTTCCAAAGAGCATCACGAGAGTATAGATAATTCTTTAAATACGGCATGCGTCTACTCCTCACTTAACTTCGCCAACTGAAGACGTTATAACTTAACGAAAGTCCGTTGTTATCACTATTGGCATTATCAATTTTTTTCATTTAAGTTCTAGATTAACTACTTTCTACCTTATGACAACCAGGGACGGAGTGGTGCACTTCTGCTTCCTTGCACTTATCCTAAATTCCGTTAAATTAACTTATTTTTTATTCCAACTTAATTCATTAATTTAATTATTCCATCTTAAATTTAGCCATCAGTCTCTTCATAAAACTATTGCAGATTACATTCAAGGTGAATACCATACATTAAGCAATTGCTATTTAATACTTAGTCTAGTATCATGGTATTATAAGAATTCTATAACTTTTATATTTGTTTCTGTATGAACAATGGAGACAATTTACTCATAGGCTGACTAGTAAGTGAGTGGATGATTAAGAACGATGGGCAAGGTTGCTCCTTCCGATCAGTATTTTGTCTCTTTGGATTATTGTTCTCAATACCCTGATGGTCTTTGTTTGCAATGTTTGCTCCTATTAGCCCAAGGACTTTTCTGCCAAAGTTTCCAGCCCTGCCACAAGGAGGCAGGAGCAGTGCCGCTAGGAGACCAAGTGGTTCAAGGGTTAGTTGGTTAGTGAACTAGAAATATATAGATAAAAAAAGAAAGGTTGGTTCCCTTTATGTGTTCTAACTTGTGGCATTCCAAGTATAGAACGGTTTTAAAAATGAGACTGTTTAGAGAAATATAGAAACTTAAAAATAACTTTAATCGCCTTTGAAGAGCATTCTATAAATTGCAGAAATATTGCTTGGCGTCGAAATACGCTCGGCACCTGCGACCAACTGAACTTAGTCAGCAATAATTAAAGCAATAATACACCACCCACAATTCCATCTCAATGCCTTCTCCATTGTAAAAGAGCAAAAAAATTACAAAAATCAGATCCTGTGGAGGTAAAGTCAGCATATCCAACAAGCATGGATACGGATGATACTAACAGTCAAGAAGAACTACTTGTAATACATGAAGACGATGATATGGATGTTAGTAATAACTCAGGATGTCCCACATTTCCCAGAAAGGAAAAATAAAAATCAAAACTTGACCATTATAAACAATCCACTCATAAAAAAGCAGACAGATTCATCTTCCACATACAAAAACAAATAATGGAACCTATTATACAATGGAATTGCAGAGGCTTTCACAGCAACATCAACAATATCCATGAACTAATTCACCTGTTGATATTCATGAATTAATTCACTTCTTGCTTCAATTCTGTTGTCACATTCTTATAAAAAAGCAATTTGACACCCCAAATCTCCACCTAATTCAAAATTTATAATATTTTCAGGCAAGATACACTGGACACTAACAGTGCTCATGAAGGAGTAGCTATACTCTTGAACCCAAGATTCCTCTTCAGACACATTCCATTGCAAACCTCCTTAGAAGCTGTCGCCATACATGGTGTAATTGGTATCACTGTGACTTTAGTCTCAATTCATCTTCCAACTAATCATCCATATACTATTCAGAAAATTGAAGATGTTATTTTGCAATTACCACCCCCAATTCTGTTTACTAGGTGACTTTAATGCATACTACTCATTATGGGGTATCTCCACCTCAGACAGATGTTGAAAGCTTACTGAAATGCTGATCGACAGACAGAATTTAATGCTATTGAATACTGGCTCACCTACCTATATTCATTTCCCTACGAGATCAACCTCTGCAATAGACCTTTCCATTTTCTCTCCAATCCTCTATCCAAGTATTGATTGGGTAACTCTTAATGATCCTCTTAATATAAAAAATTTAAACATCCTATTCCTTACCAACAGATAATCTAGTAAAATGGAAATTTTCAAAGGCTGAGTGTATAAAATATAGCACGCAAATCCTGTATCATCCAGACCTGTTCTGAATAATAAATCAAATGCTAACAGCTATGACTGATGCCATTCCACAATATCAAGTTAGAAATAATTGAAAATTAAATTACTGGTGAATAGATTGCAATGATGCAAAAAAAGAGAAAAATGAAGCATGGAACCTATTCTACAAACATCCAACCTCTTCCAATCTTATTAGTTATAAATGACTTAGAGCAAAAACAGCCCATTATATTAGATGGAAACCAAAAAAAGAATCTTGAATTAAATTCAATTCTCCAATTAATAAAAATACAGTTATCAGACTGATCTTCAGAAAAATAAAACAGTTAAATGGTAAATTTTCTCTGATATCTACTTTACTCCTTAACCCTGTTTTCCCAATCAACCACTTATGACCAATTGTTTCAAAAAATTAAAGGTGTAACTAAGAAATCCAAACTGAATTTCACTGATACCCGTGCTTTACCTTATAATCAACCATTTACCATGCTTTAACCACAGCAATCTCTTACCAGCTCGACAAACAGTGCTGCTGGCCATGATGTGATATATATATATATATATATATATTTTTTTTTTTTTTTTATGAAAACCCCAAACACAAAAGGTATCAAAACCTATAGTACTTAGTACCGTGCATGGGTTGAAGGAGAAGTACGGGGGGGGAGGGGGATGCCGGAAACTTTGCTCTAGAGACTAAACATGGGTTTCACCACTTCAAGCCTCCAATAAGCAAAGTGGTGGTATTTCACTGGTTGATGAAAGTCATCTACCACTTCCATATTATATGATGATCCAAAATTTAGATCAAAAATTGCTACCTTCACTGCTGATCTTTTTTCAATGAAATCTTCACTGAACATACATTCCCAAGCTCCAGGTGTCAATCCTATGTAATGGCAATCTCAAAACCTGGTAAACACCATTCCATTCCTCACAATTACAGACAGATTTCTCTTACCAGCTGTCTGAGCAAAACTCTCAAAAAATTATTTATTGTCATCTCACTCATTATCTTGAGTCTCAAAACTTCATTAACTACAATCAATTAGTATTCCAAAAAAAAAAAAAAATCAATCATCATTGGATCTCATGATTAAAGCTGAAGCAAACATCAGGAATGCATTCATCATAAAGGAATATCTCGTCATGATCTGTCTTGACATTGAGAAGGGCTCTGACACCACATGGCATTTCGGCATCATAAGGAATCAACATTCTCCTTGCCTGAGATGCCATTTTTCATCCAAAATTTTTTTCAACAAATATAATTTCATGTTTGTTATTCACAAACTCTCTCTAAAAACTTTGTCCAAGAAGAAGAAATCCCATGAGCATATTATTTCAATACCACTTTATTTGCAATTAGAATGAATCATATAATCAAAATCATTACGAAAACAGTGGATTCATACCTTTCGGCTGATGATCTTAAAATTTCCCGCCATTCTCAAAACATGAACTACATTGAGTGAAAACTGCAAACATCGATAAACTGCACCCGGATATGGATGGCACAAAATGGTTATAGACTAACCAACCAGAACTCTATTGCTATTGACTTCTGTACCAGACATAAAATGCATCCTGAACTGGATTGGGATAACCTTCCTCTTCCAACAGCAAATAGTTTTTGTCTACTAGACTTAATTTTTGGCGGCTAGTTAAATTAACAAAAGCACATTGAACATCTCCAGACTGCTTGCCAAAAAAAAATTAACATACTCAGAGCATTATCAGCAACAACCCGGGGAAGAGATCATTACACTTTGCTTCACTTATTTAAATCCATAATCAGATCACACTTGGAATACATCATGCATGTCTTCGATTCTACTAGGGAAAGTGCTTTATCCTGCCTCAACCCTATTCAATATTCAACTATTAGGATAGCTCTAGGTGCTTTCAAAAAATCTCCAGTGCAAAATGTCTGTATGTTTAAACCTATGAATGTCTTCTAAATACCAGGTGAAAGATGTTATAACTGAATTCCACAACCAACATCCAAAGCCAGTCGACCCATCCTAATTGGTCAATACTTAATGCTCCACAGTTTATGAACTTTTATAGAAACAAACCACAGGAAAATTTGCTTACTGGTATTAGGCTAAAGGAACTAACAGAAAGCTGGAATACACACTTCAATAAAGTCCTCCAAGATCCTATCAATACCGACCCTGTGTGGTCTGGCATCATGCCATCTCGTGAAAATTATTTCCACTAATGGGGAAAACACTCTAACAGACATTAAAGTCCAATAGCTACACATTGCTCATACACAATCTTATCCCAATTTCGCTAAGATATATATGATGAATTGAAGTCTGAGAGTGGAACAGGTGCAGCAGTGGTACTCCAACACTACCATTTCTGTATAACTTCCCACAGAATGTAGTTGTTACAGCAATGAATTATATGCCATAAAGCTTGCTCTAGAAAATATTTTCCATCTCTCAATCCAAAAGAGCATAATATACAGATTCAAAAACTGCCCTATTAGCCATGCAAAACACGTCTCCACCTACTTATCCATTGCTCATCAGAACAGAGTTGATTCATTTCAGAGAGCATCAGAAAAAGGTTGTCTTCTACTGGTCCCACACTATATTGGAATACCATACCAGGATATGAAACTGCAGACGATGCTGCCAAACATCCACCCAGAAGAGACTCGATGAATTTTCTTGCACTGTTCGCTGATTACAAAATGCATATACAAAATATAAGTAAACGGTGATGGACACTTCAGTGGCAAATGCAAATACATAATAAACTCCTTCAAATTAAACCTGAAGTCCACAATTATGGGTTTCCAGCTTCCATAAGAAACAAGAGGTAATCCTATCCAGAACCTGAATAGGCCATACTCATCTGATTCATCTATTCTTATTGTCAGGTAATGACCCTCTGCAGTGTATGCACTGCCACACACTACTTACAATAAAATAAATACTCCTGGACTATCCCCTGTATAATAATGCCCATCTTTGTTATTCACCTCTCTCTCTCAAATTTAGGGGAATTTTCATTTGGCCATATCATAAGCAAAATATCTAATTTTACAGAATTTTTCTCTTTCCTGAAACAAAAAGGATTATATAAATGTTTTTACGGCAGCTAAGTAGTATAAACCATATTGATGAGTGCAATACGGTCAAAGTCATTGCGCTATAAAATGCAGCAGCAGCAGCAGCAGCAACAACAACAACAACCACCAATACAAAATTAAAACAGATACAGTCAGTCCTCGTATAACACGTGTTTACATTACACGAATTCGATCATACATGATTTATAAATAAGGGAACGATATCATATATAACACGAATCGAATTCGCTTATGCATGATTCGCCTTTGTGTTTACAAGAAATGGCAGTCGAACGCGGAATCACCCCAACTGAACAACATGATAGGAATGAAGAGAAGATTCTGAAAATGTATTTATGTTTTTTTATATCAGTGAAGGGGAAACACATTTCACCATAATAACGTAAAAACACACCAATTTCAGCTATCGGTATTATCGCAAATGCAATTAGATCGAGTTTACTACCAGTTTTATAACAGATTCCACTAGAAGAAACGCAACTGGAAATTGTTTTTATTGTTTTATGGTAGTAACCCCCAGAAATGTGCTTTAGTAAAATGTGAGGTGTTAATAGTGTGCTTTTACTCTGCCATTACGGTGTTGTTTATTCAGTTGCTACATGTGCGCAGCTTTGTTTATGTGTATCAAGCATGCCTTCTCATTTTGTAATTGTGCTTTATTCCCTAAAAATTAGTAAAATACTTTAAAGGAAGTGTTAGTGAAGACACTACAGATTCAGAGAGAAAAAGAAAAGCAATATCGATAAACAGAGGCGGACTGGGTCAAAAATTCTTACCTGAGAAAATTTGTAGTGGCCTCATCTAGCGTTTATGGCCTCTGGCCCACCGGGGTTTCCCCGATAAGGCTTATAGCCAGTCCGCCTCTGTCGATAGAAAAAAAAAAATGAAATTGTGAAACGCTTTGAGCAAAATGAAAGATCGTGTGATACTGCTCGTGCTACAGGCCTAAATGAGGCAATGCCAAGAATTAGAAAGAATGTTGTTGTTGTTATTTGGTTTTTAGGAGCATTAGCAATAAGGCCATATTGCTCCGGGGATATGCAGTGGTCATTCCCTGACCTTTCCGCATCCTCCATATTTGGTGATCACAGGCTCGAACCCGAGTCTAATTAAGAAGAGTGTGCAATGCACTACTGCTCCTGCCCACCTTGCTACGGAGGCGCCATTAGAAAGAATGCAGAGAAAATAAAAACAATTTTTATTACAGGAACAACTCAAAGTGTAATTAAAATCCATTAGTTTAAGACACAAAGAATTGGAAGAGATGGAACGGCTGTCATCTGTTTGGATAGAAATAAAAAAAAAACAAGTTTTCTTACGATAGAAGCAAAAGCATAAGCAATATTTTATTACGTAATAGTCGTAATAAAATACATAAGTATTTTATTACGATTATTTAGTGTGTTTGGTAATGTTTTATTAAAAATGTGCATTCAATCTTGGATGGTTGGCACTAACCCTATTTTTCCCATAGGGCCTGTTATATTGCACGATTTTGCATTGCACGAGGATTTCTAGGAACACAACTATCGTGCAATATGAGGACTGACTGTATTATCAAAACTAATGAAGAGATATTTGAAAATTTGCAATAACAATAATTAAAATCATGGAGGAAATTAGCAATATTAAAGGTTTATCAATAATAATGAGTATCAACAAGATCAAAAAATATAAAAATATTTTAACAACATAAACAATAGCAAAACACAGAGTATTTATTTAAAAAAAAAATGGTAGTAATTCTGTTGCACACAAGGTAGTGGTGAAAAAAAACCCCAAAAATTCTGTTAAGATTATGGGTGGGCTTGCAGTGATCTTTAAGCCATTTAACAAGATGGGAGAGGGGGGGGGGCTAGTTCAAAGATCTGACACCAAAGCATAATTAGAAGGTATATAATATATAAAAAATGTGTGTAAATGTGGCAAAGTATATGGAGGTGAGACTGTAAGAAAATTTCAAATGCATATAGATGAACACAACAAACATATGGCTAAAGGGAACATTAAATAAATATGTTACAATGCATTAGGACATATAATGATAGGAATTTTGCAGTGGGGGAAGTATATTATTTAATCTCTAGTTATTTTGAGGATAGAGCTCTCTTAGTTTACTCTGTTACTTGCTCTGTTAAAAGGAATGTCACAAGGGGCTGGGATTGGTCCTTGGGCTGTATTGCTGGACCATGGTCCTTGATGGGTGGCTCGTGACGGAACACGAAAATGTTATCAAGGTAGCATATGTTGACAACTTGGCGGTTTTAATTTTTGGAGAGTCACGTCCTCAATTAGAACAACATGCAAACAATGTTCTTCAGGATTTGGACAACTGGTGTGTTGTTCATAAGTTAAAAATTTCAATTGATAAAACAAAGCAGATGCTTCTTAAGGGAAATTTAAATTTAAATAGGCCTTCTACCTTAAAATTGAATAACCAAACCATTAAATTAGTCAGGAATTATAAGTCTCTTGGTATTATCATGGACGATCGGTTCAGTTCTTCGCTCATGCCCGATATCTTGTTCAAAAAATTAAAGTACTGACTGGAAAGAACATGAGAATCTCCAAGAATGTATGGGGTATAAAACCTGTCACTTTAAAGTTGTATTACAAATGTGTCTTCTTACCCATTATTTTCTCTGCTGCTGGCGCTTGGGGCTTCCATATAAATAATGACTCAGTTAGAAAATTTCTTACTTGGGTTCAGTGCTTTTCTATTCTGGTCATAACTAGGAACTGCAGAACTGTGTCTACGGTAGCTCTACAGGTACTGAATGGAAGGCTTTCTATTCAGTATGAGGTCATTTGTCATTATTTACAGTTTTTTCTTAGGAAGGCTATTCCTGTAAGGTTAGGAGAGTATGCTATAGATTTGGATATGCCTGTCAAGGAAGATAATGAAAGCATTAGGAGAAAACTTATAAATAGTTATCAGTTTTCATGGACGGCTGCTAATTTAGGTAGAGCTACATTCAAATTTTTTCCAAATGTGTCAGAGTTTCCTAAGCAAAAGGTGTCCTGGTTTTGTCCAGGCCTAAATTTATCATTTCTACTTTCAGGGCATGAAAATCTGAACTCCAAGCTGTTTGCTTTGGGGTTGGCTGCCTCGCCACTTTGTATGTGTGGTGTCCCAGAAACAATAGAACACTTAGTTTTTAATTATAACTTGTACGTAGATCTAAGACAGGAATTACAAGTCCTGACTGATGTTTACCTGGAGGATGAATTACGTCGTTTGGTGGAGTTGTTTTTTTGTTTTTTTGGTTTTTAGGAGTATTAGCAATTAAGGCCATATTGCTCCGGGGATATGCGGTGGTCATTCCCTGACCTTTCTGAATCCTCCGTATTTGGTGGTCACGGGCGTTTGGTGGAGACAAAGGAAAATTATATGGTCTTCTCTAGTTTTGCAGATAAGGTGTTTAAAAGCTGTTAAAGACTTTTGGGTAGAAATCACTAGAGTTTGTTAATTTAATGCGGTTTTGGTTTTCAACTCGTTCTGGAATGGGTATATGTTTTCTTTTTCTAACTGATCTTTTGAAGCTCTGTTCCTTGCTGAACAGGCTGGAATTAGGTTATTTTACTGGTTAGGTTATTAGGTTAATTAGCTTAAAGATAGACATAATGAACTGATAGTTTTGTTAATGGTTTTGATTTAGTTTGAACACAAAGTATGGGTGAATATATTTGGGTTGCCTTGATATAGGTCAACCGATAGAACTAATTAGGACTGGGAAATATTGAAATGATTGTCTTAATTTCACACATACAATTTTTGGTTACTTGAAGTTTTTGAAAGACTGACTATATAATAACACAGCTATCGGGTTGTCTATAGGAAGTTACCACGTAAGCGAAGAGGTAATTTTGTATGGTAATTTGCGAATGAAGTTAGTACAGTTATGATGATGTTGTGTCAAGGAGTTTAATGGTAAATAAATTGTGTTGGTATTGTGGTGGGTCTGTGTTATGTTGGCACTAGATGTTGGATATAGACCAAGGTTACATCCAAATGCAAAAGTGTAATTTTATATATAGTTATTCTTTAATTGAAGCTAAGATGTAAAGGAGTGCAAATTTTAATTAATCAGTATTTAGCCATACAAAAGAAGAATTTTTGGTTAAGCACCCTAATTCAGATGAGCTATTTAACTTTGATACATAAGTATTATGTGTATGTTGCTATTGTGTCAATGAGTTTAATGGTAAGGGAATTATGGTGGTCTGTGTTAAAATGGGTCTAGACCAAGTTTACATGATGGTTCTACATCCAAATGAAAAAGTGTAATTTTATTGTATATAGTTATTCTTGAATTGAAGTTAAGATGTAAATGAGTGTAAAATTTGAAAGATTTGGAATATAGCCATACAAAAGAAGTATTTTTTTTTTTTTTTTGGTTAAGCTCCCTGGTTCAGATGAGCAATTTAACTTTGATGTTTAAATATAATGTGTTGAAATTGCTGTTTTATTATTATTATTATTAGCCATATGGTGCAAGGAAGCCTGAGGCTTATGCTGCACCAGTCAAAAAAAAAATTCCCGAGTTACCCTGAGAGAGAGAGAGAGTGCGTGTGTGTGTGTTTGCGTTTTTTTTTTTTTTTTTTGGTAGTTGTTGGCGCATCGGCTTCTGTGGCCACAGTGCACCTCCCAAGGTTTTTGCAGTACTTTGATCCAAGCCCAAGGCGGGATTCGAACCCGCAACCTTTGGATTGCCAAGCAGGCACTTCACCCACCTGGTTAGCCCGGTCGGCTGACCAGGTGGGTAAAGGGGTTTGTGTGTGTGTGTGTGTGTGTGTGTGTGTGTGTGTGTGTGTGTGTGTGTGTGTGTGTGTGTGTGTGTGTGTGTGTCAGAAGTAGAAGGGAATCACCAAGAAAGAGAAGAATGATGATATCCAGATCAGGACCCTGGGTGTGCCAAGCCCATACTCACCAGATGTGAGCCCCTAGGTGTGGTTCATATCTGGTTGGAAGGATGTTTATTTGGATTTGCTCTGGTCTGGCCTGTTTTGTTGTGCCAGTGATTGGTTTCTCTTTTAGTTATAAGACAATATGAGTGTTTTTTTTTTTTTTTTTTTTTCATGATTACTATATATATAAGATAAATTTTTGGGTGATTTCCAGAGTGGCAATCATGACCAAATTGTGATGTAAATAGTGTATAGGTTGTGGTGACAAGACTGTTGTTTACTAGTCACTCTGCTGCTGCTTTTTTTTTTTTTTTTTTTCAGGGGATGTCTCCTTCTTCCTCCCCCTTCTTTTCTGCCCCTCCCTTTCCCACATTTCCCCTTTCTCTATTCATACAATCTTTGAGATTTCAAGTTCTCTTGAAATCTCAATTAGAGAGTCTCTACCTGGTTGTGGAACTGGCTGTGTCCATGTGGCTTGGGATGGAAGTCAGGGGACCAGGTGTTCCATGCCCCCTGGCTGCGAAATGCCAGGCGCCGGCAATCAACACCCAACATAACAAAATACACATGTACATAACATAACACAACACAACACAGTTGATGGCCTTGGCCTAGTGCCTTTAGAAGCTACAGTGCCATATAAAGGAAACCTTGGAGGTCGCAACAAAGTACAAAAAAAAAAAAAAATAAATAAATAAATTTTATCCAGTTAGCTTTATAAAACTTCCAGCTGTTTTTATTTCAGTTTAAGGAGGACAGTTAGTATAAAGTGTACATATTACTGGAAAGTAATATGCACTGAAGGATGTCAGTAACTGGCAGTGTCCATCCATTCTCTAGTTCAGCTCCAAACACTACATGTGTTCTTTGGCAGTGGCTTTTTTCTTATATAGATCATGAAAATTATAATCTGTAGAAGTTCAAGTCTAATGATGAGAAGTAGCTTATGTCTCCCCAAGTCACCACAACACTAGAATATTATTAGTTCCAATAAACTTTTCATTTTTGTTGCTACTATTAAAAAGATTAAAACAGAAACAAATTAATAAATAAATATCATCATTTAGAGTTTGACTTCCTTTATCAGTGAAGAAAAAGGTGGTCATATTCAAAAGAAACCTAAATATAATGAAGTAATATTCAATATTATGTCACAAAGAAAAATGTATTTATTTTTTTCTTCTTTTTTTTCAATAAAAGCAGTTGTATGATAACCATTCAACAATTATAGTACAAAATTACTCACCAATCAGGTCTGGAATCTCTAGCAGAGACATAAAGCTGCTGAACTCTCGCTCCTTTGTTTAAATGAAAACGAGAACACCAAAGAGGCTTGCTCTGTGGATGTAGTGATTTTCCAACTCGCATGTTGCACCTAATGAAAACATCATGTAAAAAAAAGTCAGTTTTAACATGTGGCACTTGTTAAGATGAAGAAAAGTGAAAAATGAACACTGGGCATGAAATATTTTCCATATCATGTTATGCTTGCATCTCTTTTGGACATGAAATACAAAATTTGATATAAAAAAAATTTAAACCAACTTCCTGATATAAAGACAACTAGAACGCATTAAATGTGCAAATGCAGATTCAAATTACAGTAAGCTCTCGATTTGATTTAATGGACTTCGGATTTAACAGACAAAAATTACTCTCCTAAAGGAAAAAAATTTAGAACCTTTTTATTTATTTGCGAATAGCATGGACCTAAAATTTCAAGGGAGTGATGGATGGCAGTGGCATTTTCAAAAGCACCATGGCATTGTTAATAAAAGAACCTGTGGTGAATCTTTAGGCACAGATGAAGAACAACCTGAGGCTTTCACAAAATATCTAAATGACCTAATTAAAAATGAGGGCCTAATTTTATCACAGCTTTATAATGCTAATGAGACTGGGCTTTTTTATCGTGCTGTTCCTGAAAATACCCAGGCTTACAAGCATGAAACAAGCACCCCTGGTTGTAAGCTAAAAAGGAGCGAATTTCAGTTTTAATTTGTGTAAATGCTGGTTTGCATCGGCTTAAGCCTATGGTAGTTGGTAAGGCAAGGGATTTAATGAACCAGTTACTGGTGACATATTCCCACTCAAAAAATGCCTGGTTTACAATGAATATTTTCGGTGACTGGTTCTTTAACCATTTTATTCCTGATGTGCGAAGCAATAAGACAGATGTGTTGAAAATTCTTTCTCATGAAATAAAGCCTGTTTTACTGCTAGATTATGCACCTACACACGCTAAGCTGAGAGGTTAGTTAGTTAGCAGGGATGGGAGAATTAAATGTGCTTATCTGTCTCCTAATGCTACTTCACTGATACAGTCGATGGATCAGGGAGTAATCGTTGTATAAGAAGAAGTTTTTGGAAGAGGTGATGGTTGTTTTGGAAGTAACAGAAGATGTAGAAGATACAAGAGGCACCAGGACACTGCAAAATTTATATGCATACATCAGATCTGCTATCTTCAACTTAGCGTCTGCATGGAAAGATAATAAGATTACTACCTTGGCCAATGCTTAGAAGAAGTTGTTGTATGAGGCAGAACACATGGAGTTTAAGAATTTTAAAGCTTTTTTTTTTAACCCTCTGAAATGGATTTAAATGAAAAAACTAATGTTCACATTGAAAACAACTTTGTGTGAGTTTTAAGAAGAACAAAAAAAAAAAAAAAAAAGTCGTGGAAACACTCCATTAGTTACATTGTATAGTTTTTGATGTGTTTAATTAAAATATAAAGTGTGGTTCCTGTCGTAAATTTATTTTTATATTTTTACAAGATGTTTTAGTGGCGTGTATAAATTACTTAATGTACATTATAATAATATTTTATTCATACTTATACATTATCTATTAGAATAAGTAGCGACCTGGAGCGAGGGGGTGTTGGGGGTTTTAGGGACAGATGGCAGTCATTGTGAAACAGGTGGGTATATGGGATGTGTTAGAGTAACTAAAAATAAGAATAGGTGCATGTATACTTGCATGTATACCAATGCTAGAAGTATAGTAAATAAATTTGATGAATTTGAAGTGTTGGTCAAGACATCAAAGGCAGATATCGTTGGGATATCAGAGACGTGGTGTCACACAGATATAAGGAATGCCGAACTGGAATTTGGGGAGTACAATGTGTACAGAAAGGATAGACAGGATAGGAAGGGAGGAGGTGTTATGCTGTTAATTAAGAAAAACATAAAATCAAAAGAAGTGCATCTAGTTGATATAGATGAACAGTGCATTGTTGAGTCGGTTTGGTGTGACATAAGCACTGCAAAAGCAAAAATAAGAGTAGGAGTGTGTTATAGGCCTAATAACTTGAATGAGTACAATGAACAATTGTACAGAGAAATAGAGTGGGCTAGTAAATCGGAATGTCTTATACTGGGGGATTTTAACTTCTCAGATATTGACTGGAACTTGTGGGTTGGTCACTCACACACCAGTCAGACTTTTGTGGATTTATTGGATGATTGTTTTTTGCAGCAGCATGTTCGAGAGGCAACCAGAGAAAGTAATACTCTTGATCTGGTTATCAGCAGTGATCATTCATGTATTAGGAATTTGCAGATAAAAGAACCACTAGGTGGCAGTAATCACAGTGTACTGGTGTGGGATTTACTTATAAAGATTTAATTATCATCAGGGGTAAAGGAAAAGGTTTTTGCTTCCGTAAAGGCAAGTACAGTGGTCTCCGACAGTTTTCAAATTCTGTACAGTGGGATCAACTGACGATGTTACCAACAGTAAATTCTAAGTGGGAAGCATTCAAGGAATTAATCGTGGAAGCTACTAAAAGGTTCATATCTATTAAGAAATATTGTTCAAGGTTTAGGCCTAAATGGTTGTCAAATGAACTAATGAGACTCGTAACAGAGAAGAAAAATGCATGGGATGCATATAAATTATCAAGCGACTCAGAAGCCTATGGCAGATATAAGTTAATCTGTAATCAGGTCACAAAGGAGGTTCGGCAGGCGAAGGCAGATTATGAGAAATCCTTGGCAAAAGATGCTAAGAAAAACAGCAAGGATTTCTTTACTTATATAAACTCTAAAAGGAAGGGGTTGAATCTGATTGTCCAATTGACATCGATGGTTCGACTATTGATGATCCTGCTCAGATAGCAAACAAACTGAATGAGTATTTTGCATCAACATTCACACGTGAGGAATTATTAAGGTTTGAAAATGACAGAAGGTTATCAAATTGTAGCAGGATACTTAATGATTTTGTAATAGCTGAAAGCAAAGTGGAGGAGAAATTGTTGAAGTTAAACATAAGAAAAGCATCTGGGGTGGATGGGATCTATCCAGTTATATTAAAGGAGGCGGCAAAGCAACTAAGCAAACCCTTAGCCATAATTATGAGAGCGTCCTTGGACTCAGGGGAGGTTCCCACGGACTGGAGATGTGCAAATGTATCCCCAATTCAGAAAGGGGGATCGAAGGGTGACACGAGCAATTACAGACCAGTTAGTTTAACTTCTGTTCCTGGTAAAATAATGGAGTCACTGGTTAAAGATGCATTGCAAGATCATCTAGACAAGACTGCAGCAATAATTCAGACACAGCATGGGTTTGTTAAGGGAAAGTCTTGTCTGACAAATTTGATAGGATATTATGATGTGGTTACAAAGGAACTGGATGCAAAAAATAATTTTGATATCATATATTTGGATTTCAGGAAAGCTTTTGACACTGTTGCGCATGGAAGACTATTGTACAAATTGGAGCAGAATGGTATTAAGCGTAAGTTGCTACAATGGATAAAAGGATGGTTAAGTGGGAGAAGACAGAGGGTGGTAACCAATGGGTGCTGCTCTTCTTGGACTAATGTTATTAGTGGGATCCCACAGGGTTCGGTGTTAGGTCCACTGTTGTTTTGTATATTTATCAATGATATTGATGAAGGTATATCAGGCTTAATGTCGAAGTTTGCAGATGATACAAAGGTTGGCAGGGTGGTTAATGACAGTTATGGCAGTGTGCTACTGCAACAGGATCTGGATAATTTAGGCAGATGGGCTAAGAAGTGGCAACTGAAGTTTAACCTTGACAAATGCAAAGTACTGCATATGGGTAGAAGTAACCCCAGAGAAACATACCAACTGTGTGGTGGTACTACACTTACGGTGGTAGAAAATGAAAAAGACCTGGGAGTAATTGTGCAGGCAGATATGAAGTTTTCTGAGCAATGCAGACAGGCTGCCAGGGCAGGTCATGGGGTTTTGTCAATGATATATAGGAATTTTGCTAGCAGGGAAAAGGAGGTGATTATCCCTCTGTATAAGGCAATGGTCAGGCCACTCCTTGAGTACTGCGTACAGGTCTGGAGGCCTCATTTTAGGAAGGATGTAGATTTACTTGAGCGTGTACAGAGAAGGGCAACAAGATTGTGAGGGGGAATGAAGGGATCCTCTTATCAAGAGAGGCTTAAGTTCTGCAAATTGCAGTGGCTGGAGACTAGGCACCTGCGCGGTGATCTGATTGAGGTGTATAAGGCCTTGAATGGGTTCAGCACGCTGAATTCTGATGGGATCCTTCCACTTGTTCAGATTACGAACCTAAGGGGGCATAAATTCAAATTAAGAAAGGACAGATGTAGAATAGATGTGCAGAAATTTGCCTTTAGCCAGCGGGTGGTTAATTGCTGGAACAAACTTCCATCTGTCATTGTGGAAGTTGATAGGTTGAATAAATTTAAGGAGGAACTGGACAGGCATTTGGAGGGAATGGTGTGATTTTTTTTTTGGCTGATGCTGCATAAGCTCGTACACTTGCTTTCTTGCATCACATGTCACTACTACTACTACTATTATAATAACATTTTAATACATCCTGTACATTGTAAGTTCATTATTAATATGTTTTTAAAATACATTCGATTTAATGGACTTTCGGCAACAGCAGACACCTTCCCCCAATTAGTCCATTAAATCAAGGGCCTACTGTAATTTAAAATTAATTATGAAAACATTTGACATGTATATACCATAAAGTACATTTCTTAAGCACCTCTTTTGTTCTGAACATTATATAGATCAGTCAAGTATAGATAATTTTTTTAAGATACTAGATCCTTGTATCCAGTCACCTAGGTAAATCTTATATATGTGTAGATCTTATAGATCTTATAGATCTTTCAACATAATATTTCAGCCTTTTTAGGAGTTTATATTATTATTATCATTTTATATATTATTTTAACATTTATATTATTTTATATAAATGTTAGTTTATATAAAATAATATAAATATTATTTTATATAAAAAAGGAGTTTATATTATTTTAACATTATTATCCCAGAGGACAAAGACATTTTGAAATGTTAGTACTATCATAACTTATTCCATTTTATTTTTTACTTCACTTTAACTTTCTACACAAAATATTTTCCATAATTAACATTCATGCACTTTCATGTGCAGTAGTCTATTTGCTCACTAACTGCCCTTGAATACCAATTTTCTGAATACATTTCCTACCTATAAACAGATGTCATCAAGGTAGCAAACCAATACCTTCATGCACAAATCACCAATGATCATCAATACCCTATTGGTGATCATTGGTGACTGAATCACTAATACCCTATGTACAAGACAATACAACTGATATAAGTTTAATTTATTTATGAATTGTGGGGCACGCTGTTATTTCTGAAGTTACATTATGTTTCCTATAAGAGCTGCTACTGTTGTGAAGTAGCGGATGTGAACAACCAACTACAAAGAACATAGACACAAAATGAACTGTAATGGGAGGAGGAACACCAAGTACAAGAACTACAACTCAAGTACAACTAAAGTAGCCAAAGTGGAAACAGATGAGGTCTCTCTATTGTGTCTTTTTTGATTCATTTGAAAATCATGCTTGTTATCACCAAGTCAAGAGCAGATGAATGTAGGCATGGAGAGTTATTTGTTGAAGGAAAAGAAAAAGACCATCAAACTTTGCTGTGATTCTTAGAAAATGCTGGCGGGTTCTATAATATAGAAAAAATCAGGAACTATTAATTCTCACATTGAAGTAGTGGTTTCCTATGGGAAACTAGCAGCTTTGTGATAATTTCTTACACTTCACATGATTTTAAGAAAATTATCAAGCTTACTAAAATCAATGAAAATAATTTGACTTTGCGAAAATTCCAACAATTCAATCCAATCAGTTGTGTGATCTCCGTAGGCAGTTCAAAATATGATAATTTAAACCTCCGGGAAGAATGTTTTCAAATCTAAAAAATAATATATTGTTATATTAGCTACTGAGAATTACTTTCTTATTTTTTGACAGGAAAACAGCCTCCCCAGGGAGTTTAAAATGCCATCATATTTGCAACAAATGATTAACAGAACATTTTTTGTTTAGTCAAATTGCTTTATTTCAATAAATCTAATCATTTGCTCAAAATTACATGGAGTGCAATATTTGATTTTATTGTATTTGAATCATATACATAAAATTGGCTCTATGACAGTTTAACGAACTCCTCAGAATGGTGCAACAAATTTCCTCCTATAGTCTTACAGGTGCCTGCTATTCGTTCCTCCCTCCTTAAAAAAAAAATTTAAAACTGGCATTAGCATGCACGCGCACACAGTACATATTAGAATCATACTGTGAAATTAAAAATTGATTCAATTAACCTACAGCTTTCCAAAGTGGGTGAGGTATCACCTGGGTGTCACAGCATGTTCCAAAGGGCGTCACCATTCTGGAATCATATCAGCATTGTTTTCATTCTGATTTCCTTTTACTATACTGATGTAGTTGATTGAATAAAACACAATTATTGAGTAATACATTAAAAATTAATGACATTTATTTCCTCAGTGCATTTACTATCAACTTAAAACTAACCAACAGAAAGGGTAGGATGTCAGCTAATTACAAAATTTCTGGGTAGTGTGTCAAATTATTTTTGGTTATCACAACAGTGTCAGCATAAAAAATGTTTAGAAAGCACTGATTTAACTGAATGATTCAATTATCAGGATTTTTTTTTTTTGTAAAAATAAAGATTAAAAAAAGTTTATTCATAGTAATTATAAATTCTACAATCATATACAGTAAATTAATGCAAAATATTATCTAATATAACTATATATAATAAAATAATACATTCAATAATGGTTATGAAAAAATATGTTCAGTATCTTTTACTTAGCATATAAAATTATAACACTGAATGGTGAAAAAAAAAAAAAAGCTATTAATTAATTAACTGCCCTCCCTTAAGAAGCTATCTAAAGTTGTCTGAATCATGCCCTCTTTAAAAGTCAATGTTTTCTAAACACATCCTTTGATTAAAAATTTTAAAATATATAAATTTAAATGGTTACATATCAAAGATTGTAATGTTTTCTTGTTACTACACAACTGAATAACAAAGGATTAGTAAAAAAAAATTGCAACAGGAAGGAAGGTCATTTTAAGATAGCATGCTTTTTGAAAGAGATCACTACAGCCACACTAAGAGAAACATACTTTCCCCCTCCCAAAAAAAACCAATAACAGTACAGTCTAAGTAAGTGTGTGCTACGCACTACTGCTCCTTCCCACCTGGCTACGGAGGCGCCTGTCAAAACTGCTGGGAGCTGTTTGGACAAAAACTTGGCAGTCTCAACCTGGGTGATTTCATTTACATGTGCTAACTCCTTTCTGTGAACAGAATAGCCCAATGAAATCAGAAAGGGGGAATATGCCAAAGAATTCTGGATCACACTACCAGCTTTTAAGATTCAATAAAACAAATATGATTCTAAAAAGAAAATAATTTTGCACAATGTTATGGACAAAATCGCAAAACATGAATTATTATTCATGTTTTGCAATTTTGATTCAACAAAATGATTGATTCAATTAACAAAGATCTACATTTTAAAGGTCACATTAAACAATACATTCCTTTTATATTGTAAAAATTTTCCAGTACATGCTGCAAGCTCTTATCTGCACTTACAACTAACTGCATGCACAGTTTATAACAGTATGAATGAAAACTGGAGATCACACTTGTTCGCATCAGCTTAGCCATACAAAAACTCAAATTGAAGAATTTCTTTGGAATTTGATAAAATCAAATCAAGAGATATATAGATGGACATAGAGGGTATTCTTGCATAAAAAAAGTAGTGTGTTTTATTTACAACTTTTTTTTTTTTTTTTAAGTTTTATTTTTTTATGAATATTTTGAAATTCAGATATGACTTTTGACAATAACTTCTTTAGTGTTTGAGCAATACCGTACAAATAACAACATACAATATTTTAAGCATTCATGTACAAAGTTTTCATTTTTTTAGAAAATTTCGAAGTTCCACAAAAAAAAATTGCTCTGAATGGCTAGCTTACATAAAGATTCATGAGGGATCCAACCAAATTCAGCAAACACATTGCTGAAAGAGTTGTTAAACACTGATCTGCAAGTAATATTTTAAGGTGGAAAAGAAAACAGTTTACTACTGAAATTCAGGTTTAATATTTATATTAAACTTCAACTTCAATTCTAAAATTTAGACCAGTCTTGTTTAAAAGAAAAATAAAAAGAGTCTGCTGTTGCCATCTAATCTTTCTAGGCAAGGCCCCCTATCACACTGCATTCTTATACCATTTGACACTAATACTGATCTTTATTGGAGATAACAAGAATTCTATTTTCTTTCTTGCTCTGTAAGCATAAGCACATTACAGATACATGCTTCCTTTGCATTGAAAAAAAACTAGGTTTTCTTTTTCTGTTCTCCATGCTACCATCTCTCTGAACATTTGCTGATTCTTTACAAATGTGAAATCTTCCATACCATGGGAATAATGTTTCCACATCTCGAACTGTCACAAAAAGTTTTTCTAGGCTGCAAGGCTCTATATGAAGGAAGCCAGTCATGTTAATGATCCAATTCTTACAATCTCTCTCTCTAAAACACACACACACACACACACACACACACACACACACACACACACACACACACACACACACACACACACACACACACACACACACACACACACACAGTTTAGTTTATACTGCATGCTTTTTCTATAGCTGTTACCAGAATCCATAAACTGTCCAACTCTAAACACAGAGAAAAAACTTTTTCCCATCAACATTTATCTCTCCTGCTGCTATTCTTTGAAAAAGTTTCCTTCTATAATTATACCTTTCATGATTGGATCTCAACATAACAAAACAAAAAACAAGAAAAAAAAAACAAACCACATTTATGTACAGTTAGTTCTGCTATAGCACAGCACATGTGTTCCTAAATATCTCTGCATTATCATATTTTGTACATTAAAAACAACAGAGCTTATGGGGAAAATAGGGATAGGGGCACAGCACTCAAAAAAATTACCACTTGTTATGCATCATTTGAAACCGTTCTACATGAAAGTGTCACAGCCAAAAGGGCATATCTGAAACCGAATAAAACTGCTAACACAGGTTTAAACATCTTAAATTTCTAATAAATAAATAAATATTACAGTAAATATAGCTTTAAAAATAGGAATGAAGAGAATATTCTGAAAATTTACTTATGTTTTTTAATATGATTGAAGATTTCATGGAAGAAGAAACATTTCACCGTAATAACATAAAAACCCACAGAATTCCAGCTATCTCGGTATTATAGCAAATGCAGTAAGATCAAGTTTTCAGTTAGTGAAATCTAATTATAAACTACCTGTTTATAATTAGATTGCACAAACTGAAAAGCTCAATAAACCGGGAATGGCAAATTGTTTTTATTGCTTTATGGTAGTGACCTCCAGAAATGTCCTCCTCTGCTCAAGCTATCAACACCTCACGAAATTTCTGTTCAAACAGAAAAATGTGAGCTCTTTACTTCATAAACTTGAATGCACTGCTGTGCAGGTCACTACGTTCAGGTTGGTGCCAGATTTTGCATTCACATGGTGTTACCCACAGATTAAATCCGGCATGAGCCAACGTGAAAATCACATTACACTCACATTGTTCCCTAATATATCAGTCATGTTAGAGCAAATTCGTGTTTCGAAAATGCACATTATAGCAGAACTGACTGTACTTCTGTTACAGGTGTTTCCATCCAGCACCCCCTTAAAAGTTCTGAAACACAGAACAAGCAGTGCCATGTTTTTATGTGGTTGGTACCGGGTTTTGCATTCACATGGTGTTACCCACAGATGAAATCCGGCATGAGCCAACGTGAAAATGACATTACACTCACATTGTTCCCTAATATATCAGTCATGTTGGAGCAAATTCGTGTTTCGAAAATGCACATTATAGCAGAACATTACAAAAGCTTTGTAAAAGTGTGAGTGAGTGAGTGAGTGAGTGCGGACACAGATTAAAATGTTCAAGATATTTGTATTTTTCTTAAGTAATATATATTTTCAATAAAAAAAATTCTACACATAAATGAAAGCTACTTTGAAGTGAGTATCAAAAAACAAGTTGAAGTAATCAAATACAAGATTAAATAATTTTTTACTATCATTATACACCGATGTACCAACACATTATGACCACCTACCTAATATGATGTTGATCCTGTTCGTGCAACCAAAAAGCTCGTACCCAGCAAGGCATGGATGCTACTAGATTTCTACATCTATCTTGTAGTATCTGGTACCAACACGAAACCAGCAAATCCTTCAACTGCTATAATGTCTGTGGCTGAGATGCTGCAGATCAGAGTTTCTGATCCAACACATGCCACAGATGCTCAATGGGATTGATGTCTGGGGAATTTGGAGGCCAGGGCAATACCCAAAAGTCTTCCTCATGAAGTCTCCTTTCCGCAGACCAATCTCAAACAATCTGGGAGGTGTGGCATGGGGCATTATCCTGCTGAAAGACTGCACCAACAGAGGGGGAAGATCGTTGCCATGAGAGGGTGTACCTGGTCAGCAATGATGTTTAGGTAGGTGGTAGATGTCAGAGTGCTCGGCACGTGGATGACTGGACCCAGGATATCCCAGTAGACCATCGCCCAAAGCATGACACTGCCGCCACCAGCTTGTTTTCAACCCATTGTGCATCCAGGCGCCAACACTTCCCCAGGTAAATGATGCACACATACCCCGCCGTCCACATGGTGCAACAGGAAATGTGATTCATCAGACCAGACAACCTTCTTCCAATCACTCAAGGTCCAGTTTCAATGCTCGCATGCCCATTGTAGGCGCTGTCGCCGTAGTTAGCATGGGCACTTGGAACAGCCTGGGGCTACGCAGCAGGGTTCGATGCACTGTGTGTTGTGACACATTACTCTGTCACCAGCATTCCAATTACTGGCTAGTTGTGCCACAGTTGCCCTTCTGTTGCCATGTACAAACTGCGAGAGCCTTCGCTCACCTCGAGCATCGATGAGCCGTGGTCGTCCAACACCTCACTGGCAGTTCATGGGTTCCCCCCTTTGGACCATTTCTGGTAGGTACTAGCCACGGCTGACCACGAGCATCCCCACCAGCTGTGCCATTTCGGATATGGTCTGACCCAGTCCATTACAATTTGGCTTTTGTCAAACTCGCTTAAGTCCGCTGCCTTTCCCATCTGAAGAACAAGAGTAGCGCTGATTAACGGAGCTCATTATCAGGTATTTTTTATACTGTGTGCTGACCTGCACACGCGCCGTAGTTCACTTACAGTTGCTTCAATTTGCATAACTCGCTGGTCATAATGTTTTGGTTCATCAGTGTATATGCATGATATATTGACATCTTAAAAATCAAAGCGATCAACTCACCTCCAAGGTTCTACTTAAAAATCAAAGTGATCAACTCACCTCCAAGGTTCTATAATAGGTTCCCATCCCGATAATGCTCTATTATAGTAATCACCTCTAAACGTAAAATTTGAGCTGCTTTCCTTTTCTTTTTTAAATGAATGATATATGATTAATTCTGAAAGAAAAGGTTATATTTCTATTAAACAATTATTATAAACCTGCTACATAACTTTTAATAATTATTTTTGTGCATGCACACACACAAAATTACTCATATTTGTAGGATCTATATTCATTACAATTTTAAAAACTTGTAAGAAGTACTACTGCTGCAGGCTAATTCTTGTTTTCCTGTTATTATTTTCATAAGGCCTCAGAATTCTCTCATGCAAGGAAGCAAGGCAACATTGTACAAGGGAATAGTTAGGCCACATACTGAGTATCGCATACAGGTGTGGCAGCTTCATATAAGGAAGGATGTAAATCTGGTGAAATGGGTGCAGAGAAGGGCGACAAAATTGGTGAAGAGAACAAAAGGGTGGTCTTAATAAGAAAGGTTTCAGTATTTCAAATTGCAGCATCTAGAGACTAGGCACCTGCAAGTTAATCTGACTGAGGGTTTTTTTTTTTTTTTTTGCTGATGCCTTATAAGATGGCTTTCTTGCATAATTTGATGCCACTATTAATATATAGATGGAAAGGCATTTAATGAAAGTAATTACAGTAGGCTATGCGTCAAGGTCTAGCAAAATTGGGGAGATGGGCAGAGGTAGCAATTGAAATCTAACAGCAAAAAATACAAGGCATTCCATATGGGTAGCAGAAATCCCATATTAACATGCCAACTGTGTGGTATCACACTCAGAATGATGTAGAATGAAAAAAAGATATGGGACTAATTGAGCAGTCTGACATGAAATTCAGGAAAACAAGATGAGATGTCATGGTAGACAGGCCATGAGGACAGCTCATGGTGTTTTGTCAATAATATACAGGAATTTGGCTGGCAGGGATAAGGAGATAATTATACCATTGTAGAGGCAATCACAAAGCCATATCTTCAGTATCATACACAGGTCTGGAGGCCTCATTTTAGGAATGACGTTGATCTTTTGGCATTAGTTCTGCAAATTTCAGCATCTGGAAATTAAGCCCCTTCAAAGAGATCTAAGATTTTAAATAGAATGAGTTAGCTAAATGCTGATGATATCCTTCCTCTTTTTCAGATTACACACAATGGGGGCATAAATTCAAACTGAGGAAGGATGATTGCAGGATAGATGTGGAAATTTGCCCTCAATTAGAATTTGATTGTTTGAACAAATTTCCATCTAGTGTTGTGGAAGTGGGTAGTGTGAATTAATTCAAGGAAGTACTAGAGAAACTCTTGGATCATCTTTTTCACAGACCAAATATAAAATTGCATGAAAATAAAATCCATGAGAATCATATGTAATAACTTGATTATTGGGTTACCAGTAATCGAGTTGTTACATATGATTACCAAGGATTAACTCAATTACCATATGTAATAAACTGATCGATAACTCAATCAAATTATCACATACAGACAAAGAAACAATTGTGATTTCTGACTCTGATTTTAATGAAATTTTAGATTGATTTCACAAATCTTTGAAGAATGCTGAAATATAAAATTTTACGAAAATCCATGCACTGAGGGTCAAGTTATTATGTGCATATGTACAGATGGATGTGGTGAAGACAATAGGTACATTATGCATATATGCTAACATGCCTAAAAATCAACCTTTATGGAAGTAAATATATCAAAAAATATCTGGAAAAACAAATAATTAGGAGAATTAATCAATCAATTAAAAGGGAACAAAATCAATTACAAAAAGTGCACACATCACACAACTTGCATCTTGTTGAAAGACACAGTCTTTTTACAAAAAACTGAGTTCTTCCAAAAGGACAGAAAAACTCTGTCACTAACTATATTACAATATTGAGATGGAGAAGGGGTCAACTGAGTAAAAATGACAGATTATCTGTCATAAATCTAGTAAGTTGGTAGCAATGGACGTGATACTTATACATGGTTTCTGCTAATGCTAAAATCAAAATATTATTTGTAGAAAATCTGAAAATATTCACAGCAGATTGTGGTTAATTAAAAGTTAAAGTTAAATATGAAGTTCCTGGAGGTTAAAACAAACAAAAAAATGTAGGCAACAAATAATTCACAAAAAGTAATCTGGTCTGGAAAAAAAAAATTACCTGTAATTGTTAGTTCAAAAAGAGGTACATCTGCGCCTTTGCAGTCATCAATTATGCAGAGACAGCCACATGAAATTCTCATTTCTAAACCATTCAAGGCTACTTTATTATAGGAATCACATTTAATTTCATCCTGCAATTTACATAAAGGGTCCACATAGACAGTTGCATGCTGTGTTAGCCAAAGGCCAGCATCTTCTACATTGCCCTTGCAACTATTCAATGAATGAATGCAGTCATCTTTACTAAATCCCATTTCCATTAATGATGCAACAGATTCCTCTAATAGGAAAGAAAAAGGGGAGGGGGAGAACGTGGTATTAATAATTGTTGGCAATTATATTATTATTTTTTTAATAAGTGCAGGAACAAATTAATTACAAAAATAAAAAGTATAATTTTATAAACAATCTTAAAAACAATATCATTAAACATAGTGTACTGTGTACCAGAGATGTAGTAACTCTGGATGAAACTGTTATTTTAATTAGATTGCCTTGTGTAGAGAAACAATAATGAATCATGATTCAAAAACAATAATTTAACGAATCATTAGACTGTACTGTAATTAATTGAAGGTCACTTATTAATTAATAAGTTATTGATTGGTTAAGGTGATTGACTAATTGAGGTTGACCATTGTTTTTAATTAGATTAATTTGAATAGGGAAAGTGTAAACAAGGCTTTTAAGGTCACAGATGGTTACAGGTGAGAATAGCAATGAAAGGGAGGAATCCTTAGGGGCAAATTCCAGCATAGAAAATAGTTTTAATGGGTCCATAAAACTCAGTAAATCTAAAAAAAATTACAAATGATTAAAGAAAATGAAGGGCTATCAGATCTCGAGATTTACTATAGCCAAATTCAAATTAGAAGGCATAGTGAAAAAAAGAATTCAGGAAGCCACACAGATGTTAGAAACAGAAACTCTGGACCAGTTCATCAGTGTGATGAGGAAACCATTCTCCATTAAAAATACCTTTTTAGAAGGGATTAGGTTATTAAATAATTGTGAACAGACGGGCCCACGAAAATGCGGAAGATTACCATAAAAGGTTCATGGAGGTTAAAATGTCCAATAAAGTATCCAAAGGGGAATGGGATGTGTTCAACAAAATCTTAATGGGAAAATTTTTGGAGGGGGATTACGGATAAGTACTGCAAAGAAATATTACGCAAAAATCCGAAATCCCTAACTCCCCAGCCCTAAAACCAGCCAAAGAAGAAAAAAGACTAGACAACCATTACCACGGGGGCATAAGAAAGGATATGAACACATTAATAGTGGAAAAAGAAGCTGAAGAAGGCAAGAGTAAAGCTACAAAAGAAGATAAGAAGATAGCATATTTAGAGAAACAGCTAACAGGGTTAGAAAACAAATTTAAAAATTGTTAGGGGAATTTATGAGTAAGAAAGGCATACCAAACAATAATGAAGGACATACAAGCTACTCACAACCCTAGAGAAATCACAATAGGGCATATGTAAGGGCATAGTGTAAGGGCATAGGGCATAAGAAAATGGAAGGTTGATACTAAGGTAGATGAGCAGGATTGGAATAAAATAAGGTGTTATGCGTGTGTGAGAGAAGGGCATTGGGCTAAGCAGTGTAAGTACTGAAGTGAATGGACTAGGAGAGATAGTTATTACTCCAGCAAGGAGTGGCAGATGAGTGCAGTCGGGGTGTGATACACTTGGAGGGAAAGCGAAAATGAAATATACCTGAAAAGAGAATGGGTATGACAAAGAAACCGTGACAGAAGAAGGCAAAACATAAAAGAGGAAAATTTAAACTGAAGAGGTCTCTCAAAGGTGCCCGCTGTGGGGGAATAATCGACAAATGTAATGATGTACAAGGGGGCGAAAATCTGATTCAAACCGTAAGTGAAAGAAACATATCAGACAGACTCTTATATCTAAAGGGAGACATCAGGGGTGTAAAAGGGAAGTTTCTGGTGGATACAGGGGCAACGTGTACTATGTTAACGTGGAAATACTTTAATAAGTACAAAAAACAGAAAGGGGGTTTAAAGTAAAACAACACAGTGATTACATATTAAACAGGGTAGGTGCCACAGAAATGCTCTGATTATGAAGTTGAGGATGGAATAAGAATAGAGAGAAGAAAAAGAATACTGTTCTACTCATTCCTGGCATCATCGAGAGTGACAAACGGACACTGTGAAGCTATAGTGGGGATGGACTTATTGAGAAAATAGGGAGTGTGTATAAATATAAGGGATGGTGCGGTAATCCTTGCAGGGATAGACCGTGGGGAGTCCAATAACGAGACCAGGCAAGAGGGAGGACCTCACATCACTACAGTAAAATGGGCAGAGCAAGGCAAATTATACGTGGTAGAAGCAGAAAGGGAGCAGTTGCTAGAAGAATTGAGAAAGGTACCAACATGTATTCGGTGAAAAGATAGTCAAACTAAAGTGCATTAACTTAGTAGAGCAGGAAGTGCACATTACTCAGGATACACCAATATATACACAGCAATACTGAATTCTGCAAGCACTTCTTGGCACCCTCAGAAAAGAAATATCAGCGATGGAGAAGGCTGGAATAATCGAGCATTCGGTCTCCAAATGGAATAGCCCATCGCTTATGGTAAAGAAAAAAGATGGCAAATACAGAATAGTACTGGACCTGAGGAGAGTGAACCTAGTCATCAAGCAAATAGATTTCCCGCTACCCAATATTAGTGAAATGTTATGCAGTTTAAAGGGGGAAAAATTTTTCTCCAAACTAGACTTACATTCAGGGTATTTCCAGATCCCTCTGAGAAAGGAAGATCGAAAGTATTTTTCATTTTTGACTCCTTTCGGGAAATACTCCATGACAAGAATGCCTCGGAGTAAAGAATTCCACAGCATCCTTTCAGTGTTTAATGAACACCACATTGGCAGACCTGCTGGAGAAGGGAGTGCTTTGCTTTCTGGACAACATTTTAGTGTATTCCACCACACTAAAGGAGCACTCAGAATTGCTAGAAGATATTTTTCAGAGAATGGAAGATGCGAACCTGATGCTGAAAGGGTCTAAATGTCAGTTTTTGATCCCGGAGATAGAGTATTTAGGGCACACCATCTCTAAACATGGGGTCACACCAAGCGAAAAAAAAATGTAGAGACCATATATTACTTGAAGCCCCTGAAAAATGTGAGAGGAGTAAGGAGGCTGTTAGGAATGATTATTATCAGAAATATATAGGAAACAGGGCTGGGATAATGAGGCCATTAGTGAAATTAACAAAAAAGGGAGAGAAGTTTACATGGTCAAAAGAAGCTGAGGATGCTTCTTTCCACTAAAAGACATACTCGTTAAGCAACGAGTATGTCTTCATACTAATTCATCCCACTAAAAGACATACTCATTAAGCAACCTATATTGGGACATCCGGACAGATGCAGACCCTTTTATCTAACTTGTAACGTCTCTGGTGACACCATAGCCGGGGATATTAGAGCAAGATGGAGTGGAAGGCAAGAAAACGCTAGGGTACTGTAGTAGACACTTAAGCCTACACGAAAAAAATTATTCCACAATTGAGAAGCGCTAGCAATGTTCTCGGTTGATAAATTTAAATATCTATTAAAATGCCGAAAAATCTAAGTTTTATCAGTTCACAAGCCTCTGCTGATTCTAAAAAACATCAAGGACAAAAATAGTAACCTAATAAGATGGCGCATGCAGTTACAAGAGTATGATCTGGAAGTAAAATATATTCCCAGTAGTAAAAATGTTGTAGTCAATTATTTAAGCTGGGCCAGCTATTACCCCAAGGAAGAGGAAAGCCAGGAAGGTCTCAACGTAAACACATGTGATGCCAAGAAGACCGTAGAACAGGTTACAATGAATGAAGTAACTAAATGGGGAGAAACCGATATCATAAGAGAAGAGATGCATACTTAATGGATATAATAAGAAAAATAGAGACTAACAGGAGTTGGAAGCTATGCTGCTCAATGGGTTCTCATGCACAATCCATTGGATCTTCGGGAACAGTATCGGAGAACATATTGATAGATCTATTGTGGAGCTGCTCTTTGATGGTAGGTGGAAATGTGTGTGTGCGCGCCATCATTCAAGATCAAGAGGTTGTTCTCGTTTATTATTTTTTCAATTTGTTTACCCTTCTGATCTCTTTTGGGATCGCCCCATCGTGGGTGATTTCCATTTAGGTCATGTAAAATGAGAAATGGAGATGGTAGTTGAACAATCAGCTCTTCAAAATCTTTCAACGGGAAATCTTGACTAGGAGGTATATATATTGACATTATGTTAATGTTGAAGCTTATTGCTAGTCAGACTGTGACTGCTTCTATGGGTATGTTCAACGTGATTGCTTGGGATGCCACGTGTCTGTTAACTAATATTGCAACTCCTCCTCGCGTTGTTGTATCTGATATGGGGTCTTTTCTATATATTGTATAATTTTTGATTGTATTGTGGTTGCTTATTGTAAGCAGATGCTTACTGTAGGCAGAGACTTATTGGATGATGCTGGGTAATGAGGTCTATGATATCATTAATGTTTGAGCGAAACCCTCGACAGTTCCACTGGATAAGGGTATCTGTCATTTAGGGTTAGATAATCCATCAGATTGTTTCCTTGGGCTGTTTTCACTTTGTCTGCCTTGGTTTTATCTTTCTTTGGAAACTGGGGTCTTCCCGTATCCATTTCTTCTTCTACAAAAAGTTTGAGTATGGGATCCTCTCTGAGGTTTATTACCTCTGTATCCATTTGTTCTGCCATTTTACTTTCTTTGATTACTTTTCTTCTTACACTTTCTGCATTTTACGGTGGAAAAGACAGAGGTGTATTGACCATTTTTTCTTGTTGCTTTTGTGTTTTATACAATTTGCGAGCCCATTCTGAGATTGATTCTCTTGGAGGAATTGTCACATTTGTTTGTGTTCCAACAGATACTGAATTTGGAAATCTCGTTTCCTAAGTCCTTTTTATTGTACTACTAACTTGAGCATAACTTGGTTTGTAATCTCTTAACATTTTTTGGTGGGCCAACATATCTCAAGGGTCTTTTGTATGAGAAAGGATGACAACTGGTCTACCGATTTCTCAGTGTTTGAGTGTATAATAAGGTAAGTTGGGGCATTTCAAGTTTTTATATCCGTGTTCAGTCTCTTTGTGGAGACAGAATCATTTCTTTCGCCTTTTCTAATCATTTTAATTGTATCTCCGGGAGGACTAGATTCCTCATATCTTAGATCAGTTATATTCGGATCTACGTACCCAGTAAATTCCCGGGGATTGGAGTCAGTTCACTCCATTTCACTCTGGCAGGGCTTTTCCCTACCAGGTTACTGGCCCCACCACATGGAGGCAGGAGCAGTGCCACTCTGTGACCAAGCACTAGGGAGTTGGCACCTCCGTAGCCAGGTGGGCAGGAGCAGCAGTGCGTAGCACACTCTTCTTGATTAGACCGGGGTTCGAGCCCGTGACCACTAAATACGGAGGATGCGGAAAGGTCAGGGAATGACCACTGCATATCCCCGGAGCAATATGGCCTTAGTTGCTAATGTTCCTAAAAACCAAATAACAAACAAACAGACGAGATGGTTAGTAGTTAATATGTAAAAGAAAAGAGAAGAAAAGGTGCTTTCTTTCCTAATTTAGTAAAGTAAATTTCTTTACTACAGCTTGGTTAATAGTGTGTTAATGATACTTTAAATAAGGAAACAATTTCTGTTTCAAGAAAGAGTGCTAATTCGGAGCAATATCGCTTGATCAAAGAATCGCTTGGCACCTGGGGCCCACGTAGAAAGAGTGCTAGTACCTCCAAAGATGTTCCACTGGGTACTCCATACCTTTCATTCTAGTAAACTTGCTGGGCACTTTGGTTATGTTAAGACAGAGCAAATTAAAGGGCATTACAAATGGGAGGGTATGCTTAAGGAAATAGAAGAATATTGTAGGACCTGCCATGAGTGCCAAATCAGGGCAGCTTTTATAGGTAAAGCTCCGCTGCAGCCTCATATAGAGCCTCAACAACCCTTTGAATTAGTCGCTCTTGACTTAATTGGGCCTCTTCCAGTTACTAAGGGGGAACATATATATATATATATATATTGTCTGTAGTGGATGTTTAAAGATATCCAGAGGCTTTCTCCCTGAAGGGACAAACCACTCAAGAAATAGCTAATGTATTCATAGAGCGGTTTTGTAGTTTGTAGAGCATTAGCTATTTCTTGAGTGGTTTGTCCCTGAAGGGACAAACCTTCAGGGACAAAATAGGAAGAAATAGCTAACGTATTCGTACAAGGTGTGATATGTCGGTATGGTTGCAGCCATTCTATACCTACGGACCGGGGTTTGAATTTTCAATCCGAGCTAATGCTGCAAATATGCGACATGTTACAAATAAAGATGCTCAGTACTTCGGCATATCGACCAGAGTCAAACAGTTTCTGTGAAAGGTTTAATAAAACATTAAATTGTGTTTTAACTCATTTGGTCAGGAGAACAGGGAACGACTGGGAAGAGCAGTTGCCAATTGCACTATTCGCCATTAGAACGCGAGTACATAAGAGTATAAGGGATACGGCAGCTTTTCTATTAATGGGGATGGAGTCCAAATTCCCCATAGATTTAAATCTGAAGGGCAATCAAGCTGAATATCCAGATATTAGTGAATTCAAGAAGAAATTAATGAATAAATTTCAAAGTGCCCAGTGAATGGTGCAGGAAGCCAGTACAAAGAACAGGAATAGAATAAACATGTGTAGGAAGCACAAACAGTTTAACGTGGGAGACTGGGTGCTTCTATCAAATTTTGGAAGGTGGAATAAATGTGCATTGAGGCCCTATAGAATTCTAGAAAAAACATCTCCAGTGAATTATAAAGTAAAACTAATTAGTCAACCTGGTACCGAAAAGATAGTAAACGAAAATCATAAGAAGCCATATTTCATAAGTTGTGATAGGGTATTTAAAGACCCACCCCCCAACAAGATTAGAAGGGGAGGCAGAAAACAACCAATGCAGGTACAGAAGACCAGGAGAGTTGACCTGAGAGATAAACCCGGTGAAGCCATGGACAGGAAGGGAACATCCTAGATAAGGAAGAAAGTGAACTACAGAAGGCTCCACCAAGGCAACCTCGCCGTGAAGGGAGATAATTAGAAAAACAAAAATGGGTTTTTTTTGTCTTTTTGGAGGAGGTGACATATGTAATATAAATCTTATATAGATATAAGTTTATGTGTATACAGAATGCTACAGAGGGCAAAATAATGATATATACTTAACTTATTTATACATTATTTTTTTTTTAAATTATGGTACTACTTGGGAGCGTCAGGTTTGTAGTGACCCCAACCAACCTGCTAATTATATTTAAGCCTGGCCCTGGTGGAAACATAAAAACAACAAAATTAATGAAATATTAAAGAAAGTTGGAGAAATTGGCAAAAGTTATTGAAAATTAATGAAAATTAACATTCTTCCTCATGGCCATACCTCTGCTACTCCTCAGGGGCTTTGAGCAGACAAGCCATACTAGAGGAATGCATTAAACATACCCCTTCCTGTCTAGTATGGCTATATGTCTGCCCAAAGACCCTGAGGAGTAGCAGAGGTATGGCCATGAGGAAGAATGTTAATTTTCATTAATTTTCACTAACTTTTGCCAATTTCTTCAGCTTTCTTTAAAATTTCATTAATTTTGTTGTTTTTATATGTATCTTTACAGCAAACCCCCGCTATTCGTGGGGGTTACGTTCTTGAGAAATGTCGCGAATACCTAAAACGCGAATACTGAGTTATGGCTCCCATAGTAATAAAGGGGTTCCATTCCAAAGTATGAAATGTATAAGAAAAACTAGTCTAAAATTTTGTCTATGTATGTATTATATGTACCTTCATAATATGACTATGTACATAGACAGTACATAGTGAAATGCAAGCATATGGCATCGAAATGAAAATAAGTAACAATTTAATATTAAATATAATATTTATTAGAAATTTCAAACCAGCGCCTTTGCTAGCTAAAAAAACTTATCCCACCAGTGCTTTCACCAATTTCGCTAAAGTGTTTATAAAGGTGTTTTGCCTTTTCACGAATGATGAGTGAACTTAACAGAATTTTATTATGAGTTCCGTCTTCTATCCACAGATTTAAAGCTTTTTCCATTTTTTTAATTTAACATTACAAGTTACAGAGCAAATTTTTGAAGCAATTAGCGCGTTTTCACGGACACTATGGCAGATTTTTTCTTCCGATTTTTTGATTGATCGTACCGTTGACTAATTGATTTTATAATGTTTTGCCACTGAAGAGATACTTTCACCATTAGAAATTTTGTCTAATAACTCAATTTTATTCACTAATGTCATCACCTTTTTTGATCTTTTCACATTTCTCTTGTTATTCGTAGCTATATTTTTGTACGGGTTAGAAAGAATTGTCCACAATAAAGTCACTTTCTTCCGGTAACAAGCTCGAAAAATACCGTTTTGCAATGTAAAACAGACGATTTATCACTTTTGTAAGCATATCAATTTATAAATTGATAAATTTATTCAATTTATAAGCATATAAAATAAAAGCAAACGACGAAACCTTCCTTGATAAGCGCATAACACATACTGAACAAGGATTAGCGAGAAACATCCACGCTCGTGATTTTGTCATCACCCCTCTCCCCCCCACTCACTGAGCGCTGTTTTGACCGGGAAAGATGATTTTAGCCATGCCATGTTTTTTTTATGGCGGAAAATGTTCACGGCGCTTTAAAATTCACATTTTTTTAGGTTTCATTTTATATTAAATCAGTGACCGCAAATATGCGAAACTGCAAATACAGATACCGCGAATAGCGGGGGTTTACTGTATTTTTATATGTAATCAAGCTGAATATCCAGATATTAGCTATCCACACCAGGGCTAGGTTTAAATATAACTAGCGGGTTGGTTGGGGTCACTACAAACCTAATGCTCCCAAGTAGTACCATAATTTAAAGAAATAATAAAGTATAAATAAGTTAAGTACATACAACCCATGCACGCATAATGTTTAATTGTCCACCGACAATAGCATTAATGGCATAAGTATTGGCTCCAGCGACAATAGCTGGAGCCAATACTTACGCCATTTAATATTTAAACCTAAATGTCTTTTGACATAATTCCAATATATATATATATATATATACAGTCCATTCCGGTTATTTGGGACACATCGGGACTAGTGCATTTTGGCCCGATTAAGCGGCTGCCCCAATTATCCGAAGTTTCACGTAAATATTTAAAATAGTTAAAAATACAATGTAACTCCCCCCCCCCCTCTTTTTTTTACAATTGGTTCACTGTACAATCAAATCACGTTACCACGAACTCAACATAGTAAAGTACCGTTCACTATACGATGTGCAGTAAGCGCCGGTCATTGTGATCACGTTTGTGAATTGAATTTTACTTCTATTAAACAGCGATTCTAATTAGCGAAAATAGGAGGAATGTTATCCACAGGCTATAAAAGCAAAGATATGTTAAGCACAAATTTACCCTTTATTACCTTACCAATTAAAAAATTAAATGATACGTGAAAATCGGAATAATTAATACGTACTGTACGTACATACGAACTAGTTGACATTTCTGTTCACTCACATTTGTGGGCGGGGAGAGGTTAAAATTTAAAACAGTAAAAAGATAAGCAATCAATAACAAAGAACACAGCACACACAAATTGCAAGTAACACAATACGCACAAGTGAGAACCGACTAACGAGTTACAAAGCTTTGAAAATAGGAATGAAGAGAAGATCTGAAAATTAATTTTTTTATATGATTTAAGATTTCATGGAAGTGTAAACACATTTCACCATAATAACCCACAGAATTCCAGCTGTCGATATTATCGCAAATTCAGTAAGATCGAGTTTACTGTACGTTTATGATAGATTTCACTAACAGAAAAGCCCAATAAACAGGTGACTGCTAATTGTTTTTATTGTTTTATGGTTGTGACCTCCAGAATTTCGACCGAACCACGTGGTACCGTCGGAGACAATCGTAGGGTAATCTCCAGTGCTACAGTCTCCTGCCCCGATTAAACGGCATGCTGTCCCAATTAAGCAAAGTAAACCCTGGCTATTTTCTTGATCGGTTTCTGTTTTTTTAAGATTTGCCCCAAATAAACGGCTGCCCCGATTAACCGGTGGCCCAAATAACCGGAATCCACTATATATACAGTGGATTCCGGTTATTTGGGCCACATATATATATATATATATATATATATATATATAATTATATTTAAATAATGTTGGAAAAGAAGTATTACTTAATAAAAATAAAAAGGAGGGTACAGCACACATCAAAGGCAGCAAAAAGCACATTCCTCTACATGATGCTTGAAACATAGTCATATAATAAATTAGAATAAGGTTTAAAATAATAAAATAATGCCAGCAGTACGGCAAGACAAGAGCGAAAAAACAAAGTTAAACATAAATTCAAATTTAACAGGGAGGGAAGAGAAAGGTAACAAGAATAAAAATATATTGCAACGGAAACTCTAAATTAATTTAGAAATTCTAATTATACGAATAATAATTCATTGAAATTTAAAGCCAATTAAATAGAAAATTTAGCGGTGCCCCCTCTGATGGACACAAGGTCCAAATTTATGTGAAATATCACCAAACAGAGATTTAAACCATTCACAATAAAACAAAACAAAAATAGAAAAAATAGACTGACCATTATGCCCCATCTCAACAGAGGACCACAAGGCCAATAATGGTCAGGGAATCGCTGCATTTCGAACGCTAAACAAATCGCCGCAAAGGCGAAACGATCGCAAGATCAGTCTGCCACACCAATCCCCAGATTGAACTGCCAATGCAGGGAATTGAACAGCGGGGGTCCTGATGCAGCGAAAATCAAAAATAGAACAGACAAGAGCACTCCAGTGCAAAGCCACACTACTGACAAAAGTAAACTTAACCCGTTTATATAAACAAATAATAAACTATAGATGGCAGTACAGGCGCAGCATTAGCAATTCGCCCAATACTATCATGTGACATAATTATATTTAAATAATGTTGGAAAAGAAGTATTACTTAATAAAAATAAAAAGGAGGGTACAGCACACATCAAAGGCAGCAAAAAGCCCATTCCTCTACATGATGCTTGAAACATAGTCATATAAATTAGAATAAGGTTTAAAATAATAAAATAATGCCAGCAGTACGGCAAGACAAGAGCGAAAAAACAAAGTTAAACCTAAATTCAAATCTAACAGGGAGGGAAGAGAAAGGTAACAAGAATAAAAATATATTGCAACGGAAACTCTAAATTATTTTAGAAAATCTAATTATACGAATTTAATTGGCTTTAAATTTCAATGAATTATTATTCGTATAATTAGATTTTCTAAATTAATTTAGTGTTTCCGTTGCAATATATTTTTATTCTTGTTACCTTTCTCTTCCCTCCCTGTTAGATTTGAATTTAGGTTTAACTTTGTTTTTTCGCTCTTGTCTTGCCGTACTGCTGGCATTATTTTATTATTTTAAACCTTATTCTAATTTATATGACTATATATATATAGGCTTGAGAAATTAATAGAGGGTGAGAATTATAAGATACATATATCTTATAGTATTTTTGTATGTGATGAGAATTTAAGTTCAAATATTGACTGGAATGGAATCAGGAATAAGACTACTCTTGGAAAAAAAGAACAATCGCAATGAAAGTAGTTTAATGGGATGTTTTGATGTAAGTGGATGGCAAGCTACAGGGGGGGGGGGGCAGACAACTTACATGGAATAGAAGGGTCACAGAGCTCGAGGGGAGAGAACTTAGTAAAAATAATACAGAAAAACAAAGTGTCTGTGATGAGTGAGATTTACAGAAATAAATGAAAGGTCATGGCTGTTAAGGAGACAGCCAGGAATAAAGTTTTAGTAGTGAGAGGGGGAGGGCACTGTTTAAGTGCACCTGCATGAATTCCAAAGATGGTCAATGCAACAGGCATGACTAAAGGAGGGGTAGGTGGGTCGGATTGCCAGCCAGAACATTCTGGAAACTTTGAAACAATATGATGTTCTCTGCTACGAACGTAGTACCATCCACCAATCGGATTAAATCCAAGAGAGGGGTAGTAGAGGGCCGGCAACTGAATTAGGAAGAAGTTGCTTAAAAATGTGGGAGGTGATTGGCCAGAGTGTAAATTTGAGAGGAACAAAGAAAAAGGCATGAAAAATAAATGGGAGAGAGAAAAAAGTTGGGATTCGGGCAAAAAGAGTGCAGTCCTGATAGAGTGCAGTGGTCAGAAGGAAAGTGCCATCAGGTTAAGAATGCAGCTATGTAAGTGAGGTTATTTTTGGGAAAGGGATGTGGACAAAGAATGCAGTATGAGAAGCAGAGTAGGGAAGACAGCAGAGCATTGTTGTTATTTGGTTTTTAGGAGCATTAGCAACTAAGGCCATATTGCTCCGGGGATATGCAGTGGTCATTTCCTGACCTTTCTGCATCCTCTGTATTTGGTGGTCACGGGCTCGAACCCTGGTCTAATCAAGAAGCGTGTGCTACGCACTGCTGCTGCTGCCCACACGGCTATGGAGGCACTTCACACAGCTGAGAGAAAGGAAACGAAATAGAGCAAAGAAATGGAAAGCTCAATCCAATTCTACTTATGTAAGGAAGAGTAATTCGGGGAAAGAGAAGACCAAACCAGTATTGCGCAGCAACCACTAGGAAGACTGGTAGCCATAGGAGCCCTGAAGGAGAGGACCTTATCGAGGTAACAAAAGGAAGTTTAAGAAAGAAACCAAATGCAAGTCCTTTTTTTTTTAATATTATAGAAAATCTAAAACATGAGTAAGACTGATGGACCTTTCTGTTCCTGGAATTTGTACTGAAAGAAGTAATATGTAAATATAATATAACTAACAGATTTAAAAGCCAGGGAGCGTCTTTGGTAAAATTAAGAGTAAAGAGTGATATTAAAAGATGTGTAAGCCATCTGTGAACTAAAGGCAGTGATCTGATAAGGATTCGTAATTCTGATTTATTACCAGAGAATATTAAAGACGGTGAGAATGTTATGTCATCCTTAGTACTAAAGTGTTTAAGAATATATAAGTATGTATAGAGACTTTAGGTGTCAATCATAAGCATAAGAGAGATTGTGTTACCTAAACCATAATCTAGTAATTGTATAGGCTATTAAGGCCATAAATACATACAAGTAAATTTGATAGCATTCAGGAGTGTAGAGACTTCAAGAGGATTTGTGTTCCAGAATCATGTCTGTATAGTAAATCTCAAAGGATATATATATATATATATATAATACCAATTATAGGTGTAATTGTAGAGAAGCTAAATGAGGTATGAATCATCTGAGTCAATAATTTTATTCCAGAACAGCAATGTATTCATGCAAGAAGTATAGAGCGAATTGTAATTACATTGTATATATATATGCCAGTTCAATGTTGTAATATACAGCCAGTTCTCGCTTTAAGAGTTCCCGGGTTTACGAGTTTTTTTTCCAAAGTATCAACAAAATCGAAAATATGAACATTAATTGCAAAAAATGAATGTTAAACATTCACCATTCCAAAGCTTTGTTTGTTTGTTATTTGGTTTTTAGGAGCATTAGCAACTAAGGCCATATTGCTCCGGGGATATGCGGTGGTCATTCCCTGACCTTTCCGCATCCTCTGTATTTGGTGGTGATGGGCTCAAACCCCGGTTTAATCAAGAAGCGTGTGCTACGCACTGATGCTCCTTCCCACCTGGCTACGGAGGCGCCTGCATTCCAAAGCACGTGCATAGCTATACAATACAGTGCACCCCGCTTTACGATATTAATCAGTTCCAGAGAGAGACCATCGTATCATATCGTTAAAATATTGTAATGTGAACCCAATAACACTGTTTTTTGGTAATTCGTTTCAAGATCTCGGAAGTTGAAATTTTTGCTGTATAACTAAG